>NW_027596139.1:5000-605000 GCF_964194155.1 Cetorhinus maximus | reverse complement strand
CCCTCCTATTTCTGTGTTTACTTGTGCGGGATACAAGGAGTTATCCAGAGATTACTGCTTTTCAGGCTGCGCTTGCTAATTTCTTACCTAGCTCCCTAACATCTGTCTGCAGGGAAACAGTCTCAGTATAGGCTACTGAACTTTAAAGACTGATGCTTCACTTAAGGGGTTATGAATCTTTCGAATTCTCTATCCCAGAAGGTTGTGGATGCCCATCGTTGAATAAATAATTCTAAGGCTGAGATGGACAGGCTTTTGTTCCCTCATGGGATTGAGCAACATGGGGAGTGGGTGGGAAAGTGGAGTTGAAACCCTAGGTCATCCATGATCATATTGTCTGAGCAGGCTATTCCGTCTCCTATTTCTTTGTTGTTGTGCAGCAAGACCTAGAGAATTTGTAGGCTTGGCCTGATAAGTGGCAAATAACAAATGCACCACACAAGAGCCAGGCAATTACCATCTCCAACAACAGAGGATCTAACCTCACAACCGCTCCACCACCACCTCCACCCACCTCCCAGCCCATAGAGGCTGGGAATTCTGCAGTGAGTAACTTACCTCCTGACACCCCAAAATCTCTTAACTATCTAGAAAGCCACAAGTCAGGAATATGAAGGAATGCTCTCCACTTGCCTGGATCAGAGCAGCTCTAACAACAATCAAGAATCTCGACACCATCCAGGGTAAATGAGCATGCTTGTACAGAATCCCATTGACCAACTTAACATCCATTCCCTCCACCACCGACCCACATTGGGGGCAGCATCACACCAAGACTCCTTCAACAGCAAATTCCAAAACCGTGGCATCTACCACCTGGAAGGACAAGGTCAGCAGATGCATCAGAAACTGCAAGTGCCCCTCGAAGTCACACACCATCCTGACTTGGAACTATATCCCCGTCCCTGCACTGTCAACTGGTCAAAACGTGCAAGTGAAGCTTGAGATTCAACATACAGACGTGTTCCATATGAGTCTTTACTTAGTCACCCATATAATATAATTAATCTTCCACCTTGTGCAGCTCTGTTGCTGTTTCTTTGAATGTATTTAACATTTCCCTGGAACCGTTAGCACATGAGGCAAAAACGTTGGAAATGAATTGAACTTATTCCGTGTTGTCCTTCCATTGTCACCCTTTGCAGGAGGCAGTGAACTGTTAAAGGCCCAGTAATGTCCTTAAAATAATGGTGAAAGATTAATTTTGTGATGTACCATTTTAAAATTCATTGAAGACACATACACAGCAAGGTGATATGTCACAATAAAATATAACCCTGTGAAAGCCAAGTGCAATGAGATGAACCTTTTAAAGTGATGATGGGGGCTCCTACATTGTGCTCCCCCTGCGCTGTCAGCTGAGGTGGAGGCAGGGTGCTGACCTTTCTCCTCCGAGGATTTCAATGACCATGGTGGTTGTCCTCTGGTTCCCTGAGGTCTGGAGGGCCCCAGCATACTGAGGGCCTCCTGCACAGATAGGCTCTGTTATCGTGGGTTTGTGAGGTGCTGGTGTTCCGGTCAGAGCAGTGGAGGACCCGCTGCCAAATCCAGGAGCACTCTGAGAGGAGACCCCAGATGCTGCAGGCAGTCACTCCTTTACACTTTCAGGGCACACTGGACCCTCCCTGCTCACCTGAGGAGTCCGAGGACTTGGTGGTGACTCCAGTCACCTCACCCCCTCTCACCCAGCCATTGCTCATGGAGATGGTGATGACATGCAGGTCAGTGTGTATCTCCAATCGTTGGTCTTCTGGATTGACTGTCCATCAAGGTCACCAATCTCTCAGTAGAGGATGCCTAGGGCACTCATGCCTGGGAGAAAGCAATACTCATCGCTTGGATTAACTCCTACATCCTTTGTGTCTGGTTACACACAGCTTCTTTATGTTAACATACCTCATGCTGCAGTTCCAACATCTGCTACCTTGTTGAAGATGCTGGTGACATGTCATCAGCCTGAAGCTTGACATTGCCTTTCCCTCCCAGAGCCCTCCGAGTGTGAGTGACCTTGGCTATTACTGTATCCATCAGCTGCTTGGGCGTGTCTGTGCTGTTCACCAGATTGTGACTCCTTTACTAATGGAATGTGACTATCTCCCGACGTGATAGTACCTGCACTGGTGGAGGGTGCGAGGGGAATAATGTGACGGTGCACCCTCTGAGGACCCCTTCTCGTCCTCAGAGGTGGATGGCTGTCACCCGGTCACAGCCCTACATCTGTGAAAGAAAAAATAGTGTTTCTAGGGAAATGTTTGTTTTGTGCTCGCCAGAGGGTCTGCTGTGTCCATCCATTAGGGCACTCATTCTCTCAGCTCCACAACCCACCTCAACATCAGTGATTACCCACCCTGCCTCCAGATCTCCCAGTTCATGTGTCTGAATTTCCATGGGTGGAAGGATGAGGAGATCTCGGGTACAGTGACCCATCTTGGCTCAGTCCCTCTCGTCAGCTGTTTTCATCTGCAAGCATAGAAATCTTCATGTAACTCGCCCATCAAAGACACAAACTAGCCTATACTGGTGGCAGCCTGACTGTCCCGCCTGGCACCACATGCATGTCTCCTGCATGCAGCACTCATCAGCGTGCAACCCTTGATCTGTCTTCTGCCATTTCAGCTCTTTATTCAGTAACCAGGGCTCCCTCGCTGGTCCCTCCAGAGCTGCTGTGTTTGAAAGTACTGCTGGCTGATTTTACAGATGGCGCCAGCATTGTCTGAACCAGGACGTCCCCTGTCTGCACCACCGAAGTGGACGGCTCCTCCCACCTGTCAGCTCTCATAAAATCGCATTCGTAACTCTGACTACCCTGACCCTCCGTCCAAACACCCACTTACAATCTGATCAGGCCTTCACCGCCTCCAATAAAATTCCAGTCATTATCTTCAGCCCCATCACAAACTCCATTCCCAAGCCATTGACCATCCCAAGCCCCTCCCTAGCAACCCGGATAAGGACATGGGAATCCTGTGCTTTTGTTTTGTATCATCATCCTTTTTCATATTGTCCTTTCCTTGCCACCCTCCCATCCCCATTTCCCTGTTGTTTAAAACCTGCTGATTCGCTGATTTTTTTGTTCAATTCTAATGAAAGTGCATTGACAAAAACATTAAACTCTTTTTCTCTCTGAACAGATATTGCCTGACCTGTTGAGTATTTCCAGCATATTCTATTTAGATTTCAGATTTACACCAACGATAGTATTTTACCTTCTAGATTAATGGAAGTTGTTTCTTGAATTTCTCACACTATATATTATTATTGCCATTCATGGTTTTTAAAACACTGACTTTACACTGATCCCTGTTATCTTTCTCCCTCTGATCTTCAGCCTGCGTTATAACAATCTCACAGCTTCTTGTGCCGAGGATCTCGCCTCTGCTCTCAGTACAAACCAATCACTGACGGATCTGAAACTTGATAATAATAAACTGGGAGATTCAGGGGTGAAACTATTGTCTGAGGCTCTGAGGGATCCGGACAGTAAAATACAGAAACTGTGGTAAGTACAGATTGTGTGATATTGTGTTTTTAATAGCAGAATAGTAAACAAAACAATGTCAACACTGTTACTGGTATAATAAATAAATGCTGTCCAATTTTATTAGTGCCAGTGATAAAGTTATTAATTTTTGAGTAAATCTACATTTACTCAGATTCATGTTATTTTTGTCTCCAGTCCAGTCCATGGGATGTCAGTCCCACAGATAGATGTGCTGAGAGTGCAGGGGAATAAAGTGATGGTTCACCCTCTGAGGACCCCTCCTCCTCCCCAGAGGTGGACGGCTGGCCCCAGGTCACAGAAGGTCCTTGATTTGCGAGATCGAGAATCATGAATGGAGGGAAATGCATATTAAAACACATCCTTCAGATAATTGTTTGTGACCAGTGATGGACAAATGAACAAGATGTATTGTGGTCAGCAGAGGCTCTCCTGTGTCCATCCATTAAGGCACTTATTCTCTCAACTCCACAACGCACCTCAACATCAGTGATTGACCGCCCTGCCTCCAGATCTCCCAGTTCATGTGTCTGAATTTCCATGGGTGTAAGGTTGAGGAGATCTGGGACACAGCGACCCATCTTGGCTCAGGCCCTCTCGTCAGCTGTTTCATCTGCAAGCATAGATATCTTCATGTAACTCGCCCATCAAAGAGACACACTAGCCTATACTGGTGGCAGCCTGACTGTCCCGCATGGCACCATATGCATGTCTCCTGCATGCAGCACTCATCAGCGTGCAACCCTTGATCTGTCTTCTGCCATTTAAGCTCTTCATTCAGTAACCAGGGCTCACTTGCTATTCCCTCAAGAGCTGCTGTGTTTGAAAGTACTGCTGGCTGCGTTTACAGATGGCACCAGCATTGTCTGAACCGGGACGTCCCCTGTCTGCACCACCGAAGTGGACGGCTCCTCCCACCTGTCAGCTCTGATTAAATCGCATTCGTAACTCTGACTACCCTGACCCTCCGTCCAAACACCCACTTACAATCTGATCAGGCCTTCACCGCCTCCGGTAAAATTCCAGTCATTATCTTCAGTCCCATCACAAACTCCATTCCCAAGCCATTGACCATCCCATGCCCCTCCCTAGCAACCCGGATAAGGACATGGGAATCCTGTGCTTTTGTTTTGTATCATCATCCTTTTTCATATTGTCCTTTCCTTGCCACCCTCCCATCCCCATTTCCCTGTTGTTTAAAACCTGCTGATTCGCTGATTTTTTTAGTTCAATTCTAATGAAAGTGCATTGACAGAAACATTAAACTCTTTTTCTCTCTGAACAGATATTGCCTGACCTGCTGAGTATTTCCAGCATATTCTATTTAGATTTCAGATTTACACCAACGTTTTACCTACTAGATTAATGGAAGTTGTTTCTTGAATTTCTCACACTATATATTATTATTGCCATTCATGGTTTTTAAAACACTGACTTTACACTGATCCCTGTTATCTTTCTCCCTCTGATCTTCAGCCTGTGTTGTAACGATCTCACAGGTTCGGCTGCCAAGGATCTCGCCTCTGCTCTCAGCACAAACCGGTCACTGACGGATCTGAGCCTTGATCTTAATAAACTGGGAGATTCAGGGGTGAAACTATTGTCTGAGGCTCTGAGGGATCCGGACTGTAAAATACAGAAACTGGGGTAAGTACAGACTGTGTGATATTGTGATTATAATAGGATAGAAAATAAACCAATGTTAGCCCTGTTACTGGTATAATAAATGAACGCTGGCCAATTTTACTAGTGCCGGTGATAAAGCTATTAATTTTAAAAATCTCCATTTACTCTGATTCATGTAATTTCTGTCTCTAATCCCATCTATGGGATGTCAGTCCCACAGATGTTTCTGCTGAGGGTGCAGGGGAATAAAGTGATGGTGCACCCTCTGAGGACCCCTCCTCCTCCTCAGAGGTGGTCTGTCCCCCGGTCACAGGAGTCCTTGATTTGTGAGAGCGAGAAGAATGATTCGAGGGCAATGCAAATTACAACACATCCTTCCGATTATTGTGTGTGAACAATGATGGACAAATGAACAAGATGTTTTGTGGTCACCAGAGGCTCTCCTCTGTCCATCTATTTAAACACTCTCTCTCTCAGCTCCATAACCCATCTCACCATCAGTAATTGCCGCTCTGCCTCTAGGCTTCCCAGCTCCAGCGCTTCTCCTTCCATCAAAGTCCGGAATGAGCCTAAACTGGTGCAGACTGACTGTCCATCATGACACCACAGGGATGGGTCCTGCATGGAGCCATTTGGTCATCACAAATCAACTCTGACTGGGCCCTCCAGAGAGGCTGACATGTCTCTAACAGCCAATGCTGCTGCCTTGGCGTTGCCAGTGGCTGGGAGGGAATGACCTTTCTACCAATTTCACTTTCATCATAAGCCATAAGTGAAGTTGTAAGCTTCACCCTGTGTGCAGCACTCATGGCAATTATTCTCATCCCCACCACAAACTCCATCCCCTAAATAACTGATGTCCCGTGTCCTCTAGCGACCCCGGGCAAGGACTTGGGGATACTGTGGATGTGTCTTGCAAGCAGGGAAATTATCCCTTTGAGTTCGTGACCCTAGAATTACAGCAAGTATGACGTGGTTCAACACCCAATAGAACAATTGGGACGTTAATGGATTTAATTTCCCGCTTTATTATCCGCCGGAGCTCTTCAACATTTGCGCGTGCCCGCCAAGCGAAATATGGCACGAGTGCGCGATGACGTCAGGACGCTCGTCCGACATCATCTCGCCCGATTCCCCGCCTGCTTGGGTCAGGCACGCGCCCACCTGCGGGACCCAGGGCTCTGTTTCTCCCTTCACAGATACTGTCTCCCAGGCTGACTATTTACAGAACATTCGTTTATATTTCACATCCACAGCATCAATTATAGATTGCTTTCATGGTTTGAAGTTGTGTTTCTTGAATGTTTCACACTGTATATTATTATTTTAATTAGTTACATTCTTTGAAAACAACTGGAAATTTATTCTGATTCCTGTTATTTTTTCTCTCTCGAACCCTCCCCCCACCCCCTAGTGTATGGGGCAACAATCTGACAGATTCTTGTGCTGAGGATCTTGCCTCTGTTTTTAATCGCTCACTGACAGATCTGGACCTGACTGCTAACGAACTGGGAGATTGAGGAGTGAAACGACTGTCTGTAGCTCTGAGGAGACCGGACTGTAAAATACAGAAACTGGAGTAAGTACTAGACAGTGTGAGATTGTGATTAGAATAAATGAATATTTAACAATATATTTGTGCACTGTTACTAGTATTAAAAAACACTCTCCATTATTATTAGTGTTAGCTATGAATAAAAGGAAACATTTAGTTTGATTCATGTTCTTTCTCTCTCTGAACCCTAGGCTATGGGATGCCAGTCCCAAAGATCTTTGTGTCTCGGGTGTAGGGGAATATTGCGAGGTCTCCCCTCCTCCTCAGAGTTGGGTGTCTGTCCCCGGTCACTGTGGCCAATAATTTGCAAATAAGAAAAAAGTGATTAGATGGCAAAAGTGAGGAAAAGGTCTTGGGGTCGCTCTGTTAATAACTGATGACATTAGCACAGTAGTCAGAGATGACCTTATTTCAGAAGATCAAGGTGTAGAATTAGTTTGAGTAGAAATAAGAATTAGCAAAGGTAACATGTCACTTTTTTATTCAATCATGGGATCCAGGCATCACTGGCTAGGCCAACATTAATTGCCCATCCTTAATTGTCCTTGGAAAAGTTGTGGTGAGCTGCCTTCTTGAACTACAGCAGTCCATGTGCGAGTTGCTTATAGGCCCCTAATACCTTCACACTTTCGGACAGAATTTACAGAAAAAAACATGTGTGCCTGTAAGAATGGTGCTGCAATAACCGCGGGTTATTTTAATCTTCATACATATTGGATGAAGCAGAATGGCAAAGGTTTCCTGGAATATGAGCTCGTAGAGTGTATTCAAGACAATTTCTTAGTCAGTATATCCTAGTACCCACCACAGAACGACTATTTTAGACCTGGGAATGTTCAATGAGACTGGATTAATTAATGACATCTTAGTAAAGATGCGTATAATTAGCATAGTATGAGAGCAAGTCAGAAGTATAAAACCTGGTAAAGGTTCTCCAAATATTCATATAGGAAATGAGAACTAAAGTGTGCACAGGTTTCTTCGAGAATGAGGCTGGGAAATTAATATTGGGAAAGGAGGAAATGGCAGAAGTGTTGAACAGGCAATTTGTGTCCCTCTTCACTGTAGAATACACAAGAAACATCCCAAGAATACTTGGAAATCAAGAGGTGAAAAGAAAGGAGGAACTTAAAACAATCAGGGTTCCGACGAAATGGTATTAGGGAAACTATTAGAACCAAAGGTTGACAAGTCCCTTGACTTGATGGCTTTCATCATAGGGTCTTAAAGGAAGTGGCTGCAGACAGAGTAGATGCATTGATTGTGATCTTCCAAAATTCCCTAGATTCATGGAAGGTCCAGCAGATTGGAAATCACATGGGGCGAATGTATTAGATTTCTTTGAGGAAGTAACATGAAAATTGATAAAGGAGAATCTGTAGATTTGGTGCACTTGGATTTCCAAAAGCAATTTGATAAAGTGTGACATTAAAGATATAAAAGATAACAAGATAAGATTTTGTAATATAGGTAGTAGCATATTAGTATGTATAGATGATTGATTAGCTAACGACAAACAGAGAGTTGGGGTAAAGGGTCATTTTCGGTTTGGCAAACTGCTACTAGTGGAGTGACACAGAGGTCAGTGCTGGGGCCTCAAATACCTGTGTAAATTACTTGGGTGAAGGAACTGAATGCATGGTAGCTAAATTTGCCGATGGCGCAAAGGTAGGAAAGTAACTTGTCAAGTGGACATAACGAGTCTATTAAGGGATTTAGAGGTGAAGTGAATGGGCAAAAAATTGGCAGATGGAGTTTAATGTGGGACAATGTGAATTTGTCCTCTTTGGCTGTAAGAATAGAAAAGCAGTATCTTACCTGAATGGAGAAAGGCTGCAGACTGTACGGTACTGAGGGATCTGGGAGCCCCAGTCCATGAATCGCTAGGCATGCAGTGGAGCAAGTGATTAGGGAGACAATTGGTCTGCTGGCGTTCCTATGGATGCTGTGGCTGAAACAGTTCCAACGACTGTCTAGTAAACCGAAGACCCTGAGTGTGAATCTCAGTGGTGCCTTTACCCCAATTTCAATTCAAGGCTTTGAAATGTGATGTGTTTACAACAAAAATACTTTGATGCACAAAAACCCAGCAACCAAAGTGACCAAACGGAAGAAATCAAGAATTGTATTAGATCAAGGGAAGAGATGTATAAAGTTACCAGAAAAAGGAAAGCCTGAAAATTGGGAGCATTTTAGAAATCTGCAGAGTAGGACATAGAAATGGAATAAGAAAGAAAAGATAGAATATGAGAGTAAACTAGCAAGAAACACAAAAACTGATTGTAAATGCTTCTGTAGGTATGTAAAGAGGAAAATATTAGTAAAAATAAACGTGGGTCCATTTCAAGCAAAGCCAGGAAAACTTACAATGCGGAATTAGGAAATGGCAGAGAAATTAAACAAATACTTTGTGTCTGTCTTCTCAGAGAAAAATACTAAAAAAATCGCTCAGAAATAAAGGAGAATCAAGGGACTAGTGTAAACGAGGAACTGCAAGATATTAATATTTGTTAAAAAAAAAGTATTCGAAAAATTACTGGGACCTAAAGTAGATAAACCCCGTGAACCTGATGTTCTATATCCCAGAGTGTTGAAGGAAGTGGCTGCAGAGATAGTAGATGCGTTGTTGATCATATTTCAAAATTCTGTAGCCTCTGGAATGGTTTCTGCAGATTGGAAGGTGGGAAATATAACCCCGTTGTTTAAGATAGGAGGTAGAGAGTAAACTGGGAACTAGAGATCTGTTAGCCTGGCATAAGTAGTAGTGAAAATGATAGATTCTGCAATAAAGGATGTGATAATAGAACACTTAGAAAATAATTGTATCATTGGGCAGATTCAACATGGTTTTATGAAAGGGAAATCATGTTTAACATACTTGTTGGGGTTTTTGAGGATGCAGTCAGCAGAATAGATAAGGGGAGACCCGTGGATGTGGTACAGTGAGGTAGCGCAAGGATCACAGCCGCAGCTATTCACAATCTATATCAATGATTTGGACGTGGGGATTAAATGTAATATTTAGATGTTTGCGGGTGACTGGAAATTAAGTGGAAGTGTGAGTTGTGAGGAGGATGCAAAGATGTTTCGATGGGATCTGGAGAGGATAAGAGAGTGGCCAAAATTTGGCAGATGGAATACAATATGGAGAAATGTGAGGTTATCCACATTGGCAGGAAATAACAAATACAGACATCTGTTAAATGGTAAGAGACTGGGAAGCGTTGATCTTCCAAGGTATTTCAATGTCCTTGTTCATGACTCACTTAAAGCTAACATGCAGGTACAGCAAACAGTTAAAAAGGTAAATGTTATGTTGGCTTTTATTACAAGTGTATTTGAGTTTAGGAGTAAAGATGTCTCACTGCCTTGGTGAGACGGCAACAGGAGCATTCTATGCAGTTTTTGTCTTCTTACCTAAGGAAAGATATACTTGTTTTAGACTGAGTGCAATGAAGGTTCCACTAAAATAATTCCTGGAGCAATGCGTGCTGAGGAAAAATTAAATAGACTGGACCTCTATTCTCTTGAGTTTAGAAGAATGAGAGGTGATCTCATTCAGGCATACAAAATTCTTACAGGGATTGACAGTGTAGATGCAGGTAGGAGGTTGCCCCAGGCTGGGGGTGTCTAGAACCAGGGGACACAGTCTCAGAATAAGGGGAAAGCCATTTAGGACTGAGATGTGCAGGAATCTCTTCACTCAGAGGGTGGTGAATATTTGGAATTCACTGCCCAGAGGAGGCTCAGTCATTTAGTATGTTCAAGACTGAGATTTATAGATTTCTACACATTGAAAGCATCATGAAACATGGGGTTAATAAAAGGAAATGTTGTTGAAGTGGAAGATGAACCATGATCTCAGTGAATGGCGGAGTGGGCTCTAAGGGCTGAATAGTTGGCTCCTGCCCCTATTTCATATGTTTTTATTGCAAGGGGAATACATTGTAAAAGAAGTTTTGCTGCAGCTAAACAGGGCCTTAGTCAGACAGCATCTGGAGTAAACTATACAGTTTTGGTGTATTTATTTAAGAAAGGGTATAATTGCATTAGAACCATTTCAGAGAAGGTTCACTCGACTGATTGCTGGGATGAAGGGGTTTATTTTATGATGAAAAGTTAAGCAGATTGGGCCTATACCCGTTGGTGTTCAGGAGGCTGAGAGGTGATCTTATTGAACACAGAAGATCCTGAGGGGACTTGATAGGGTTTGTGCTGAGAGGATTTTTCCTCTTGTGGGAGGAGAACTTAGGGAGACTGTTTTAAAAAATAGCGGTCTCCCATTTAAGACTCAGATGAGAAGAAATTTAGTTAGTCTGTGGAATTCTCTTCCCAAGAGGCGAGTGGAGGCTGGGTCATTAAATATATTCAAGGCTGAGTTAAGGTAGATTTTTGATTGACAAGAGAATCGAGGGTTACGCAGACCAGCAGGAAAGCGGAGTTCAGGCCAGAATCAGATCAGCCAGAATCAGATCAGCCATCATCTTATCAAATGATGGAGAAGGCTTCGGGGCTGAATGGTCTACTCCTGCTCCTAGTTATTCTGTTCTTATTCCAACACGTTCTTCAGACTACAATCTGTGACCAGTGATGGATAGAGAAGCATTATGTTTTGTGGACCCCAGAGGCTCTCCTGTGCCCGTTCATTAGGCCACTCGATCTCTCAGCTCCACGAACCATCTACCCGGCCTTCAGGACTCCCAGCTGCAGCACTTCGTCTTCCATTGGTGTAAGGATGGCAAGATCTGGACGCCAGCACTCTTAGTGGCTCCTTCCCTGACATCATGTGCTCTCTTCTACAAGCACATACATTTCTATGGTTACTCACCCATCAAAGGTACACATTAGTCTATGCTGATGTCAGCCTGGCTGTCCATCATGTCACCACAGAGATGCCTCCTGCATGTGGACACTCAGTCTCGGCAGTGCAGGAGTCAACTCTCACTGGCCACGGCCTTCCACAGAGAGGCTGACATGTCTCTGACAGTCAATGCTGCTACCTGGGCATCTATAGTCACGTATAAGGCTGTACGTTTAACATTGTTTGCTGCACTCACCTTGCCAGAACACATCAGGACTTTGATCCTTTTGTGTCACTGCAACCACGTGCCCCACACCTGCTCACCCCCTCAGCAATCTCCACCCAGGCTTGCTTGGATTGACTGAGCCGATCTCCTCCTCCCGTCCTGAGGGAACAAGACCTCCCTCCGAGCCTGAGCAGCGTGGAGAAGCGCCTCCAGGGAGAAATCAGTAAACCAGGGATGTTGCCTTCATAGCTTCCAGCAAAATCACAGCCATATCCACAACCCGACCACAAGCTTCATTCCTGAGTCACGGACCATCCCATGTCCCCCCCACCCTCGAGTGACATGGAGATACTGTGCTGCTGTCTTGCACCATCACCCCTTCTGTCAGTTAATCACACCGCAAATCCCATTCTGATCTCTCCTTGCCCCCAGATCCCCCAAATGCCGTAGCTTATAACCTGTCAATTCACTGCTATTTCCCAGTTCTAATAACAGCTCAGACTTTAATATGGTAGAATTCTTCATCAAGATGGAGAGTGATGAAGTTGATTCTGAGTCTAGTGTCCTGAATCTTAATAAAGGAATCTGCAATGGTATGAGGCGCAAGTTGGCTGTGATGTATTGGGAAAACGTTATTTAAAGGGGTGACGGTGGATAGGCAATGGCAAACATTCAAAGAGCACATGGGTCAACTGCAACAATTGTTTATTCCTGGCATGCGCAGAAGTAAAACAGGAAGAGTGGACAAACCATGGCTTACAAGGGAATTTAGAGACAACATTAAACAAAAAGGAAAAGGCATACAAATTGGCCAGAGAAAACAACAGACCTGAGGATTGGGAGCAGTTTAGAATCCAGTAAAGAAGGGCAAAATAATTGTTTAAGAAGAGGAAAATAGAGCGTGAGAGTAAGTTTGCGGGGAACATAAAAACTGACTGTAAAAGTTTCTATAGGTATGTGAAGAGAAAAAAATTGGTGAAGACAAATGTAGGTCCCTTACAGTCAAAAACAGGGCAATTTATAATGGGGAACAAAGAAGTAGCCGCCAATTAAATACATACTTTAGTTATGTCTTCACAAAGGAGGTCACAAATAACATACCAGAAATGTTGAGGAACTCAGGGTTTAGTGAAAGGGAGGAACTGAAAGAAATCGGTATTGGTAGGGCAATGGGTTGGGGAAATTGATGGGTTTGAAGGCCGATAAATCCCTAGGGCCTGATAATCTACATCCTAGAGTACGTAAGGAAGTGGCCCCAGAAATAGTGGATACGTTGATGGTCATCTTCCGAGATTATATAGACTCTGGAACTGTTCCTACAGATTGGAGGGTAGCTAATGTAACCCCACTATTTAAAAAGGGAGGTAGAGAGAAAACAAGCAATTATGGACCAGTCTGCCTGACGTCGGTAGTGGGGAAAATTCTAGAGTCCATTATAAAAGATTTAATAGCTGAGCACTTGGAAAACTGTGGCTGAATCGGACAGAGTGAGCATGGATATATGAAAGGGAAATCATGTTTGACAAATGTACTGGCATTTTTTGAAGATGTAACTGGTAGAGTTGATGAGGGGGAGCCAGTGGATGTGGTTTATTTGGATGTTCAGAAGACTTTCGATAAAGTCCAGCCTAAGAGATTAGCATGTGAAATGAAAGCACATGGGATTGGGGGTAGTGTATTGAGATGGATAGAAAACAGGTTGACAGACAGGAAACAAAGATTAGGAATAAATTGGTCTTTTTCCGAATGGCAGGCAGTGACTAGTGGGGTACCGCAGGGATCGGTGCTGGGACCCCAGCTATTCACAATATATATTAATGATTTAGATGAGGGAACTAAATGTAATATCTCCAAATTTGCAGATGACACAAAGCTGGGTGGGAGGGTGAGCTGTGAGGAGAATGTGGAGATGCTTCAGTGTGATTTGGACAAGCTGAGTGAGTGGGCAAATGTATGGCACACGCAGTATAATGTGGATAAATGTGAGGTTACCCACTTTGGTATCAAAAACAGGAAGGCAGATTATATTTGGAATGGCTATAAATTGAGAGAGGGGAATGTGCAGCGATACCTGGGTGTCCTCGTACACCAGTCGCTGAAGGTAAACATGCAGGTGCAGCAGGCGGCAAATAAGCCAAATGGTATGTTGGCCTTCATAGCCAGAGGATTCGCGTACAGGAGCATGGATGTCATCCGGCAATTATACAGGGCCTTGGTGAAACTACACCTGGAGTATTGTGTGCAGTTTTGGACTCCTTATCAGAGGAAGGATGTTCTTGCTATAGAGGGAGTGCACCAAAGGTTTACCAGACTAATTCCTGGGATGGCGGGACTGACATATGAGAAGGAATTGGGTCGGTTAGGATTATATTCGCTGGAGCTCAGAAGAATCAGGGTGGATCTCAAAGAAACCTATCAAATTCTAACAGGACTTGACAGGGTAGATTCAGGAAGGATGTTCCGGATGCTAGGGGATCCAGAAGCAGGGGTCACACTCTGAGGATACGGGATAGACTATTTACGACTGAGATGAGAAATTTCTTCACCCAGAAATTGGTGAGCACTACCACAGAAAGTAGTAGAGGCCAAAGCATTGCATGTGTTGAAGAAGGAGTTAGATATAGCTCTTGGGGCGAAAGGGATCAAAGGATAAGGGGAGAAAGCAGGAGCAGGATATTGATAAAAACAAAAAGCTAAAAGCTACTGCGGATGCTGGAAATCCTGCTCAAAAACAGAATAACCTGGAAAAACGCAGCAGGTCTGGCAGCATCGGCGGAGAAGAAATCAGTTAACGTTTCGAGCCTTCATGGCCCTTCGGCAGAACTGAAGGACTGAAGTCTTCAGTTCTGCGGAAGGGCCATGAAGGCCGAAACGTTAACTGATTTCTTCTCCGCCGATGCTGCCAGACCTGCTGCGTTTTTCCAGGTAATTCTGTTTTTGAGCAGGATATTGAGTTGGATGATCAACCATGATCATAATGAATGGTGGAGCAGGCTCGAAGGGCCGAATGGCCTACTCCTGCTCCTAGTTTCTATGGCTCTATGTTTAACTCTGTTTCTCTCTTCACAAATACTTGCCTGATCTGCTGAGTATTTACAGTATATTATATTTATATTTAATTTGCAGCATTAATAGTGTTTTC
Organism: Cetorhinus maximus; assembly: GCF_964194155.1. Classification (NCBI taxonomy): domain Eukaryota; kingdom Metazoa; phylum Chordata; class Chondrichthyes; order Lamniformes; family Cetorhinidae; genus Cetorhinus; species Cetorhinus maximus. The sequence goes on along the minus strand of NW_027596139.1, from coordinate 590,151 downwards.
TTTTTCCTTTATAAATGGATGTTGTGCTTTTGGAATGTCTCTTACTGTATATTATTATTAATAGTATTCGTTAAAACATTGTGGATTTACCCTGATTCCTGTTATTTTTCTCTCCCTGTTCCTTAGTCTATGGGGTAACCGTCTCACTGATTCTTGTGCCGAGGATCTCGCCTTCCGTCTCAATACAAACCGGTCACTGACGGATCTGAACCTGGTATACAACCGCTTCACAGACCAATCTGTCCCCGCTTTCAGCCGACTCATCCTGACCTGTAGGACTCCAAATCTGATCAAGTGAGTGTTTGTGTTAATTGTTAGTGTAATAATTAAAATATAAATGGGATTTAAAATATAAATGGTCCTGAATCTATCAAACAGCAGCAATGAAAAGCGGATTGCCGCTGCTCGACAAGATTCTCCCAAACTGAAACTGCTTCATTTTCCTCCCGGGACCTTCAGCAGTGACCCCCCCTCCCCGGGGAGCTCCATCCGAGCAGAGTCTAGTAGGGTCAGGGGAGAGTAGTGGGGTTGGTGGGGTCGGGGGGTAATGCGGTCAGGTTGATGGTCAATGGGGCTGGGTCAGCGGCGTTGTTGGGTCAGGCTGTAAAGCCGGGGGTTTAGTCAGATTTGGTCAAGGACAGAGTTGGGAGGGTCAGGAGGTAGTCGGGTTGGCGGGGGTGTTTGGAGGGGTTAATCGGGTAGTGTGGGGGCAGTATGATGGTCAGTGGGGAATGGGGGTGGTTGGAGGGGTTAATCGGGTAGTGTGGGTGTAGTATGATGGTCAGTGGGGGGGTGGGGGTGGTTGGAGGGGTTAATCGGGTAGTGTGGGTGTAGTATGATAGTCAGTGGGCGGTGGGGGGGTGGGTGATTGGGGGAATCGGTTTGTGAGTTACCCGGGTATTAGACCGGGTTTTACAGTCTAACATTTCCTGGGTAACTACCCGGGTAAGTCCTGTGGATTTATCCAAAGTCTCTGATTCTTACCCAGAGTCAGAGACATTCACACAGGTTACCGGGCAGCAGGGGTATTGCCCAGTGGAAATTTAAACCTCTGGGGCAATTCCCACGTAGGCCCACGGGTCAGGACATCCCAAGGACCTCTGCTCATCTTCAGCCATATGTCGGGTCTCTGATGACCCAGTGAGCAGGAGATTGGGCCCATTAACTCCAGTCTCCCTGTTATTGACACTGTTGTTCAATCTGTTTATTCCTGTTTAATCTTTAATCTCTTTCAGGCTGGAGTACAATCAGTTCAGTCCAAATGGAGAAAATCAGCTGGAGTCGCTGCAGGAAACCAGATCTGGACTGAGAGTGAGATGCGAACCTTAGGATTGAAAAACATTCCTGTTCTCATTATAGGAACATTTTTAACCGAGTTTCTCTCCCTCCCCTTTAACCGGCCGCGCTCCAGGTTTAAATCCTACTGGCCCTTTCCCAGTTTCCAGCTCGAGCTGAGTGAGCGTCATCTCCCATTGTGACGTCAGAGGCCCAGCCACAGGGTCACGAGACTCAGCCGCCCGGCCCCACAGGCGCTGCTTCTGCAGGATATCCGGGGCTGAATGTTCCCCAATGGGGCACTGGGGAAATGTACAGACAGGGAGGGCCCAAGGTGGGGATCAGTCTGGGCTGCAGTGGGACATTGACAATTACACTAATTATTCCTGGGATTGGGGGTAAAGCCCCTAGGGCTTCCGCTCAGTATCACTGCCCAGTGACCCTGCTGGGAAGTGAACCTGTGTGGGTTCAGGGTCTGTTCAGCTGGAATAGTTCCCACTGTCCAATAGAGACAGACACCCACTGCATGGGGTGTCCCAGAGAGAGTATCCTATTGGGGAGGTTCCAGCGGATTCTGTAACCGAGGGATTGGACTGAAAGTATCAATTCTTTTCTGTCGTCCCTAAGAAAGAAATCATCAGTTGTTGAAACAATGTGTTGAATTTAGACTCTGCCCTATTGATATTGCTGTAATTTACAGACTGAAGGGTGAGTTTCTAAACAGCTGGAATGACAAAGAGGACTGGAGTGTGTCAAATAAAGATGGTGACCTGGTAAATTCACCCACCCACTCAAAGAATAACAAGTTGTGGAAGTTAAGTGACCCAGTGGAAAATACACTGCAGTAAATGGACAGGATCCATGTTGGGACCCACAGCCTGAAACTCTGTGGGCTGAATGCATGGATTGTGGTCTAAACACAGAGCAGGATCACCAGCATTTAAACAGAGAGAAGATAGTTTGATGTTCTGGGTCAGGTTCCTTAAGATGTAACTTTGTTGGATTGATATTATTTTCCAGATACTGATGGACCTGTTGTACATTACATTATTTCCTGATTTATTTTACATTCCCCATCATATACAGTTTGTTTATTCTCCCCTCACTCTGGTACAATAAATGGTGAAGTTTTACTGTGTTCATCAGGCTTCAAAAAATCAAGGAAGGGAACCAATAATTTGAAATCAGTAATAACCAGATTCGAAATACAGGCTCACACAAGAAAGATGATCTGGTATTAGATATCTCCTGGGGCCACAGACTGACAGATCAAGGGACAGAGAGATAAGACTCTATGGTTTAATGTAAGGAATCAACTCAGAAATATCAACATAATCACCATACAGTAATGAGAGATTAATACTGATACAGTGGAAAGAACAGGTAACAGGGTCAAAAAAACACACTTTGTAAAGGCTTTTACACGCTTTTATGCTGTTGTCACTGACACCCAATTAACGCTCATAGCCCACAAATTGCAATGAGATAAGTGTCCCATTTAATGGAGTCGATTTCAACTATCAGGGGAGGATTGTGCATTGGGTTATGTTGCTGGACTAACAATCTTGGGGTTTTGCTGATAACCCAGAGAACATGAGTTCGGATGAAAGTTTGAGAATTTTAATTCAGTTTAACAGAAGCTGGATTTTAAATAGAAACTGTTGTCATTGATCACTAATCTGCCCGAGTGTTTGTAAAGGAAACGTGCCATCCTTATCTGGCCTGTTCCGTCTCTGACTCCAGACTCTCCAATGTGATTGACTGTCATGTTCGCGGCCTCTGAAGTGCCCGAGTATTCCGCTTAGTTGTATCAAACAGTCACATCGATCATTCTAGGAGATGCCCCAACAGCGACATCTCAGGGTAATTTGAGTCGACAATTACAGTGACTTCACCAGCAACAGCAACAGCTGGGAAGTGGGTGGAACTTGTCACTCGGGTGTAAAACTGGTGTTTCAGATCCTTGAAATGGAAATTGAAAGGTTTCTGTGAGGCCGCTGATTTCTAATGCCAGTTTCTCACCAGAGGAGCAATTTGGGGGATAAGTGTTCATGCAGACACCGGGGAGCTCCCCATATCTTATTGTACTAGAGCGGCTGGGATGTGTTGTATCCACTGGAACAGACAGAGAGCGCCAGGGATTAACATCTCATCGGGGAAAGCAACAAACAATGGAAAAGAGAATCGGGCCGAATCCACAAAACCCGGCCGGTTTACTGTATACCCCGTTATGGGCAAAATCCCAAGACAAACCTCTTCTCCAATCAACAGTATTAGATCGACAGACTACGAAATGGATGAATTAGATTCCTGAATGGTTCAGAAATGAATCTCCCCAATCTGATCTAAACTATAATTTTATAATCAGTGATCTAGTGAATACTTTTTGATGGTGATAGACTGAGTTAGCAGCCTCTCATTCATTGTGCTACTTACCTGCCTATTAATTGTCTAATTAATGTTCCTGGGTGACCCTGTCTGCAACTATACAGAATAGGTCCTCCCGATCCACTCCAGCTCTACCCTCATAATTGTCAACACCTCAAATAAATGGTCACTTAGTCTCCTCTGTTCCAAAGAAAACAACCCCAGTCTATCCAGGCTTTCCTCATAGGAAATGGGTGAGTGCCAGGCTGTCAAGGAGGACAAGGCCAGTAGTGTACTAATCCCCTCAGTGCATCTCGCTCTACAACATTTATTCATCCCTGAATACTGGTGAGAATGACGGGTCAACTGGGGAGTGCAGCCAGAGCCAAACCCATGGTGCCATGGATTGTTCAGCTGACCGGGGGTGAGGAGGTGCAATAATTGGGGATTCTGTAGTTCAGGGAGACCGCTGGCCTTTCTGCGGCTGCAGACAAGAGTCTTGGATGAGTTGTTGACAGACCAACCACCTCCCCCCAACCCCCATGGTGGGTGAAGACCATGCCGAAGTCGGCAAAGGCAAAGAAAGCAATGCTCAAAAAGATGCAAATAAAAATATATACGTTGTTGAATTCTGAGCTTGGAGGTTCTTCTCAGCATCACCACATCTCTCTTAAAAGAGCTGAGACCACAAGAAAATGGCACTTGCGGCCCAGCTCCTTCTCAATAGAGATCAGTAAGAAACATGTGCTACTCCCGCGCTTTCTCTTTGTCAGATCTGAACAATTATTGTGTTTTGTGTCTCCTGTGTAATGGACCTAGAGCTAATCTTCTTCCCTATTATTCCCAAATTTCCCCTGTCCAATACAATGTGAACAATTATTGTGTTGTGTCCTTTACTAATCTGTAAACTTCATTGTTCCGGTGTGCGGGAACATCTACTGGCCGGAACTGAGAACTATAACAGAGCGGCTCAGATTCACATTTACTGTCAGTGTTACAAAAACAGCCACACTGTGCAATGTAAGCAAATAGTTTCTGTCTGTTAATTATGTTGTATTGTTCCACATTTTATAGTGAGAAATGAATAGAATCGAGAAATAATAACGATATTGCTTCACTCCTTAGATTATTGTGAATTTACCATTTTATTCTTTACTAGACATTAAGCACCATTTCTGTCTGATTTCTCAGGTTTACATGACTGAATAAAACAAACACAAATAGAATAAAAACTAAGCTGATGGCGTCACGGGAAATAAAAGCAAAAGAAATGGGGGTGAAATACAAACAGAATAAAATGAAGTAAATCTGAAAATGCTGGACAGGCTGATCCTGAAGCATCTGTGGAGAAGTTCGGGTTAACAGTTCAGGGCCCTGAACCTTCTCTAGACCTGAAAAGATAATCCAGCTTCTCCACAGAGAGATTTGAACATTCGCCTCCTTTATTTTAATAATGTTTTATTTTGATTTCAGAGTTGCTTATTTGGTATTGAAATATTCTTTTGTAAATTCCATGGGCCCAAATCATCCTGTCTCCGGATGGTCAGAAATGGGGTGTTTGTGAGAAGATGTGTGTTAGGATCTTGCGGAAGTCCTGACTCGGGTACTTTCCTTATTCAGTGGGTCAAGGGAGCTGGACAGGCTTTTCCTGATTCCACATCCTGGGTTGTTCTTCCCCGGTGTCTCGGGGATGACACTAGGCAGTAAATAGGAACTCTCTGCTTCTTTCTTGCCTGTGAGCTGTCTGATTGGGACTCTTCCTGTTAATCCTGTTTTATTGTCACACTCACAAGGTCTGAACTGCTGCTCTCTTTCCCATGGTCTCTAAGATTATTAACCAGGTTAGGAAGGAATCAGTGACCCTGACCAGTAACAGCCGTTTCCTAATGGTTATCCACAAGGGCGGTTCAGACACTCTCCTCACTTCATCATTAACGACCATAAATAAAACATAAAAGATACAGAACTACAGCAACAACAGTAACTTCCATTTATAGGGCGCCTTTAACAAAGTAAAATGTCACAAGTTGCAGGAGGGTTACAGACAAATTTGACACAAGAACAGAGTAAATAGGAGCAGGAGTAAACCACACAGCCCGTCCAGCCCGCTCCGCTATTTCATATGGTCAAGGCCAGGATTCCCTTCCCGCCATCCGAAGAGTTGGTGGTGAACACATTCCCGCCAACTCCCACTGCCCCGCAGCCATTTCACTCTGGGATGAGCGTCAATTGGCTGCAGGTGGAACTTCCGCCCCTCACTGGGAGGAAGTCCCGCCTCAGAGAGCTGCTGGCTATTCTGATTGGCCTAGAGCTCTCTGGTCCCTGAGGCTCCAGGAGTGGAAAGGACCGGGACTGGAACTTGCTCCCAGAGCCTGAATCCCAAAATTCCAGCAACAGATAATTTCTGGAGGCCTCAGGCCGGGTGGGGGGCGGCCTTGCAGCTACCGGGCATATGGGGTGGGGGCAAAGTTTTTCTTTATTCGTTCATGGGGTGTGGGTGTCCCAGGAAAGAAAGAATTTATTGCCCATCTGTAATTGCCCCTGAACAGAGTAACTGACTAGGCCACTTCCCAAGGCATTTAAGAGTCAACCACATTACTCTGGAGTAATGTAGGAGTTTGGAGTCACATGTAGACGAGACCAGGTAAGGATGACGGATGAGAGATTTCCTTCCCTAAAGGACATTCGTGCACAAGATGGGTCTTTACAACAATAGACAATGGTTTCATAGTCACCATCACTGAGACTAGTTTCTATTCCAGAATTTGTGTAAGTAAATTCAAACTCCACCAGCTGCTGTGGTGGATTTGAACCCGTATCCCCAGAGCAGTAGCCTAGGAATAAGGATTACTAGTCCAGCGACAATACCACTGCAGCACCATACCCATCCCTGATGGAGGAACCTTCACTCCACCCCCATCCCTCGCCCAAGGCCTGAACTGGATCATTGTCAGGCTTTCTCCAGACTCGGGAAGTCCTCCCGCCAGATTAAAAATTGAGGCTGGGCAGGAAAGGGCCGTTAAGAGATTATATTTAAGAAGGAAATTGATAGGTCTCTGGGCTCTAAAGGTGCCAAGTGTTCTGGGGAGAGAGCGGGAGGATGGCGTTGAGATAGAGGATCAGCCATGATCATAATGAATGGGGGAGCAGGCTCGAAGGGCCGAATGACCGTGTCCTGCTCCTATTTCCTATGTTTCTCAATTGGGGCAGGTGTGGGCAGCCCATCTGAGACCTCGTCCACCCCAGCATTAAATTGCTGAGAGATCGGGCAGGCGTGAATGCAGTGGGAAGCCTATCTGTGATACTGCCCGCTCAACCAGCCACCCCCTTCGGCCCCCTTCCCCTGCCCGGCCAACCACCGACAAACCAGCCAGACACAGCATCAAATTCAGGCCTCTTTTATTGCAGCTCACAAGCTGTGGGAAGCTCCACCCGCTTTTACTCTTATTGGTCTAACAAGGTTGACGGTTTTCTCTACCAGTGCAAACTAACTGTTTTAGTTTTATTTTCAGTAATATTACAGGTATTTAGAAATGTGTCTGATGAAAGAGCAAAAATAAACTTTTGAGCAAAGCTGAGAAAAATACCTATAGGATTGGAAAAAAACAAATATTAAAATAGTTTTTGGTTTGTCTTTTACCTGATTACAAAAAGTTTACACAGTTGTGCACATTTGGGAATGTTTGCTCCACCCTTTTGAAAAGAAGCAGAGAAGTTCACCCTTTCCACTGACAGCCCAGTGATTATTGAACTAAAATCTTTCCCTTTTAAAGATTTGACTTCATCCCATTTGTTATCTTAGAGGACAAACTGTTTGTGAACAGGGGATATGGGAGTTATCCCTAAACTGATTGCAAAAACTTCTGTCTCTGATGTAAAACACCGGATTATGTGAATATTATTGGACGATATCTTCCTCCAGGGCTCATGCATGAGAGAGAAGAGTAATTAATGGGATGTCCCACTTAGAATATAGGAGCGAAAAAACACCAACAAGTGGAAAAGAATAACTCTTCCTGGCTATAGTTGAATGGAATATATCAATCCATATGGATCTCTGTACATTTTAATGACAGTCAGGAAAGGATCGATGAAGCTAGTAAGTTGAGTGCTTTATCTTGAGGTCTTTGTGTCTTTGCCACTGAATGATTTAAGGAAAGTGCCATTTGATAGTCTGCCCACTCCCTCGGGCATTGCAGAACACGAGGGAGATAAGCAAATATCTACAGGCAGATGCCACCCCCTCCTCCCATCACCCCCTTGCCCCTGAACAACTTCTGGTAAGATTACCTAAGAGTGAAGAGTGGCTTGTATTAGATGGCATGATATTGGCATTTCGGTATGCGTGTGCAGATATGATATGTTAATGTGCAGTTACTAACATGTGGAAATGTATGATGCTCCTGCACTGAAGAATGGGCCCCAGACTTGCTCCGATACTTGGCAACAGAACCACATGAATGGATTAATGTGATCAGTAGCGTGATAAAACATTATAAATCACCAAGGCATAAAATAGATATTCCACAGAAAAAATGACTTTAGAAGAATCAGGGTACAATTAAACACACCGGTATCTACCAGGAGGAGGAAAATTTAAATGAAAAGGGATTTTGATTTAGAAAATATCCACAAGGTGGATGCAGCTGAAGACAGCTGGAGAATATTTAAAGTCCATGCATAAACTTCTGTTTGAACTTTAAGTACTTACGACATTCCAATGATTCAGAATTGTGTGAGGTGATGTGCAGGTGGAGAGCTTGAATCAAAGTCAATAGTTACCACATTTTACTGGAAAAGGTTTTAAATGTATTCTTGGGGGCAGCTCAAAGGTTTGTGTTGTTGATTTTGATAATTTTAATACCTTTAGTATGTTATCTACAGTTTGTAATCAAGTAATTAGGAAAAGAATGTTATAGGTTAGAAATAGATGGATTAACCAGAAATCTGTTTGTGAGAGGGCTAATTGTTGGGAGGGCTAATTTTTCGAAGAGGTGACCAGGTGTGCAGATGAGAGCAATGCAATTGACGTAGTCTACTTGGACTTCAACAAAGCTTTCAGATTTCTTCCAGTTGTTCTATTTAGGCCTCTCTCTCTCTCTGTCTGTCTGAATTTAGTTCCTGAAATGTTCACTGGCTATTGCTCTTATGATCAAAAAATTGCCGTCAGTGTTCCAGCTCAGAATGGGATTATTAAGGAGCAGAATAGGGTCAGTTTATGAGCTCGGTCCAGGGCTCAGTTCCCCTCCGACAGCGCTGACCCACTGACTGTGCGGCGATCCCTCATTCCCAAAACTCTGACAGTGAACCGATCCCTCATTCCTGACCCACTGACTGTGCAGCGCTCCTGTTTTCCTGACGCTTTGAAAGTGCAGCGGTCCCTCATTTCTGGCCTACTGTGAGTGCAGCTCTCTCTCTATTTTGACCATCTGACAGCATAGCGCTGCCTTATTCCTGACCCTCTGACAGTGCAGCGTTCCCTCATGCCTAACCATCTGACACTGCAACGCTTGATCAGTCCTGACTCTCCGACAGTGCAGCACTCCTCCAGTCGTGACTCTAAGAGTGCCGCACTCCCTCCGTCCTGACTCACTGACTGTGCGGTGCTCCCTCATTCCAGAGCCTCTGACAATGAAACGTTCGCTCATTCCTGACCCTCCGACTGTGCAGCGCTCCTTCAATCCTGAGCCTTTGACAGTGCAGCAGTGCTGCAGTCGTGACTCTCTGACATTGCAGCGCTCTCATTTTCCTGATCCCCTGACAATTCAGCACTACCTCATTCCTGAGCCTCTGAGAGTGCAGCGTTCCATCATGCCTAACCCTCTGACAGTGCAGCACTCGATCAGTCCTTACCCACTCTCAGTGTCGTGCTCTCTGAGTCCTCACCCACTGACAGCACAGCATTCCATCGGTTTTGACCCTCTGACAGCATACTGCTCCCTTATTCCTGACCCTCTGAAACTGCAGAGTTCCCTCATGCGTAACCCTCTGACAGCGCAGCGCTCGATCAGTCCTGAACCTCTGACAGTGCAGCGCTCGATCAGTCCTGACCCTCTGACAGTGCTGCGCTCCCCGAGTCCTCACCCACTGACAGCACAGGGCTCCTTCAGTCGTGAAAATCTCACAGTGCAACACTGCCTCAGCCCTGACCTTCCGACAGTGCAGCCCTCTCTCAGTCCTGACAGTCTGACAGTGCAGCAATCTCTCAATCATGACCATCTAACTGTGAAGCTCTCCCTCAGTCCAAACTCTCTGACAGTACAGCACACACTTAGCCCTAAAGCTTTGACAGTGAAATGCTGCTTCAGTCCTGACCCTCCGACAGTGCAGCGCTCCCTCAGTCCTGACAGTCTGACAGTGCAGCACTCTCTCAATACTGACCATCTATCTGTGCAGTGCTCCCTCAGTCCAAACTCTCTGACAGTGCAGCACACACTCAGCCCTGAAGCTTTGACAGTGAAACGCTGCTGCATTCCTGACGCTGGAGAGTGCAGCGTTCCTTAGCCCTGTCACTTTTACACTGCAGAGCTGCGCCAATCCCTGCCATCTGACAGTTTAGTGCTCCCACAATCCACATCCTCTGGCAATGAAGTGCTCCTTCAGTCCTGACCCTCTGACAGTGCAGTGCTCCGCCAGCCTTGACCCGTGTCAGTGCAGAGCTCCCTCAACACTGACCTTTTGACAGTGCAGTGTTGTCTCAGTCAGTACCCCCTGACAATGCAGCACCCCCTGTTTCCTGTCCCTCTGACAAAGCAGAGCTCCCTCATGCCCAAACCTGTCACAGTGCAGCGCTCGATCAGTCCACCCTCTGACAGTGCAGCGCTCCCCCATTCATGACCCCCTGACAGCGCATCGCTCCATCAGCCCTGACCATATGATGCTGTAGTGTCACCTCAGGCTTAGCCTCTGACCGTGCGGCGCCCCTTAATGCCAACGCCCTGAAAATGTAGCGCTCCCTCAGCCCTTAACATCTGACAGTGCAGTGCTCGTTCAGTCCTAACCATCTGACAGTGCAGCGCTCCCTCAGCCCTTAACATCTGACAGTGCAGCGCTCCCTCAGTCCTGAGCATCTGACAGTGTAGCGCTCCCTCAGTCCTGAGCATCTGACAGTGCAGTGCTCTTTCAGTCCTAACCATCTGACATTGAACGACTCTCTTACGCCTCACCCACTGATAGTGCAGCTCACTTTCAATCCTGACCATATGGCAACACAGCGCTCCCTCAATCCTCATGCACTGACAGTGTAGCACTCCCTCAGTCCAAACCCTCTGACAGTGAAGCACTCTCTGATTCATGATCCTCATACAATGTAGCGCTCCCTCAGCCATGTCCCTCTGGCAGTGCAGTGCTCCTTCAGCTCTGACAGTGCAGTCCTACAACAGACCTGACCCTCTGACAGTGCAGCGCTCCAACAGACCTGACCCTCTGACAGTGCAGCGCTCCTCCAGTCGTAACTCCCTAAGACTGCAGCACTAACTCAGCCCTGACCCACTCGCATTGCAGAGCTCGCTCAGTCCTGACATCTGACAGTGCAGAGCTCGCTCAGTCCCGACCCACTGACTGTGCAGCACACCCTGATTCCTGACCCTCTGACAATGTAGCCCTCCATCATGCTTAACCCTCTGACGGTGCAGCGCTCGTCCTGACCCTCTGATACTGCAGCACTCCCTGATTCCTGACCCTCTGACAACGCAGCCCTCACTCATACGTAAACCTCTGACAGTGCAGAACTCTATCATTCCAGGACCTCTGACAGTGCAGTGCTCCCCCATTCCCGACCCCCTCGCAGTGCATTGCTCCATCAGGCCTGACCCCATAACACTGCGGTGCCACCTCAGGCCTGGCCTCTGACTGTGCAGCGCTCCCTCAATCCTAACCCACTGAAAGTGCAGCGTTCCCTCAGTCCTGAACATCTGACAGTGCAGCGCTCTCTCAGTCCTGACCATCTAGCAACGCAGTGCTCCCTCCATCCTCACACACAGTGCAGGGCTCCCTTAGTCGAAATCCTCTGACAGTGCAGCAATCCCTCAGTCCTGGTCCTCAGACAAGGTAGCGCTCCCTCAACCTGTTCCTCTGAAAATGCAGTGGTCCTTCAGGCCTGACCCGCTGACAATGCAGCCCTCCCTCAGAGCTGACCCTCCGACAGTACAGCGCTCCTCCAGTCATTACCCACTGAGTATGCAGCAGGCCCTCCGTCCCCACCCACTGACTTTGCAGAACTCTCTCAGTTCTGACCCACTGACTGTGCGGCGCTCCCTCATTCCTGAACCTCTGACAGTGCGGCACTCACTCATTCCTGACCCACTGAGTGTGCGGCGCTCCCTCATTCCTGACCCACTGACAGTGAGGCGCTCCCTCATTCCTGACCCACTGACTATGCAGTGCTCCCTCAAACCTGATTCTCTGACAGTGCAGCGGTACTGCCGTCCTGATTCTCTGACATTGCAGCTCTGCCTCAATCCTGATCCTTTGACAATGCAGCGGAACTGCAGTCCTCATCTCTGACAGAGCAGCGCCCCCGTATTCCTGACCCCTCACAATTCGGCACTACCTCAGTCCTGACCATCTGACAGTGTCCGACAGGCCTCCTCCTGGAACACCAGGGTTTTATGATTCACGAGTATCATTTCTACACGGACTGGGAGATTAGAAAACGGCTCAAGACGCGAAGGTAATGAGTGATTCCGGGCAGTTCCCCCATGCTTTGTACCGACTATTGTGCCTGATGTTTTGTACCGGCATGTAACAAGGTTACACGTGTCCAGCTGTGGTGACCGAGGGTCTAAGTTGTTGTACATGAGAGTTGTCCATGGGGTTCGGTGTGAATGCTCAAACACTGCCCGCAGCCTCCATGATTGAAATGATTATCTTCTTCTACCAGCTTCTTAACTCGAGAATGCATTTCATTTAGTTCATTCGCACAAAGCTTGGAAATACAAATAAGTTATCCAGATCAGTTGAATAATGTTGATTTGTTAGATACTGAAGAAACTTCTAAAGCCGGTGAACAACATGGTCAGAAATAGGTTGAAATGTATTTTAATAGAGAAACAGGTTGGGAGGAAAAGCAGCGCCTTCAGCTCATGTAAGTTAATGGGATTTGATTTCATTCAGTTTTATCTGTGTGAAGCGACCGCAATAGGGCTCGAATCCACATCCTCTTCATAACGTTGCACGATAAGCGGGGCTTAAAAACCGTATCTATTCGGCCTTGAGACAAGCCAAACCTCCAGCAAACAATTGTGAATAAATGTTATCGATACATTCAAGACCCTGACTCTCAATGTAAGTAGCGCACTTTGCCCCCGAGTCCTCATCCACTCCTGAAGCTGAATTCTGACTGTTTTCTATGAATCTTGTTTGTTAATTTGTTGTTTTAACAGGAAAACACGATGTTCACCGCGGGAAAGCAGCAGACACCGCAAGGCAGGAAGTTGAGGAAATGTTTTCAATTTCACAAGAACAATTTATTTTCGCCGTAGTAGAAATACAGTCAATATAAATTAGAACAGGGGCGTTAATTGAACTCGAGTTAGGACAGGAAACATGGGTTCGGTTTTTCACTTTTCTAGCCAATACCCGAATAACGGCCCAAACAGATTGAACCGCCTTCTTCAGCTCTTCCCTGAATTCAGTTTGTGTAGCTGCATGAAGACACGTGTTTGTACAGGGACACAAAAACATCAGCATCTAACCTGATTGAGGAGCGATGTATGTGAAACATATATAATCGGGTCGGTAATGCACGGCTAGGTTGTGAGTTACAGAACAGACAGCGGCTGTCAACCGCAACACTATAAAACTGCCTGATATAATGAACAGGTAAATAATGGATTTCCTTCCGTTTTCCACCTCTAGATCATTGTGATTCTTAGTGTTGTGAGCCCGGAGTTCCCTGCGGGCTCTGGGAGCTGTTAAATTGCATCTGATTGTCAATTGAATAACAATATGAAAACAAAAGGAAGTAAAAGAGTGAAAATACTTCCGATCCCATAGTCCGCTACCCGGCAGGTGATAAAAAATAAATCCCAGCTTGGGCGGAAACCCCCGTGAAGATTGTTAATGATCAGTTTGTGTTCATAGGCAAACCAGAATTGGATATTCTCCAAATAGTTCAGCACAAAGGCCGTTATTAAGGTCACTGTAGCAATTTTGACAACGCAACAGTTTATTTTAACCTTCTGACAGCACATAGATACACAACGGTCAAAACTGAAGGAGACTGTAAACCACACAGACGTTTATATGTCATTATTACTCATGTACATGTTTAACTTGCCGACGGCAGTGTAGGAGAGGAATGAGTGTGGGAAGAATTTTCTGCATTGAATCACTTGACTCCTCAACTTCCACAGCCGAACCTGGATGTCTCTGTTTCCCTTTACATCACCCCAACGAGTTTCAGTTTGCACAGAAGGTTTGGTTTCCAAATTTCAGTTTTAATTTTTGTTTCCTTAGGATATGGGAGGATCAGATTTCTTTCTCTGTTTCCATTTTCAGATTGGGCCTGGCTCAATAATATAAAACAAGCTTTGAAAGGACAGATTCCATCACAGGAACTAATCGAGAGAATACATTCTGCCGCATTTGTTGTGTGTTCTATTATCGAGAGTAGCAAGTTCCTTGCAGCAAAGTCCAATTTCTCAATACACGTTTCTACAGAGCACTTCCGCTACCAGGTCAACGTGCCATGTTTTCCTTTCACTGATCCACTCTCTGCGAGCCTCTCTCTTGGTGGGATGCTGTGTTGTTGTTCAGCCTATTAAGTTGCATGTCGATCAGAGCTATCTTGCATCTGTTATTGACCAACTTCAAATTGTCAGTCTGATTCGTGCGCATAGTCCTGACGTTGCCGCTTGCGAATCGACGAATTGACATCTCCTATATTTTAGTTTGTTTCATTTATTTGCCTGGTGCAATGGATTCTATCAACTTGTTGTGGAGAGACTCTAATCTAGAAGAACCCATTGAAGCAGCTGGGCTGTGGTGGGTCAGCACCTTAGTAGTCGGGCGCTGCCCGATGTGAGGTGGGTGGCGAATGACCAGAGAGATACGATTGTCCAACCCACCGCCAGATGCTGCCTTTAGCACTCGTTCATTATGGCAATCAAATTGGAGTTATCACTCATAGCTACTGTTTCCCGTGTTGTGTTAACATTCTGCAATGAAAATGGGGTTGCCTCTCTCCAGGGCTCCAGGTTTGGCAAAATGTATGTAGATCTGGGCTGCCCAAACGGTAGTGTGCGACTCTTGACCTCCCCGGTTGAATCTGCATCAATGCAGAAGACTGCGATTGGCACCAGCTTGGTTGCAAAGGTAGCCAGGAATGTGCCATATTCAGACATCAATCTGCCTTTGGGCTCCAGTCCAGATATTTTGACAGGGGTTATTCGCATATTCTTTAGCTCTTCCGAGGCATCCATATCGCAGTGGAGCTATTGTCCCACAGCTGCGAGTTCGGTTCCTGAGTCCACATGGCAGTGGGCCTGGACACAGCATGTCTGGGGCTAACCCGCTCTGTGTTTCTCTGAAACTTCAGCCTGGGGCTGTGAGGAACCCGTTTGCATGGTCACTGGGAAGATGCACAGTTGAGAACTTGCTCATGGAGAGGCCCTGCACCGACAGAGGGAAATTTACACGTTTCTTATTGTTGTAAACCAGCAGTGTGGGCTGAAAATGAGATGACATTCAGCGCACAAAAGCAGAAAGCATGCTCACTCTCTTCACCCACACATTGGACACATCCCATCAATCTGTTGGATGCATTAATTTCAATTAAAATGGAAAAAGGAACAGGTGTACCATGCATCTAAGTCAAAGCCATTAGAGTTATGGGGTACAAAGTAATTAATGGAAATTGCCCATGTCTACATATATAGAACCAGAATATGTCATCGCACTGTGTGAAGCTTCATTTGCTCTGGATATCTTAGAGGGGGTATAAGTGAAGACAAAGCATTTCTGAAGATGATCAACAAAGACAGGTGAGAGTTTCTGCCCTTGACATCTAGGCTGCATTTGACCGAGTGTGGAATCAAGAAGCCCTAGCAGAACTGGAGCCAATGGGAATCAGGAGGAAAATGCTTCACTGTTTGGAGTCATACCTGGCAGAAGCTGAGCTGGGCGAACCATTGTGGCTACAAGAGTAGGTCAGAAGCTATGAATCCTGCAGCGAGTCACTCACCTCCTGACTCCCGAAAGCCTGTCCACCATCCACAAGGCACAAGTGAGGAGTGTGATGGAATACTCTCCTCTGGCTTTTATGAGTGCAGCTCGCACAACATTCAAGAAGCTTGACACCATCCCTAGCAAAGCAGCCCGATTGCTTGGCACCCCTTTCACAAACATTCACTCCCTGTGCCACCGACAAACAGCAGCAGCAGTGTGTACCATCTGCAAGATGCACTGCAGAGACTTACGAAGGCTGTTTTGGCAGCGCCTTCCAAACGCACGACCACTCCCATCTAGTTGGACAGGGTAGTAGACAGATGGGAACACCACCACCTGGAAGTCCCTCCCAAGCCACTCGCATTCCTGACTTGGAAATACATCTCCATTCCTCCACTGTCGCTGGGTCAAAATCCTGGAACTTCGTCCCTAACAACACTGTGGATGTGCCTACACTACAGTGAATGCAGCAGTTCAAGAAGGCAGTTCACCACTGCCTCCTCATGGGCAAATGGGGATTGACATTAAATGATCGCCTTGGCAACGATGACGGCATCCCGTAAAATGAATAAAAATGTGATAAAGCCGAATGGTTAAGGCGATGGCCTACAAAGTCCATCAGGGTTTCCCTGCGTAGGTTCAAATCCGGCTAGTTACGCGGTTTCATTTGCTCCATCAGTTTCAATATTTGACTAAGTAAATTTGTGATGTATTATGCCTGACGTGGAATGCTACCGCACCGAGGAACAACAGGAGATATTCCCTCCCATTATTGTTCATCTGCATATAATTACGAAATTTCTGCCATAAATTCAGCAAATTAGTGACATGTTTCCTTCTGGTCCCCTCTCCCTTTGTCTCAATTACTCCACGTCTAATTATACATAACAAAAACAGAAAATGCTGGAAAAACTTATCTGGTCTAACCGCATCTGTGGAGAGGGAAAAAAAAGTTTCACTTCTCATTAGTTCTGAAGAAGAGTCAAACGGACTCGAATCGTTAACTCTGTCTTTCTCTCGACAGATGCTGTCAGACCTGCTGAGATTTTCCAGTAATTGTTGTTTTTGTTTCAGATTTCCAGCATCCGCAGTATTTAGGTTTTAACTTAGTGTTTAATTGACTGCCGTCTCTTCCAGGAATGCCTACCTTGCAGAAGTACTGTTCTTCACTCCGACATGATATCCGCGTGTCTCTTTTCACCTTTTCACCTTCATTGCTTTCCATTTCCATTCTGGTGTTTGACAAGGTGTTCAGTAAAACTCGCTTTCACAGCCATTCTTCCTTCCTCAGTGACTGTCCACGCCTCCAATTTACCACTCGTGGTTCCAACTGAAGCACCGTCCCTCATGTTTTGAAACCGCCCAGGGTTACAGGTATCCCCGGGACATACAACCCTCCTCGGGCTGCTGTTCTCGCTGCATCCTGAGATCCACACTCAGTGCCGTGCGCTGTTATATGATCACACCCGACCTTTTCAACCAGCACCACCGACTTACCCTATCTCAAAGCTGTCCTTGTCCCCAGTTTCATTGTATTCTTCCCCTCATCCGAGGCCTTAAAAATAAACCTTGTCTCTCTATTTCAGGTGCTAAGCGGCGCAAATCATTGATATGAAAGCCCAGCCAGGACCCTCCACCTCTCCCCACCCCTTTGGCCCCATCCGGTCTTCCAATCCCAGCCCCAGCCATGTATTCACCATGCCCTCTGACCTTCCCCTCTCTGATGCTGAACGTTCAGAGCTCAGTAAAGGACTCAGGTTCATACCCTTACGCCCTTGCCTCAATGAATTCTGGGCTCGGCACGATGCTGAACTCTTCTTCCGGCGCCTTCGTCTCCGTGCTCACTTCTTTGGGCATGAGTCCACCACCCCCACACCAACCCCCGCCCCCCCGCTCACCCCCACCACCTTCAAAGGATCTTTTCACCCGCCTTGAGTATTCTCCCTCCACCTGGACCCCTCCCTCCGGCCTCTTACCTGCTCTTGATCTTTTCATTGAGAGCTGTCAGAGTGACATCGGCCGTCTCAATTTCTCTGCTCCTCTATCTCACTCTAACCTGTCTTCTTCTGAAGTTGCCGCACTCCATTCTCTCAGGCCCAACTTTAACTAAGTTATCAAATCTGCTGACAAAGGTAGCGCTGTTGTTGTCTGGTGCACTGATTTCTACCTCGCAGAGGCTGAGTGCCAACTCAAAGGCACTTCCTCCTACCTCCACATGGACCATGACCCCACCACCAAACGTCAGGACATTGTTTCCAAGGCGGTGCCTGGCCTGATCACCTCTGGGGATCTTCTCGACACAGCTTCCAACCTCATGGTCTCCCGACCTCATAATCTCCCAACCTCGGACAGCACGCTACTACCTCCTCCCCAAAATCCACAAACAGGCCTGTCCCAGTAGAGCGATTGTGTCAGCCTGTTCCTGCCTCATGGAAATTATTTCTTCCTATCTTGACCCCATTCTCTCTCACTTTCTCCAGTCTCGTCCCACCGACGTCCACGATTCCCCTGATCCCGACATCATATCAACAATTTCCAGTTTCCTGGCCCCAACCACCTCCTCTTCTCCATGGACGTCCAATACCTCTACACCTCCACCCCCCACCGGGTTGTTCTGAGTGCTCTCCGCTTCTTCTTGAACAGAGACCCGAACAATCCCCATCCACCACCTCTCTCCTCCATCTGGCTGAACTTGTTCTCTCATTGAACAATTTCTCCTTAAACTCACCTCACTTCCGCAAATAAAAGGTGTGGCTATGAGTATCCACATGGGCCCCAGTTTTGCCTGTCTCTTTATGAAATATGTGGAGCATTCCTTGTTCCAGTCTTACTCAGGACCCATCCCACAACTCTTTCTCCGGTACATCGATGACTGTTTCAGTGCCACTTCATGCTCTCGTCTGGGCCTGGAAAAATGTATCAATTTTGCTTCCAATTTCCACCCTCCATCACTTTCACGTGGTCCATCTCCGACACTTCTCTTCCCTCCCTTCACCTCTCTGTTTCAAGTTCTGGTGATAGACTGTCCACCAATATTCATTACAATCCAACCAACTCGCACAGCTACATCAATTACAGCTCCTCACACCCTGCTTCATATAAGGACTCCATCACATTCTCTCAGTTACTTCAAGTCCGTCGCATCTGTTCCAATGATGCCACTTTCCTAAATAATTCTTCTGACATTTCTTCCTTCTTTCTGAACCGCGGTTTCCCACCTATGGTGGTTGACAGGTCCCTCAATGGTGTCCAACCCATCTCCCACGCCTCTGCCCTAACACTTTCCTCCCCCTCCCAGAACCATGATAGGTCATGTACTCACTTTTCAACCCACCAGCCTCCGCATTCAAAGGATCATCCTCCACAAATTCCGCCAGCTCCAGCATGATGCCACCATCAAACACATCATTCCTTCACCCACCCTGTTGACATTTGGTATGGACTGTTCCCTCCGGGGCACCCTGGTCCACTCCTCCATCACCCCCTACACCTCAAACCCCTCCCACGGCACCTTCCCATGCAATCGCAGCAGGTGCAACACCTGCCCTTTTACTTCCCCCCTCCTCAACGTCCAAAGGCCCAAACACTCCTTCCCAGTGAAGCAGCGCTTCAGTTTCTTCAGCTTAGTCTACTGCATTCGTTGCTCCTAATGCGGTCTTCTCTACATTGGAGAGACCAAACGCAGACCGGGTGGCTGCTTTGTGGAACAAATACGGCCTGGACACGAGCATGACCCAGACCTTCCTGCCGCTTGCCACTTCAACACTCCACCCTTCTCTCATGCCCACATGTCCGTCCGTGGCCTGCTGCAATGTTCCAGTGAAGCCCAACGCAAACTGGAGGAACAGCACCTCATCTTCTGACTAGGCACTTTACAGCCTTCTGGGCTGAATATTGAGTTCAACAACTTCATATGATGAACTCTCTCCTGCAACCTCGCGCCTTTTTTATTCTTTTTTACAAATATGTTTTTATTAATTTATATATATAATTTCTCCCCACCTATTTCAATTGCTTTTTTAAAAAATGTATTCGTTGTTTTATTCTGCTTTCTACTCTTAATGTCACCTTTAACACCACCTTTAGCACCATCTTTAGCACCACCTTTAGCCAGTATCACCACTTCGATTTATGCTTATTACATCTTTTGCAATCTCTCCTTTGCCGCCACCTACCACTGGCCTTCTACCCAGCTTCAACTATCCCACCGCCTTAAACAGTTTACACTTCACATTTTCACCTCTTTAGTTCGAAAGAAGACGGGCTCGAAACGTTAACTCTGTCTTTCCCTCCACAGAGGCTGTTAGGCCTGCTGAGTTTTTCCAGCAATTTTTGTTTTTGCTTCAGATTTCCAGCATCCGCAGTATTTTGCTTTTATCTTAAAGGAAAATGTCGTTATTGCGCAGAAATAAAAGAAGATCATCAACAGTTCCCCAAATCAGGCTGCCAGTGGGATTGGCAGAGTCTGGCCGCCACGTGATCCTGCAACAATCTAAACTTTGGCTTTCGGAGAGCCTCACGATTATGCGGAACATTAAAGTGTGACGGGTAAAGGGTTAGGTCACCGAACTCAACAAAAGTAGCTCTTTCACAATTGAAGTTCAAAATCCATTGTACATGTAAGGTTTACAATAACATTCTTGAACACTGAGGTGATCTGCCATAGGTTTATTAAGGATGCAATAATACACAAGGGGGGATTTTAAATTGCAATCATTCCGAGGTACTGTTGGTGGGCGACCCAAACATAGCAGAGTGCTGAGTTCAGCATCTGAAGCCGAATAGACAGTAAAGCTTTGAGTCAGTGGACGTTTGTTTCCGCGTACTAGACAATGCCCCTAACATGCATTGTTTGATTGCATTGAAGCTGAAATAATTATTTATTGATAATTTCACTCGTGATAAATATCCAAGAATAAAACATTTTAAAAGCAAGTCTGTCCTTATTTTTGTATCTATCATATTACATAAAATGGTGCCCGTTCAGGTGTTTCCTCAGGAGAACCACACAAGACGGTTCTCAAATCTGACTTCTTTATTCGTTCATGCGGTGTGGGGGTCTCGGTCAGCATTTATTGGCCATTTATTGTTCAGGGAGCGTTTAAGTGTCAACCACAATGCTGTGGGTCTGGAGTCACACGTAGGCCACACCAGCTAATGTCTGGAAGATTCCTTCCCTGAAGCACATCAGTGAAGCAGGTGGGATGTTATGACGATCGGCAATGGTTTCATGGTCATCATCAAACTTTTGCTTACAGATTATTTTGAGGAATTTATTTTTCACCATTTGCCTTAGCGAGATTCGAACCCCGGTCACCAGAACATTGCCCCAGGTCTCTGAATACTAATTTAAGTGAAAATATCGCGATGTCATTCCGTCCTCTTAAAATGTTGACATCATAGGCAATGGGTGGATCAAATTAAATACCTTATTATTTCATCCTAGAACTGACTATTATTGCAGGGTCGGCTCAGGCCATTCCAAAAGTACTTTCTATAGACTGTTACTTCCCCGTTTAACCGGCAAAGATTAAGGTTAATATAGCTGAAAAATAAAGGAAAACTACTATAGCTTGAACGCACCAGAGGATAGTCTGATCAACCGTTTTGTTTAAGTGCCTGTTATTGAGGTTAAAGTATTTAAATTCAACACTAAATTAGATCTCCTCAAGATCATATACTTACTACGACCTATATTATGTCTGTGCCGTCCATCCGCTCGTTTGGTGAATTCCGCTCTTCAGAACCAGGTTAAGCATTTTATTTAGTAGTTATGGTCTTACATTGGAACTGCTCTTTTGAACATTTCAATAATCCTTGGCGCTTCGTGATCATAGTTTCACTTTTGCGTGTCCATAGATAGCCTCAAGATTATGGACGTCATTATATTCAATACAGAAAATGCTCTCCTTTCTGGCTGTCTAGGATAATATAGCGGTGGGGTTGGGGTTGGGGGTGGGGTGTTGGGGGTGGCCTGGAGTCATTTGTTTGGAATCTTTCCCTCCATTCCCCAGATGTTTAGGGTACTGTTGAAGTTATGAAAGCTAATATTCACATTAATCAGTACAACCAATATCACAACCAACTGCAAGACAGAGCTATGAATGAACTCTCTTAACTCCACTTCCCAGACACTCACTAGTTTGGTTATTGATATCAGGTTGATTTTATTTGTCGAGTCGTGACCATCTGGATTATATTCAGGAGGACTGGATAAATAGATGCAGATAGCGCGCGTCAGTTGAGGGATCAAGAACTAAACGCCAGATATAAAATATTAAATGACAGAACGATTTAGAAATTATGGTGAAGAAAGGTCTTTACTGGAGAACTGGGAGATGGTGGAATTCGCAGATTCAGAAGTTGTTCCAAAATAAAGAGGAAAATAAATAAGCTGGTGCTAAAAATAAGCAGGTGATGTTCTTACAAGGCGGCTAAAATTTATTGGGACTATTTTCTTGGCTGGAGGGTAAAGGCCCAAAAGGTTTGACTGGTTGGAATGATCTGTTTCCTTGTTACAAAATACCGACATGTTCACGACCAATTGAGAGTTGAAGTTAATACGATAAGCCAAGTTCTTGCTACCGTTATAATTAGATACTGATCAGGAGACAGGACGCTCGTCTATTACTTCTGGAAACAATGGAGAGTGAAACCTGACTGTGGTCCAGGGATTGTAATATTCACATCACTATTGCAGGTAAACTATAAACAACCATGATTTCAACACCCACTTCGTTGCTTCTATTCTAAAGGAATCTATCACTTAATATTACAGAGAGAATTATTCCTGTAGCTGGAGTGGAAGGCACTAAGCGCTAACTCCCACGTGTTCAACTCCATATCTGAACCTCAAGTATGACTGTTCCCTTTGGATGTGGGGTAAAAGGTGGAAGGTTTCAGCAGGAAATTGAGCTGCACAGTTTCGGAGAGTAGACATGAAACACACGGCTCTAAGGTCAGGAAATGTTTTCTGATGCCTGTTCATTTTCAATGACAACAAATCCCTTTGATCCAAACGGAAGGTGGCCATTCTGTACGGAATCACGGGCTGTAATTCTGCTCTAACTTGGGCAGGTCGTTTGGCTTTGTTTTTTTATATTTTTAACCACGGACAAAATAAATATCCAAGGAGATTTCACAACATTAATGAGCTCTTCCACGAACTTCGCTTGTGTCGCTGCATAAATGCACGTGTTTATAGAAGACTTCAACTGGGTGAGCATATATCCGGTCTCATTGGCAATATATTCAGGATCCGTATATACTGGTTGGATACGTCAGACCAGGGCACCAGTCCACTGACTCACCACTGATATCAGACTCAACAATATAATATATATATTCAGTATAACAATATATTCAGTTCTGTTGAAGGGTCGTGTGGACCCGAAACGTCGACTCTTTTCTTCTCCACCGATGCTGCCAGACCTGCTGAGTTTTTCCAGGTAATTCTGTTTTTGTTTTGTCAACAATATAAAATTGGCCGACACGGCGAACTGAAAAATAATGGATTTCCTTCGGTTCTCCATCTCTGGATCGCGCTGATTCCCAGTCCTGGGAGTCCGGAGTCTCCTGCGGGCAATATTGGTTACTACAATGCGTCTGACCGTTAAACAATTACACAGCAATATCAATGCAAAAGGAACCAATGCAAATAGAAAACTTTGTAATCTGAAGTAGGTTCCGCCTGCAGGCGATCTGAAAAAGGCCACATTGGGGCTGAAACCCCACTGAATATTGTTCATTATTATTTTATGTTCAAATGCAAACCAGAAAGGGATGTTCTCTAAACACATTATCACAGAAACAATTATTATGACGATGGACGCAGTTCTCACTGTACAATACCTGCTTTTCAGTTTCTCACAGCATATAGCTACAAACTGGTCAAATGTGAAGCAGACAGTAAACCACACGGACAAGCCGACGTTGGTACAAGTCATGTACACCATAGGTTTGCAAATGACAGTGTAGGAGAGGAATGAATATGGAAGACGTTCCCTGAGAATTTGATGATCAACTCTATAGACGAGCGTGGCCAGTAGATGCACAGCCGCCATGGCCACCATGTGAATGGAGATACTTATGGAAAGGTGGCACTTTCCTCCGCAGAGGGTCACTATTGTCAAAAGATTCATTGTAAGAAAGAGGAAGAAGAGTTAAATAAGGTTGGGGAGTGGGGGTGGCACTCAGAAACCTCCGGTCACAATTTGTGGGGCAACGTACAGATTTGTTGCTACTTTCAATTGGGAACACGGTTTCCTTTTAGAATATTCGGCCAACATTGATGACATTTCTTTTGAATAAATTAAATCATTGAAGACTCAATTACCTTCAAACACATTTCATTTAGGAGGTAACAGGTTCGTTCGGATTCAGGAAGGGGAATGGTCAAAGAGAACGGTCCACAACATTGAGGCCCAGACGCTGATAACACATGGCAGGGGTCGGGGGGCTGCGGCCGTGGTGTGCAGCGGGGGGAGGGGGATGGTTCACTGTGGGGTGGTGGCGGAGGTTATGGGACGATATAGTAAAACATGAGGGATCAGTCAATTATCTGTCATTTTTCTACAATGATTTGTTTTCCATGCTTACCACAATTAAACTGCAAAAAAGTCCACATATCTTCCATTGCTGTGCGATTAAGGAAAGATGGGGTGTGATCAGCAACAGCTAAACAATAAATATTTATCTAGCGCTTTCAAGGAAGTGCCATAAAAGCAAACTAGACAGGGAACACATGGCGAGCTTTTAGGACGGTGGCGAAAAGCTTGGTCAAAGAGTGAAACTTTAACAAGTATCTTGAAAGGCCGACGAGACGTGGAGAGGCGGGGGAAGGGGCGATTTGGCGGGAAGTTCAGAGAGTTGGACCTAAGCACCGAAGATACGGGAACGAATCGTGGAACAACTAAAACTGGGGATGTCCAAGATGCCAAATTTAGAAGATTGCAAATTTCACGGCGGTCTGTGGGGTTGCAGGGAATTTCAGGTTTACAATGGGCAAGACCAGGGAGTAATGGGTGTTGGGGTGTGGGGAGCGGCGGGGGTGGGGGGCCGGGGTGTGGAGGGGAGGTAGGGGAGGGGAGCCGGTGGGGTGGTGGGGGTGTGGGGGAGGTAGCGATTTGCAAACAAGGATGAGGATTTTAAAATCGAGGGATTGTTTGACCGGGAGATGATTTACACCAGCGAGCACAGGCATGATATGTCAACACGACTCGTTGTGGATAAGGGTTCGGGAGCAGAGATTTTATGACCACAAGCTAATGGAAGGCAGAATGTAGGAGGCCGGGCGGGTGTGCATTGGAATAGCAAAGTCTGCAGGTGACAAAGGCTGGAATGAGGATTTCAACAGCAGATCAACTGAGACAAGGCAAAGTCGGACAATGTTACAGAGATGATCAAAGACTGGTCACGAAATAGGTTGGAACTGTGGTCAGAAAGTCACCTCTTGGTGAAATTCTGACACCAAGTTTTAAAACAAACTTCCTTAGTCCAATACAATTTCTCAGCAGGGGAAATGAGTCAAAGTTAGGCAATGGAGTTTTGAAGAGACCAGTAACAATGGCTTCTGTCTTCCTGATCTTTAATGGGTGGAGATTTAGGATCATTCGCTGCTGGATCTGTGATAAGCAGCCTGATGAATCGGTCGAGGTGGAGCAATCTATAGGTTTGATTGCGAGGCAGATCTGGGTGTCAACAGCGGACATTTGTTTTATTCATTCCCGGGCTAGCCAGCATTTGTTGCCCATCCCTTGTTGTGCTTGCGAAGGTGGTGGTGAACCGCCTTCTTGCACGGCTACAGTCCATGATGTGCAGGTGTACCCGCAGTGCTGTTACAGAGGGAGTTCCAGGATTTTGACCGAGCGGCAATGAGGGAATGACGATAGATCTCCAAGTCAGAATGATCAGTGGCTTGGAGGGGAACTTCGACGTCGTGTTGTTCCCTTGATTCTGTTGTCCATGTGCTTCCAATGGTCGTGGATTTTGAAGCTGCGGCCGAAGGAGTCTGGATGAGTTCCTGATTGAGTCCCTGTTCATGTGAAAACAATTGCTCTGTTTGAGCGTAATGTCGGCGAGTGGCAGCATGTTGATGGGAAATAGGAAGCGGACAGGAATAGGTCCTCGCGGCGGTTTCGATATGAGAGGTAATGGCGTAGAAGTGGGAAGAGAAGCCCTTGCAATCGATGCTCTGCCTGTGATTAAATGAAAAGGAATCGCACGGAATCACAGAATTGTTATGGTGCAGAAGGGGACCATTCGGCCCCTTGTGTCTGCACCAGCTCTCCGAATGAGCAACCCATCTAACATTATTCCCCGCATCCCACCTTCCCCCCCTCCACCCCTCCACCCCCACCCCTACTTCCCGTAACCCTGCACATTCTTCCTTTTCAGATAACAGTCTAATTAACTGTGAGTGTTTCAATTGCATCGGTCTCCTCTACAGCCTCGGGCAGTGCACTCCAATCCCGAACACTCGCTGCACCAAAATATTTCTCCTCATATCACTTCTCCTTCTTTTAGTAATTACTCCAAACATTTTCCCTCTCCTTCTCGATCCTTTCACGAATGGGACAATTATCTACTCTGTCCAAACGCCTCATGATTTCGAACACCTCCGTCAAACCTGCTCTTAATTTCCTTTCTCTAAGGAAAACAGTCCTAACTTATCCAATCTATCTTCATAACCAAATTTCCTCATCCCTGGAACCATTCCAGTCAATCTGTTCTGCAACCTCTCTAATGCCTTCTCATTATTCCTGAAGCGTGGCGCCCAGAACTGGACACAATACTGTAGCTGAGGCCGAACTGAGGCCTTGTACAAATGCAACTTTAACTTCTTGCTATTGTACTCTAGTGATAAACCCCAGGGTACGACAGAGCACTGTCAACATGCCCAGTTCCCTTCAATATTCATGAACAATCGGTCGCTTAGTAATACAGAACTTGAGTACTGTTGAAAAAAGACATTTTGTCGATGCTTTTCGTCTTGCCCTCATGTGGACAATCACATGAATCACAATGTCAGGGCAATTTTTAGCAAATGCTGACCGATCACAGAATCACATCTAATGTCGGACACTGTATTTTGAGTTCTGCAACCACGGTCTGTACCTTGCCCGTTCCGACAGCAGAAGTGACGTGCTGTTTGATACGATTTGATAGGTCTCCTATCAAACAGCATCTCCCTTCTCCTGTACACAACGGGCAAGGCACAGACCGTACCCAACCAGCCCGTGCTCGCAAAACTCAACACACAGTGTCCAAATTAGATGTGATTCTGCGGTTGGACAACATTTGGTAAATATTCCTCAGTGAGAAAAAAATTATGCTGAAAACCAATTGATGACTGTGAGTTGGGCTCTGTGTGGATAAAGAGCTACATATACCAATACCCAGAGCAGTGTTCTTTGCAGCCAGAAAGAACATGTACACACAATGCGCCTGTTTCAGCGAAACAAAATAAGTAATAGCCATTCGTTCCTTCTTTCCTCGGTGCAATGCCTTGGTGAATTCCAAGCCGCAAGGTTTAAAATTTGAAACAATTCAGTAGCCATCGAACAGTGCTTTCTCCACAGCAACACATCCACCAATCAGAGTCCACTTGCCAGTCACTCAGCACTCTCTTATCAGACAGTATAAAGTTGTTACTTCCCTGACTTTGGTAGTCTTGCGATTGTCATTATCATTCTCATTGCAAGGCAACAATCTTTGACAAAATGCCTTTTTTCAGCATTAACCAATTTATGAACACATACAACCAAGTCTGTCTGTCCCTCCACACCCTTCAGAGTTGTACGCTTTATTTTATAATGACCTTCCATTTTCTTCTTACCAAAATTAATCACTTCACATCACTTTGCATTAAACTTCATCTGCCTCTTGTCCGGCCATTCCACAAAATTGTCGACGTCCCTTTGATGTTCTATACTATCCTCCACACATTTCGGAATACCTCAAGGGTTTCTATATCTACAAGGATTAACATTTTGTCCTATACACGAGGGTCTGGGTTATTAATGCATATCAGGGAAAGCACGTGTCCCAACACTGACCCCTGGGGAACGCCAGTTCAAACCTTCATCCAGCGCACAAAGAAATCCATTCACCAAAACTTCCCGTTTCCTTTCGCTCAGCGAGTTCCATCTCCACCTTGTTACTGTCCCTTTTATTGCACGAGCTGCAAACTTGCTCACAAGTCTGTTGCGTTATATTGTGTCAAATGGTGTTTGGAAGACCATGAACACCATATCAAAAGTGGTGCCCTTATCAACCGTCTCTGTTAGCTCTTTAAAAAAATCTACAGCAATTTCGTGGAACAAGATTTTCCATTAAAGAATCGATCCATGCTAATTGAACCAAGAGAGTGCGGTCCCAGTTCACTCCAAGACAATGTAAAACAATGGAGGGGGATGTCTTGTTCAACGCCATCTGCAGACAGACCCACCGGCTCCCACATCCCAGGAGTGAATAAATAAAGTCAATGGATTTTATGCTCTGATAAAATAATGGAGTAGCGAAAATCATAGAGAGCAAATCGATTCTCCCAATTTGCCGACCAGCAGAGCCTCTCGCCGGCGAGGTGGACACCTAAATTTCCCGCTTATGTTCATCAAATGATCCCGCTGGACAAGTGTCAAAGCAAGGAGGAAATTCTCATTCTGTTACATAATCATTAACAGTGAGATATTCAACAGCTATCAGACAGCAGGAAATACTGACTTACCAGGAGTACCAATGGCTACCAGCACGGGATAGTAAATATCCTTGATCTGTAGAATTATTGGCCGTTCCATTCTTTAGAAGAATCTTCGCCTCCTGCCCTGTTTTGCAGTTCCCATTGGAATGTATCTGAGATCTTTAAGTGATCCCCTTTATAGTACAATCCGTGCCCAGCTGAGAAAAGCAGCTTGCATAACATCTGGCGTTAGTTCCAGTCACTTAACAAACAAACAGCGCTTCCGCTTCAGTGACTTCAGAACGGCAATGGCAAAGTTGAGCAGGTCAGTCCACAAAACGCCTGCCATTGAAATTCATCATCAGAATGAAATCCCAGGGGAGATGTGCCTCAATATATACATGATAATTTTGTGGATCAGCATTTCAACGACCCAAAAAAGGTTCTGGATCTAGTTTAGATCCCCTTTAGATCTAGTAGTGTGCAATGAGGACAGTTTAATTAATAATCTTATAGAACGCGATTTCTAAGGGAGACTGAAAATAATGAGGTAGAAGATTAGCTTTTGTTTTTGTAAATGATTTGGTTTACGCTGAATATCGGATGATGAGTCTCAAAATAGCAAACAAATAGCTTTTGAATTCGAGCTGTCAAATGTAAGTTAGGTCACAACATTTAAAGATATGATTTTGGACAAACAATGGTTCTCATTAAAATACTTACTGTACAATTTTAAACACGTATACATCCATTTAAGTTGTATCAGGCCCAAGACAAAAGAAGAACAGCGCAACCGTTACGAACAAGAGTGCTTAAAGATACCATAGTAATAAACCGCGGGAATCGAAAGCTTTTAGATTTCAGCCAAAGAGGATCTACAATTTACAAGGATACAGTAAAGAGAATATGATATTACACCAACGGCTAACTTTAAAAAAAGTTTGTAAACATTTCTATAAATTATGCTGATGAAAAAAAAATAATTGTGAAAGTAAACATTGACCCTTTGGACTCAGAGAAAGGTGGAATTACAATGGGGAATCGGGATTTGGCTCAAAAACGATTCAGAATAAACCTGAAACCAAATATCAAGTGAATATATTGAACTTGTGTAAATCTGTACCAGGAAAGAAAGATTTCTGGAGACATTCATGGAGGTAAGTTTCAAGCAATCTCCTAGACCTTTCCACTTGCAACATGGAGTTTGACAGAAGAGGTAGCTGCAAAGATAGCAGATGTATTGGATTCGATCTTTCAGAATTACTTAGAATCCAGAACAGTTCCCAAGGATTGGAAAGTAACAAACCCCGATATTTAGGAAGAGGACAAGAAAGAAAACGGCGAACTATTAGCTTCACATCACTGCCAGGCAAAATGATATTTTCCTTTCTTTTCGGGATGTGCTAATAGAACACTTGGAAAATCATAATGTTATTCAATAGACTCCACACAAGATTGTGAAGGGGAAATTGAGTACAGCGATCTTATTAGCGTTTGTGAGGATGTAATTATGAGGGGGATAAAGGGAACACAAGTGAATGCACTAAATTTGGATTTTCAGAAAGCATCCATTAAAGAATCCTTAAAGGTTCTTATACAAACTTAGGAATTATGGGATTTGGCGTCAATTCTAACATGGAAAATGAATTGGCTAATGGACAGACAACAGAGATTAGGAAGAAAAGTGACATTTTCACCTTGGCAGGTTGTAATTAGTGGGGTGCTGGATGGATGAATACTTCGGTCTCAGCTATGTACATTCGATATTAATGGCTGAGATGATGGAACTGAGTTCGAAGTGTAGGATAACGTTTTTTCCCACAGCAAGAGTTCATGTGAGACTGGAAAACAGCACCGCCACAGTGTGATGTAAAGAGTCACATGACAGTAAACCTGGGATAGACAGGCTCGGACATCGGAAAGACGTGAACTAGAGACGCTCATGTAGAAAACTGCATGGAGGTAGCTCTTAGTCTGGGCTATACTGGTGGTTATGTATACAGCTGTGTGTTACCAATAAACAGTGACTGTTCAACAGTTGAACTTTCTTCGTAAGACCAATGGACAGAACTCTTACAACTTGGTAGCAACTAATGACCGAACCCAGAACTCAAGACAAGCTGGGGAAAGACCCCAAAATCTGAAAAACTAAAGGAACCACATCTTGACCTGACGAATTCACCAAAACTGAAGAGAACAGATGAAGGTCGCCTAAGAAGAAACCCCATTGCAGAACTGGAGGCTCAAGGGCAGAAGAGAAATCCACTATGTAGCTGAAGGACTCCAGCAGAGCCCGCCCCGGGCATTGTGAATCCCCATCCAATACAGAGTCAAATATCCGAGCCAGATCGCAAGGGCGAGTTAGCTAAATAATATTTAAAAATAGGTACAAAGACTGAACGGGTCTTTAAAATTATTGAGGGAATTAATCAGGCAGAACAGTCCATTTCTTCAGTCACCGCCCCCAGCCCGAATCCAGAGTCGGCGGCCTAGAACCGTTGAAATAAAAACATTTGACGCCTCAGTGAAAGCCGGAAATCCCCTTTGATGAATTGAAAGACTCTACTCTGGGAAATTCGCGAGAAGACCCAAACGTTCGATTCAAAGACTTGCTGCAAAGAAAATAAATCACTTTGAGGTCGGGTCCGACATCGCCGCTGGAGCCCGCCAACCCCCAAAATCGCGGGGTGAAGTGAACTAAACGGTTTCTGCAGATCCATCTTTAAAAGTGCAACAGCATTTAAATCTGAACTCCCCTCTGCTGAAAGAAAAACAGCCTTGGATAATAAATCAGAGCTAACAGGTCGATCTTTGCTGATCCAAGGGGCAATTCAGGCACAGAATTGGTGGCGTTGGCGGGCATTTTTAAAAGATATACCATAGCTTTAGGGTTAGATAAGGAGACACAGGTTGAAGAACTGAAAACACTTTTGGAAGCAGAAGGTCCGATAACCGATGACGTCATTGTGAGCCAAGGAATAAATGAATCTCCGGGTAAATTTGAAGCTGTTCTGAAATCTTTCGATACCTATTTTGATTTAAGAAGGAATACAATTTTAGTGCGAGGAAAGTTCAACAACAAGTCCAACAACCTGGAGAGCCCATTGGCATCCTGGACCTGGTGGTGTCCGATAACGGCCCGCAATTCACTAGTGAAGGCTTCACTCAATTCACCATCCATTACGGATTTCAGCAACTTAACTGCTCCCCAAATTTTCCACAATCAAATGGTGAGGCGGAAAGAGGCGGCCCACCATTAAACCCTCTTCTGAGATATAGAAAATACGTCCCATAGACGCTTTGAACATTGAGATCGAACTTGCCTCAGTGCAACAGGCAGGAGCTGAGCAATGTCCCGCATAATCTTAGTAGAACTTAATTCTCCTAGTTTCTGTTACCAAGCTGAAACTGTTTACATTTCGGCATATTGTATTCTACCTGCCCTGTTCTTTCCCACACACTCAGCCCATCCATCTCCCTCTGCAAATTTTCTGCGTTATCTCCAACACACACTTTCCCGTCACTTTTCATCGTCAGTAAACTTGGATACTTTGTGTTGTAAGAGTTCTTTTCAGTAGGTGTTCAGAGGCTTGTAATGTTGAACAATAACCGTTTGTTGGCAACACATAACTGTATGGGTGTGTATGTGTGTGTGTGTGTGCGCGCGCGTATGTGTGCTTACGTGCGTGTGTGTGTGTGTGCTTTTGTTTGGTTGTGTACAAACTATAGGTCAGACTAAGAGCTATCTCCATGTTGACATCTACTCAAGTCTCCTGATCATGCCTGTCCCATGCGCTAACCTGTCTATCTTAGGTATACTGTCATGTCACTCTTTCTATCACGCTGTGGGCAGTGCTGTTCTCCAGTCTCACATTAACTCTTGCTATGCCGAACGTACTCGCAGTACCGTTCCCTCCAGTCTTAATCCAACATAATTGCATTACAATATTTTTTACAGCTACCCTTTCTCCTTCTTCAAGCCTATGACTTTATAAATTCAGACAGTCTGGAGGCCTAACAATTCTACCAGATCTCGTTCTGGTCACATCTGGAGGGGTGTAGGCCCAGTTGTTTTGGGCCATCTTTATTGGTTTGGAGTTGAAAAATCAGAATATCCTTTCTTTCTCGCACATTTTTTTAATCATTCATGGGATTTGGCAGGCGGCTGGCGAGGCCGGTGTTTATTACCCATCACCAATTGCCCTTGATAAGGTGGTGCTGAGCTGCTTTACTGAACCGCTGCAATGGATGTGATGTAGGTACACCCACTTGACTGTGTCTACCTGATTAACTTAAAAGTATGATAGGAGGTTCTGCTCAACAGATGAGGAGGAGAATCATGTTCCGGCGGATTGTACCTTCTGGAGTATATAACAGGTATGATCTTGCTTGATCATCACCACCCCAGTCTATGATGCCCGCTCTTTCAAGGTGCCTGGTCCAAACCTTCTCACTTCTGTTTAACTGGAGCAGGTTCTTGGTGCAGTATCTCCTACTGTAGGCAGAACAGTGCATTCTCGGTCCTGAACTTCCTTCTGATCCCTGACTGGCAGAATAACATAGAGATCCAACCTGCCAGGGTTTCGGTCTCCTTACCAAAGGAAGGGCAGCTTTCCCTCACAGAAAGGACAATGTATCTTCATTGGACTGGTTCATGGGAGGAGATGATTGTGTGTGAGGAGGGACTGATTAAGCTAGTCCTGTACTCAGGTGACCGGCCTGCTTTGAAAACTTTATTTTCAGTAAGATTTGAATCTCAGAACACTCCAGCTTAGAGAATCACGGAAAACACCAGAGTCAGAAGCTGCGACAAGAGCTCCATCATCTCAGTGCTGACAAGTAGCTCCATTCAAGATCCATCTGCCAACTATATAACTGCAGCAGCTTTAACAAAGACTATTCCAGCTTCCACTTCCTCAACTGCTGGTAACATACTTAGCATCAGATCGCTCCTGATTAAGAATTTACTGGCAGATCACAGAGTCACAGTAGCATAAGGTGTCGACAGGGGTGCTTCAGAGTCGCCTGAGTTCTGGATCGATGTGATATCGTCCTGTGATAACGCTGTAAATGTAAATTATTCAGCACCGGGCAGAGATGACAATAACCTCACACACTATCCTTATTACAGTTGTGGTGTGGAAGGCGGGGACACGATTTAAGTTTCTAACTTTTCACAAAGATACGGTGACGCTTCATCTCCGGCCGCCATCTTATTCTTGCTCCACCAGCTCTATGTTTATTCATCTGCCAAAGTGATTTTTACTGACGTGACCCCAGAATTGTATCTGCTTTCATTTTATGAAGGAGCACAGTTTGATGTTGAACTGAATGAGTCACAGGCATCAACCAATATTCTCTGGGTTATCCGCTTCCAACTCCACAGGGCCCAGCCACTTCCAGTGTCACGGGGCGAATGGATAAAATGAAAAGCAAACATCTCTGCATCAACCTCTCTGTCTCTTCTCCAGCTCTCTCTCCCTCGATATCCCTCTATCTCTCTCTTTCCATTTTTCTCCCTCTGGCTCTCTATGTATCTCTCCCTCTCAACCCCCAACATCCCCGCCCCCCTTCAACCCGTCTCCCTCTCTCTCTCTCACACATTCACACGCACACACACGTACACGCACACACACGTACACACACGCAAACACAAACGCACACTGATGCTAACACACTTTCTTCCTATTCTGGCCCAAGGGAATTGAAACGAAATATTTTCAGGAAAGCCACAGTGACAGCCTTTAAAGAGATTGTTTGGGTGAAGTCGTGGTTCTTTGCCACGATTAGGAAAGGATGGCCAGACAAAACCAAAGGTTTTCGATGAGGATATATGTATCGAGCAAAATGAAAAAAGAAAAGGCTGTCAGATTGTTTTCTTTTATTCCTTCACCTGATGAGAGCTTGCTGGCTGGGCCAGCCTATATTGCCCATCGTAATTGTCCTTGAGAATTTGATGGTGAGCTGCCTTCTTGAACCGCCGCACTTCCTGTGGTGTAGGTACTCCCACAGTTCTGTTAGGGAGGGGGTTCCATGGTTTTGACCATGTGACATTCAAGGAACGGCGATATATTTCCAAGTCAGGATGGTGAGTGACTTGGACGGGAACGTCCAAGTGGTGGTGTTCCCATTTATCTGCTGCCCTTGTCCTTCTAGATGGTAGTGGTCGTGGGTTTGGAAGGTGCTGCCTAAGGAGCATTGGTGAATCCCCACAGTGCATCCTGTAGATGGTAGACACTGCTTCTACCGTCCGTCAGTGGTGGAGGGAGTGAATGATTGTGCGTGGGGTGCCACTCAAGCGGGCTGCGTGGAACTGGACCGTATCAAATTACTTGAGTGTTTTGGGAGATGCACTCATCCAGGCAAGTGGGGAGTATCCCATCACACTCCTGACTTGTGCCTTGTAGATTACAGACAGGCTCTCAGGAGTCAGGGAGTGAGTTACTCGTCGCGGGATCCACAGCCTCTGACCTGCTCTTGTAGCCACAGCATTTATATAGCTAGTCCAGTTCAGTTTCTGGTCAATATTAACCCCCAGAATGTTGATTGTGGGGATTCAGTGAAGTGCAGTCGGACGTCAAGGGGCGATGGTTAGATTATCTCTTGATGGAGATTATCATTGACTGTCACTTGTGTGCTGTAAATGTTACTTGCCACTTGTCAGCCCAAGCCTGGACATTGTTCAGGTCTTGTTGCATTTGGCCATGGACTGCTTCAGTATCCGAGGAGTTGTGTATGATGCTGAACAGTTTGCAATCATCAGCGAACATCCCCACTTCTGACCATATCTTGGACGGAAGATCAATGATGAAGCAGTTGATGATGGTTCGGCCGACGACACTACCCTGGGGACACTAGACCGCAAGTGAGAACCATGGAAAATAATAGAAAATTCATTGGGGAAGTGAAGAATAAATACAGGTAGAAAAGGGATACTGGGAGAATAGACTAGCAGATTTTTTTTTTGCTTTATGGATATAAATATAAAAGGTTGCGAAAACAGGAACGGGCCGAATAGGGACTAAAACGGAATTTCGCGCCTGGAGCCAGAGGACTTATATTGTGTTTGCCAAGAAAGAAAAACACTGCCAAAGGCAGAGTGAAACTCGAGGTAGTTGTGAAATTGGGTGGGCGACAATTGTAGATAGAGGAGGCATTATAAACCTGGTTTTAATTAAATGTTGATAATTCACCAGGATTGGTTCAGGGGCAGGGTGTTGAGGAAAGTAAGTTTGGAAATTGCGGAGGGCACTGGGCCGCAAATTTCCAATCCTGCTTAGTTATAACGGACGATGCCAGAGGATTGTAGAATTGCAAATGGTATACCATTGTTCACAAAATGTAGCTAATTATCATTTTGTAAAGCACACACGCACCAGATTAACCTCAAGTGGTGGAAGTGCTTTTGGAAACGATATCCAGAGACAAAATGTATTACCACATGGATAAGTGCGGATTCATTCAGGAAAACATGTCTGGATGTGTTAAAAGCAGTTAGCGTTCAGTTAACCTGATTGTTGTGGGATGAAGACTGTCAGAAGAGCATGGGCACCAAGTCAGCTGAATGATAGGAAACAAAGAGCCGTGGTGAATTGCGATATAATGGGATTCTCCAGCCATCAGCAGAGTCATCAATGCTGTTTTTCTTCAACATAAGACCGAGGCGTCGACGTGGAGGGCACCATTTCAAAACTTGTGGATGACACAAAACTCAGAAGTGTTGTAAAATTCAGAGGAGGATAATGATAACCTTCCAGAGGACAGAGGCAGGCT
This sequence comes from Cetorhinus maximus, assembly GCF_964194155.1. NCBI lineage: Eukaryota > Metazoa > Chordata > Chondrichthyes > Lamniformes > Cetorhinidae > Cetorhinus > Cetorhinus maximus. The sequence continues at coordinate 553,889 of NW_027596139.1, read as the reverse complement.
AATGGAACAGATGGCATGAAGTGAAATTTAACGCGGAGAAGAGTGAAGTTGTACATTTTTTCAGGGAGGGCGAGGAATGGCGATATAAGGTACACTAGTCAATGCTAAATGAGATGCAGGAGCCGAGGAGGCTGGAGAAATGTCTTGAAGTTGGCAGCGCAGGTCGGGAAATTAGTTAAATTACTGACCGCGATTCAGAGCAAAATCAAGTGGGTCACTGACTGTGCGGTGGATTTTCAATTCACTCCCAGCTTTCGGCGGAGTTGCAAGGAGAGGGAACTGGAAGATCTTTCTACCTGGCTTTCATTCAGAGATTTGTTGTGTTTATAGCAAATATGATAACAACTAACCAGAAAGAAAAATAATCCAACTGCAGTTGTCATTTATGCGTTGATCTCAGTGCCAGCTTGTGGCAGCACCGCTTGACAGAAGAAAAGGCAACACTGTGGAGAGTTCTCACTGCTTTCCGCTAGTATTTGCGCTGCGCTGAGTGTTCTTTATAAGAAGTGAAACCGAGTTAAATTTAATTCAAAAACGTTATACGGCCAAAGCGTTGGTTTCTCAGTTAGTGAATTATGTGTCGCCGACAAATATCTGAGCTATGAAGTACATTTTGCAATATCGGTGTTTTGTTTCATTCGGACGTGGTTTAAAGTAATTCGCAATAAATTATTACTCTGTTGTACGACGCTTGTAAAGCACATAGAAGCAAATGATTTTAGTGCCTCCAGCTGAACAGTCGATGTAGAGACAGACATTAAGAATGTGGAGAGTACACAAAGAGCTTATCCAGTGAGCAATGGGCGTATTTTCTAGGTGGTGAGAAACAGGGGACCGTAGAGAAGCAAAAGGGTTTCGTTCTACAGGTACAGGGCTCACTAATCGCCAGTGCACATGCACAAACAATCATTTTAAAATCTGGACTTCCAGGCTGTAATATCCGAGGTGCCACTCATTCCAATAGATAGTTAGACAACTGTCTTAAATCTGCAGCTACGCAGATCCATGTAACAGACGGAGTGGCATAAAAGCTACAAGCGAGTTTTGTAATGCAATATTGTGAATTGCATCCCACTATTTTGCTGTGAACATGATTCTGGGGCCGCAAACGCATTAGGAATTCTTTATCTGTGATGGTGCTGCATGACGGTGCGAATTGAGGATTCTCAGGATGGTGCAATTGAAGCAGGAGATCAGGCAAATGGTTCGTGAATTATTGAGAAGTTGTGAAATACATAATACAGCTGTCCCTATTTCTCATGTTCCTCCAGACGCTACTCAGAGGAAGCAGCAGAATTACATTGACCCTGGAGCGGAAGCAGTGCTGATTCCGGAGTTTAGTAGGTCACTTTAGAAGTTCAGTTTTGACAATTCTAGATTTTTATAACTATAGGATGGATAAAGCACAGAAGGTGCCTGTCCGTTCTGTGCTGCTTCTCTGAAGGAGACGATCACCTAGTGTCAATCCCTCGACGTTTCCTGCAACTTTCTTTCGTTTGCAGGGCTTCTACCTGTTTCTAATCTCTTGAGAAAAGAAGAATGAAGGGTGGTTTGATCGAGGTTTCTATCTTGTTAGAATCTAGTGTGAGATTAAATAGGGAGAAGCTGCTTCCACCGGCGTTAAGAATGGGGTTGAATCAGAAAATATTGTTGTCACTGATTCACAGGGATAGTGTCTCCGCAAACCAAGGGAAAAGCCTGGAAGAACCTTTCACACTTAGAGTAGCTGGAAATTTGCAAATAGTTCCTAAAAATCATCGAGAACGCCACAATTTCGAGAAGTATGTTTTTTTTTTGTTGCAAATCGAAGAAACTTATACGTCTCTTCTGTTCTCTTGAATAATTCAGCATACTTTGCTCTTTTTTCCCGACATTTCAATGGGACTGTACCCTTTGTCCCAAAAGGATGCAATTGGATAAGGACTGGAGCCATGGACCTTCAGATTAAATGTCTGATGCTGTACCGATTCGGCTATCCGGGCTCCATTGAGCATGTTTCCCATAGCAGCCTTCAATGTCTAACTAGAGTTATTACAGCGTCTATTTTTTCCATTCCCTTCTTTGTATTTCACTCCCTACAACGCGTTCCCCCTCACAGACAGACCGGCAGCGTCACTTTGGCTTCATTTCACAAACCTTCCAACTGCATCAACTATTCGCTCCTAACCAGTGGCGTGTGATGTGATGATTGTTGTTATCCTGGTCTGTGCATTAGACCTTCAAAGGTTTGAAGAGTGTATTCATTTCAGGGAGCTATTAAGTTGCAGAAATTGAAAGGGGAAGCTCTAAAGTCACAGGGATGAATTTCACGAGTGGGTAAATGATTTGTAATGGAGTTTGATGTGGGAAAGTGTAATACCATCCCCTTGAAATCAAGACAGCTCATTCGGAGTAACGTTTAAATAGTGTGAAGCACTAAGTGTAGGTGTCTAAATCGATCTGCAAGCCCGAGAGCATTGATTAAAAAGATTCACCATGCACCCCTCCCCACTCTTTCCTGCATAACGTGCGGTAACATAGATCAGTCAACATCTTCCCTTGCTCTGCTAAACCCGGAATAAATCAAAGTGCTTCCTTAAGCAAACACCTCCAAAGGTAATATTGGTCCATTCGGGCTTCTTAATATTGGCACGTAAACCCAAATGCTTTTTTCGGGCTTTGTTACGTTGATGTAAACTTCATAACATCTGCCTCCAGTTGATGTCTTGCTGGGTTTTACTGATTTAGTTTTGTCACGTTTCTATCTTTATTCCTTCATGTTACTTTCGGACGGTTGCAATGCAACCATTCACAGCCCCATCTGGACATATCCTTTGTTTCTTTTCCATGCCCATTACAACTCTCTATGGATTTTACATCAAGAAACCTTTACCCTCCTTCCCTCCACCCTCACAGACATTCGCTTTGTACATCCCGCCCCTTCTTTCTCTCCACAGGATTCACATTTAATATATTTAAATCTTTCTTCACTTCTGATGAAAAGTCATCGACCTGAACAGTTCACTCTGTTGCCTCCACAGGTGCTCCTTGACCGGTTGAGTATTCCCAGGATTATTTTTTAATATTCCCAGCAATTACGCTGCATTGCTTTACTGTCTGAAAGGTTGGTGGAATCAGATTCAATCTGAATTTAAAGGGAACTAATTTACAGGGTGACGTGGGAAGCTTGATTGTGGAATAAAATTGTCAGTTCTTTCCAAGAACGGGCACAGAGTAGATGGGCCGACAGGCCTCCTTCTGAGCTGCAGGATTTGATGAATCACGTCTTTAATTTCTGCGTTGACCGGGAGATTAGAAAATGGCTGAAGACGTGAAGGTGATGACCGAATGGTTACAGGTAATTGTCTGATGTTGTGTGCCGAACATGTAATACATGTAAGAGGATTTCAAGCACAGCACAAGTCTATAAATTACTACTATATTAACTCCTAAAACCCCTAATTAACCTCGCTTCCACTTACACTCCCGTTAAGGAAACAGTAAAAACAAATATATTTAAACAGACCCCAGCAAGTCGACACAAGACCCTGGGCAGAAGTATTCAAAGTGGCTATTCCAAGCTTCGGTCTGTGTAGACAGCAGGCTTAATGCACAAATGCTGAAGGCTGTTTGCACTTCCCTTCGACCTTAGAATGCCTTCCCTGCCATCGTTCTCCTTTATAAATGTTTGTCTTTTTTAATGTAAACCTCATTGTTCCCATATGTCTTTGAAACTTACCTTTCTCATAATATGAATCATATTGCTAATCATAGTGCTAATATTATCAGGAACATTTGGAAAAATAAACATGCTGATTGCTTGCCTTCTCCTGCCAGGTGCAACATCCAACCAACTCTTTGAAATTAAAACTACTGTGATATACCTAAAACTGCAAATTCTGCTCACCTCACATTCTAAGACTTCAGCCATGTTTTCCCATTTAGCATTTCAAACCTAGATTCAGTTGATGAGTCAAAGACTCCAGACCAGCTGTTTCCAATTCAATTACATCCCACACACACTCAGAGAAACTAATCAAATCCCACTATTACCTGCCTTTACAATAAATCACAATAATGTTACGAGAATTATTGTACGTTCGTGACATCAGGAATTCCCTCCCTTAAGCTCTGTCCCACTTTACCTCTCTCTTCTTCTCTCAAACACTCGTTCAAATCTACCCATTTGGTCAGAGAGTTCGTCATTTTCCTAAATACCTCCTTGTGAAACTTCGTTTTAAATGTTGATATATAACGCTCCTTTCAAGCACATTGGCAAGGGGAGGGGTGGGGAGTTTGTGAAATGCAATAAATACATAGAAGATTCTGCTGTGTTGTTCAGTTGAGCGGGCTTCAAAATTAAATTGTGTGGATCCGTTCAAAGTTAATATATCCCTCCGGTCAGAGCTCGGGTTATGGAATATTGATGAGGATCACTGCTGAATCTGGGATGACGAGTTTTATCTAACGTTGGCTCCCATTTTTAGCAGCAGATACCACCGGCAATCCACGTTCATCATGCCGGAACTCCACCATCGATTTGTAATTTGGTAATTTCCATGAGGTGACCAGGACTGCACACAGTACTCAAATTGTGGCCTAACTAATGATTCATACAGCTCCACCATAACCTCCCTGCAAGTATATTTAAGCCTCGTCTAATAAACGAAATGATTCTACTTGACTTCTTAAACACCTCATCGGCCTTTCATGTAACATTCGGGAATCTGTGGAGATTCGCTCCAATGTCCATCACTTCCTCTAAACCTCCCAATACTCTCTTCATTAATTGTGTATTCCCTGCGACCTGTTTGAGTTCCCCAGCTGCATTATATCGCTCTCCCCCGGGTTGAATTCCATTTGGCATTTTTCTGACCATCTAACCAGTCAATTGATATCTTCCGGCTATCAAACCTCCTCACTATCAAACACAACCACTTTTCTCGTTGCCTAAAAACTTCATGAAGATTCCCCCTATATATTTCCAAATAGTTAATATGTGCCATGAAAAGCGCAGCTAAATATACATGTGGCTTTTTTTTTTCTGGAGAGAAATCTGGTTGGTACAAATCCATCTCCAAAATACCCTTAACGCTGATGTTTGCAGGATTCACGTCGGTGCTCGAGCGCTGTTTTAAATGTAAGTTCTCCATTGGCTCTGCCATGCAGCCCGATAAACAAATACCAATGATCTTTGCAGCAAAACAGTGCAACGGATTTGAAACCTTTGCATTATAACTACACGCCGTTGATTGGTGACACATAACCTCCTGGGCTCAGAAATCAATGCCGCCCCCGTCTAATTCCAAACAATCCCGAACGCTTTGTTATGAAGACAGCCAGAAGAGTGTAAACCCGAGGCAAAATAAGATTGAGCTCCCCCCACACTGTTGTTCTGTGAAGCGGCGCTGCTGTATGACTGTTAATCAGATAAATACATCAATCACAGCGGCAGTTGGCTTGTTACTTACCGCTTTCCCAACTTGCTCTGATCGCCTCAAGTCATCGATTGAGAGCCAGGCGGAAATATATTTCTGTTCCCTGACATTGCAACTCCCGCGAATGATAGCATCAAATGTAAATTTCAACAGGCACTCGGTAATTTCTCGTTGAAGCCCCCGCCGTGAGTTTGCCCGATTGTGAGCACCTTCCTTCCAATTCGCCATGAAATCCACACGCTTCAATTCCTACATCCTAGAGATACTGCAACATTTCGACACTATTTTTACTTCAGTGTTTGAAGTGCTTATACATTTTATATAATTTAGCATCGTTCCAAAGGCAATTGTGAATGAGCAACTTGCACTGGTCATGCACGACATGCCCACACCCCATGAAATAAATCGAAAAGAGATTGCATAGATACCAGCCTATTGACGGGAGATTTTGCAGTTTAAGGTTTGCTTTGAGCAGATTATTTTCATCATTGACAAGAAGGAGAAGGTATCTGTTGCTGAACAGCTTTGTGAAGATCGGATCATTCAGCAGCTCTGGGAGAAACATACACTCACAGCTCGCTGGTAACCTGAACTTTCAACTGGGCAAATCCGGGATTTCCAGCCTGTGCGCGATCAATCAGCGAGGAAGATTGCGGAATCCTCCACTCACTGCCCGTTGAGTTTGAAAACCAGATACTAGGGAAACTTCGCCAGCTTGCCGGTTAGCTCAGATGGTTAGAGCGTGGTGCTAATAACGCCAAGGTCGCGGGTTCGATCCCCGTACGGGCCAACGTATTTTATTCGAGTTAGAAGTAATTAAAGCCCGGACCCGGTTCAGTTGTTATTCCTCCGTTGTCACATGGAAAGAGCGTTTCGAAAAGTTCTGCTGCAGCGTTGCAGGCTGTGTTTTTTTTCCATCCATGCTTCTTCCTTCTGGAACATTTCTGCCTCTAGTTCTGACAAATCCGTCCTTCTTTTAACAATTCTGTGCTACAAATTTGTTGGCGACAAGTCAACAAAGCTTTGCTACTGCACAACGGAACACTTGCAAACGACGCTCTGCTCAGCATCTCTGGGGCAAATATATCCTTACAGCTCCCTGGCAACCTGAAGCTTTGACTGGGCAAATACGAGAGTTCCAGTCTGTGCGGGATCAGTCAGGTAAGGAAGAATGCTGAATTCTCCACTCACTGCTAGACTGAATTTGAAAAGCAATTGATCAAACTAGGAACGTGCAGCTTGGCGACCAGTTAGCTCCGAGACAAAGGCAAAATGCTGCGGATGCTGGAAATCTGAAACAGAAACAAAAAATGCTGGAAAAACCTCTTCAGACTCATACGGACTCGAAATGTTAACTCTGTCTTTCCCTCCACAGATGTTGTCAGACCTGCTGAGTTTTTCCAGCACTTTCTGTTTTTGATCAGTCAGCTCCAATGGTTAGAGGATGATGCTAATAGCGTTAAAGATCACGAGTTCGATCCCCATTGAACAATGGGATATGAGAGATGTGTGGTAATTCTGTCCCTATTCCAGTTCAGTTGCAGTCCTTCTACTGTTTCGAGGTTCAGTTGTAATTCCTATACTGTCACATCGGAATGGGATTTCGAATCGGACGGTGTTCTCCTGCGGCATCGCAGGTTGAGCCTTTTTCTCTTCCACACTTCTTGCCTTTAGAAAATTTCTGCCTCTTGTCCTGACAAATCTTTCCTTTTTCACACTTCTGTGCAATAAACCGGTCAGCATCATGGCAACAAATATTTTCTCCTGTACAGAGAATCACTTGCAGACGAGCAGTGACATCGCTGTTAACTGTGCCCATGCCTGCCGTTCGCTGCAATGCTGCAGGCAAATTACCTCGTGCCAATTTGTAAGTGTCAGTGCAACCAATCGTACTAGCCTACCATAAAGTGATTGCATTGAAGCTATCAACAGCTCTCTACACGACAACAATAACTCGCTTCACAACAATTTCACGCAAATACTGCATCTGTCAGCAAAGTCTATCCATTATCAAATTTCTCAACAGTCAGTCAGCTGCTGGCAAGGCCAAAAAAACATTTGCTGCTTCGAGATATCTTTTTAAAAAGCAGCACAATATACTCTTAATTTGTTGTTAATTATTCTCAAACATGCCCGGAACGAAGTAAAATACTGAACCGCGCAAAGTCTACTTCATTGCTGAGCGATTTGTAAGCGACGGATAAACTAGGTCCCTGAGAAGCCAATGTTTTCCCGTCTAACTTGTCGTAATTCCAATCTCTCTCAGACATTCTAGTGACGAAGACACCCAGCAGAGGGCAAACCCAACGCAAAATTAACGTGAGCTCTCCCCACGGTTTAGTAGCTTTGCTGTATGACTGTTACTGGGATAGGTTTGTAAATCACCGAGGGCAGTCGGCCTGTTATTTGTTCTCCCATTTACTGGTTCCGCAAATTGCTCCAATCGCCTAAAGCCCTGATTGAGAGCCAGGTGGAAATATCTTTTAGTTTCCTGCACTTGCAACTTCCCCTGCTTTTACTACCAAATTTAAAATCCAACAGGCACTCGGTCATTTCCCGCTAAAGAACCGGTCATAATTCGTTAAAACTGTGATCGTTTTACTTCACATTCGCAATTCAGTTCCAATTCCAAGCTTCACTTGCATCATCCTGAGGACAGGGCAACATCTCAAAACTAATTTTACTTCAATGTTTGAAGTGTTTTCACTTTGTAAAGTTAGCAATCCTTCCCAAGGCAATTTCGGATGAGCAACTTATACAGGTCGTGGAGGCGTATCCATATCTCATGATATAAATAGAAAAAGAGAGGTTGGATAAGATATCAGCCTGTTGAGGGCGAGAAGGTTTTCAGCTTGAGGTTTGCTTTCGGCGGAATATTTTGAACATTCAGAAGGGGAGTGTTGATGTTGCTGATCAGCTTTGTGAACATCGGGACAATGAGGCAGCTCTGGGGAAAACTCATTCCCTTCCAGATCGCTGGTAACCTGAAGCTTTCAATTTACAAAGACGATAGTTCCAATGGTCCAGCTGGTGCGCGGTCAGTCAGCAAGGACTGAGTGTCGATGGTCCTTGGGTCGTTCTTCGGTACCATTCCAGACACAGAATCCGAGTGACCCCCGCCCCCCTGCTGCCTTGATACTGTCTCAAAGAAGTGTACAGGAAGGATATTGAGCGTATATTGTTTTCATGTTTTGAAAAAGTGTCTGCATGTATGACAGGAAAGAATCAAGGCGCATAATACTCAGTCGAAACACATCTGAACATTCCCTCTACATACTGTGATATTTATCTGGCTCTCGCTATCACTGATCTCGTTTCCCTCTTTCTTACGGCGAACCTATTGACAATCATGATTCTCGCCAGAAGAAACTGCGGCCTTTTCAAATTTATCTGTCTATATGGTGTCTGGAAACAGCAGATCTACTGATCATGTTCTTCATATATTAGAATATCAAACTTTCAGCAAAGTCTTTACACATTCATTCCTCTCCAACACTGTCATTGTTATGGCAGCACCAAACTTTAAATTGAACAGGCACTCCGTCATTTCGCGCTGAAACACCCGTCATAAGTTGGCACTGAAGTGGCCGCCTTACTTCTCATTCGCAATTTAGCTCCATTTCCAATCTTCAATTGTCACTGTCATGGCCAGAATTTTAAAGCAAAGTATGTCACTGTGAAAACTGCTACAGTGACCATAGCAGCGGTCTCTGTGCTGATCTATTGGGACAATTTGCCATTTTGATTTGCTCAGGAACACAAATGTTCATTTACCAGCAACTGAACAAACTGCAAAAACGGGTGATCAACAAACTGATCATTAACAATGTTCACTCGGGTTCCCGCCCTGGCGCGGATTTTGTTTCCATCGTCTTCCGGGGTAGCGGACTTTTCCCATGTTTTCAGATGATGTTCCAGGCAGCAGAATTTTAGATGAGCACAGGTATGTGTGGGGTGGAAGATGGGAGGCCGGCCAGGTGAACACTGGAATAGTCAAGCCGAGAGTGAACAAAGACATGGATGAGGGTTTCAGCAGCAGATGAGCTGAGGCAGGGTCACAGTTGGCCGATGTTTAGGATGTTCAAGTACTGAGTGTTCATCTGATAACAGCCTGTCAGTCTGCCTAATATCATGTAGTTATATCAGAGATATTAGGTGTAAAATGGATACAGCGTCAGCCATTATTGTTCAATATTAGGATTGTTACTGTATCTGTATCTCTGGAACATTATGTCACTGCGGGACTTTTCACATTTCACTGCAATCAGAAGCTGACCAAAATGTCCCAGGCTGTGGCCAAGGACTGAGACCCTTTAAAGCTGACATTTGCCCCTTTAGCTCGTCCAATTGGGATAATTCCCTGCAGGATATTTGCTGTTCATGAACCATTAATATCAATAATTCCTGTCACTGGGTTCACTGAGAGGGATGGAGAGTCAGTGAACAGAGCGGAGTGTCACAGTTGTTCTGTTCCTGACTCTCTCCCTCCCGGTCTTTTACTGAGGATCCGGTCTCCCAGGAAATGTGTTCTCTCCAATTCCGCCCGATTCCCGTCTTTTAACACTGTGTGAACTAACAGCTGTCAGTAACTCCAGTATCGGGATCCTGGTGAGTTCATTGTGGTTCAGTGTTTAGACAACACAATAACAAACAAGGTTCACAGAAAATATGATTACTCAGATTCAGGAGGGGATCAGACACGGGGGCAATCTGCGCTCTCTACCTTCTGATTCAGGTTCCTGAATGTTGCGGAAAAATAAATGATATTTGTTGCATTGTTGATGTTGTGGTCGGAGGGCCTATTAGATGAGGCGTTTTACTTACCTGTGTCGTGCAAGGTTATCAGAAGATTGTGGGTTGGAGTCCTGCAGTTTGTCCTATGTTCTTTTGACGCAGATAAATTGCCGTGTACAGAAGTTCTCACACACTTTGTGTGTAGAATTCTTTTTTCTAATTCCCTCGGTAAAAAGCCTGACTTTAACTCTTTGACGGTGGCACTGGGTCCGAGATTCCCAGTCAGCGGGAATAGTTTTGGGCTGATCTTTCTTGTTCAAATTTACAAAAAAAATGAATCAAATGCCTCCTGCAATCACGAGGAAGGATCTCGGTAAAGGGACAGTCAGTGCGTTAAATGTAAAGGCTGAGCTGTGATTTGGTGTCGGGAATTGAAGAGGGTTAGGAGGGAGTTCAAGAGACAAACAGATTTACAGAGGAAGAATACTGAATGATTGGCGAGGAGGAAGAAAGAGGAATATGAACGGTCATCACCATCTTTCAAATTTCATTCAAAGAAAGATCAAAAGAAATAATTATCTCTGTGCCAAGGAGCTGCTGATAGTGCAGAGACCAGAAAATAGAGCTGGAATTAGGAGAATCATCGTGTTCACTGAGGGAGAGGCGATGGGATAAGAAAAGAAAAGTTGCGAGGTGGCGGGGATGAAAGGCTGGATACTGAAATGCTGCCGTCTAAAAGCAATGGAAATAAAGGGAAAAAATACGTTTAATAAATTAATAAAATGGTGGCAGATGTTATAATGTAAGTTACTCTATCATGTTACACTCACTGTTTACAAGATATTCGTTGACTGTCAGATTATTAATGAATTCTGCCTCGTTAGTCATTACTAAATCGAGTGTGGCCGGCTCCTCTCGGTTTTAAAATACCTTTTTTCAGCAAGCTGTCCTGGGCTCAAGCTACCAATTCACTGATTTCACTGAAATTCCGATTCAGCCCAGTTTTAGTGAAAGAGCCAGAGTCGGATGTTCGGACACATAGGGAACTGTCGGCTGACTATTGGTGTGAAGGGTCGTTCCTCTCAAGAAACTTTAATATTCCAGGATCTCTAAAAACTGCCGCTGTTCCTGAATTTCTGAGACGAAATCTGCACTCTCTCCTGTATATAAAACAATGCTCAATTCGTGTGTTTTCTCTTATGAAAGACAACGCCTACTCCTCGTCGGGGAATTGAACCCCGGTCTCCCGCGTGACAGGCGGAGATACTAACCACTATACTAACGAGGAACTGCTGAACTTGGGCACAGAGTAGAAAAACCTGAGGTTAACTTCACTCAGTAACAAATGAAAATGCTGAAGTGGCAAAATGTGGGACTGGAGGCGGCTTCCATCAGTTGTTTCCGAGACTTCTGATTGAAGTCGCTGTTTTTCAATTGCTGTCAGGAACTTATGATGCTTAATAACCCACAAATTGATAGATTTGTTGAATGAAAGAAATTAAATTGTCCTCCGATCAGCACATTCATATCGTGAAACATTCCTCTTTTGTGTAGTGTCTCGGTTTATCAATGGGAAAATCTGACCGCCAGTGAGATCCGCGGATGTAATACTCACACCAAACTTCCAGGGAAGTTGAAAATATGGGGAATTGTCAGTGAATACGCGGCACACGCCTATGCTCAATAATGCGCACGACTGAGGAAAAAATGTATATTCTGTACCTGCAGTGAAAGTCTAGGAGAGTTCAGAGACAATGAAAATGTCATCAATTCAGGTTATCTGTTTTGCGGCAAATCCTGGCAAAATAACACTCCTTCTGACCCCATTTTGGGACTTTTAATAATGATAGGGATTTATTTTTCCTCTTGAAACATTTCCCGAACAGGAATCCAATGAGGGGAAAAATAAAACAAATGTTAAAATGAAAGGTGAATATATTTATGTTCACCCTGCAGTGATGGAGGAATCCCCCCCCACCCCCTGTCATTATTGTGTCCAGCCTACTGCTGGGCCGCCGTCTTGCATTTGTGCAGCAGCTGTTTATTATTCGGTTCAGCTCTGTCTCTCCCGTCACTGGCTCTCCATCCTGTCTATGGTGCTGTCTCATGAACTCCGAGAAGGTAACGGAATTCGCTTATTAAAATCACAAGACAGAGGCTCTTTGAGTGAAACATTTGGACCCAGGCCGAGTGTTTAGTTCACCACCCAGCAGATCCTGGGAATTACATACAATGCATTCATTTGCTTTATAAATGCCTGGTTACTGGTTGATATATGCACTCACCCTTGACTGTCTCAATGACCTTCAAGGGTAAAGGCTTCCTCCCGTCTGCTGTAGAAGCTGCGCCCCTGCAGCTTGAGTTGTGCAGGACATCACTAGTGAAGAGTGCATGTACCAGGCGGCTTATAACCAGGTTTCTCTTTTCTAAATTTTTCAGAGTCTCCAATTTTTCCGGTGCTACAAAACACATTTGACGATGTTGCAGTTCCACCTTCTCGTGCCCAGGGTTCTGAAAGTTAGGGAATTAATTTGAGACCCTGATAGTCCGATGGCTGCAAATGTGTGTTGCTGCTAAAACATGATGGGATGTGAAAACTAGACAATGTGCTTTCATTTCCTGAGTGAATTGTACTTGCGTCAAATCTCCTTTCCCACTCCCATTCCTCAATCCTGCCTCCAGCAGGTATCCTTTGTGTGAAAATGGATTCTTGAGGGCCCTGCAACTTTGTAATTTCGGCATTCAGGTGTCGTTGATTGGCAGTTACCCCCTGAGGTCTGCATAATGCTAGGAATAACTGCTGGTCTGTTTGTAAAATATTTTTAAAAATGTTTCAATGATGGACATTGAACCATCGTAAAGAGCGAGTCAAAGCGTGATCTCTGCGATTTCTCATTTAAATTCCCTACTTGGTGACAAGAATCACTCATTGTCATCGATCAACCTCAAAGCTTCGAGGCTGAACTAGACAGGCCACTATATGCCTTACAGAGCGGGTAGAACAAGGACTTTCTTCATTCTCTCAAATGTAACATCCCTAACAAGGCCGGCATCCCCATCCCTTGAGAAAGGTTAAGAGACAACCACATTTCTGCAGACCAGACTGGGTAAGGACAGCAGGTTTCCATCCCTAACGGACATTTATGAACCTGATGGTTTTTTTTACAACAACTGATGATATTCTAATGTGAGTCAGCATTATTTAAATTAGTTTTATATCCCAGAATTTCTTAAATGATTGTAAATTCGATCAGTTGCCGTAGTTGGATTTGAACCTGCGTCCCCTGAGTATTAACCTCCCTGGATTATTAATGCAGTCACATGACCAGAGAAAAAGGCCAGTAAATTAATGTAGGCCCCAGTCTCTCTGATCCACTGCTTGTGAGCATATTCTCGGGAAAGTCGAGGGTGAGAACATGATGTGAACTCTCAGTTTGACCTAAGTTCACATAATGGAGGGAGGGTTCCACAAACACTCACCCAGTTTCCATCTTCAGACCTGCCGTCAATTGCCACTGTCCATGCCCTCCAAGGGACCAAAAATGCCCCGCATGAGATGTAGCTTTCCAGGATTCATAGCTTCAATGTAAAGAGGAAACTCGCAGATTACATTATCTTGCTCCCCAAACAAATCCAAGGGCTATAAATTCAGAAGCCGTGGAGGGGTCCGGGGAACGGGGGCGGGGTGGGGTGTGGTGTGTTGGGGGGGCGGGGGGGTGGTGCGGGGATGATCCACGTGAATTTCACTACATTCAATGGCAGAATCTCTATTGACACAAATCTGTTTTCAGGCGCCTCAAACAATTCATCATAATGTGCAGGGTCCCGGCAATCACACACTGTAGAAGAATCTGCTGATCTGTGGAGTGCAGCATGGGACAGAGAATTCTTACCCAGCTTGTCACACAGAGGACATGCTCGTACCTTGGCCCAGCTGTTCAATTGAGCCCGAGGTCTATAGTTCTCTACACACAGGATAACATTCTCCTGTCTCACGGCTTCCATTTCAGCCTGTCACACTCGCTGTCTCACCACTGGAATGTCTCGATCTGGGTAAAGTGGTGTTCGATCTGCGATGCTCGACTGCGCATGTGCATTACACATCAATGTAAATTCAGCTGTTACCAAGTGAAGTCCAGCAGAATGTGACTGTGAATACAGCTGGTGAGGGGCTCTGTGTCTTATTGGCCTGATGTGGCTGTTTTCATTCTGACTGGGGGTTAAACGTTGAGTCTCAGCCTCCTGCTGCCTTTCCTCCTTCCCTCTGGCTGCCTCACTCGGCTCCTTTCCGCTGTCACTGTACAGAGTGTCGGTTTTCACTGATGCTGAGCACTGCTCGTTGCCACTGGTGGAGGATGATACGGTCCTGCTGGGAGATGGTTCCTCCTCCCCTCATCCTCCAGCTTGGCCATTATCCCTGCAAACAGGAATTCACCAAGGCTCCTTAGCCAGCTCCTTTCAAACAAACCACCACGACCATCTAAGAGGACAGTGCAGCAGCGACATGAGAACACCCGCAGCTGAAAGTTTCCCTCCAAGTCACTCACCATCCTGACTTAGAAATATAACACCGTTCCGTCGCTGTTACTGGGTCAAAATCCTGGAACTCCCTTCCTAAAAGTATTGTTGGTGTACCTACATCACAAGGACTGCAGCGGTTCAATAAGGCAGCTCACCACCACCTTCTCAAGGGCAATTAAAGATGGGCAATTAATGCTGGCCTACCCAGCCAAGCCCACATCCCGTAACTGAATAAATTTAATTATTGGTAATCAAGTCCTGGAGTGGCACTTGGAACCAGGGTTTCTGGCTGAGTCCAAAAGACCTCACATCTACTATTTTAGAAGTGCAATATTAACGCGACTTGATGTAGTTATTAATAACACTATGACTGATGGAAATGCAGTGGGGAAGTGGGGGATTTGAAGATGTAGG
This sequence comes from Cetorhinus maximus, assembly GCF_964194155.1. NCBI lineage: Eukaryota > Metazoa > Chordata > Chondrichthyes > Lamniformes > Cetorhinidae > Cetorhinus > Cetorhinus maximus. Next base: position 538,803 of record NW_027596139.1, on the reverse strand, counting down.
AGCTCTAAGCAAATGAGTTTGTCATATCATCCCTTAATCTACTCTAACCTTCTCTCCCCCTGTATTAATCATTTGATTCCGCAAATATTATTAAACCTATGCTTTGTAGTTAAAACTTTTAGTTCCCGGAAGTATTTTATTTCCAACCATGTGGCGTTTTGAATCGTTGGTCTTTAGCATAGCTGGAATTCAATTGTGCCACAGTTTAATAATTGAATTCAAGCCTATTAAAGCATGACATACAGGAAACGTTCCTTACTTCTGACTGGGGCTTGGAGGGAGGGCGTGAGGCTGCGGGGTGCGGTGGGGCTACCGGTATGTAGCGGGACGACTGCATTTTCAAGATTGAGATCAATAACCTAGACATGGGTGTGCAGGGCATAATTTCAAAATTTGAGGATGGTGCAAGACTGGAAGTGTTGTGAACTGTGAGGCGGATAATAATATACTTCAAGAGGGTATAGGTAGGTCTGTGGAATGGGAAGACACAAGGCAGGTGAAATTTAATGTACAGAAATGTGAAGTGATACAATGCGGTCAGGTGAACGAGGAGCGGTGACATAAAATGATGGTCCTAATTCTGATTGGATGCAGGAGCAGAGGGACGTGGGTGTACAGGTGCATAAATCATTGAAGGTGGCAGGGCAGTTTTAGAAAGCAGTCCTTCGTCCTGAACACTCGGCTTTATTAAACATGGCATTTTGAACGAAAGGAACTAAGTAATTAACCTTCATAAAATTCTGGTTCAACTTAAACGAAGGTTTAAGAAAGAGTTCAGAAAAGATTGACGAGAATGATTCCAAGGATGGGAGACTTCAGTTATGTGGATAAATGGGCGAAGCTGGGGCTGTTCTTCTTCGAGAAGAGAAAGTTGAGAGGAGATTCGTTAGACGATTCGGGTGGAGAAATTATGTTCATGTCTTAAATTGTGTGGAGGTATAAAGCAAATTATTCCCTATTGTATAAAGAACCTGAAAACGTTAACTCTGCTGTCTCTGTGCACAGAAGCTGTCAGGCCCGTGGAGGATTTCCAGCATCCTCTGGTTCTATTACAAATATCTGTAAAGACAGCTGCGGCCAGTCTTTTTCTGTAAGGTTCAGAGAGAGGGAAGAATCACCCGCTCCTCATCCCCCTCCCATTTCTTCGTCGCTTTACAGAACAAACCCTGGTAGGTGTGAAATACCAGTCATCTTTCGTTTCTGTGGCCTGTTTTGCGGGCAATGATAATTGTGCAATACGAGTTCATCGTTTACGAGCTCGATGCGACACTGCAGGGTTGACAATGAAAATTATATTGTCGCAGAAATTATAACAGGCGTCACCTCCGATGCTCTAAATCCAGTAACAATTTCTGCAAACGCAAGTTAAATTCGGATGATACACGCCACTCACAATGGCTTTGGTTTATGGCAGGTAGAATGAAGAAACATGATTTAAATGAAAGAACTAGTGACCGCTCGCTTCTTAAACATAAGGTGTCTTTCCACCTGGTTGCGAGATAAAGAGAGCAGAGTCCTTGAATTAACAGCTGTCAAATGCCAACAGTGGCTGCTTTACAACAAATTTACCACATTTTAAGTGATTAGTCATGATTGAGACACAGGTGGGTTTTGTGCTCCTGCCCGCTATATCTTCGATAACATTGATTGCTATTGGCAGATTGGTGCATCTTCCCCTTGCATCTGCATTCAAGTGTAACAACCACATTTAGCTCCCCTCTTGAAAGCGACCATTGTCCTTCGTAAGGCAATTGTACTTAGGTGAATTATTACTGTTTTGTTCGCTGTCAACTGGGGAGATACATAATCGATCTATCGCCAGTTGGAAGCAGTAATATTCTCCATAGCTTGACATTTCAATTTGTGGCTCCGCTTTGCGTTCAGTTATAAGGTGTAAACGTCAATATAAACTGTGCATATTCAAGGATAAAATGGTTCCTGCTGCATTAAGTTTGAGCGAGGAATAGATTTATCTGCCCTATTAGCATTTTTTTCAGTGATATGTCATGACACCCTTTCATTCTCCAAGCGCAGTTACAGCCTAAAAGTATCTTTTCATTTTCCTTATTTCTTTTTGTTTATGCCCAAGTGTACTTGTGCCATGATACTTGGCCAAAGCATTATAAATGCTCCTAAAGTGAAATAGAGGATTGTAGGCAACATCACTTTCATATAATAGGGGCTTTCCCAATTTTACCTAAGTGCTGATTAAAATATTAACTCCGGCAATGCAGAACATTACCTTATAATCAGGCGACCGGATTTCGGAAAGAAATAAAACAAAACAAGAAAAAAAAATCCTTGGAGGCACTGGATCACCCCCAGCAATGTGTCAGGGATGTTATCACGAATTACTTTGAGTACAGGCCTCCGCAGTAACATTATAGTGTTACAGCTAGAAATGTTAGAATGATTCTCTGCACGGACACAATTATTATTGTTCGTGTAGGGGCTTCCCCAGTGATGCTGCGATACTGGATATCTGAAATTTAAAGGTCAATGCTGACCATTGCCTGAAAAATAAACTCTGATTCACTCTACGCTGATGCTGCAAGATCTCCTGAGTATTCCCAGCATTTTCTGTTTGTATTTCAGGACAAAAACATTTGGAGCAGGGCATAAAAATGTTTGAGTGGAGTTTTCATGAATAATGATAGGTTAAAATTAGCACCGATAATTTTCTAAATTTTCCTACTATTATTGATATAGTAGGTAATGTCTAGTACTGTTGACTGACAGCAAAAGCATAAATACACGGACATATCCAGTATTGTTAACGTTCGAGCAATATCATCGCCAGTCATAATAACGCCGAGTCATCACGAGGTATCCACACAGAATACAATAGGTTTAAGTTGTACATTACAGTCTATAACAGGTTTACATTCTGCAATGGCTGAGTCCAGATCGCACCAGAATAATAAGAAGCTCCAAGAGACCAACACTCTTCAGGAGGAACGTCCCTTTCAACATTCAAAGGTGGCATGCGCAGAACACATCACCTCTGGGGTTACTTTCCGATCATTCATTTTAATTGACGAAGTTTCTGGAACTGAGCTGGTCAATCTTCCCATTGGCGGACCGGGGTCTCTGACGAGGTAAATTAGCCGCTTGTTTGTTAAGTGACTATAACTAACACGAATTATTAAATGAGCTGATTTCATCAGTCGAACAGGGGTTGGCCTATAAAGGGGGAAACAATTACGGTTCTTAAATACAATCAGAAAACTGAGTGAAATCTCGCATCCTTCTAAAAAAAATGACCCGGCCAACGATTCTACAAGTAACAGATGTTTACTATCCAATTCTCGCAGCCTTTGGTATTCCCGGTAAGTCAGTGTTGTCTAATAGCTGTTTGGTTTCACTGTTAGTGATTATGTAGCTGATTGAAGGAATGTCTCACTGCCGAGTCATTTCACTGCCAGGATAAATTGCTGAATGTCAGCGGGAACCCTAGCCGTTCACAGGGCCTGTGAGACGCGGTAATGCTCAGCAGATCCTCACAGTGAAGGAGAATTAGGCTAATTTCTCGCCCCCACAAAACTAAAGCATGTGTTGCTTAGTGTCAATGGCCATCATCTCATATGTAATGTTGCCCATTGTCTACATTACATTGATAATTCCTAGTACTTCAGCGCCCTCCACCCAGCAGTCGGCAGGAAGTTATTTTGAGGAATACGAAGCTATTCCTCATTCCTCCCTGGCAGCGAATCTTTCCGGATCCACCGCCTACCGTTCAGTTTCTGAGCGGATCCTTCAGACCGCTTATAAAGAAGCAAAGGCCAACGTTTTGAATAACATTGGATAGTTTATCTTCAGCTGAAGGTTTTATTTGAATTTATTGCGTCCTGTAATGGATTGTAAATTATATTGAATGCCGCTGGCATCGGATACTCTTCCCGAGATTCTCATCTCCAAATAATCAGAAAGAACCGACTATAAAATTATTTTTGGTGTAACATGGAGCCAGATTGGCAATTTATCAAATTCACTCGGTGAATCACATGGTAACGGCCCGATGACAGGAAGGTTGTTTGAAAGGAAATATGTATATAATTTGACTGTTGAAATTCAAGAAGATATAAGAATATCCCACTTTCCCTTTACGAAAGTTATATCGGTAACTGGACTGCCTCTGCAAGGTGCTGACGGCTGACTTGCGCTGGACAGTTCCATGTAGCCTCAATCTAGCGATAGGGACAATGGTCAATGAAAGGGAATCGGGCGATATGTATGACGGACGGCTGATCCGATTTAGCCAGTTTTACACTGTTGTCCGAAGTCACCATTGGCCCCAGTTGAGGCATCAATGCATTAGGGTCGGTGGTAGTGGGAGGAGTTTGGAGCTACTCTCCGTTACTATGTTCCAGGCTGAATTCGAGTGACCCTTCTCTCAGCATCATGAAAACATCAGACTGAAATTTAGCGGGAGAACGGCAGAGACCCAGTCCCGATACAGTGTTTCTCTACACTGAGGATCAACTCCCTGAAAGAACCGAACTTCCCAAAGGACCCCGATGGAAGAAGACAATGGACAAAAATTAACTTTTTAAAACATTTATTGTAAAAAATCAAACCAAAGTCAAAAAGTATATAATTAGCTTCTAATTGTATTCAGTAGAAAGTATTGATTATTGTTGAAGTAGCTGATACAACAATGATAAGTCTCACGGATATCTCAGTTAGCTCACAGCCCACATATGGCACTGTGTTCAGTCCTAATGTCTCTCACAACTCCATCTTGCTCCAGCAGTGCTCAACCACTGTTCTTAACGTAAGGTCTGATTCTCAAGTGGCCTCCAACAACCACTTGAATCCACTCCAGCTCCACGGATATGATTATCAACAGCAAGGCCTACTTCTGTGTGGCCTGTTTCACTGGGGTCACAACAGTCCTGATAGCGGAGTTTTCCCAGAGGCACTGTCACTCACCATTCAATAGCGCTCTCGTGTACAGTATCATTAGCTCTGTGGCTCATAGCTTTTCTCAGGTTTTAGTATTTTAAGATTGCTCCCATACACAACTTCAGCGAGAACCACTGAGCCTTGGCGGCTTCTGCTGAAAAGGAATTGAACTTTTTAGACACCTGCTTGTTCTGACCACATGGTGAAACCCGATCTCCCAAACTGTTTACACTTTCCAACCAGTTTCCATTCCCTTACCAATTACATGCGCACATTCATTTCTCAGAATTCCGGTGTCAAACGAAGAGATCCCTGCTCCATAAATCTGGTTCCGGTTTCTGTTTCAGCGAGGGGCCAGTCTCAAAAATACTCCCCTCGAATCTATTTAATCACAATAGAGTGCATATTCGTTTATTTATTTTCGGAGTTTCATCAACACTGGCCAATGTTATAAATTGTACACATGTATATAACGCTGGGTAGAAATGCACAGTAACATTTCCAATAATATTCTGTGGAAGGTATCTGAGTGCCCATGTTACCTACTTTCTCTCCCTTTTTCCCACAGCGAACCTTATGACAATAGTGATTCTCTCCAGAGGAAATTGCGGCCTTTCAAAATGTATTTCTTTCTATATGGTGTCCATGGCAATAGCCGATTTACTGGTCATGCTCAACAATGTTCTCGTGCATAAAATCCTGAGTAAACGTTTTCCACATATAATCCTGTCCTATACACCCATTTGCAAGTTCATAATGTACTCAATTAGTACCAACCTGTATTTATCGGTGTGGTTTACAGTCTCCTTCACACTTGACCGGTTTGTGTTTATATGCAGCCACAAGTTTAAGACAAGGTATTGCACAGTGAGAACTGCGACTACAGTTCTAACAACAATCTGTGTCCTCTCACTTTTACAGAACATTCCAAACTGGTTTGCATTCGAACCTCTGCGAACAATTAACAATTCTCACTGGGGCTTCCAGCCCAGCCTAGATTTTTATACATCTCCTTTTGGTGTAATATTTATTTGGCTACAAAGCATTTTATTGACATGGATTCCTTTCTCTTTGATATTACTGTTTAATTGTTTGACAGTCAGACGGATTTTAATAGCCAGTCGAGCCCGTAAGGAGCTCCGGGGTCACAGCAGCGAGAATCATAATGATCCGGAAATACAGAACCGAAGGAAATCAATTATATTACTGTTCACTGTATCGGCTACTTTTATACTGTTGTGGCTGACAGCAGTCGTTCGTACGTTAGTCAGTAGTATGCTCATTCATGTACGACCGGATTATGCAGCTCCTGCATACATTGCTACTGAAACCGGATACATGCTCATGTATTTGAGTTCCTGCACAAACACTTTTATTTATGCAGCTACACAAACTAAATTCAGGGAAGAGCTGAAGAAAATACTGAATTCTCCATGGTCAATAATTTTGTTAATGTTAAAAAAAATGCAAAACGAAACCAACTGTTCCTGTTCTAACTATAGTTAACTTGTAGACTATGTTCCAGTTTTGAATGGTGGCCTTTCTGTTGCGACGACAATGTATTGTGTTTTTTAAGGCATCAGAAATCATTATTCCACATTGTTCCATGTGTTTTATGCCTGCTGATATTCCACGTAGATTATAATTGTTTCATGTTATAGCGGCGCACTTGCAAGTCAGAGGCCATAGAGAACAGTTATTAACATGTTTCAGCATTGGAGTAAAACCTCTCTGTGTTGGCCTTAACTCCCCTCCACGGCAGGAACTGCATGAGAAGCGCCAGTTTAATAAGCAGCTAAGGTCCCAAAACTTCCAATGCCAACAGCAGTGAATTGAAGTTGCTGTTGCGCATCCCAAACACTGCGGACGTCCTGACACGTGGACACGCTCTGAAATTGCCCCGGAAGTTTAAATTCCTGATTGACTGATTTGCGTTGTCCTGGACCCGCTGTCATTGTCCCCCACACTGAGTTCAGTGTCAAAGATTTGGGTGTCAGATACACGGGACTTGCCTGCATACTCACACTGCGAATGTTACGCTGGTTAAAACTTGATCTATCTCAGGGATTAACCAACAGAACTGAACGAAACACCACACTCAACTCTCCAATTCACCACCACCTCCCCTCAACCATGCCGACCCGATCCGACTTCCCACGAGACGCAATGGTCCACCGATCCAACTGTCACCCGAATGATTGCCCAGCCCAGCTGACTACCCTATCTCCACCCGGACTAATCCTTCCAACTTAGCTATTTCCCTCCCAATCAGCCCCCAGCCACTCCCACCTCTCCTCAGGACCTGACTGCTCTTTCCCGAATTGACTACCTGCCAACACGTCTGCTCTCCTCGACCCAGCTACTCAGCCAACCTGACTACTCACCCGGCTCAATGGCCCACCTGATCCAAAGCGACTACTGCCGATTGGGCGTGATTAACGTGATTACCCATCTATGAAACCCAACTCCAGTTCTCTAGGCAAAGGGATTGCTTATTCTCTCAGTCCTAAATTCCTTACATTCTCTAATATGTGGACGTTCGTCCTCAACCATACATAAATTCAAAATCCAGTGAATCTCAACAAAGTGCAGTTGAACCAGTTAATTAATATGTTTCAGTGAGAGATGCCTGTGTCCTTCCATCTACTGATGGGAGAAGAATGGATTTTACAGGTTGGAGCTGCCCAAATGACAGGGTCCGTACAGGAGAGATTCCAGTCAAAGACCTGCAGGCCCATTCCTCTGGACTGGATAGGCAGAAAATACAGGAATGCCTTCTAATAAATGACGCAGACTGGAAGACCTTCTCGATTATAATTGATAAGATTGTCATGAAGTTTCTCCACATTGTATCCTCTTGTTTTCTCTTTATATTGTAGTAGCTGCTATCTTTAGCCATTATATACTAAGTAGCGAAGAATATGTCAATTTGCAACAACACGAGGCTATCAGGCCAGTACTGACCCTGCAGTAAGCATCAGTTTCAGGATGAAGTTTTATGGAAGTTATTTAAAGATATGTTATTGCACACTGATTAATAAACTTCAAAAACGTTTACTCGTTTGATACCGTCTAGAAATATAATCATTTGTCATAAATCATCCTCTCAATTGGCAGCAATGATAAAGGTGAATAGCAAGGTTTATAAATAAACAATTGTTAGAATTTCAATTATGTTGACCTAGATTGAATTTATCTATTAAACAAGTTAAGGGCCTAATACTTTTGTCCGATTGGTAAAAAAAATCTTGTTCAGTAGGGGAAATTATCAACATTGAATAAGAATAAGCAAATTATATTCTCACGATATGAAATTGAAATTTAACAATTACAGAATTGTGTAAAGCAAACTTATAGGAATTGTTATATAGGGGGAGTGAGAACAACGTGTAAAAATGTAGTCGTAGTATTTCAGTTAGTGAAAAATGCAAGATTTGTATCTGCCCACGGTTCGCACCCGCCGCCCTGCAACCCGCCTCCACCGCCAAATAAAATCATTACCTGCCGCTGCAATTTCTGCCTCTAAATGTATTTTAAATAAAATTGCACGGAGTGCGTTCTCAATAAGAAAAACATTCATTCCAATGCTCTCGAACCTGATTAAAACATTTATGCTTCAATAGCGATATAATTATACTGGTTTTGAATAGCCTGTCATTAGCTGCTTACTTGGGGCGTCACTCTGCCATGTTCTCATTCATGTTGAGATCCTTCAAAAGTCGAACTTCACATTGGAATCCAGTGCGACAACACTGAATAGGTGCTTGTCAAAGTCACAGATCACACGCATGCAGGATATGAGCGTCTGACCACGTATCACCCCGTTCGCATCGATTACACAATGTCGCGCAGCTCCGCCTTTTTTGCTGCTGAGCTCACCCGCCAAATTGATGTCACTCCAGACTTGGCTTATGCATTGTTACTCTGCCGGCCTTCTACCGTCCACTACCCAGAAAAGCAATATCAGAGAAAGCCCTGATGGCCAGAATGCAACTGGCACTGAGCCCCAATCACACAACACTAGAGCTCGCTGAACATTTACTCTGGTATGGGCAACCCCTCCATTTAAAAATGTTCATTCTCGTATCAATCCCATCCTTACCCTTGTCTCTACCATCGTCTGTGATCTCCTTCTCTACAGCCTTCTGAAAATTATGTATTCCTCATATTCCGGCGTCTTGCTCATCTCCTAATTCCTACACTGGACAATTGTTAGATTTTCTTTCAGATCTCTATGATGTAATCTCTGGAATCTTCTCCCAAAATCTATTTCTCCCCCTTTAAAGTCGTCATTAAAACTAACATCTGGCCTCTTTTCCTAGTGCTTTAAATGTCTGTCTCAGTCTCCTTATTTATCCAAATACAATATTTTTAAGCCCAACGACACTATAATATCAAGTTAACACCGTGATATCAATGAACGTTGTTATTTGCTAAAATGAACTATCCATTCTTGCCAGTCCGTCCCCAACACATGCCTGAATGGTCCTGTCCATTTAACGTGGATGGAGCATAAATTACTGAATATTATTGAGTGTTGGTTCCATTAGTGACACTGAACCTCTGATCATCACAGTTTACGGTTTCAGCACAGGAATAGTTTCTAATCCCGGTTCACAGGGTATTCACTGGTAATCAGCACTTGGGCAGAGATTGTTATAGCGCAGTGACTGTTCTCAACTACTAGGCCATCAATTGCTCCCTACAGGGTTCACCATGTCAAACCAGTTTCAGCTTATGCTGGAGAGATAACCGAAAGTGGCAACTGCGAAATGCTTTATGACAACGACAAGAAAAAACGTCGAAGCGATTATCATTCCTGGACCCCGCCATTACCATTGAGACACACTCAGATCGCGGCAAGTTAGCACAACGGTTCCCGCTTGCTTCATAGATGATTTTGATCCAATTGTGGTTCCTTATAATCGCACGTGATTTGCTTCTTACCGCGTTGAAAATGCCCGCTTCTTTTCCGGATTAATTTAAAGACACACGTTGCAGAAACAGACAGAGGCACTGCTGAGATTCACAATTGGGATCTTCATTTTAATAGACCGGCGCTTTCACTAAATAAGCCGCGGTGACAACCTGCAAGCAAGCATTGAAATACAAAGCTTTGAATTGTAGATCACTATATTGCTGCTGTATGATCTTAAGAAAGAGAGGGGAAGTTGTATTAACTCATTTTAACAATCAAGCATCCAGGTAATATCAAGAGAATGCTGGAAATACTCAGCAGATCAGTCAACATCGGTGACGAGAGCAGGAGATGTAACCTTTTAGATCGCTGGCCAATCGAATAAACTGCTCTGTTGTAAAGTAAATCAGATACCGAATCAGAGGGAGTGTCCAAAATAACCTTCACCTCAGCCCTATCCAATCCCGACAGATTGACCTTCATTCAGATGGACATGACAAGGATCAATAAAATATTTATATGATGCTTGTTATTTGCTTCTTGCTAGGAGACGCTTTCTGACGCCTGGTTTTCATTGTATGTCTTCACGTTCTACACTTCCTCCTGACAGGAAAACAACACACTGCCAAATTTATGGAGGTGTCACTTCAGTCCCTCAGGAAACATGAGGAACAGATTCAGTCAGACTGGGCAGAACCACCTGATGCTTTATTAGTAAACAAAAAATAAACACCTTGAATATCTTCTCTGTTGTGCATTCGACTTTCCTGAAAAAAATACCTTCTCGATTTTTCAATTTCAATGTCATCTTCTTATAACAGTCAAACGTCAATGCATACATCACTTCCTCAACGGCCAACTTCAATTGCTTGGCGTAATTGGGTGCTGCCAGATCTGGCGTCGCATTTAATACAGTTTTCAAACTATCAAATGGCTTCTGAAACTCCAGTGTCCATTGCAAATTCTCATTCTTTTTTACTACTTCAGTTAGTGAAGCAAGCACACGGCTTAAATTTGGTACAAACTTCCAGTAACACCAGCTCATGCCCAGAAATCTCAAAACTTCCCATTTTGTTGTAGCACTGGGAAATCCATGATAGCCATGAATTTCACACCTCTTGGAGCCACCTTTCCACCTCCAATTGTATGGCTTAAATACATAACTTGCATTGTTGCAAATTCACTTTTAGACAAGTTCATCGTCAAATTAGCTTCTTGTAATCGAATAAATAATTCTTCCAGATGCTGTAAATTCTCCTCCCACGCCTGACTGTAAATGATTCTTTCATCAACATAAACAGCATAATTGCATTGATCTGCAACTACTTTGTTTGTCATCCTGTGATGTGTCACAAGTGCATTCTTCTTACCAAATGGAATGATTTTAAACTGTTATAGTCCATCTGTCGTCACAATACCCGATTTTCCTTTGCTCTCTCCGATAATGGTACTTGTCAATATGCTTTTAGCAAGTCAATATTTGCGATAAATGTTGTTTGCCCCACTGTTTCAATGCAATCTCCAACCGTTCTATTAGATTTGAATCCTATTTTGTCACCGCATTCACCTTTTGATAGTTCACACAAAGCCTTTGTGTTCCACCTGGTTTTGGTGCCAGGACAATAGGTGAACTCAAGTTACTGCAACTAGACTTAATGATATAATTTTGAAGCATGAAGTCAATTTATTTCTGTGCTTGTGATCACTTGCTGAATTTAATCCATAAGAATGTTGCCTTATCGAAGATGAAATCTTACAGGGGCATCTTGCACAGCTAAATCTTTCCTCCCCAGTGCATTCCCAAAAATAAGCATTTTTGACTGCAATAGCTTACCCAAACCACTTTGATAGATTTTGGAAGGCAATTCAATATTACATTTAAGTACTCAAGTATTCCCTCTTTATCTATTTTGAATACAGGTAAATCAATTTCAGAGTCCTGCATTTCTACTTCTTCTTCATAATCTACCACAACTAAAAACTAATTTCGTCGTCTTCCCACCTCTTTGGAAGAGGTGACAGAACGCTCTCATCATAGTTTTTAATAGTTTGATGCAATCCTTCCAAAGCTCCTTGTTGATAAGCTGTTGACTTAAACTGTTTTTTTCCCTAAACTGTTACTTTCGCCCTTAAACAGCTGTGACATTAAATTTGAAAGCTGATCTGATTGTTTTTCCTGAGATAAACCATATCTCGTAAAAAACAAATAGTCAACCCTTCCACAGTCTCCTTCGTTATATATATTTTTTTAAGATATCGCTTCAGGAAGCCTGGTAGACACATCCATCATTGTCAGTAAATCCTGATTTCCACTTTAATATTATGAAAGGGAGCTACACAATCAATCATAGCTCTCATCAAAGGCTAATCAAATGTTGGTATTAGGATTAACGGTACCGATTAATCACAGTTTGTGCTTTCCCTATCACCTGACATCTGTGACAAGTTTACAGAAGGTGTCGACAAACCTATGCAATCCTGGCCAATAAAAACATTTCTGCATTGTTGCCTGTGTCTTCCTAATTCCGAAATGCCTCCACATTGCAATTTAATGAACAATGCTCTGAATCTGATTTCTATATCCTAATGGGATGACAATGTGATGTGTCTCTCAGCAGTTTTCATTTGCTGAGACATGGTCCAGCCTCCAATTTCGCATTTCAAATATCAACCGTAAAGGAATAACACTCTGGGATGCATTTGCCTCTCTTTCTGAATAAACCGTCTGATATAACTGTTTTAATCCCAAAACCATTTGCTGCATCTCAATTAACTGCCTTGAGTTAAACCTTTCAGCAGAAATATATTCTGTTGTGTCTTTCTGAACAATAATATCAGACACATTGCCTGCTAATTGGATTTCAATACCCTCTTCCTACATTTGAACTTCCTGTCCATCTGGTTTCTCTTGCTTCAAACTATGTGCCTGTCATCTCGTTATCACTTATTCTGGAAACAATCCAGGATGCTCCTCTTGTAACACGTCTGTTTAAAACGCTTCTACACGCTTCTCAAATGCCACATTGGTGATCCAGCGACTCATTAACCAAAATAAATTGAACCTCTGCAATGGGCATTTTTTCCACCACCCCAACAATCGCTTCGCTAGCTTTTCACTTACTTTTTAAATTTACCTTCCACAATGGAATATGTTTAGCATCCCCAAGAACCTCACTCAATATCACCTCTTCCTGCAATTCTCTGTATGAAAAACAAACATCACTATCCCACAACAGTAATGATTTACTAGCCGCTGTCTCACCTGAAATTTTAACATCCTTACCTACTCCACCATGTACACATGGAAAGACATTCCCTTCACACACAAAATCTTTACACATTTTTACAAACTGCTCTTCATAATTCTCTTGGGTAATTTTTGCACACATTCCAACTTCTTTACCTGTCACTCATTCTCCTGGTTTTACTTGTACACAAACCAGGGTTTTTTTCCTCCTGTGCCTGAACATCAATATTCACAGTGCGTTTACTTCCAGAACATTTCTGACCACCCCCCCCCCCCACCCCCCCCCACCCCCACCTCCAATAATTCCAACAGTTTTTTCCTGCAATTTCCAACACACTGCCTTCATGTGTCCCACTTTATTAGAATGAAATCACCTCACCTTTCAGCACCTTCCTTTTCATTCAGAGATAAAACTTCCTGGGGGTTTACAGCTATTCCATTTATTCCCTGACTCCCTATCTACCTGCTCCATTAATTCACCTCCTGGTGCATCCTTTCATCTGTGGAATTATTCTCAACTGTAACTGTCGCCTGTTATTGAGACAATTGGAGTTCCGCTTAACTGCGCTGTTAAGCAAAGAATTTACTTTTAAATGAATTGGAGGTGAAATTTTGAAGGAGCAGAAAACGGGCTTCCAACTTTGACTTACCATAATTGACGGAAACCATTTTTACTGCCCACATTCCCCAGTAGGAACATTTTTACTATTTTTCAATACTTAAATTTGAGTTGCTTTTTCCCTGAATTTTACTGTGGCCCTGTTTATGACTGTGCAGCTGCCGGAACCCATTTTATTTCCAAGACCTTTTTCAGCAAAGCCTATTCATGAGAACATTCTTTTACATTCAGTCAGCTGCTGGCGAGGCAAAAAAAGCATTTGCTGCTTCCACATGTCTTTTTGAAAAAATACTGCACGACGTACTCCTAATGTGTTGTTAAATTACTTTGAAATACGCCCGCAACGAAACAAAATACCGGACCGAGCAACGTCTACCTTATTGCTGAGCTACTTGTAAGCGACGCGTTAACAAGGTCGCTGAGTAGCCAATGCTTTCCCGTATAGCTTGTTGAAATTCCAACTTCTCTCGAACAATCTTGTTACGATGCCACCTAGCAGCGGCAAAATAACAGTGAGCTCTCCCCACCGTGAAGCCGCTTTGCTTTACGTCTGTTACTGAGAAAATTACATAAATCACAACTGCTATTGGCCTGATATATGTTCTGTCATTTACTGTTTTCCTAACTTGCTCTAATCGCCTAAAGTCCTTGACTGAGAACCAGGCGGAAACATGTTTCAGTTCCCTGCACTTGCAACTCCCCCGAATTATATGACCAATTTTAAGACAAGCCAGAGCCACCAGAGGTGGCCGCACACCGGTACACCGTCACGTAGGGGTTGGAAAGTCGCATTGAACGAGGTAGCTCGTTTTTCGGCCGGCGCAGTCACGATGGCCCAATTGGCCCCTTTCTGTGCTGTAAACTTTCTGTGATTTCTATGAGTACAGTGTGAAGATGCCGGCAGAACTCATCGGGAAACGACAACCTGATTTGGCCTCGAGGCCGATCATTCAGTGGGTGAGATGAGGTGTCAGAGGGTCCTTGTGTCGCCTGTTACCAGCTAGGGACTCGATGACAAAGGATTGGGAGGAGGTGGAAGGGGAATAGGGTGGAGGGAGTGGTTCATGGCCTGGTTATCTTGAGCCAGTTAATGCAATTACAGTCAGTATTAATCCGGCAACCATGAAAAACACTGGAAATTCAGGGGCCTTATCCCAGGTGATTATTGCAGAAGGAATCATGGCGAATGATAAATTGAGATGGATTGAATGGAAAACTGTGGGCAAATGGGCTAAATGGCCTGAAGGGAACATTATAAATAAGTGGGCTAGAACGGTTGAAGGGAATATCTGGTAGGGTGGGCTTTATAATTTAATTGTATGTGCTGAAGGGAACACTGCTTATTGCCGAGCTGGATGAGTTAAATTGATTATTATGGACTTGCTCCTCATTCCTCCCTCGCAAAGAATCTTTGTGGTTCTATCCGCCCCCGCTCATATCCTGAACGGGTCCTTCAGGGCGACTGTAAATAGACAAAGGGCAACGTTTTGAATTACTTCGGATAGTTTTTTTTCTTCAGATGAAAGTTTTATTTGAATTTATTACTTCCTGCAATGGATTAGGACTCATATTGAACACCGGTGGGACCTGGTGCCCTTCCCGAGATTCCCATCTCCAACTAATCAGAAGGAGCCGACTTTAAAATAATTTTTAGTGAAAGATGGAGCCTCAGTGGCAATTTATGAAATTCACTCGGTGTATCAAAGGGTCATGGCTTGATAACAGGAATGTTGTAGTTAAGGACATTTGTTTACTATTTGACTTTGAATTTGAACAAGTTATGGAAGTATCCCATTTTCCCTTCACGAAGCTTATATAAGCAACTGGCCTGTCTCTGCAAGGTACTCGCGGTGATTTGCACTGTTGAGTTCCATTGAGCCTCAATCCAGAGATGGGGCGATGGTCTTTCAAAGGAACTCGGGTGTTAAGTACAACAGACGACTGATCCTATTCAGCCATTTTTACTCAATTTTCCGAAGTCAGCAATAGTCCCAGTTGAGCTATCAATGCATAGGGGCGGTGCGACTGGGTGGAGTTTGGGGCTGCTCTCCGTTAACATCCTCCAGACTGAATTCGAGGGACCCTACTCTCAGCACTATGAAAACATCAGTCACAGATTTACCGGGAGGTCGACAGAGACCCAGTCCATATAGACAGTGTTACTGTTCACTTCAGGATCAATTTCCTGAAAGAACGTAACTTCCCAAAGTTCCCAGGTGGAAGAAAATAATGGATAAGTTTTCACTTTTTATAGCATTATCTTAAAAAAAAATTCAAACCAAAGTCAACAAATATATAATTAAATGCTAATTGTATTGGGTAAAATAGTATGTATTATAATTGATGTAGCTGATATAACAATGATAAGTCTCACGCATTTCTCAGCTAGCCCTCAGCACATAGTCGGCACTGTGTTCGGTCCTAAAGTCTCTCACAATTCCGCCTTGCCCCAGCGCTGCTCAGCCACTGTCCTTAACGCAGTGTCTATTTCTCAGGTGGCCTCCATCACCCACTGGATCCCAATCCGGTTTCACGAAAATGATTATCATCAATGAGGCCTTCTTTTTTGGAACCCCTTTCACTCGGGTCACAAGAGTTCTGATGGCGGAGTTTTCCCAGACGCACTGTCACTCCATCATTCAGTAACACTGTCGGATCAAGTATGTTCAGCTCTGGGTTAAAGAAATAAAAAATCTCAGCTCTTCGGCGTGACTGGGTGGCTCATAGCTTTTCTCAAGTTATAGTTTTCTAAGATTGCTCCCACACACATCTTCAGCGAGAACCCTTGGGACTGCGGCCCTTCAGCTGAAAAAGAATTGAACTTTTTAGACGCCTGCTTGTTCTGTCCTTATACTGAAATCAAATCTCCCAGCCTGTTATACTTCCCAATCAGTTTCCGTTCCAGTTCCTGCTTCAGCTGGGGGCAGTCATAAAAATAAAGCCCTTGAAACTGTTTAATCTCAATATTTATTTTGCGAATTTCATCAACACTGGCCAATATTATTAATCGTATACGTGTATATAACGCTGGCTAGAAATGCACAAAATTTCCCATAATATTCTATGGAAAGTACCTGAGTGTCCATGTTACCTACTTTCTCTCCATTTTCCCACAGCGAACCTGATGACAATCGTGATTCTCTCCAGAGGAAATTGCGGCCTTTCAAAATGTATTTCTTTCTATATGGTGTCCATGGCAATAGCTGATTTACTGGTCATGCTCAACAATGTTCTCGTGTGTAAAGTCCTGAGTAAGCAATTTCCACATATAATCATGTTCTATACACCCATTTGCAAGTTCATAATGTACTCAATTAATACCAACCTGTATTTATCGGTGTGGTTTACAGTCTCCTTCACATTTGACAGGTTTGTATCTATATTTAAACACAAGTTTAAGACAAGATATTGCACAGTGAGAACTGCGGCTACAGATCTAACAACAATCTGTGTCCTCTCACTTTTACAGAACATTCCAAATTGGTTTGCATTTGAAGCGAAGCGAACAATTAACAACGTTGACTGGGGTTTCCAACCAAGCCAGGAATGTTATACATCTACTTTTGGTGCCATATTCATTTGGCTACAAAGTATTTTATTACCCTGGATTCCTTTCACTTTGATATTACTGTTTAATTGTTTGACAGTCGGACAGATTTTAATAGCCAGTCGAGCCCGTAAGGAGCTCCGGGGTCACAGCAGCGAGAATCAGAGTGATCCGGAAATACAGAACCGATGGAAATCGATTATATTACTGTTCACTGTATCGGGTACTTTTATATTATTGTGGCTGACAGCAATCGTTTGTACGTTAGTCAGTGGTCTGGTCATTCATTTACTACCGGATTATACAGCTCCTGCATTAATCGCCACTCAAACCAGACAAATGCTCATGTATTTCAGTTCCTGCACAAACGCGTTTATTTATGCAGCTACGCAAACTAAATTCAGGGAAGAGCTGAGGAAGATTGTGACATCTCCTTGGGCAATAATTCTGGTACAGATTTTTAAAAATGCAAAATGAAATCAACTCTTCCTGTTCTAACTATAATTAAATTGCAGCCAATGTTCCTGTTTTGATTGGAGGCCTTTCTGCTTCCACGACAATATATTGTTTTTTTAAAAGTTATCAGAAAACACTGATCCACTTTGTGTCACCTGTTTTATGTCTGCTGATATTCCATGGGGATTATAATTGTTTCTTCCTAAAGCGGCGCACTTGCCACTCAGGGTGCACAGAGGACAGCCATCAACATGTTTCTGCATTGGCCTTTACTCCCTTGTATGGCCGGTACTTCAATGAGAAGCGCCAGTTTAATAACAGCTAGGGCCCATAAACTTTCAATGTTCACGGCAGTTAATTTAATATGCTATTGCGCATCCCAAATACTGTGGATGTCCTGACACGTGCACATGGGCTGAAATTGCCTCGGAAGATTAAATTTCTGATTGGCTGTTTTGCATTGACCTGGATCCGCTGTCAATATCTCCCAGGCTGAGCTCACTGTCAGAGACTTGGGGGTCAGATACAGGGGACTTGCCTGCATACTTGCCCTGCGAATGTTACGTTGGGAAAAACTTAATCTAGCTCATAGACTAAGCAGCATAACTGAACTGCTCACCACAACCAGTGCTGAAACTCACCACCACCACCACGAACCCCGAAAAACCTGACTACTCCCCCAACCCTAACTGTGTACCGAACCAACTGCCCACCCTACTGATCGCCCACCTCACCTGACTACCCTCTCTCCGCCCCGACTACACCTTTCAATTCGGCTACTTCCCTCCCAACAAGTCCACCCCCTCCCCGCCACCCCCCAGCCCTCCCCACGACCTGACAGCCCTTTCCAAAACTGACTACCTGCCAACACGATTGCACTCCTCAACCCTTCTACTGACCCAACCTGGCTACTCACCTGACTCAACGTCCCTCCTGAATCAAACTGACAAATGCCCATCGGACTGCCTACACAATCCGGCTGCCCGCTCAACCCGATTACCCACCTATGCGACCCAACTGCACACCCAACCTGAATGCCCAACTAGAGAGCAGACTGCCCACTGAACCCAATTACCCACCTAGTTGACACAACTACCCACTCAACCTGTGTATCCAACTACACGACCTTACAGCCGGACCAACCTGATTATCCACCTACGTGATCTGACAACTGGACCAATTCGATTTCCCCACCACCACACCCCTAACGGCCCAACTGCCTACCCAACTGGATTACTTATCTGCCCAACTCCGAATACATACCCAACGCGATTACCCACTAATGTCACCCAACTCTCGTTCTCCAAGCAAAGGGATTGCTTCTTCTTTCAGTTCTAAATTCCTTATATCCTCTCATCTGTGGGCGATGGTTCCTGATCCTTCAGATCTTGGAAGCAGTCTGCTGCTTCACACCCTTCTTATGTTAAATCATCTGGGCACAACTCGCCAAACTATATCAATGATATTAATTTCAAAATCCAATAAATGTTCGGAAAGTGCAGATAAACCAGTTAATTAATACCTTTCTGTAGGAGTCTAAACACTTTTCTATTTTAGAATTTTCATTCCTGCATTCAAATCCACCCACGGCCTTGCCTCTGCGATCGTCTATGATCTCTTCCCTCTCTACAATGTTCTGAGAATTCTCTATTCCTCATATTCTGGCGTCATGTTCATCCATTAATTATTCACTACACTATTGTTGGACTTGCCTTCAGGTCTCTGGGATCTTCACTCTGGAATCCTCTCCCAAAACCCATCTCTCCTCCTTTAAAATCGTCATTAAAACTAACATCTGTTCAGTTGCACTAATGCTTTAATTATCTGGCTCGGTATCCTTATTTGTCCAAATGCACTCAATGACGTTTTTTAATTAAGTTACGGTGCGACAATACGACCGTTCTTATTTGCTAAAATGTACCACCCATTCTTGTAAGCCCGTCTCCAACACATATCTGAATGGTTCTGTCCATTTAAAGTGGGTAGAATATTAATAACTGAACATTATTGAGTAATGATTTCATTCGTGGTACTGAACCTAAAATTATCGCAGTTTGAATGTGAATAGCTTCAGCACAGGAAATGAATCCAAGGCCGATTCACAGCGCGTCCATTGGTAATCAGCACTGGGGCAGACAGTGTCATAGCGCATTGACTGTTCTCAAATACTAGGCCCTCAACTGCTCCCTACATGGTTCAGCATGCCAGACTAGTTTCAGTTGATGCTGGCGAGATTACTGAAAGTAGCTACATCAAAATACTTCGTGACAACGATAATAAAGATGTAGACGCGGTTATCTTTCACGGACTCTGCCAAATTCCCTTGGGATACATTCAAGAGGCCGCGACATGTGTGCACAACGGTCCACATTCGCTTCATAGATAATTTTGATCCAATAGTGCTTCCCTATGGTCGCACGTGATTTGCCCCTTCCCTCCTGAAAAATGGCCACTTCTTTACCGTATTACTTTAAAGCCGTACATTGCAGAAACAGAGGCACTGCTGAGTGAATTGGACTCTTCAGTTTAAAAGACAGCCGCTTTCACTAAAAAAGGCACGGTGACAACCTGCAAGCAAGCATTGTAATCCAATGTTGTGAATTGTATACCACTATATTGCTGCAGTATCATCAAAAAAAGAGTGGGGGGAGATGTATTACCACAGTTTGATATTGTAAAATCCAGCTCATATCAAGAGAATGCTGGGAATATTCAGTTGGCCAGGCAGCTTCTGTGAAGAGAGAAGGAGATGTAAGCTTTCAGATCGGTGACCAATCGATTAAACTGCACTGCTGTATAGGAAGTCAGATACCGAATCAACAGAAGTGCCCAAAAAACCCTTCACGTCACCGCTATCCAATCGCACCAGGCTGCTCTTCATTCAGATCGACATGTCGGGAATTAATGAAAAACTCATATGAGGATTCTTATTTGCTTCCTTCAAGGTGCCGCTTTCTGACACCTGGTTTTCATTCCATGCCTTCACGTTCTATACTTCCTCCTGACATGTGAAACAACCCGCCACCTAATATATGGAGGCGTCACTTCAGTCCCTCAGAAAACCTGATGAACAGCATCAGCCAAACAGGGCAGAATAACCTGATGCTTTATTATCACACTCAACAAGCAATAAACACTTTGAACATCTTAAACAAAAACAGAATTACCTGGAAAAACTCAGCAGGTCAGGCAGCATCGGTGGAGAAGAAAACAGTTGACGTTTCGAGTCCTCACGACCCTTCGGCAGAACTGATGTATAGTTAGGAGAGGGGTGAAATATAAGCTGGTTTAAGGTGGGGGGCGGGGGGAGAGAGAAGTTGAGGGTGGGGTGGTTGTAGGGATAAGCAAGCCGTGATAGGAGAAGATAATCAAAAGATGTCACAGACTAAAGGATCAAAGAGGTGTTGAAGGTGGTGATATTATCTAAGAAAAGTGCTAATTAAGAATGGATGGCAGGACACTCAAGGTACAGCTCTAGTGGGGGTGGGGTGGACAGACTAACAAAATATTAGTTGTAGATTTAAAAATAATGGAAAAAGGTGGGAAAAGAAGAATCTATATAAATTATTGAAAAAAAGGGGGAGGGGGAAGAAACAGGGTGGGGATGGGGGGAGGGGGAGTTTAAGATCTTAAGTTGTTGAATTCAATATTCATCCGGGAAGGCTGTAAAGTGCCTAATCGGAAGATGAGGTGCTGTTCCTCCAGTTTGCGTTGGACTTCACTGGAACAATGCAGCAATCAAGGACAGACATGTGGGCAAGAGAACAGGGTGGAGTGTTAAAATGGCAAGCGAAAGGGAGGTTTGGGTCTTTCTTGCAGACAGACCGCAGGTGTTCTGCAAAGCAGTGGCCCAGTTTGCGTTTGGTCTCTCCAATGTAGAGGAGACCACATTGGGAGCAACGAATGCAGTATACTAAGTTAGGGGAAATGCAAGTGAAATGCTGCTTCACTTGAAAGGAGTGTTTGGGCCCTTGGACGGTGAGGAGAGAGGAAGTGAAGGGGCAGGCGTTGCATCTTCTGCGTGGGCAAGGGTAGGTGCCATAGGTGGGAGTTGAGGAGTAGGGGGTAATGGAGGAGTGGACCAGAGTGTCCCGGAGGGAATGATCCCTACGGAATGCCGCCAGGGGGTGTGAAGGGAAGATGTGTTTGGTGGTGGCATCATGCTGTAGTTGGCGGAAATGGCGGAGGATTATCCTTTGAATGCGGAGGCTGGTGGGGTGATAATTGAGGACAGGGGGACCCTATCATGTTTCTGGGAGGGAGGAGAAGGCGTGAGGGCGGATGCGCGGGATATGGGCCAGACACAGTTGAGGGCCCTGTCAACGACCGTGGGTGGAAAACCTCGGTTAAGGAAGAAGGAGGACATGTCAGAGGAGCTGTTTTTGAAGGTAGCGTCATCAGAACAGATGCGACTGTTGCGAAGGAACTGAGAGAATGGGATGGAGTCCTTACAGGAAGCGGGGTGTGAGGAGCTATAGTCGAGGTAGCTGTGGGAGTCGGTAGGCTTGTAATGGATATTGGTGGACAGTCTATCATCAGAAATTGAGACAGAGAGGTCAAGGAAGGGAAGATAAGTGTCAGAGATGGACCATGTGAAAATGATGGAGGGTTGGAGATTAGAAGCAAAATTAATAAATTTTTCCAGATCCCGATGAGAGCATGAAGCAGCACCGAAGTAGTCATCGATGTACCGGAGAAAAAGTTGTGGGAGGGGGCAGGAGTAGGACTGGAACAAGGAATGTTCCACATTCCCCATAAAGAGACAGGCATAGCTGGGGCCCATGCGGGTACACATAGCCACACCTTTTATTTGGAGGAAGTGAGAGGAGTTAAAAGAGAAATTGTTCAGTGTGAGATCAAGTTCAGCCAGATGGAGGAGACTAGTGGTGGATGGGGATTGTTGGGGCCTCTGTTCAAGGAAGAAGCTAAGGGCCCTCAGACCATCGTGGTGGGGGATGGAGGTGTAAAGGGATTGGACGTCCATGGTGAAGAGGAAGCGGTTGGGGCCAGGGAACTGGAAATTGTTGATGTGACGTAAGGTGTCAGAGGAATCACGGATGTAGGTGGGAAGGGACTGGACAAGTGGAGAGAGAAGGGAGTTAAGATAACGAGAAATGAGTTCCGTGGGGCATGAACAGGCTGACACGATCGGTCTGCCAGGACAGTTCTGTTTGTGGATTTTGGGTAGGAGGTAGAAGCGGGCCGTCCGAGGTTGGGCGACTATCAAGTTGGAAGCTGTGGGAGGAAGATCTCCAGAGGAGATGAGGTCAGTGACAGTCCTGGAAACAATGGCTTGATGTTCTGTGGTGGGGTCATGGTCCAGGGGGAGGTAGGAGGAAGTGTCTGCGAGTTGACGCTCAGCCTCCGCGAGGTAGAGGTCAGTGCACCAGACAACAACAGTACCACCCTTGTCAGCGGGTTTGATGACAATGTTGGGGTTGGACCTGAGAGAACGGAGTGCAGTAAGTTCAGAGAGAGACAGATTAGAATGGGTGAGAGGAGCAGAGAAATTGAGACGGCTAATGTCACGCCGACAGTTCTCAATGAAAAGATCAAGAGAAGGTAAGACTCCAGAGGGAGGGGTCCAAGTGGAGGGAGAATATTGGAGGTGGGTAAAAGGATCCATTGAATGGGGAGAGGACTCCTGCCCAAAGAAGTGAGCACGGAGACGAAGAGGGCGGAAGACGAGTTTAGCATCGTGCCGAGCCCGAAATTCATTGAGATGAGGGCGTAAGGGTATTAAGCTAAGTACTTTGCTGAGCACTGAACGTTCAGCATCGGAGAGGGGAAGGTCAGGGGGTATAGTGAATATGCGGCTGGGGCTGGGATTGGAAGATGGGGTGGGGACGGAGGGACAAGTAGGGGTGGAGGGTCCCAGTTGGGTGTTGGTGTCGATGAGTTGTTGGAGCTTGTGTTCCTTAGCACTTGAGAGAACGAGAAAAAGTTTCTTGTTGAGGCGACGGATGAGGCAAAGAATAAAATGAAACTGGGGGCACGCGCAGTTTGAAAAATGGCGCGGCGGTGCTGCTGGAGGGAGAGGTCGTGTGTGTTCATATGGCGGCGCATGGCACTGAGTGTGGATCTCAGAATGCGATGGGAACAGCAGTCCTAGAAACGTTTTATGTCCTGGAGATACCTGTAATCCTGGGTGGATTCGAAACAAGAGGGATGGAATTTCAGTTGAAATCCACGTTGGGTGAGTCGGAGATGGAGACAGTCACTGAGAAAGGAAATATGGCTGTGAAAGCGGGTTTTAGTAAACACCTTGTCAAACACCAGGAGAGAAATGGAAAGCAATGAAGGTGAGCAATGCAGAAGAGTCAGGCGGAAATCCTGACAGAGAACAGAACAGTACTTCTTCAGGGAGGGCATTTCTTGAAGAGAGGTGTCCTCTCTTTTAGCCTTTTGTTTTTATCTCTATGTTTAATTGACTGCCACCTCTCTTCAAGAAATGCCCCACTAGAGCTGTACCTTGAGTATCCTGCCATCCATTCTTAATTAGCACTTTTCTTAGACATTATCACCACCTTCAACACCTCTTTGATCCTTTTGTCTGTGACATCTTTTGATTATCTGCTCCTATCACGGCTTGCTTATCCCCACAACCACCCCACCCTCAACTTCTCTCTCCCCCCGCCCCCCACGTTAGACCAGTTTATATTTCACCTCTCTCCTAACTATACTTCAGTTCTGCCGAAGGGTCGTGAGGACGCGAAACGTCAACTGTTTTCTTCTCCACCGATGCTGCCAGACCTGCTGAGTTTTTCCAGGTAATCCTGTTTTTGTTTTGGATTTCCAGCATCCGCAGTAGCTTCTAGCCTTTTGTTTTTATCACTTTGAATATCTTCTCTGTTGCGCATTCAACTTCCGTGAAAAATTCCCTCTCGATTTTTCAATTTCAATGTCATCTTCTTGTAACAATCAAACCCCAATGCCTATATCACTTGCCTCAACAGCCAAATTAAATTTCTTGGCATAATTGGGTTCTGCCAAAACTAGTCTCGAAGTTAAGACAGTTTTCAAATTCTCAAATGTCTTCTTAAACTCCAGTATCCATTGAATCTGCTCGTTCTTTTTAAATAGTTCAGTCAGTGCTAGAAATATGTGAAATTTGGGTACAATCTCGTAACTTAAATAGAAACACAGACTCGAAACATCTCGGGCAAACTTTGTCAATCTCTCATAACACCTATTTAACTCCAGAATATACTCTTCCATGGACTGATGGTCTGTCATCGCAAATTATTCAAACGTTGACCACGCTGCGTAGATTACCAACAAATCACCTTCAATATAAAACCTATCCACCAATTGCCATAGAAGAGTTAGTCCCTCCTCAGTGTCCAAACCAGCTCCAAAAATAATTGACTCCTAATCTTATTGTTTCCTGGTGCTGCCGAATTCAAAGCGGTGCCCTTCTTCCTCTTGGAAAACGAGGTAACTCGAGTCCACATTTCCACATCATTTTCCGCTGCTTCTACGGTTCAAATTACCCAAAACACAGTTGCAATCAATGGTTGAAAATTTGATTCTGGCTTCAGCCATTTTTCACCAGAGATTTCCTCGAGCAATACTTCTGTCAGAAATAGATACAAAGAATGCTTATTCAGCTTACAGCCACTACAGCTCGACGTTCATTCTCTGGAACCATGGCACAATTTGATAGTCATTCCCTGAGTAAAGGAGGAATATGGAGCCAGTCTTTCTTAACATTGGTTTAGTCACAAAACCCAGAGAACACAGGCACAAACTTAATTTTCCTTCCATCCACATGGGTGGAAACCAATTCTTTTATATGCTTAATAATAATGCACCACCATTTCCCCAACTAATAACAGAACCTCTCACTTATAACTAGAGCAGGCGCTTCATGTGACAGGATTACAACATTAAGGATGATAACCGTATCTACTTCAGAATTGGTGTGCGGTCAGAGACAGGAGGGTGTGACTACCAGTGAGGCAAGTAACTGGATCCAGCAAGTAGCAATGGATGAGCTTCAGTCCTTGCGCTTGTCCAACAGGAATTAATTGCTTGCAGCTTACATAAAAGAGAGAAGTGACTACACCTTGGATGAACGCAGTCCTAAACGGTCTCATTCAAGTAGGCAAAGGAAAGAATTGAAATGAGCTGTAGAAGAGGACAGCATAGTCAGACGTATAGATACTAATCTTTGCAGCATGAGCAAAGAGCTGAAAGTCCTGCTGCCCGCAAAATGCCCGTTTTAAGGCTGGAGAGGAACCTGGAATGGGAGGGGGAGGATCCAATTGTTATGATCCATGTGATATCTCCTTCTGTGGCTCAACATTAACTTTGCTTTCTTTTTTTTAATGATAACGCCCTTGTTAAGAGGCTTGGAGCTTTCCGGTCCATTTCGCCCTTGGCAGCCAGTGATGGTGATATAGTGGTGAGCATAGCTCCCTTCTAAGTAATTGACCCAGGTTCGATTCTCGGCCGCCGCAGTCTGTTAGTTTCTAAACCCCTCAGATATGAAGTTCGCAGCTGAATTTGATCTGTTTCGGTGAAACTCTGTTCCAAAAATACGAGCCGGTTTAATTTTTATAAAAAATATTTCCAACCTCCACTTCTCATCCATTTAAAATGTAGCTCAGGTGAATTCCTTGTTGCTGATAATGAAGGCTTTTCCTGAACTGTATTATTGAGCAGGGAGAGAATTACTCCGATTTAGTAAAATTCGCCAATTATCTGAAATTTCCCCCCTGTTGCTTCCCATTTATTATTTGAATATGGATTCCTGCACAGGGATTGTTTTATTGTTCAAAAGGCGAGACACTGCTCAATTTGGGAATCTGAAATAATGACAGTATTTGCTGAAACACTCATCTGTGCTCCGACAGCATCTGTGGAGAGAGGAAGGGAGGATTCACACTTCAGGTCGATTGAAGTTTTAACGAATAGACCTGCTATCGAAGCGACCAAATTGCCAGAGCGACTAAGTTCTTCGAATATTTTCGATTTGAATCATGGAATAGCTAGAACACAGAAAGAGGCTATTCGGGCTGTCCAATCTGTGCTGGCCCTCTGAAGGTGCAATTCACCGAATGCTGCTCCCTGTAATCCTGCAATGTTTCACTATTCATCTGAGTGCGGATTGATTCTATCAATATCAGTCTCTGGCACTATCTGTGAGTGTGGAATTGATTCTGTAAATATCAGTCTCTGGTACTACCTGCGATTGTGGGATTCATTCTATCAATGTCAGTCTCTGGTACTACCTGCGATTGTGGGATTCATTCTATCAATCTCAGTCTCTGGTACTATCTGTGATTGTGAGATTAGTTGTGTAAATATCAGTCTCACTCACTACCTGTGAGTGTGGGATTGATTCTGTATCTGTCAATCTCTGACTCACGAACAATCAGCGTTCGGGTGGCACTAAATACCTCATGCGCAGATGTCTGCTGTAAATCAGCAACTAAAATCAACATTTTCTGCAATTCACTTAGATCATTATGTGAGCAAAAGGATTGGGATTGGGAAAAGATCACAGAACATTGAAAAGTGGAGGCTTGACCCTTTACCAACCCCAATTTGGCATGATTCCCTGCAGGCGATTTGTTGTTCACAAGCCCATCTTCACTAAGCAATCCTGCAGAAACATGGGAGGAATGAGGGAGGTAGTGATTTGCTGGGACCACGCAATAGTTAATATCTGACAGGGAGACGCCCAGATTAATTTAATCGAAGTGAAACACTCCGTTACTGAGAGCAATACCCAGCAACCCTGACCTGCAAGACTGCAGAGATTACAACAGGGAAAAGGAGGTTAAATATGAGGCTTTGGATCACTCTCTGGCACTGACCCTGAGTGTGTGATTAATAATGTATTTTTCCCCGGTAAGATATCAGTGAGAAATGAGACAGTGTCTTCTACCTTTCCAATTGTATGTTCGTAAATTTGGATTGAACAATGTATTCTTCAGACGATACTTTGCCTGACTGTCTGTGTCTCACTGCCTGAACTCACCCTGACTTTGTCTTTCACTCCGCCCTCTCTCCCTTTTCTCCCTTGCCCTATAAAACAATGTGGGATACGCTTACTGAAGGGCCAGAGCAGAGCACAACATTTGTATTTTCATATTAATTAAACATATTGCTGGCTGTGAATAATCTAATAATGTAAAATTATACCTGTCTTAATCCAGCCAGAGCTGTGATGCGTTTCAGCCCCTGAATCTGGGGAACAGAACCTGTGAGCAGAGCTGCGAAACTACAAATAACCCCGGAGAGTCCACAGCAGAGGCCGAGTGGAGTGGGAAGCCTATCCCAGGAACTGTGAATCTGGGGATAGTTTGTCCTGTGAATGTGCAGATGTGAACATTGTGTCAGAGAGAGTGTGTGAAAGGGGCTGGCGGGATAAAATAATGTCCCCCTGTGTTTCTGTGTCCGCTCTCAGCACCTGATTTCTGTGCCCCTCTTGTGTGAAACAAAAAGATTTCCCTGTCATAGGATCACTCTGCTCTGAAGTGAGAATTAAACGGGAAGATTGAGTTGATTTTGAGATTTCAGTCAAAAAGAAAAGAACGTGTCAGCGAATGGATGAGACAGTGTGACCAGTGCAGAAGTGAAAGAGTTTTAAAACCAAACTAAGGCTTTTTCAGCGAATGAGGCCTTTTTCAAGAGCAACCATTCTGTCACTCTGGACTGTCCGAATTTCAATGGATTTGGACAGTTTAACAGCAGAAAGGAACAAAATCTTTCATGCAGTAGGACACCCAGATCCCTCTGTAACTCCGAGCTCTGCAATCTCTCATTTTTTATAATATGTGCCCCTTTTTTGTTTGTCCTGCCAAAATGGTCAAACTCACATTTTCCTACTTTACACCCCATTTGCCATCTCTTTGTCGAATCACATAACCTATCTACATCCTTCCGTCCCCTTCACAACTAACTTTCTTACATCCATTTGTGTGATCCTTACTTCCCCATCTACTTTGACGGTTGTTGAAGTCTCATTTGTCGCTTTTAGAGATGTTTCTGTTCAGGGATTGTTGTGAATGGGGAGTTATTCCTGCCCGGTATAGTTTGAAAGTGATAGCAGAGTGAATCACCATTAATAAAGGATTTTAAAACATAAACATTTCAACAAGGTCCATTCTCCTGCCTTCTCCCCGCAGCCCTGCGCATTGATGGTTTCCCAACCATCATCTAACCCCCTCCTGTTCTGGGAGAGGAAGTGGGAATGCAGCCTGTGTCTGGGATGGTCAGTTATAGAGGAATGGCCTCTGTTCCTCACAGACATACAGAAGTGGTCACATTAAAAATCCATTGTGTGGTCCAGAGGGCACTCCCTCAGTACCTGCTGCTCCCAGGGGCATTCCCACTTCCTGTGCTGGTGTGGGCCACATTTCTGCTTGTGATCGGTAAGTGCAGCAGCTCCATGTGGATCGGGAATGAGTGTGGCCGTGAATGCGGGAGACTGGAGCCTATAGTGGAGCTTCTGTGGAAGGGGTGGGCAGGCCAGCATGGAAATGGGGAGGGCGGATCCAGGCCAGCACGAATATTGGGGGTGGGAGAATGGAGGCAAGGCCAGCATGGAGTTGGTTTAGAGGGTCCGGCGGCGAGGGGGAGGGGGTTGTGGGGGCAGGGGTCAGAGGTGAGACGGGGGGAAAACAGGCTTGAGGCAAACATCGTGGTTTTTTCGGATTTTCTTAGAAATAAATGGCCCGTTAACCTGATACTTCAAGGTGTAAGGGCCGTGACATTAAGATAATTCTGATTTTAGTTTGGAATGTGGGCTTTAGGAAGGTGGGGCACATGACTACTGCAGTTTGGAACCTCCTGCACACGATGAGGCCGGTGGTAATGCAGCACTCGGCCCTGTGCAGAGTCAGCCTGCATGGTGCATCCTGGGCTAAAACTTGGACTCCCTGCTTTCGGGATTGCAGAGCGAAAAAAAATAATGACCACAGGCCAGTCCTCACCACAAAGGGGCCTTAAAAACCTCCAGCACATTCTGGAGATGTTCCTCGCTACATGTTTTTATCTCAACTGTAGGGGCCTCTTCAAATGTTGCTCGAACTTTCTTCAAACATTGTAAAAGTTTCTAACATTTCTCAGTACTATCCCCGGACAGAGAGAGATGTTTTCTTCAACAAAGTTTACAGTGGACAGACTTTCCCAGTCAAGAGTAGACAGACTGTGTTCACCCGCTTGAAGACTAAGAATTACATCCAGCTAAAAATGGCCTAGAAACATTTGCGTTCCAAAAGAGGTCACAAAAAACGGTACAGTCACCCCAATTCTTGTCATGAAGTGTTCTCAGGTGTTTTTGTTTCCCGCCACTAATTTTCAGTCCTTTCTGTCATTGACAATTCTCACTCCATCAGCTGGTTCTTACCACACTTCTCCGCTTTTATTACCATCCGCTTCGGCCATATCAGGACCTGTTGTATGGACATCAGTGACCTTATTGCTGCCGAACACTCGGCGCCCCAGGCAGATCCAGCCGCAGCGACCCAAAAGTTCTGTCTGGTTTTCTGGATCGCGGAGCTGCTGACCAGGATTGAGCCGCTGTCTGCCGTGAGCGAGCAGAAGGATCGAGAGGAAGGTTGGACGGGCCCGGACTAATGGAAGGGAGAAGGGAAGTTCATCGGGAAAACTTTGAAAGTAGGTGGTAGGATTTTTATTTTCTTCTGTTGTAACACATAGAAGGCGAACTTCAGCCCATTTGACAGGGGGAAACTAAACAAATGAATAGGTCTGGGAACATACCAAACAAGTTAGAATGTAAAACTGAGCAGAAAATTGTTTAAAATTCAGTCTGCACAATTGTTTCTTCAATACTTCCGTTTAGCCGAGTGTCTACAGCTCAAAGTTGATCATTTCGTAATGAACTCAGACACATGATTTATGTTTTGTCTGCACAGCGCAGCCCAAGGCAGTGACCATTGCACTGTTACAGATTCAGATACTAATATCTGTGAGAAGCGTGATACAAAGAATCTTTTACTCAATCATATTGATTGTGAGGTGACTGATTTCTGAGACATTCCAATATTAATTTTGCAGAGTTAAGGAAGGAGCTGTTGACCTGCAGCCGGACGCTGCTGCTGACCGGGCTGCAGGAGCGAGCGCAGAGTAGGTGAAGAATGCGGAGTCCAAGGTCAGTGTGCAGCCTGCTGCCGCTGGTCACCATGGCAATGGGAGTGGCCCTCCACAGGGAAAGGGAAAACAGTGTCATTCACCCGGGCCTAGGTTGGAGACTAGCCGACTGCTGTTTGCAGGGATAATGGCCAAGCTGGAGGATGAGGAGGAGGAGGAACCACCTACAGCCAGAACCGTGTCAACCCCCACCAGAGGAACCGAGCAATGATCAGCATTGATGATAACGGGCACTGCACACAGTGCCAGTGGAAAGGAGCCTAGTGAGCCAGCCAGATGGAAGGGGGCAAGGCAGCATGAGGCTGAGGCTCAACGTTTACCCCCAGTCAGAGTGAAAACAGCCACATCAGGCCAATGAGACACAGAGCCGCTCACCAGCTGCATTCACAGCCACAAAAGGCTGAGCGTCACTTGTTAAGAACTGAACGTACATGGGTGCGAAATGGACAAGGACCGCCCAGCATCACAGATCCAACACCACTTTACCCACCTCCATACATACCAGGGGTCAGACTCCGAGGTGTGGCAGATGGACAAGCACACTTGGCCCTACGAGAGACTCTGGGTGAAATGGAAGCCCTGAGGCAGGAGAATGGTAACCTGCGTACAGAGAACGAGAGGCGGCGGTCTCAATGGAGCAGTTGGATAAGGACACAGCACTACAGTGCGTGATTGCTCCACAGTATGATGTATTGTTTGAGGGACCTGAAAACGGTGTTCTGTGAACTTGGAACTGACCACTCCTAACCCAGGTAGAGATTTTCAATTGGATGTCATGCAATTAATGTGTATCTCTCCTGCCCCCACTTTAACCATCCCCACCCCATAACTGCTGAATTTATAGCCCTTCGATTCCTCTGGGTAGACATAGAGTGTAATCTGTGACTTTACTCTTTCCATTGAAGCTGTGAATCCTGAAAAGCTGCAGGTCATGCGGCACATTGTCGCTCCCTTGAAGAGTAATGCTGGGTCCGACAGCAGGCCTGAAGGTGAAAAGGGGCTGAGTACTTGTGGAACTCTCTCTCCGTTACGTGAACTTAGGTCACACTGAGAGGTCACATCATGCCCTCATCCCTGAATTTCCAGTGAACATGCTCACAAGCAGTGGGTCAGACAGACCAGGGCTTATGCCAATTGGATGGCATCTCTCTCTTGTAATGCAACTGGATTAGTAATCTAATAAATCAAAAGTAAATTGTCATCTAAACAATCTAAACCAGACTGAAGTCCCTACAAACAGTTTCTGCCACAAACATTGGACTGGAGCTCACCGACAGCCCGCCAAACAAATGTGTTCTGTACCCTCCTGACACAGATATCGAGCTCAAAATTAATCGCATCTGGAATACTGTAAGCAACATTCATCTACATGACAATAATACAGTTATTCATCGTATTTATATTGTATATAGTGTTCTCATAAATCCGACTCACTCAAAGGAGAATAATTGTAAAAACAATCAATTATATATAAAACCGCAAAGTGCAATTCTGAAAATGTGTGAGAGGGAAGGGCAGGTAACGATCGATATTTGGTGAGAGAGAGAGAGAGTCACCCATTGGTTCCAGAGAAGTGGAGGATTGAAAATGTTACATCCAAATTCAAAAAAAATGGGAGAAACGTTAAACTGCCCATTGCCGGCCAGCCTGTTTCACGTCAATGGCGGGGAAGCTTAGACAAACAATAATCCTGAAATAGATAAATAAATTGAAATAGAGAAATAAATCGGAAGCCTGGCGATCGCCGACACTGGCAGCTTTCCCGGAAGTTTAGTGTGAGTATTAAATGCGCAGATTTCACTATCGGCACATTTTCTAATTGAGAAATGAAGCCACTAGTCTCACGAGGAATTCTTCACGATATAATTGTCCTGACCACGGGGCAACTCAATTTCTATTAGTCAACAATTATGTCAATTTTTGGGTTATTAAGCATTAAAAATCCAGATTGGAATTGAAACACAGTGAGTTCACTGAGAGAAGGTGTCATCTCATCCTCGCCTCTGAGGTAACTGAAGGAAGGCGGCACCCCGACAGTACCACATTGAACCACATCTTCAGTTTCATTTGTGAATGCGAGAAGCTAACCCAAGGTTTCTTTACTTTGGTTACCTTGATAAAAGGCTATGGGCCAAGTGCTGGTAAATGCGGTTAGGTAGGTAGGTCAGGCGCTTCTCACGTGTCGTTGCAGACTCGATGCGCCGAAGAGCCTCTTCTGCACTGTGATTCTGTGAAAATCTGAAAGATGGTGAATGCCATTCATATTCCTCTCTCTTCCTCCTCGCCAATCTTTCGTTTTTTTTTACTGTAACTCTGTTTTCCTCTTGAACTCCCTCCTAAACCTCTTCAATTTCTGTCACTAAACCGCAGCTCAGCCCCTACATATAATCCACTGACTGTCCCTTTACTGAAGTATTTCCTCATGATGGCAGGAGGGATGCAGTACATTTATTTTATAACTGTGAACGGGTAGGATCAGTCCATAAACTATTGCCGCTGACCCAGGGTCACAGTCAAA
The DNA here is from genome assembly GCF_964194155.1 of Cetorhinus maximus. Taxonomy (NCBI): domain Eukaryota; kingdom Metazoa; phylum Chordata; class Chondrichthyes; order Lamniformes; family Cetorhinidae; genus Cetorhinus; species Cetorhinus maximus. Next base: position 505,468 of record NW_027596139.1, on the reverse strand, counting down.
GAATTAAAGCCAGAGATTTCCCAGCGGGAATTAGAAAATAATTCTACACACAAAGGAAGCTGGAATTTCTCTACTCGGCAATAAATGTTTCACCCGCTGTTTATTTGAAATCTGAGATTAAAAGAGTTTTCTTAAATGAGGTTATTAAGAAATATGAGGGAAATGCGAAAATATGGAGGTAGTTACCAAACAAACAGAAAAACAGAACATGCTCCAGCGAATAAAGGGTCTGAACAAGAGTAAAGGTCGAGGAACAGCCCCTGACCTTCCAACTGGGTGCGAGAGAGGATTCCGGACTCAACATTGAGTTCAACAATTTTAGATCAGGACATCTGCCTCAATATTGTTCGGTCACGTTTCTTTCTTTACTCCTTCATGTTACATTCGGACCGTTGCTTAGCGGCAATTCACAAACTCAGATGGACACGTCTTTTTTTATTTCTTTCCGACAGCCACTGCAATTTGTTTGTAACCATGGAAACTCTCTCCCTGCTTTCCACCCTCATTGTCATTGTCTTTTGTACATCCCACCTCCTCCCGCACTCCACTGGTTTAACCCCTGTCACATTTACATCCTTCTTCCATTTTGAAATAAAAATCATCGACCTGAACAGTTCGCATTTTGTATCCACAGATGCTTTATGGTCTGCTGAATATTTCCACAATTTTCTGTTAACTTCGGTTTTCCAGTGTCTGTACTAGTTTCCTTTTCAATCTGAAGGCATTTTGGAAAAAATCTTGAACGCCATTCATATTCCTCTCACTTTCTTCTTCGCCAATCTTTCAGCTTTCTTGCTCTGCAACTCTGTTTGCCTCTTGAGCTTCGTCCGAACGCCCCTCAATTCCGGACACTAAAACACAGCTCAGTCCCTATGTTGAACACTCTGGCTATCCCTGTAACGAATTCGCCCCCGTGATTATTGTACTGATTTGATCCAAAATTTTGGAATGCTAAGGTAAACATAAAATCAATCCAGGACCTATTTCAGTTTCCTGGGAATCTCGGATTAAGGTCCACAGTGAAAATATTCAAGCCAGGGATTCCAGCATGGAAATTAGGAAACAATTCTATGCACAAAGATTCCCAGAACTTCAGAAGTCTCTACAGTACAAGGAAATTAATGCTTGATCGATGGTTGTATTTTAAATCTAAGAATGTAAGATCTTTGTTAGAGGATATTAAGGGCTATGGGGCAAAGGCGAGCATATGGTGATAGTCACCAATCAGCCACAACATCATTGAACATGTTCTAGGGACTAAATGGCCTCAACAGCAACAAACTTCGAGGGACAACAGATCAACTTCCAACTGGGTAATCTGCAGCCTTCTGCTCTCAACATTGAGTTCAACAAATTTAGATTCTAATATCTGCCTCAATGTTGTTTCGAGAGTGTATTATTTTTCTTATTGCCGGTTTGGTTTGTGACGTTTCTTTCTTTATTCTCCATGTTACATTTGGGCCGTTGCTATGCTGCCACTCCCACCTCACCTGGACACACCTTTTCTTTCCTTATTATACTCCCATCACCTGGACACACCTTTTCTTTCCTTATTATACTCCCACAGTCACAAAAGCTCGGAAATGTTACAACGCAGGAGAAGTTCATTCGATCCGTCGTGTCTGAATGAGCAATTCACTTCGTGCCATTCCCCGCCTTCTCCCCGTATGGACGGTCTTCCTTTCGAGATAACAATCTCACTCCCTTCTTTATGCTTCCCTCGAACCTACCTTCACCACACTGTCAGGCGTCAGGCGGGGCATTCCAGAACTTAACCACTTTCTGCGAGAAAAAAATATGTTTTTTTCGTCGTGTCTCTTTTGCTTTATTTCAAACAATTACTTTAAAGCTGCGCTAGCTCGAACTTGATCATTTCACGGATGGGAACACTTGCTTCCCATCCAACCTTTCCAGACCTTTCGCGATCTTCAATCCCTCTAGCAAATCTCTTCTCAAACTTCCTTTCTCCGAGGGAATCAGTCCTAACTTCTCCAATCTATCTTCACAACTGAAGCTGTTCATCCTAGGAAACATTCTCGTGAACATTTTCTGCCTTCCTTCCAACATCCTTCACATTTTCACATCCTTCCAAAAGGGAAGCGCCCAGAACCGGGCGGGATGCACCAGCTGAGGTTGAACCAGAGCCTTCTATATGTCTTGTTTATCTTATTCCCATTACAACACTCTTTGAGTTTTAGTGCCGTGAAAACCATTGCCTCCTGCCCTCTCAGACAATCACTTTCGAAGTGACCCCATAAACATCGGATCAGACCTAAGCTGTACAGGCCTTCCACATCCAGTTGTGAATAGTGGTGGACAATTATACACTGACTGGAAAAGGAAGCTCCACAAATAAATGATGGCCTTACCAGCGGTTTTCACATCCATGAAGCAACAATAAAAAAACTGTCAATGTATTCCGGGAATGGCAGCAATCCTACCCCGGGGTCCTATTCCAGTCACTGTTGAAAGGGTTCCATAGTGGCCCAATCCGCTTCTTCGACACTTTGACGGATACCACAAGGTCACCCTCTGTTTCACTCAGATTCATGTCAAGGACAGTTTCCAGTTGGCATGAAACAGGGGAACAAACTTTATTGAAATAAATTGTAGTTGATGGAGATGCCTTTAAAGCCTTGGTTTTTTGCCAGAATTACTTCTCAAACCCCTTGAGACACTCGTGGATTAATCCGTAATATCCCTGTTTGTGAAGGTGTGTGCACCGGATCAAGATCAAAGAGCAAAAGAAAATCGGATGTCCTCTGTAACTTCTGCTCTAACCCAGAAACGGTTATCATTCGATTAACCAGACAAACCCGTTAGTTCATTAGAATGATCTGAAGAGGAAGAGATGCTTCAGCACAACTGTGCGCGCTCGCTTTAAAGGGAATTTCGATTCCTTTGTTCTTCTTTATATTCACATGTCATTCTAAATGCTTCCCTCTGACTTAAAAATGCTTAGCTCTTTGCCTGGTTAATTTGAAAAAAAAGCAAAAGCGCCATTGAAATTAGAACTCAGCATTGCCTGCATTACTGATACAAGATATCAAGCACCAAACCACAGCGCAAAGTTATAAACGACACCAGACTGCGATGTTTTCAACCATATTCCACTATTTGGTGTAAACACATTGGGAATTCTTCATCTGCTATGGGGCTTGGTGGCAGCGAGAATTGAGAATTTTCAGGAAGGGGAATTAAGGCAGATATTCAGCCAGTAAGTTCTGGAATGTTTGAGAAGCCGGGAGACACATGATAAACCTGCTCCTATTTCTCATGTCCTTACAGACACCACACAGAGGAAACACCAGGGTTATATCGAACTTGGAGTGGAAGCAGTGCTGATTCACCAGTGGGATTCCGGAGTTCAGTAGTTTACTTTTGGAGTTCAAGTTTCCTCATCCTAGATTCGTGTAATCATAGAATGGGCTGTTTGGCCCATCATGTCTGTGCTGGCTCTTTGCAGGAGAAATTATTCTACTATCATTTCCCCGCCTTTTCCCTGATCTCTGCACACTTTTTTTTTTCTTTTCAGGGATTCAAGTTTTCCTATTGCCTTGATTTACAGAGTTTATTTTTCCTTCTTCATTATGTCTGTCTTCAGTACTTTCACCTGCACAGGTGAGATGAGAGTGGCTGACCTCGACATCAAGACAGCTTTTGTCCGAGTGCAATGTCAAGGATCCCGAGCACAACAGGAATTAATGAGAAGCAGGGAGAAAACGCTCCGCTGGTTGGAGTCATAACCATCACAAAGGTAAGTTGTTGTTGGTGGTCAATCATCTAAGCTACAGGACATCACTGCAAGAGTTCCTCAGGGTAGACACCTCGGCCTAAACACCTTCAGCTGCTTCATCAATGACTTTCCCTCCATCATAAGGTCAGAAGTGCGGATGTTCATTGATGATGGCACAATGTTCAGCACCATTCGAAAATCCTCACACACTGAAGCAGTCCATGTCGAAATGCATCAAGACCAGGACAATATCCAGGCTTGGGTTGACAAGTGGCAAGTAACATTCGTGCCGCACAAGCGCCAGGCAATGACATCTCCAACAAGAGAGGATCTAGTCATTGCTCCTTGAGTCCAATGGCATTGTCATTACTGATTCTCTCATGATCAAAATCCTGGGATACCATTGACCAGAAACTGAACTGGACTAGCCATACAAATGCAGTGGCAGCAAGACAGGTTAGAGGCGAGGAAACCTGCGGCGAGTAACTCACCTGATGACTCCCCAAAGACTGTCCTCCATCTACATGGCACAAGTCAAGAGTGTGTTTGAATTCTGGCCTGGACGAGTGCAGCAACAACCCTCCAGAAGCTTGACACCATCCAGGAGAAGATAACCCGCTTGACTGGTACCCTATCCACCCAACATCCCTCCACCACTAGAGTACAGTAGCAGCAGTGTTCTTCATCCAGCTGATGCACTGTAGGAACTCACGAAGGCTCCTTGGACAGCAAATTCCAAACCCAAGAACACTATCATCTAGAAGAAGAAGGGCAGCAGATGCACAGGAACGCCGCTACTTGGGAGTTCCCCTCCAACCCTCACACCATTCTGACCTGGAAATATATCGCCGTTCCTTCACTACCTCTGGATCAATACCCTAGAAATACACCTCCCCCCAAAGCTAACGGCACTGTGGGTGTACCTACACCACGTGGAATGGACAAGGCAGCTCAGCAGCACTTTCTCAAGGGCAACTAGGGATGAGATTTTATTCTCTGCACATTGACAACCGTGCTTGATGCTGACCTGGTCTAAAATTCTGCATTCCCTCCCTAAACTACTCCACTTCTCCAGCTCCTTCTGATCTTTAAGATGTTATTTAAAAACTTCCGCTTTGACCAAGCTTTTGTCATCTGATCTAATATCTCCTTCTGTGGCTCAGCATCATTTTTGCTTCATTTGTAATTATACCCCTCTTGTTAAGAGTTTTGTGACTTATTGCTATGTACTTATGCTGGCAGTTAGCGATGGTGGTATTGTGGTGAGCATAGTTGCCTTCCCGGTTTCGATTCCCGGCCATCGCAGTTTCTTGGTTTTTAAACCTCCAAATCAGAAACCCCAAGCTTGAAGCCGAATTTGATCCGTTTCGGTGAGATTTTGCTCCGAACACACGGGCGGGTTTAATAGAAATATAATTATTTCCCACCTCCACTTATCTTTCATTTAAAATGTAACTCAGATGTATTCTTTCTTGATGATAATGAAGGTTGTCCCTGAGCTGCGGTGTGGAGCCGGGATAGAATTAGTCGGATTTGTAAAATTCAGCGATTCTCTGAATATTTTCACTCTGCTGCTTCCAATTTCTTATTTGAATATCGATTGCTGCGCAGGGATTGTTTTATTGTTCATAAAGTGACAGACTGCTCACGCTGGGAATCAAAAATAATAATAGAAGGTGCTGGAAAAACTCAGCAGGTCCTGCAGCTTCTGTGGAGACGGGATATGGGGTTTCACATTTCACCTTGATTGAAGATTTAACGAATAGACCTGTTATCGAAGCTTTGAAACTGCCGGAGCTACTCAGTTCTCCCAGTATTTTCCATTAGAATCATAGAATGGCTACATCACTGAAAGAGGCTATTCGGGCAGTCTAATCTGTGCTGGCCCTCTAAATGAACAATTCACCCAATGCCACTCCCCGTAACCCTGCAATGCTTTCCTATACAAGTGAGTGCGGATGGATTCTATAAATAAGTTTCTGGTACCGTCTGCGATTGTGGAATTGATTCTGTAAATATCAGTCTCTGGTACTGTCTGTAATTGTGAGATTGATTCGGTCAATTTCAGTCCCTGGCACTATCTGCGAGTAAGGGATTGATTCTGTAAATATCAGTCTCTGATACTGTCTGTAATTGTGGGATTGATTCAATCAATTTCAGTCCCTGGCACTATCTGCGAGTATGGGATTGATTCTGTAAATATCAGTCCCTGATACTGTCTGTAATTGTGGGATTGATTCGATCAATTTCAGCCCCTGGCACTATCTGCGAGTGTGGAATTGATTCTGTATCTATCCGTCTCCGACTCACGAACAAGCAGCATTCGGTTTGGAACTAAATACCTCATGCGTGGTCTTCAGCTGCAAATCAGTAACTGAAATCAACATTTTCTGCAATTCACTTTGATCAGCATCTAATCATAAAAACTGGAGATGCGGAAACGGTCAGAGAACAATGAAAAATCGGACTTGTCCTTTTAGGAAGCTCAATTTGGGATCATTCCCCACAGGGCATTTGCTGTTTACGATCCCATCTTCACAAAGAAATCCTGCAGAAACATAGGAGGAGTGAGGGGGCTAGCGAGTTTGCTGGGACTGTGCAATAGTTAATACTTACTCACCTCTGAAGTGAGAATTAAACGGAAAGATTTAGTTGATTTTATGATTTCAGTAGGAAAGTAGAGAACATGTCAGCGAATGGGTGAGGGTGCGATCGCAGCAGCAATAAAAGAGGTTTAAGTCGAGACTGAGGCTTTTTCAGCGAATGAGACGTTTGCAAAAGCAACCATCCTGGTCTGAGACAGGAAGGATCCAGCTTGGGACTCTGGACTGTCCTATTTTCAATGGTATTGGAGAGTTTAGCAGCACACAGAAACCAAATGATTCATGCACTAGGACACCCAAACTCCTTTGCATCTCAGAGCTCTGCAATCTCTCACCGGTTGGATTCTGTGCCTCTTTTTTGTCCGTCCTGTCAAAATGGACAACCTGACGTTTTACTACTTTCTACTCCATTCGCCATGTCTTTGCCCAATCACGTAACATATCTAGATGCTTACGCCCTCTTCACAACTTACTTTCCGACCTACAATTGTGTCGTACTTACTTTACAGCCTTGCCGCATGTTCAAGTCTCATTTGTCACTTTTAGAGTGTTGTGAAGGGGGTGTTATTCACGCCGGTAATTTTTGAAAGCGACAGCAGAACGAACAACAATTTATACAGGAGTTTAAAACATGAACATTTCACCAGCTGTAATTCACCTGCCTTCTCCCCTCAACCCCGCACATTGTTAATTCTCCAATCATCTAATCCCCTCTTGCTCCGGGACAGGAAATGGGAATGCAGCCTGTGTCTGGGACGGTCAGTATTAGAGGAATGGCCTCTGCACCTAGCAGACATACAGAAGTGGTCACATTAAAAATCCTTTGTGTGGTCCAGAGGCCAGTCCCCCAGTATCTGCTGCTCCCAGGGGCATTTCCACTTCCTGTGCTGGCCAGTGCCCCTTTTCTACTTGTGATCGGGAAGTGAAGAAGTTCCATGTGGGTCAGGAGTGAGCAGGACCGAGAATGCGAGAGGTTGGAGCCGGGAGAGGCCGCAACGTTTTAAATTGGGCGCGGGTGAACGGCGAGGCTGGAACCAGGTGGATCCCGAGAGAGGGAGGAGTGGCGAATGCAAACAATTATTGTGATATTGGGGAAGGGGAGGGGGGAGTCAGACCAGCATGGAGACGGGGGAGAGGGAGTCAGGCCAGCATGGATACGGGGGAGGGCGATCCAGGACGGCATGGAGACGGGGGAGGGGGAGACAGGCCAGCATGGAGACGGGGGAGGGGGAGTCAGGCCAGCATGGAGACGGGGGAGGGGGAATCAGGCCAGCATGGAGACGGGGGAGGGGGAATCAGGCCAGCATGGAGATGGGGGAGGGGGAGACAGGCCAGCATGGAGACGGGGGAGCGGGAATCAGGCCAGCATGGAGACGGGGGAGGGGGAGTCAGGCCAGCATGGAGACGGGGGAGGGGGATCCAGGCCAGCATGGAGACGGGGGAGGGGGAGTCAGGCCAGCATGGAGACGGGGGAGGGTGAGTCAGGACGGCATGGTGATAGAGGGTGGGAGAAGGGAAGCATGACCAGCCTGGAGTTATTTTTAGTGGGGGAGGCGGGCGAGAGGGGGGAAGAACTGGCTTGAAACAACTACCCTGATTTTTTTCGGATATTCTTTGAAATAAATGGCCCGTTAACCTAATCTTTCTGCGTGTAAGGGCTGTGACATTGGGAGAATTCTCTGCTTCATACTCCGAATGTGATCTTTAGGGAGACGGGGCACATTCCTGCTGCAGTTTGAAACCTCCTCCACATGATGAGGCCGCTAGTAATGCAGCACTCGGCCCTGTGCTGAGTCAGCCCGCATGGTGCACCCTGGGCTAGAAATTGGACTCCCTGCTTTCGGGATGGAGAGAAAATAAAATATGACCACAGGCCAGTCCTCACCACAAGGGGACCTGCAAAACCTCCAGCACATTCGGGAGATGATCCTCGCTACATGTTTATTTCAACCGCGGAACTCTCTTCATCTGCCGCTCATGCTTCATTCAAGAATTGTTTCAGTTTCCACCCTTTCTCAGTGCCATCCCCGCATTGGGAGATGTTTTCTTCAACTTAGTTTAGAGTGGACAAAATGTCCACTGGAGGTTTAATAATTACACCCAAATGAAAATGGTCTAGAAACATCTGCATTCCAATAGAGATCAAACAAATCTCTACATTGGTATAGTCACCAATCCTTGTGATAAACTGTTCCCAGATCTTTTTGCTTCCCGCCACTAATTTTCAGTCTTTTCTGACCATTGCTGCCATTCTGACCATTGACCATTCTCACTCCCTCTGTAGGTTCCTATCAGGCTTTGCCCACTATTATTACAATCCCTTTCGGCCATCTGGACATCAGTGACCTTATTGCTGCCGAGCACTCGGCGTCCCCGGCAGATCCAGACGCAGCGACCCGAAAGTTAGGTCTGGTTTTCTGGATCGCGGAGCTGCTGACCAGGATCGAGTGGCTGTCTGCGGTGAGCGACAAGAAGGATCGAGAGGAAGGTGGGGGCGCGCACTGTCAAATGGAAGGGGCGAGGGAAGGTCTTGGGGAAAATTTTGAGATTAAGCGGTAAGATTTGTTCTTTATTTTCTCCGACTGTAACATCGAGAAGGCCGCAGTGACAGGGAAAAGCAAGGTTAGGGAATAGGCCTGGGGTCATGGCGAACAACATAGAGTGTAAAACTAGCCAGAAAACTGCATAAAAAATCACTCTGCACAATCATTTCTTCAATACCTCCGATTAGACGTGCATGTATAGGTCAATCTCGACCATTTCATTTTTTGTAAAGATACTAATGTTTATTTTGCAACCTGAGCCAAGAGTTCGAAGGAATGTTTACAAAACCTTTCGCTATTTCCTCATTCAGTCACGATCAACACTCAAATCTAACAAAAATACAAAATAAAGGCTCAGCCCCCACAAGAAGACAAACCTACGGTCCAATAATGTTTTAGAAAATGTTTAAATGTGACTTCAAAATAGTCTGGAGGAAATGTGATGAAGCAAAGCACGCTGCCCCCGGTTCCGTCGTGCAATCTGGGTGTCTTTGGGCATTACGGTGACTCTTTTGGCATGGATGTCACACAGGTTGGTGTCCTCAAACAGGCCAACCAAGTAGGCCTCACTGGCTTCCTGAAATGCTCCAATTGCCGCACTCTGAAACCTCAGGTCAGTTTCGAAGCCCTGGGCAATTTCCCTCACCAGGCGCTGGAAGGACAGTTGCGGATAAGCAATTCGGTAGAATTCTGGTATCGGTGGATTTCTCGTAGCGCGACTGTACCCGGCCTGAAGCGATGAGATTTCTTCACTTCGCCAGTGGAGGGACATTTCCGGGCTGCCTTGGTGGCAGCTGCTTCCTGGGCGCTTTGCCGCTGGTGGATTTACAGAGGCAGATACTAATAGCTGCAATAAACAAAGAACCCTTTTATTCAATCCTATTTGTGTGAATTGACTTATTTCGGAGACATTGAGATATTCCTTTTGCAGAGTTAAAGAAGGAGCTGAAGACCGCCCAGCACACTGTTGATCTGTAGGTGGGCGCTGCTGCTGACCGGGCTGCAGGAGCGAGCGCACAGAAGGTGAAAAAGTGAAGACCAAGGTCAGTGTGCAGCCTGCTGCCGCTGGTCACCATGGCAATGGGAGTGGCCCTCCACAGAAAAAGGGAAAACAGTGTCATTCACCCGGGCCTGGGTTGGAGCCTAGCCGACTGCTGTTTGCAGGGATAATGGCCAAGCTGGAGGATGAGGAGGAGGAGGAACCACCTACCACCAGGACCGTGTGAATCTCCACCTGTGGAACCGAGCGGTGCTCAGCATTAGTGAAAACGGACACTCTGTACAGTGACAGCGGAAAGGAGCCGAGTGAGGCAGCCAGAGGGAAGGAGGAAAGGCAGCAGGAGGCTGAGACTCAACGTTTAGCCCCCGGTCAGAATGAAAACAACCACATCAGGCCAATGAGGCACAGAGCCCCTCACCAGCTGCTTTCACAGCCACATTCTGCTGGACTTCACTTGGTAACAGCTGAACTCACATGGGTGGGTAATGGACATGCGCAGTAAGCAGGCATTTATAAAGCAAGTGAATGCATTGCATGTAATTCCAAGGAGCTGCTGGGTGGTGAACTAAACACTCGGTCTGGGTCCAAATGTTTCACTCAAAGAGCCTTTGTCTTGTGATTTTAATAAGCGAATGCGTTACCTTCTCGGAGTTCATGAGACAGCACCATCGACAGGATGGAGAGCCAGTGACGGGAGAGACAGAGCTGAACCGAATAATAAACAGCTGCTGCACAAATGCAAGACGGCGGCCCAGCAGGAGGCTGGACCCAATAATGACAGGGGACAGGGGGGGTGGGAGGATTCCCCCGTCACTGCAGGGTGAACATAAATATATTCACCTTTCATTTTAACATTTGTTTTTTTTTCCCCCTCATTGGGTTCCTGGTCGGGAAATGTTTCAAGAGGAAAAATAAATCCCTATCATTGTTAAAAGTCCCAAATGGTGTCAGAAGAAGTGTTATTTTGCCAGGATTTGCCACAAAACAGATAACCTGAATTGATGACATTTTCATTGTCTCCGAACTCTCCTTGACTTTCACTGCAGGTACAGAATTTACATTTCTTCCTCAGTCGTGCGCATTATTGAGCAAAGGCGTGTGCCGCGTATTCGCTGACAATTCCCCATATTGACAACTTCCCTGGAAGTTTGGTGTGAGTGTTACATCCGCGGATCTCACTGGCGGTCAGATTTTCCCATTGATAAACCGAGACACTACACAAAAGAGGAATGTTTCACGATATGAACGTGCTGATCGGAGGACAATTTAATTTCTTTCATTCAACAAATCTATCAATTTGTGGGTTATTAAGCATCATAAGTTCCTGACAGCAATTGAACAACTGTGAGTTCAATCAGAAGTCTCGGAAACAACTGATGGAAGCCCCCTCCAGTCCCACATTTTGCCACTTCAGCATTTTCATTTGTTACGGAGTGAAGTTAACCGCAGGTTTTTCTACTCTGTGCCCAAGTTCAGTAGTTCCTCGTTAGTATAGTGCTTAGTATCCCCGTCTGTCACACGGGAGACCGGGGTTCCATTCCCCAATGGTGAGTAGGCGTAGTCCTATTATCTTTATTAAGAGGAAACACCCGAAATGTCTTGGGCATTGTTTTATATACAGGAGAGAGTGCAGATAAAGATTTGGTCTCAGCGACAGGGAGATTCAGGAACAGCGGTTGTTTTTAGCATTCCCGGAATATTAAAGTTCCTTGAGAGGAAAGGCCCTTCACACCAACAGTCAGCCGACAGTTCTCTATGTGTCCGAACATCCGACGGTGGCTCTTTCACTTAAACTGGGCTGAATCGGAATTTCAGTGAAATCAGTGAATTGGCAGCTTGAACCCAGGACAGTTTGCTGAAAAAAGGTATTTTAAAACCGAGAGGAACCGGCCACACTCGATTTAGTAATGACTAACGAGGCAGAATTCATTAATAATCTGACAGTAAACGAGTATCTTGTAAACAGTGACTGTAACAAGACAGAGTAACTTACATTATAACATCTGCCACCATTTTGTTCATTAATTAAACGTATTTTTCCCTTTATTTGCATTGCTTTTGGATGGCAGCTATTCAGGATCCAGCCACTCATCCCCGCCCCCTCGCAACTTTTCTTTTCTTATCCCATCGCCTCTCCCTCAGTGAACACGATGATTCTCCTAATTCCAGTTCTTTTTTCTGGTCTCTGCACTATCAGCAGCTCCTTGGTACAGATGTTATTTTCTCTTTTGATCTTTCATTGAGTAAAATTTGGAAGATTGTGAAGGCCATTCATATTCCTCTCTCTTCCTCCTCGCCAATCTTTCAGTTTTCTTCCTCTGTAAATCTGTTTGTCTCTTGAACTCACTCCTAACCCTCTTCAATTCCCGACACTAAACAACAGCTCAGTCCCTACATTTAACCCACTGACTATTCCTTTGCCGAGATCTTTCCTCATGATTGCAGGAGGGATTCGATACATTTTTTTGTAACCTTGAACAAGTAAGATCAGCCCAAAACTATTCCCGCTGACTGGGAATCTCGGACCCAGTGCCACCGTCAAAGAGTTGAAGCCAGAGTTTTTACCGAGGGAATTAGAAAAAAGAATTCTACACACAAAGTGTGCGAGAACTTCAGTACACGGCAATTTATCTGCGTCAAATGATCATAGGACAAATTGCAGGACTGCAACCTACAATCTTCTGATAATCTTGCACGACACAGGGAAGTAAAACGCCTCATCTATTGGGCCATACGACCATAACAGCAACAATGCAACAACTATCATTTATTTTTCCGCAACGTTCAGGAACCTGAATCAGAAGGTAGAGAGCGCAGATTGCCCACGTATCTGATCCCCTCCTGAGTCTGAGTTATGATATTTTCTGTGAACCTTGTTTGTTAATGTGTTGTCTAAACACTGAACCACAATGAACTTACCAGGATCCCGATACTGGAGTTACTGACAACTGTCAGTTCACTCAGTGTTAAGAGACGGGAATCGGGCGGAATTGGGGACAACACATTCCCTGGGAGTCCGGATCCTCACTAAACTACCGGGAGGGGGAGAGTCAGGAACAGAACAACTGTGACACTCCGCTCTGTTCACTGACTCTCCATCCCTCTCAGTGAACCCAGTGACAGGAATTATTGATATTAATGGTTCATGAACAGCAAATATCCTGCAGGGAATTATCCCAATTGAGCGACTTAATGGGGCAAATGTCATCTTTAAAGGGTCTCAGTCCTTGGCCACAGTCTGGGACATTTTGTTCAGCTTCTGATTGCAGTGAAATGTGAAAAGTCCCGCAGCGACATAATGTTCCAGAGATACAGACACAGTAACAATCCTAATATTGAACAATAATGGCTGACGCTGTATCCATTTTACCCCTAATGTCTCTGATATAACTACATGATATTAGACAGACTGACAGGCTGTTATCAGATGAACACTCAGTACTTGAACATCCTAAACATCGGCCAACTGTGAACCTGCCTCAGCTCATCTGCTGCTGAAACCCTCATCCATGTCTATGTTCACTCTCGGCTTGACTATTCCAGTGCTACCCTGGCCGGCCTCCCATCTTCCACCCCAGACATACCTGTGCTCATCCAAAATTCTGCTGCCTGGAACTTCACCTGAATCTAGTCCAGTTGACTAATCACCCCCGTGTTTGTTGACCGACATTGGCTCCTCCCCCGGCAATGCCTCAATTTTAATACCCTCATCCTTACTTTAAAATCTCTCCATGACTTCACCTCTTCATTTCTCCGTAACCTCCTCCAGCCCAACAGAACTTCCAGATTCCTGCTCTTCTGCCATCTTGTGCATTCCGAGTATTAATCTCTACAGCATTGACAACCGTGCACTCAGCTATCCTGGTCTAAAATTCTGGACTCCCTGCTTAAACCCCTCCACTTCTCCAGCTCCCTCTCATCTTTAGGAAGCTCCTGAAAGTCTACCTCTCTGAGAAAACTTTTGTCACCAGACCTAATTTCTCCTTTCTTGGCTGAGCATCAGCTTATTTTTTTAACGATAACGCTCCTCTTAAGTGCCTTGTGAGACTTTGCAGCTGCAAAAGTACAGAGCTCAGTGATGGTGGTATAGTGGTGAGTGGCTTTGCTTTTCAAGCAGTTGACTCTGGTTCAATTCCCTAACATCGCAGTTTGCTGATTTTTTAAACATCTCACATCAGAAACCCCACACTCGGATCTTTATTTGATCCGTTTCGGTGAGATCTTGCAGGGAAATCACGCGCAGGTGTAATTCAAATAAAAAGGTTTTCAGCCTTCACTTATCTTCCATTTAAAATATAACTCAGGCTTGTTCCTCATCGCTGATAATGAAGGTTTTCCCTGAACTTTAGTGTGGTGCTGGGATAGGATTACTCGGATTCAGTAAAATTCACTAATTCTCTGAACGTTTTCCCTCTGCTGCTTCCTAATTCTTGATTTGAATGTCGATTCCAGCACAGAGATTGTTTTATTGTTCAGAAAGGGACAGACTGCTCACGCTGGGAATCTGAAATAATAACAGAAGGTGCTACAATCAGCTCCCAAAGAGGAAGGTTAGTAAATATTTCAGATCTATCGAAGGTTTGAATAATTGACCCCCTAAACCGAAACTATCAGAGCAGCTGAATTTTTCCTGCATTTTTCAATTTTTTGAGATGAGTTCTTTCAATGTTTCACCTCTTTCCCAACTCAATGTTTCCTGTGAAAATTTCAAGGCTGTGCTCAGTTGCTTGCGTATTTATGTTTTATCTGAAGTGATGTAGGTCATATCCTGAGAAATCAGACTGAAATCCTGCTTATTCTAGGGTAAAATGTACTTGGGTTTTGTAATCTGCCTTTCAGAGATAGCAGCATGACTTACTAGAAGGGAAATGGGCCGTGAAATCCAGACTTAGTTTCACTGCTGCCTGTGAGCAGAACAAGGCACAGCTGTGATGTCTTGAAGCGTTATACCTCTGGACAACTATTTATGTGTCCCTAATCTAAATATATGAACCCGCACCAATCACCCCGCATTTGCTGACCTAGAAAACTCGCTCCAGACCCGCCAATGTCTCCATTATAAAATTCTCATTCTCAATTTCAAATCCCTCCATGACTATTTTACTCCCTTATATAAGTGGACCTTGGAAATCGCTTCACTTGAATTACAGCCGCGTCAGTTTTCGGAACAAAATCTCATCTCATCAGAATCAACTCCTGCTTGGAGCCCCTGAACACAGAAATCTAAAATGTACAAATTGAGATTGTTGGGAATAGAACTCAGATCAACTGCTTGAAAAGCAGCTATGCTCACTACCAGGACACCACAGCTGACGACATGCAATTAATGGGGCAAAGTATCTCAAAGCATTAGCCATATATTTGAATGGTGGTTGGCGCCTCCATCATTATAACAACAGAAAATGGCGTTCAGCGGTGGTCAGACAGCCTGGCATTAAGATTAACTACAGATCCGATTGGTGAACAGTGTCAGGTTATGCTACATGGCATGAGGCGACTCTTGAAGTTTTGATCAGACCTAAAGAGAGCCGAAGTTCGGAAAGCATTAAAAAGACAGCGCGCTGACTGTACAGAAAAGCTTGTAAAACAGAGTCAGATAGTGTTCAAATGAAGCGCAGGGAAGCAGACGGATCCCTCATGGTGAGATTGCAGTGCATGGCCTGTGAGTTCAGTGAGTGGGAGATGGTTTCAAAAGGACCAGCTCCAGATTAGGTCAGTCAAGAAAGGCGACTGACCAGGACGTGGACCGGATTGATAGTGAGCGAGGGAGAGTCAAAGAATGAAAATAATAAACATAACTCCATAAACATCAGGCCAGAGAAGGCTGCGATTATATTGGCACAACTTTGGAAAAGTCAGCAAAAGCAGCCACAGTGACAGTCATTCCTGGTACTACAGAAGAAGGAAGGTCAAAGGGACTTTGTCAAAATGTCCACAAAATTCCCCAGATTGAATTCGGATGCTGCTGAACTACCACCCGAATTCAAAAAGTTTGAACAGAGCTATGGTTTCTTGATTCAGGTGTGCCTGAGCCAGACAAGCAAGCCATTACAATTCGCCTAAATTTGTGAATGAAGGTCTACGCAGGCTGAACATGTCAGGATTAACAGCAGAAGAGCTAAAGGATGCGCAAAGATATGCGTTATATTGGAAGACCGGTTCAGAATCACGTTCAACTTCAGAATTCATCATCGACATGTCATGTCATTTCCACCACAGACCGAACCCATGGACAACTTCATCAGCAGATGCAGAGAAAGGGGTCCATCGTATGATTTTTCTAGTGCAGAAATAGTCGGCAGAATTGGTCAGTTGTTAATCACATAGACACATTCCAGCAAGACTTGCAAGACAAGCCCAAAATAAATAACATCAAAGAAATACTCAAGGATAGACATAAGTGTTAAATGAGCTTCGCTGGTCAACGAAGCTTAAAGGTTCCAAGTGCAACACCGACTGTTGATGCACTCAAACCAAGAAAGGCATGTGCAAGTCAGGAGGACGCATTTACAATGCTGTGTGAGCAGGCCTTCATTTATTCACGCAGCTTCCCCTCCCAGTTAGCTGTTTAATTGTCCACCACCATGCATGACTCGATGTGGCAGGACTGCAGAGCTTCGATCTGATCCAGTGGTTGTGCCGTATTTTCGAAAGTGATTGCCTGTGAGTAAGGAGACAACATTTTTCATGGCACAATGTGCAGGGCTAGGGGGAGAAGCCAGGGAATGTCTCATTCGGAGATCTGCTGCAGACAGGGTGGTCTGAGTGACCTTCTGCTGCGCTGTAACATTTCTGTATTCCTGTGGGTACAGTAAAGAATAAAAAAATGTGTCCAGATGAAGTTCTGAGTGGCAGCATAGCAACCACCTAAATGTCACATGATTTAGAAAGAAAGAATCGTGACAAAACCAAACCAGGAAAATAAAAATAGGCGCAAGAACCAACATAGAGGCAGATGTTATGGTGTAAATTTCTTGAACTGAATGTTCAGTCCAGAAGGCTGTAGGTGAGTTGTTTCCCTCGAAGTTTGCTGTTGCTGAGGCGAGTTAGCCCCTGGAATATGTTCAATGATGTTGCGTCTAATTTGTTACTAACTCCATCTGCTCGCCTTTGCCTCAGATTCCTTAATACCCTCCTTTAACAAAACTCGATCAATTTCAGATTGAAAATATAACAATCAATCAAACATTAGATTCCGTTCACAGAATGTGACCCTGAAGTTCTAGCTCGCTTTGTGTGTAGAATTGTTTCCTAATTTCCATGCCGGAATCTCTGGTTTTAATGTTTACACTCCGAGATTACCAGCCAATCGAAATAGGCTCTTCGACTAACTGATCTGTTTCCCTTAGCATCTGGTAAGCTTGTGTCAAAACACTGCAGAAATCAGGAAGGGGGACTTCATTACTGGGGCAGTCAGTGGCTTCAGCATAGGGACTGAGCTGTGGTTTAGTGTCAGGAATTGAGGAGCGTTAGGAGGTAGTTCACGAGACAAACAGCTCTATGGAGGAAGACAACTGGAAGATTAGCAAGGAGCAAGAGCGAGGAATATAAATATTGTTCGCAACTTTTTTTCGCAAACCTTTCAAATGGAAAAGGGAAACGGTGTAGTCACTGGAAAAGTGGAAAAAAAAACAGAAACAAAAAAAGGACCCAAAAATGTTTAGGAAGTCACAGAGCATCAGTGTAGACAAACACAGTGAACTGTTTAGGTCGATGGCTTTTCATCAGAACAAAAGAAATTAGAAGAATACAATGTTTAAACAAGTGGCGAGCGGGAGGGCGCAGGGTTAACAAAATAGCTGAGAGGGTTTTTGTTGGGGCGGTGGGTTGTTGGGGTGGAGGAGAGAAAAGGTTTCATGGTACAAAAGCTGAACAGAATTGTAATGGTTCTAGTAAAAAAAACAAAGGATGTGTCCAGATGAGATTGTGAATAGCTGCATAGCAACCGGCCGTTTTATATTTAATGATAACGCTCTTGGTAAGTGTCTTGGCATTTTCCCCTGCATTGAAGGGCCTGTCATCAGCGTTCGTGGTGCAGTGGGGAATATAATCTGTCTTCCGCGCTGCTGATTCGTGTTCCATTCCCGCCAATCGCAGTTTGAGGAAGTCATGCCGACTCGAAACGTTAACTTGGTTACTCTCTCCACAGACGCTGCCAGACCTGCTGAGCTTTTCCAGCAATTTTTGTTCTTTTTATTGTTAATTTTAAACCTCTCAAATAAGAAACGCCAAGCCCGGAGATTATTTTGATCCGTTAAAGTGAGATTTTGTTCCTAAAACACATGCGGGAGAAAATCTAATGAGAAGATTTCCAACCGCTACTTTCTTCAACACGGATATAACATTCTGAATCCTCAAGTCAGCTGGCATCATCACTGGCTCTTTCTCTCTCTGTCTCGCTCTCCACCTCTCTATCATTACCTCCGCATAACACACACACACACACCACATGTTCACCACTGCATTTTGTGGCTTTATATATGATAGATTGCTTTACCCAGGACGATTATTATGCTCGTTTAGATCAGTCGGAAAGCACCTCCTCTACAACAGCGCAATGATCATTGCTTTGCTGCACTGTAAATGAGTTTGTGTGTGCATGTCAGAGGCATGGAAGATCTAAGCATGTACACATCGTGCAGTTCAATTCACTCGTTAGCATAGTGTTTAGTACCCCCATTTGTTACGCAGGACATCGGGGTTCAATTCCCCGAAGGGGCGAAAGCTCTGTTATTTATACAGAGAAAGCACGCGAAATTGGAAACAGAATTTGAATTTGGTAGGTATATGGGAGACAGATGCTGATAAAGATTGTATATCAACAGAGTCAAGAATCTGCGGTTGCTTTCAGAGATCCCGGAATATGAGCGCACGTTGAAAAGAAGGGCCCTGAACCCACACAGTCAGGCGACATTTCCGTGTGCGCGTTAACACAGAAACTGGCTCCTTCACCTCAATTGGGCTGAATCGGAATTTCTGTGAAATTAGCGGTTTGGTAGATTGAATCGAGGACAGTTTGCTGAAACAAGATACTTTAAAACCGAGAGGAGCCGGGCTATGCTCAATTTGGGAATGAATATACACGCAGAGTTCATTAATAATCTGACAATAAACGTGCATCTTGTAAACTGTGACCGTAACATGACAGAGTAATTTACACTTTAATCTCTGCCACCATTTTGTTCATTTTTAAAATTTACTTTTTTCCTTCATTTCCTTTGCTTTTTGACGGCAGCTATTCAGAATCCACCATCTTTTGTTTCCTTGCTTACCCCGTTTCCCCTCCCTCAGTAAACACCAGAATTCTGCTAATTTCAGTTCTATTTGCCGCTCACTGCACTAATCAGCAGCTGCTTGACACAGGGATGCTTTTCCCTTTGGGTTCTTCATTGAATAAAATTTGAAAGATGGAGAACGCCATTCATATTCCTCGCTTTTCCTCCTTGCCAATCTTTCAGTTTTCCCCCTCTGGAACTTTGTTTGCTTCTTGAACTCCCTCCTAACCCTCTTCAAATCCAGACACTAAACCACAGCTCAGTCCCAACATTTTACCGAGTGACAGCCCCTTTACCGAAACCCATACTCATGATTGCAGGAGGAATTTGATAATTTTTTTTGAAAGTTATTTCCAATGAATTGTACCCTAGGACCCAGGGCCGCAGGCACGGATTTAAAGCCAGACAACAGTGTAGCTCTCTTTTTAATGCTTCCTTTGAACCAGCCGCCAGCACACTCTCGGGCAGTGCATTCCAGGCCTTAACCACTTTTTGCAGGGAAAGTAAAGTTTTTCCTCGTGTCACTTTTGCTTTTTTTTAACGAACTACTTTAAATTTCTACCCTCGAAGTCTTGAACTTTTCACGAACGGTAACACTTCCTCCCTGTCTCTTCTGACCAGGCACCTCGTGATTTTCAATCCTTCTATCAAATCGACTCTCAGCCTTCTTTTCTCCCAGGAAAACAGTCCTAACTTCTCCAATCTACTATCATAACTGAAGTTCCTCATTCCAGGAGTATTCTCGTGAATCTTTCCTGCCCTCTTTCCAACATCCTTCACATCACCACATCGTTGCTAAAGAGCAGCGCCCAGAGCCAGACCTGATACAACAACTGAGACTCAACTAGTGCCTTCTACAAATCCTGTGCACCTCATTCCCATTACAACACTTGGTTTGTGTGCCTATTGCCTCCTGTCCTCACAGACAATCGCTTTCGATGTGATCCCACAATCAAAGGATCAGATTTAAGCTGCGCAGAGTTTGCACGTACAGTGGCGAATGATGGTGGAGAATTAAACATCTATAATGGAGAAGAAGGCTCCACAAATAAATGTTGGCCTTGCCAGCAATTCTCTCACCCAAGAACGAAAAATAGTAAAAGCTGTCGATGTATTCCAAGCCTCACGGCAACCAAAACCTGGGGTCGTGTCCACGTCTCAGTTGAAAGAATCTCATTGTGACCTCAACTCATTGCCTACACACTGACAGAGAGAACATAATCATAGAATGGGCACAATACAGAAGGCCATTTGGCCCATCCTGTCTGTGCTGGCTTTCAGAAGGAGAACTTCACCTAGTGTCAATCCTTCGCCTTTTTCCTGATCCCTGCATAACACCGCCCCCCACCACCCGCCCCACCCCCCACCATTTCCAGGGCTTCCAAACTTTTCTATTTCCTTGAGTATAGAAGAATGAAGGTTTAAACCTGTTAAAGTGATTTGTTAGGTTAAACACGGAGAAACTGTTTCTCCCGCCAGTAAGAATGGGGTTGAATCTTGACATGTTTTTGTCTCTGATCCACAGCGATCGTGCCAACCAAGGGAAAAATCAGGAAGCACTTTTCACACTTAGAGTAACTGGAAATCCGGAAACAATTCTAAAATCGATCGAAGCTACCACAATTACGAGACGGTGGGTATTTTTCTTCAAACTAAAGGGTTCTCCGTTTCTTCAGTTCTCCTTGAAGAATTCAACCTCCATGACTCGTTTTGTTGCCGTTTTGCTGGGAGTGAACACCTTGAGCCAAAAAGGCAACGCCCAAACAGCGATGGAAACCTGGACCCTCGGGATAAAAGTCTGATGCTCTACCGAAGGCGGGACCTGGGCTTCGTTTCACATGCATCCCACAGCCGCCTTCACTGTCCACAAAGAGGCATCGCAAACTTATGTTGCATTTCTTTCTATGGCAGTTCTGTTCATTTTCATATTGCCAGTTTTCACGCGACTTTGTTTTTCACCTAAAAGGAAGGTGAAATCAGATTCAATCGGGATTTCAATGCAACTAATTTACAGAGTAATGGGGAAAAGCTGGATTGTGGAACAGTATTTACAGATCTATCAAAGAGCATGGACTGACTCGATGGGCCGACAGGCTTCCTTCTGAAAGATAGGATTCCGCGATTCAGGAGTTTCATTTCGACATGGGCTGGGAGATTAGAAAAGGGCTCATGAGGGTGAAGGTGATGAGTGAATGATTCCAGACAATTGTCTGATGTTTTGTACATTACATTATGCCTGACATTTTGTACCGATATGGAACAAGACTGCATTTGTCTTGCTGTGGTGACCGAGTGGTTAAGGTGTTGTTCATGAGTGTTGTGTATGCGGTTCGGAGGGAAGGTTCAAACACCGCTCGCAGCCACCCCATCATTAAAATGATTATCTTCTGCCATCAGTTCCCTGACTTGAGAATGCATTAAATTAAACCCATTGACCCGAAACTTTGAAACACAAATAATTTACGCAGATCAATTAGATAATGTAGATTTGCTAGAAACGGAACGAACAGCAAAAACAGGTGTTCAGGAAACTGGTTGAAATGTATTTTAACAAAGAACCTGAAATGTTTGGGATGAAAAGCAGGATTTTCAGCTCATGAGCATTAGCGCGGTTTGCTTTCAGTCATATGGAGGGGGTTAATCTGCGTGACAGGATGGTAACAGCTTGTGTGGCTGCATAGACGCAAGTTTTTGGACAGGAACTCAAATAAATCAACATATAACTAGTTTGAGAGGCGATGTATGTCAGGGATGTAAAATCGGGTCGGTAATTAACGGCTAAGCTGATAGTTGCAGAACAGACAGCAGCTGTCAACCACAGCATCATAAAACTGCCTGATATAGTGAAGAGGCAAATAAAGGGTTTTATTCTGTTTTCCACCTCTGTGTCATTCTGATTCTTGCTGTTTTGAGCCCAGAGTCCCCTGCGGTCTCTGGTAGCTGTTAACATGTGCCTGATTGTCAAACAATTAAATAATAAAATATAAAATAAAATTGAGAAATGGAGATAAAATACATCCGAAAATTCCGCTACCCCGGAAGACGATGGAAAAAAATCCGCGCCAGGGCGGGAACCCGAGTGAAGATAGTTAATGATCAGTTTGTTGATCGCCCATTTTTGCAGTTTGTTCAGTTGCTGAGAAATGAACATTTGTGTTCCTGAGCAAATCAAAATGGCAAATTCTCCCAATAGATCAGCACAAGAGACCGCTGTTATGGTCACTGTAGCAGTTTTCACAGTGACATACTTTGCTTTAAAATTCTGGCCATATATCGCTGACAGTGACAGTGACAATTGAAGATTGGAAATGGAGCTAAATTGCGAATGAGAATTAAGGCGGCCACTTCAGTGCCAACTTATGACGGGTGTTTCAGCGCGAAATGACGGAGTGCCTGTTCAATTTAAACATTGTTCCATTTGTTCCTTGTACCTTTCTTCATCCATAGTGTCTCACTCGTGTTTCAATGGATCATATATTTTGTCAATCAATATATTTCCTGGACTCTTTAAGAATTATATAAACCTTTCTCATTGTTGGCATACATAAGTATTTGCCAATATTGCCATTTTTAAACAATTTTTATTCCACTCATTCAAATTTGGTTGTGCTCCCCAATCTATTGCAAAGATCTTTGTCATTTCTTGCTATTAACTTAAAGTCCAATATACTATGATCATTATAATCCTCTTATTTCCAAACTTATGCTCTCTATCAAGTCCAGATAGATTGCGTTTCTTGCATAAAGGGTTGGAAGTTTTACTGTTAGCCTTGTTGATATCCGTGCCCTCAACATCGTTGTCAAACTCATCAGCCTTTTAATTTCGTGGTAGTTGACATTTACCCATGATTATTCATCTACGGTTTACTTAACTAATTGCTCGAAATGATTGTATGATTATCATTCAACCTCCCTCCAATTTTTAGTTCAGCTGCAGTTTGCCACCGTTAGCATGATTTGATTGTTTTTAGACAATCAACGGATGAGGTCCTCTACGCGCATCCGGATACCTGAAGTTCGTAGTCTGCAGCCGAGCGGGAAACAGAAACCTTGATATCTGCTGGCACTTTACGCCAAAACAGGGCAAAAAGAAACATTATTTGAATGATAAATAGTAATGAGAATCTTTCCAAACTCATGTCTCATTTCACAGCACAGAAGGACAAAGGCACAACCACTGGAATCTGATTCCTGCAAATGAGTACAAAGAGGGGAATGCTGATCGAGTTCATTCAGTTCATGGTCACTTAAAAAGAAAACAAAGGAAAGTAAAGCGACATTTACCCAGTCAATATTCGGTGCGAAACGAAAATTTATACTTGATCTATTTGCCTGAGTCGGCTCCTCGCCAGGTGGAATATTTTAAATCTCATTATAAATTGGTTGGTACAAACGAACAATGAATCACTGTCGCCAATCACAGCATCTATTGGATGAAAGGTGGAAAGTGGAACTTTCCCCCCCTTTTCAGACGCGTGTAAACATTAATTACGTGTTTCCTTGCATCTCAAAATACATCCTGGACAGTTTCAGTACATGTGCATGTGCTGTGTCAGTGCCAGCCTATGACTGTATAAAGTGAGAGATGATTTTAAGTGCAGCTCTGCTTTCTGCCTTTGAATGACGCATCTTATGCCAGTTGGCATCTTATAACTTTCTCAATTTACAAATAAGTTGCTGTTTTTTTTAGAGTTGTACTTAAAATGGAACATTTTGTTTTTAGGATTTAGGTTTTTAAGACTGAGAATCATTCAGTCAAACAATATTTGTTTTGAAAAAGTTTATTCCAGCACTGAATGCTAGAGGTTTGCGAGTGGCAGGTGAGTATGTTTCCCCCTGCAAACTGTTAAACATTTACAGAAATAATGCAATAAGTAACATGTGTTAGACAGATAAAGAAGCAAACACGGGTCTCAGATAGCTCCATTATCTAACAACTGATCTCGTCGGCCCTGGCAGGAATTCAATTCACAAAGCCTTTCCAACTTTAATAACTACTCCTCAATCAAACTCTCTAAAGTGGAAAGAATCGTTGATAGGGCCTTAGCTCTTTATGCTCAACATTAGTGTTTTGTATGAACGGGCAGCCCGCGTTATAACCCATTCTGTGAACGGTGCCAAGATATGGAGCGAAGCAAGTTCTGAGGAGGATGCAAAACATATGAAAATGAATATAGTTTGGTTAAGTCAGTGGCCAAAATTTGAGAAATGAAGTATAATGTGCGAAAACATCAGGTTTTCCAGGGACTGGAAAAATATAAAATCAGAATGATGTCAAAATGAAGATAAACGGTAAGATGATTTGATAAAAGGGACACCGGTATCCAAGTACATGAACGTCAAAATTTCAGCGTGCGTCTGGAGCAAACTCAGAAGGGAAAGGCAATAATGCTCTCCATTGCAAGGCAACAGAACAAAATATCGCTGAGACCACAGCTAGAATACATCGCACAGTTTTGATTAGCTTATTTAAAGAACCATTTAATTGCATTAGAGGCAGCTCAGGGATGAATCAGGGGACCGATTCCTGTGATAAGGGGGTATCTTTTGAGGGAAGGCTGAGCATGCGATGTTTAAAGCATTGAAGTTTAGAGGACCGAAATGTAAGGTTTCTGTTAAATATAAGATTCTGAATGGGATTTATTTGGCCGTTGCTCAAGTTGCGCTGTTTAAAAATTAACGAGTTTTCCAATTAATTGGGAGAAGAGGAGGTATGTGTTCCGTTTAATCGCAGTATTGATGGTGTTTGAAATTTTCTCCCGCAACGGGCAGTGGAGGCTGGATCACTAAGTATATTCAATGTAGATGTAGACACGATTTCGAAGGAGACTAATTTTAAGCATTCTGGGTACTTGTCACAGATGTGGATTTAAGAACGCATTGCCTCAGCCATGATAGGATTGAATGGTGGGGCAGTCTGGCGAGCGCGATTTGTCTACTCCTGTTTATATTTCTGATCTTCTAATATCCTATCAACAATTGGGTCGACCCCATTCAATTTCTTTGTTTTTCAAAAACAAAGAAATTTTCTAAAATACTGTGTGGGCTGCGTTAGGCATTTCATCACGCCCATGACTGCGGATGATGCAGCGCATGCGGCCTACGTTCGAATAAGCTGCAGAAAATCCGAAATTCGTCCACGTTGCAACGTGAACCGTGGCCTCTGTCAAGCAGACTTAGTAATAAACACTTTGAGACCACACCTATCAATGATCCACCTTATAATTTTACATGAGTACTTTACTTTCTTTGAGATTAAAATATAACAACAAGAAATTAAAGCAAACTATTTCCCATGATGCTAAAATAATGCTAATTAGCTCCCTAGGCCTGCTCAATCCATAATTATCATTGTCTGTGTATTTTCTTTCCCCTCCAATCGATATGATTTTTTGATCCTTCCCAGATAAAATCACTTGGAAGAAAACTCTGTCACTAAGAACAGGAATCTTTAATTTGAATATTATGCTGGCTGGATATTGTTTTTATCGAGCACTAAATGTTTCTTTGAAAATTCAATTTTTGATTTCGGACAAGCATTTTGAAGGCTCCTCTTTTGGGACATTACTCACTCACCGTCTTTCCAATTTTACATTACCATTGAACTCTTGTTTGCTCATGGGATCTAATCTTCAACTGCTCAATTAGGTCTTATTTCTCTTGCTTCTTAATTCTATAACCTTTGACATCTCGACATCTGTGCTCATACTCCTGACTGCAGTTTGCAAGCTTTAAGGATCAGAAATCATAGCTTTCCTTCAATGGCATTCGAAACAATCAGGATTGATTTTAAGGTAGCCTATTAAGGAGCAACAGATTTTATGTGATACCTGGGGAAAATATACCTGACAAGCAAACAGCACATGAGATTTGAGAGCTGTTCAGCGATCCAGTGAACAAATGACCCAATGGAAGCTGACATCTGGAGCTTGTGACGAACAAATTTTCGACTGTAGTCGAAGTGTTCGGAAACCCTTCCAATGGTCTTCTTCCATCTTCCTTGGAATTTCTCGATATGTGCATCCGGAAACCGCGTGATGAGAACAGCCACCTGCCTCCGTGCTGTTAATACACTTCAATACTATGATTTGGTTTTTTAGCCTGTTGAAAATTATGAAAGTATAGGCACCCATTAACTCGAAACACAAGTGTGTAACTTCATACCGATCTCACCTGTGAGATTTCCGCTTGTTGATAAACTTTCGCTTCTATTTACTCATCGCATAGTGAGGCTGAATGTTACCACATCAACTTACGGAAGGGCAGTTATAACAAATTGTTCATGCATTTGTTTGCGATCATGTGGCTCAGTTGATAAAACCCCTTTCATTGAACAGGCGAGCCCCAGTTTCAATTACAACCCCAGGCAGTAATGGCCATGACAATGTTGTTCAACGTAAATCTTATTCCATCCTCAATACCATCCTCTAAAATGGAGAAAGATAAGTGATAATTTCCCCAAAAAGAATAAGGTCATGGTCTGTTTCTGCAATCTGACTGGTATGGACTTGTCATTTGAGGCATAAAACGTTGTGCTCGGGGAAGTACCGGGTTTGGGGGTTGTGAGTATTTCAGAAGGCTTATCAAGTGAGGTGTGGTAAATGTCGGTTATATGATAGCATGCAAGAACGGAAGGGCTCCAGTGTTCATTTTTTAACCACACTTACGTCAGTTTAAACAAAGTGGAGAACAATAGCAGAAGGGAGAAAATGTAAAGATGTCAGACAAGATGAAGAGAAGGAAGGGACTTGATCCCACCAA
This sequence comes from Cetorhinus maximus, assembly GCF_964194155.1. Classification (NCBI taxonomy): domain Eukaryota; kingdom Metazoa; phylum Chordata; class Chondrichthyes; order Lamniformes; family Cetorhinidae; genus Cetorhinus; species Cetorhinus maximus. Next base: position 478,550 of record NW_027596139.1, on the reverse strand, counting down.
CCAGTCGATGCCTCCAAAGTCAGAATCGGAGAGGGAGTTGGCGAAATGGAGTGACACAACTTGACAAGGGGAATAAAATAGCGACACACTCAAAAAATTGTATTCGGAATTGTCCGTCATCTCCCCCATGCATGGTGTCCAGCACCTTGTGCTGTGGCTATCATTTTTAAAAATGGGACTTTCAGTGAAATGGCAAAAACTAACTAAAGTGAGTTACTTGTGACTATGCATTCCAAACTTAAACTAATGCAGAACCCGAATGATAATATAGGCAATAAGCTGATACAAAATCTCAAAACAATCTCAGAAGACGGAATTAAAATTAGGCCGTGGCCAAATGATAATATTAGTGGACCAGTTATCCAGAATCCCATGTTAATGATTTGGGGATTCGAGTTCGAATGGGGCATGGTGTGGTGGAAAATTCAGTTCATAAAATGTGGAATTGAAAACTAGTCTCAGAAATGATGATGATTAAAATGTAATCAAATGTTGCAAAATCACAGTTGGTTCATTAATGTCCTTCAGGGAAGAAAATCTGCAATACGTACCGAGTTTCACAGACATATGATGGAGGAGTGTCTCTGTTGATTGCCGACGATGATAACAGAACACAGAGGGAAATCAGTATTTGGAACGCATTTGGGAAGAAGTGAAAATGATAAGTTGAAGAATTCACTTTTGGAAGTGGTGTTCAGAATCTGGGCAGTAATGGGTAGGGCAAAGTACTAAACGTCAAATAACGAGTTCATATCTAAAAGGCCGAGCGTAATTCATGGAGGATACTCATCTACATAAACTGTAACGATCTGATCAACAAATGGGGCGCAGCTGAAGGTTTCATAGAATGGTTTCCGGATAGCAGCATTGGACTTTCGAATCCAACTATAGTGCAGCCCTCAACCTGGTACTTTGTAATAAGACAGTATTAATTAAATAGTTCATTATGAAGGCGCCCTAGGTAGACTTGATCAAAACATTACTGAATTTAACACTCAGTTTGATGGAATAAATGGTGTACCAAACTAGCATTTTAAACGTAGGTAAGCACAATGATGAGGGCATGAGTGCAGATGCAGCTAAAGCGAACTGTTAAATGAGGTTAATGAATAGGTCAATAGAAATGCAGCAACATACAGTTAAAGGGATATTTCAGAATACACAGAATACCTACTTTCCGACAAGAAAGGAAAAAAGAAAAAAATCAAGCCGTGGGCCCACCAAACGTGGCTAACTAATAAAAAAAAATAAAGACAATATCAACCTTAACGGGATGAAAAACTAAAGCACTTAACGGTGCAAATGCTGGTGGGATGTCCGAAGATTGGTGAGATTGTAATGAATATGAAGGAATGCCAGAACAGATGAATAAGGGTGGAAACATTAAAGTATGGGGGTAACCAAGCTGGAGACATACAGAGCGTGGTAAGAAATTCTATAGATTTCCAATAAGAAAATAATTAACTAAGTAAGCGTTGGTACTATGAAAAGGAAGCCAAGGAAATTATGAATTGAAAATAACGGAGCCGGCAAAGTAACTGAACAAGTAATTTGTATTGCTCATCACTACAGATGATGCACGCAACATTCCAGAAATACCTGTAAATCAGGGAGCAGAATGGCAGAGTTGTGGCTCTGAGCAAATGTTGGGGGCTGCGTCCTGACAAGCGCCAGGTCCAGATGAACTTAATCTCCTGCGGCCCTACAATAAGTGGCGAGGGAGATAATTTATGCGTTGGTTTTATTTAGTTCAAAATGCCGATGATAATGTAACTTGCCATTCGATTTGAAAATAGGGATTGGAACTCGTTAATTACATAGGGTGCGGGGGGCGTGATTTATGGAAGGGGGAAGGCAGTGCAGGAAGCAGGGAAATAAAGGACAGTTAGATTAACAAGAGGAAATATGTTATGACAGCGCACTGAACAAATAAACAATGCAAACAGGCGGATTCATCATAGTTAAGTAGATCGGAAATCCTCTTTAACAAAAATCAGTGGATTATTTTCAAGACATGTACTGCGTATAAAGGTGCACTGTGGATGCACCGTACTTTAGTGCAACAATTAGTTATGAAAGCTAACAGAATGTTATCGGTTATTACTGTGAGAATTTAATACTAATGTAAGTATGCTCCAATTGTACAGGGAGCTGGTGAGGCCACTACTACAGTATTCTGTACACTATTGCCCTCCCTATTTTTGGAAGGATGTACATGTGCTGGAAGCAGTTAAGAGACGGCTAAATAGGCAAATGCCAGGAATGGGCAGGTTGCCTTCTGAGGCAACATTTGACAGACTTGGCTGCATTCACTGGAGCTTAATGCGTAATAGGTGGTTTGATTGAAATATTTAAGATCCAGAACAGTGTTGCCAGGATGGATGTGGAGGTGATCATTCCTCTTGTTGGAGTATCTAGAACTAGGGGCCACAGTTTAAATTAAAGGGAACACTCGGTAAAGATAGAGATGAAGAAAACGTTTTATCTTCTCTCAGGGCAAGTGAGACCTTTACTCCCCTTCCTCAAAAGAGAGTGGAAGCAGTGTATTTTCGACATTTGTTAATGCTGAGTTAGATAAATGCTTGCTGAAGTTGGGGGTGAACTGTTAACGGCAGTAAGCCGGAGGTTAATTCAGATCAGCAGTGAACTTACTGAATGTCGGAAAAGGATCGAGGGGCAGAGTGGCCAACTCCTGCTACATTTCAGTTAATTTTTATTCTAATTGTTCGTACGCATGCTCGTTTGTTATTGTTAATTAACGAAGGAATGGAATAACGGTACAGTTTCAGATCCAGTAAGTAAATAGTCAGAATCAACTTCCGCTTGAGGGGTACCACAAGGAACAATGTCGATCGATCCATTTACCTTTATACAATTATCACCAAACATTTTTAACAAACGTAAAACTTCCTCAGGTTGTTGCATGTTAAAACGTCTTATGCAAAGAAAATTTCTGCGGAGTAGAAATATCAGTATACTAAAATAACGATTTCAGGAAAAAAACCTCCTTCTTTCTTTCAGCTTGCACAAATCTAAACGGACAGAAACTCCCATTGATTCATGATCGCTGGTGTTAGGTATTAAAATCTGATTAGTGCTAGCCCTCATTGCAACTCTGCACTGATATATACTCCCAGTAAGGCATGGCAACTGGGGTCAGGTGCACAAGTCTGTTTCGTGACAAACACTCAGTAAATTCGACAGTGGCAAATAATTACTACATACATATGCACAACGTATTCTATCACTGATTGTAAGATTCCAGGGCAGTGCACGAAATTTGATTATATTATAATATAGGCTTGCTTGAAGTTATAAAGCTTCCGTGTGTTGATCAGTCAAGGAGTGGCCCATCATTTTATTGATGCTGCCGATTTCTGTCTGTTCTCAGTCTCTTTGCAAGACGTCAACTGTTGAAAACTACTTCACTTTGTAGTTTTCGGCCACTTGATGAGTCATGCTATGGGCCATGCGGAATTTTTTGGCTTGATCTTGAAACAGCTGGAAATTTTGGGTCTATCAGGGACCATGTAGAGAAATATAAACATTGTACCACGTGCTGCCGTAGATTTAGTTTATGGAGTGAATTCTACGTATGCAGGTCGGCGCTATCAAATACACATGACCAATGTACATCCCAGTGAGCAAATGAGAAGGAGGAATTTAAAGTTTACAGTACACGGGGCTAGTATTCTACAATACTCACCAGTGAAGGGAACCATTCCTGTATCAACTGCGAGTCGAATTATTCAATGTTCATCATTGTTGTACAAAGGTGAACCTATCACTATTGTATTCACAAAAGCATGCAGACAGTAGCATCTTCATGTTAGACTTGAACCGCACAATATCCATAGGCAATGATGGATATATTTTCTATTACTGCCTCTATCAGTTGTGCCGTTTATCGCCAGTGGGACAGTTAATGAACTTAAAATCTGGGCCTTGAAATGTTTCAATTTCCCTTGACAATGTGTCCAGTTAATAAAATTAAGTGATAGAATTATGAAGTGTTCGGGCAAACCTGCATGGCTGAACATGTTTGATTAATAATGTAACAATTGCCGTTCGCCATGATTTGTGATTACGTCTCTCGATGGCTTATCTCTGTTATTAATAAGAACTTCGTGGAAATTTAACTCTCCTATAATGTCCCTGAGAATATCAGCTCTGTACCTGATAGATGACAGGTTCCCTACAGAGAACAGGAGATTTCAGAAGCATTTCAGAACAACATTATGAAATAATATAAATATGAACATTGAAATTGCATGCAATGTTTTAGGAATTGAGATATCTGTGGCAGGTCTTGGTTTCTGGAAGTTTCTGGAACAGTAACACTACATGGAATGATTGCGTAAGAGCAGCAAGTGAATGAAAAAAAAACGGCTTCAAGGTTGGAATGGATTACGCAAATCAATTCAAAGAATCATCCGTAAACGATTGATGAGTTTTCTGCAGAGGGTGCCACATGACTTGATATATTGAATCTAACAGAATACGTGCGCAGTGAAGGGAAAAGGACGTCTCTGTCTGCAGTGAACTCTGGAAGGATAGGGAAAAGAAAAATAAAGTTGGTGGCGATGTTGTTCGGGGTATAATGACAATTCTCCAGGAGAGCAATTTTGCAGAGCAATGATCGGCTAAGTCAATATAGTCATATAAGCAGAAATAGCAATATCAGGTAGTTCGGCCGGTTTTATAGATTCCAGGATAACACGCAGCATATTATGGAGTTAATTTATCATCAAACTTCAGTGACATGAATCATTAACCGGAAACAATACCGGGGGCTTTAATTTAACAAAGTACAGAGTGGGGAACGTCACAACCAAAGGAAAGGAGAGTGAAGGGTTCCTAAATTCTCTTGAATATAAGCTGCTTAATCAATAAGTTAGAAGCAGCTTGAGGAATGATCAAATGTTCGATGCAGTTCTACGTAATGAAGTCGCACAAGTTTTTCGTGTTTCAGACGAAAACATTCGGTGGAATTAAAAAATATATACAAAGAACAACAAAGAACAAAGAAAAATACAGCACAGGAACAGGCCCTTCGGCCCCCCAAGTCTGCGCCGATCATATTGCCCGTCAAATAAAAACTTTGCACTTCCGGGGTCCGTATCCCTCTATTCCCATCCTATTCATGTATTTGTAAAGTTCCCTCTTAAACACTACTATCGTACGTGCTTCCCCAACTCCTCTGGCACCGAATTCCAGACATTCACTACCCTCTGCGCAAAAAACTTACTCCGCACATCTCCTCTAAAGTTTTCTCCTCTCACCTTAAGTCGATGTCCCCTAGTAATTGACTCTTCCACTCAGGGAAAAAGCTTCTGACTATCTAATCTGTCCATGCCACTCATAATTTTGTAAACTTCTATCAAGTCGCCCCTCAATCTCCGTCGCTCCAGTGAGAACAATCCGAGTTTCTCCAACCTCTCCTCATACCTAATAACTTCCAGACCAGGTAGCATCCTGGTAAACCTCCTCTGCACCCTCTCCAACGCCTCCATATCCTTCTGGTAATGTGGCGACCAGAATTGCACGCAATATTCCAAATGTGGCCTAAACAAGGTTCTACACAGCTGCAGCATGACTTCCCCGCTTTTATACTCAATACCACTGCCGATGAAGGCACGAACGACATATGCCTTCCTGACTAGCTTTTCCGACCGGGTTGCCACTTTCAGTGACCTGTGGACCTGTAGACCAAGGTCCCTCTGCCCTTCGATGCACTTAAGGGTTCTGCCATTTACTGTATAATTCCTGCCTGTATTAGATCTTCCAAAAATTATTACCTCGCATTTGTGCGGTAAAATCCCACCTGCGAATTCTCCGCCCAAGTCTCCAACCGATCTATATCCCGTTGTATCCTTTAACAATCCTCTTCACAATCTGCAACTCCTCCAACCATTGTGTCGTCTGCAAACTTACATATTAACCCAGTTACATTTTCCTCCAAATCATTTACATATACTACAAACAGCAAAGGTCCCAGCACTGATCCCTGCAGAACTCCACTAGTCACAGCTCTCCATTCAGAAAAGCACCCTTCCACTGCTACCCTCTGTCTTCTATGACCAAGCCAATCCTGCATCTATCTTGCCAGATCACCTCTGATCCTGTACGACGTTGCCTTCTGTAACAGTCTGCCTTGATGGACCTTGTCAATGGCCTTACTGAAATCCATGTGGATAACATCCACTGCCCTTCCATCCTCCATCATCTTTGTCTCTTCCTTTAAAAATTAGGTCAATTTGGAGAGACATAAACTCCCTTTCACAAACCCATGCTGCCTCTCACTAATACGCCCATTTGCTTCCAAATGTTAGTAAATCCTCTCACAAAGAATCTTCTCCAATAATTCCCCTGCCACTGACGTAAGGCTCACCGGCCTGTAATTTGCTCGGTTAGCCCTGCTACACTTCTTAAACAATGGAACAACATTTGCATTTCTCCAGTCCTCTGGGATCTCAAAAGTAGCCAGTGAGGATACAAAGGTTTTTGTCAAAGCCCCAGAAATCGTCTCCCTTGCCTCCCTCAGTACTCTGAGGTAGATCCCATCCAATCCAAGGGAATTATCGACCGTAATATTCTTCAAGACGCCTAAAAGCTACTCTTTTTTGATCTCAACATGATCCAGGCTATGTACACACTCTTCCCTAGACAAATCGACGGCTAAGTCCTACTCTTTGTTAAATACAGATGAGAAATACTCATTTAGCATCTCTCCCATTTCTTCTGGCTCCACACATAAATTCCCACCTCCGTCCCTGACTGGGCCTACCCTTTCCCAGGCTCCTGCTTTTTACATATGTATAAAAGGACTTGAGATTTCCTTTATCCTGGTTGCCAGTGACTTTTCATGACCCCTTTTAGCCCTCCAGACAATTGCATAAATTCCTTCCTACTTTCTTTATATTCTCCACGGGCTTCATCTGTTCCTAGCCTTCTTGACCATACGAATGCTTCCCTTTTCGTTTTGACTAATATCACAATATCCTTCGTTGTCGAAGGTTCCTGAAACTTGCCATACGTATCCTTCATCCTCGCAAGAACATGCCAATCCCTAATTCTAATCAACTGACGTTTGAAAGCCCCCTACATGGCCATTGTTGATTTGCCCTCAAACATCCGCCTCCAGTCTCGATTCCTCAGTTCCCATCTAATATTATTACAATTAGCCTTCCCTCAATTAAGCACCTTAAACCGAGGACTCCTATTATCCTCATCCACCAGCACCTTTAAACTTACTGAATTATGGTCACTTTTCCCGAAATGCTCCCCTACTGTAACTTCGACCACCTGGCCTGGTTCATTCCCTAATACCAGGACCAGTATTGCCCCTTCCCTAGTTGGAAAATCTACACATTGTCTCAGGAAGCCCTCCTGGATGCACCATACAAATTCTGCACCATCCAAACCTCTAGCACTAATTGATTGCCAGTCAATATAAGGAAACTTAAAATCACTCACCATGACAACCCTATTGCTTTTACATCTTTCCAAATCTGTCTGCAAAACTGTTCCTCAATCTCCAGGCGGCAGTTGGGTGACCTATAGTTAAACCCAACATTGTGACTGCACCTATCCCGGAGCTCTGCCTATATTGCCTCGCTGCATGAGCCCACCGAAGTCTCCTCCTCTTTTATAGCTGTGATATTCTCCTTAACCAGCAATGTAATCTTAATGATATTGGCTTTGAAATAGTGCTCATTGGATGACCCTGTGACATTTTCAATCGCTGAGAAGAAAGAAGAGCCCAGTTTGCACAAAAAGTTACATACTCAATGGGGATAGTGACTTCCCTGGTGCTCAATAATTGCATGTATCATGAAACATATTTTCTGCACATGTTCAATTGGGAGATGCCTTTTCTAACTTGAATCTTCCTTCCCCTTTCTGCTGCAGACAATTCCTCTCCATTAATATCTGAGGTGAATCATTCCCAGAGCCATTAATATATATCATGTGGAATCTCCATAGGATTTTGGAGATTGTAACATTTTTTCACTTTTTATTAAAATGTACAAATGCATTACAACAACTACCCAAAACCCCCTTTCTTAATTAAACTTTGCACTGAAAGCAAATTGTACATTTCAAAGCGCAATATTTTAATAACTTTAGAATGGAAGCTGAATTCTGATAGGAAAGGGAGAAAATGAATCATCGCTCCATTTGCTGCATCTCATACTCTTTCATTAATGCCCCTAGCTCGACTTTGGGCATTCAGTGATCTAATTCAAAATCGCCTGGTATCTCTTCCATGCATGTTCTCCTGAACCTTGGCTGTGACTGAACTCTGTATCTGTGGACATTGAATGAAATGGCAGGAACTAACTAAAGCGAGTTACTTGTGAATATGCATTGAAAACTTAAACTAATATAGAATCTGAAAGACATTCTAGGCAGAAAGCTGATACAAAATTAGAAAGCAGTCTAAGAAGATGTCAGTAAATGAAGGATGCGCCGAGAAATAATGTCACACGGGAGGGCAAAGTACTAAATAATATACAATGACAGCTTATCAGAAAGGCCCAGCGAAATTTTTGGACGATTTTAATCCAAATAAGCTGGACGCATCTGATGGGCAATTGGAGCCTAGGTAGTGAATTTCTACAATGCTTTCGGTATAGTTTCTTAGAAGAGCACGTTCCGAGGTCATCTATACTGCAGCCTGTGCTCGACCTGGGTCTGTGAAATGAGAGAGGATTAAATAAATATATTTTAGTGAAGACGCTCTAGGTAGCTACGATAATAATTTGATTGAATTATACACTCCGATTGGGGGAAAGAAGGGCTGTCTAAGGCGAACATTTTAAACATAAGTAAGTGCAATTATGAGGGAACGAACGTAGAAATAGCTGATGGGAACTGGGAAAGGAGGTTCATGAATATGCAATAGAAATGCAGCAGCAGATATTTAAAGGTATATATCACAATACACAAAATTGAAACATTCCAACGAGAAAGAAAAATAAAGAACAAATTCAATCTGTGGACCAATAATAAATTTAAAAAAAACATTTAAAGACAATGTCAAACTTAAGGAAAACAAACATAATGTGCAAAGGCAGGTGACATGTCAGAATATTAGAAAGGATGTAAAGAACATGAATGAATAACAAAATAGATGAACAAGGAGAAAAACGATAACGTATGAGAGAAGCCAATATCGAAATATGAAGCGGGTAGTAAGAATTTAGGTAGATACTCAAATATGATGAGAGTTAACTAAGTTAGCCTTGTTCATATAGAACGTGGGTCTCCGAAACTAATAATCAAAAACCATGCAGACCTACACAAGTATTTGGCATGTGCCTTCATTATGGAGGATGCAAGTAACATCCCCGAAGTTTCTGTAAATCAGAGAATAGGACGGATGGAGCAACTCATGAAAATTGCAATGAGCAGGGTTGTTGTTCTGAAGAAATCTTTAAAGCTGCAGTCTGACAGCGCCCGGGTCTTGATGTAATTCACATGAGTGCAGTTAAATAAGTGGCTAGTGAGATCATGGATGTATTGATTTTATTTTGCTCAACATGTCCGTCATACGGGAAGGTTCCAGTAGATATATAAACAGCGAATTTAAGTTACTTATACCAATAAGAGTCATTTCGCGGAAGGTACAGGAAGCAGAGTACTATTGGGCAGTTAAGTTAACAGAGGGAAACTGTTAGAAACTGTTACTGAAGATTTTATGGCAGGGCACTTGGGAAAAATCAAGGCAATCAGGCAGAGTCAGCATGCTTTTGTGCATGGGAAAACTTGTTTAACCAAATTATTGGACTATTTTGTAGAAGTAACATGTGCTGTGGAAAAGTGGAAAAGGCGAATGTACTGCATTGTGGTAGAGGAAGTAATTATGAAAGCGAACAGAAGGTTATCGGTTATTGTTAGAAGAACTGGATACTAATGATGGGAGCTTATGCTTCACCTCCTCAGGACACTAGTGAGACAAAACTGGGGAATTATGTACAGTATCGGCCTGCTTATTTAAAGAAAGATGGAACTGCCTTAGAAACAGTTAAGAGAAGGTTTAATAGACTAATGACAGAAATGGGCTGGCTGCCTTCTGGGGAGCGATTCGACAGTGTTTGCTTGTATCCATTGGAATTTAGAAGAACAAGCGATGACTTGATTGCAACGCTTAAGATCCTGAGCGGTCACCACAGGGTGGATTTGCAGAGTATGTTTCCTCTTGAGAGAGCATCTGGAACTAAGAGTCACTGTTTAAAATTTAGGGATCCACCTCTTATAGATCGAGATGTGAGAACATGTATTTTTTTTTTCCACACAGAGTAGTGAGAATTGAATTCGTCTTCCTCAAAAGGGATTGGAATCAGTGTCATATGAGTATGTATTTAAGGCAGAGGCATAGGATGATAAATAGTTTTAAAACAAGTGGGTGAAAGGTACGATAGGAAGCCAGAGGTTATTTCAGATCAGCCATGTTCTTAAAGAATGATGGTGCAAGAACGAGGGGCAGAGTGGTCTACTCCTGCTCAATTTCGCATTCTTTTTTGTTATTGTTCGTTCCTATGTCCGCATGTTAATTATCATAAAAAGGGAATACCGGGATAGTTCCAGAAACTTGTAATTAAATAAGCAGCATCATCCTCTGCAGGAGTTCAATAAGGGACAATGTCAACGATACATTTACCTTGATACACTTATCACTAAACATTTTTAACAAACATGAAACTTCCTCCAATTGACACATTTTAAATTGTCTTAAATATAGAACATTTCCATGGAGTGGAGAGATCAGTAAGCTAAATTAACGATTTCAGAATAAAGCCTGCTTTATTCTCTCAATTGGCACAAGTCTACACCGCCAGAGCCTCCCATTAGCCAATGGTCACTGGTCTCAGGTATTTCAACTCTGGTCAGTGCTAACACTCTTTTCAACTCTGCACTGACATATCATCTAAGTAAGGCATGGCCGCTGGGGTCAGGAGCTCAACTTGGTTTCGCAACAAACACTCTGTGAAATTGACACTGGCAAATCAATTCTGCATACATACCGACGACGGATTCCGAAACTGCTTGCAAGGTTGCACGGTAGTGCACGAAATTTTATCATGTTATTATATAGTCTCGCTTTAACGTATAAATCTTTACATGTTGTTCAACAAAGGCCGGCCCATAATTTTATTGATGGTGCTGATTTATGTTGGGCTTCAGCCTGTTTGCAAAAGGTCAAGTATTAAAAACTCTTTCAATTTCTGTTTTTCTGCCAATTGATTGTTTGAGTCACAATGTGAGCTTTGCTTAAATGTCTTTCTTGATCTTGAAACAGCTAAAATAATGCATTTGGCAGGAACCTTTGTAGAGAAACGTACATATTGCGCCACTAGGAACCGCTGGCTTAGCTTATGAAGGCTTTCTAAAGGTGGAGGTGGGCATTATGGTATAAATGTGACCAATGTACATTCTAGTGATCGAAAGAGAAGGAGGAAATTGCTCCATAAAATTTGCTAGCGCAACGGGCAGTGTTCTACAGTAGGGAACCATTATTGTATTCATTATGACGCAAAATATTCAATGTTCATCATTGCTCTGTGAAGGTGAACACTGCACTATTGTTTTCACAAATGCAAATTTCATTCCAATCAACATGATACCTTTGAACCCCACACCACCCTTCGGCGATGATGCACATCGTTTCTCTAATTGCATTATTCCTTTGTGCAGTTTTCGCCATTGAAATAGTTAGCGAATTTTAAATCTGGACCTTGATTTTTTTTTTACAATTTCCTTTCACAATGTATCTGGTTAACATTATTAGGAGTTACGGGTCACAAAGTGTCTGGACAACCATGGATTGCTGAACTTGTTTGATAAAAGATGTAACTACTGTAGTTCCCTTGAATCGTGATTGTGTCTCTAGATTGTTTAAATCTGCTATTATTGACAACTTCGTGACAATTTAACTCTTTCTCCCTGTCCGTGAGAACATCAGCTCTATATCTGTTAGTTGACAGGGTCCCTGAAGTGTAGAGGAGGTTTGAGTAGCATTTCAGAACATCATTATGGAAGAATATAAACTCGTACAATCAAATTACATGCACCGTTTTTAGGAATTGAGATATCTGGGTGTCTGGGAGTTGACTTCTTCCTTAACGGTTGCTGGTTGTGTTCTTGGTAAGGCTTGATATCCAATTGTGTACTCTTAGGTCAACTTTTTAATGAAATACCGCCTCGTTACTGCCATTTTCCCTGTGATGAGACACTGAGCGTCGATCTGACAGTGCAGCGTCCCCATCCGTTTCCATGAAGCCATAACACCCTGAGTTACATGTCGTGTGGACATGTGGTTCCTTGGGGGCGCTGTTCTAATAACAATAAATGAGAATGTTCAACAATTGTTTTACAATACCCTGGGTAACTGTCAGCATATACATGTTGATATGTCTATTCTTGGTTTGTGGAGGGCTGTTCGTTTGTTTGTCGATATGTACAATTAGTTCACGTATTGCACAAAATTTGAAGGTAGTTCTGGAGTGAGTTTAGAAGCCCTTATGAATGTCAAAGGGATTTCAGGAGATCAGAATTCAGCCATTATTTAATTTATTTGTTAAATGTAGCATTTGTTACGCAATGCACTCCAGGCAGATTTGGAAGATTGATTTTTATAGGCCGGGTGTTATGATGGACAGGCAGGGCGGTGGTGTTGAGTCCACAGTCAGATTATCCATGCTTATTTTGAATGGTGGAAGGGAACAGAAGGGCCGAATGGGCCTTTATTTACTTATAATAATAATGGGGTTCCGAGCTAGTTACAGTGCTTGCAATGGTATTCCCAGAATTCACATTCATGGAGGATTATGAGAATATGCAGCAGCTGCAACATGAGTAGCACGGATTCCATGCTTCGAATCCTTGATTCTAAAATGATTATTCGTAGCCAAATATATCCTGTTCAAATTTCCAGGATGTCCGTTTGTAAGTGCAAAATATTGATATATGTCACTGTCACTGAGTCCACTCAGATACAAGGCAGCAACTCTAATATCTGCCAGTTCCACAATTCTGTGCGAGTATTTAAAGCTGCTGAGGAACCTTCTTGCTGTCTATATTCATGTTCCATGCTCATGTTTGTTGTCTGCAAAGTTGTCAGAGTGAATCAGTTTGTGTTGAACCAGATACATCAGTGGAAACACATGGCTGCGAGGCAAAGTTTTCAACGGAAATATTCTGTTTCAATTCATTTTCATCACCGTTGACAATCGATTTAAAGAAATAACTTTGTAAATGTCTATGTCTGCTGAGATTGTTTTCATTCTAAATAGTGTCCGGTAAATGTGCCATCCGATGAATGGCTCTTGATAAAAACTGTAACTTTATAACTGCACCACTTCTGTGTTCGGACATTGATCTTCATTAAATATTCAGACACCTATAATTATCCAGATAAACCTTTAGCCCCCGAGATTTCAGGGTGACGGTAAAATATGACTATTTAGGTTGATTCGAAGCAAGTAACCAACTGACTTATTTTCAAGGTGCACTCTCGTAAACTGGATAACAGCAAGTCAAGGTTTTGCATTTACACATACTCAATCTATGTGTTTGCTTTTGATAAACAACAATATTAATGCTACACTGGCCTAGAAATTAGTGCAGAAATAGTGCCTCATTTTCCATGGCTTAGACCATAAGACATAGGAGCAGAAATTAGGCCATTCGGCACATCGTGTCTGCTCCGCCATTCAATCAGAGCTGAGAAGTTTGTCAACCCCATTTTCCCGCCTTCTCCTCGTAACCTTTGATCCAATCTATCTCGGTTAAATACACTCAAAGACCTGGCCTCCACAGCCTTCTGAATTCCATAGATTCACCACTCTCTGGCTAAAGAATTTTCTCCTCATCTCTGTTGTAAAATGTCCTCCCTTTACTCTGAGGCTGTGTCCTCGGGTCCTAGTCCCTCCTACTAATGGAAACATCATCCCCAAGTCCACTCTATCCAGGTCTTTCAGTAATCTAAGATTCAGTTAGATCCCCCCCCCCTTCATACTTCTAAACTCCATCGAGTATAGACCAAGAGTCCTCAAACGTACCTCATATGTTAAGCCTTTCATTCCTGGGAACATTCTCGTGCACCTCCTCTGGACTCTCTCCAGGGCCAGCACATCCCACTTCAGATATGGGGCCCAAAATTACTCACAATATTCTAAATGTGGTATGACCAGAACCTTATAAAGCCTCAGCAGCACATCCCTGATTTTATATTCTAGTCCTCTCGAAATAAATGCCAACATTGCATTTGCCTTCCTAACTACCGCATCAACTTGCATGTTAACCTTAAGAAAATCCTGGACTAGGACTCCCAAGTCCCTTTGCACTCCAGGATTCTGAATTCTCTCCCCATTTAGAAAATAGACTATGCCTCTATTCTTCCTACCAAGGTGCACAACCTCATAATTCCTAACGTAGTATTCCATCCGCCACTTATTTGCCCATTCTCCTAACCTGTCCAAATCCTTCTGTAGCCATCCCACTTCCTCAATACTACGTGTCCCTCCCCTTATCTTTGTATCATCTGCAAAGTTAGCCAGGATGCCCTCAGTTCCTTCATCTTGATCAGTAATGTATAAATTGAAACGTTGTTTTCCCAACACTGACCCCTGCAGAACTCTACTAGTCACGGGCCGCCATCCTGAGAAGGATCCCCTTATCCCCACTCTCTGCCTCCTGCCAGACAGCCAATCATCTATCTATGCTAGCACCTTGCCTCTAACAGCATGGGCTCGTATCTTACTGAGGATCCTCCTGTGCTGCATCTTGTTAAATGCCTTCTGGAAGTCCAAGTAGATAACATCCATTGGCTCTCCTTTTCTAAACTACTCGTTAAATTCTCAAAAAATTCTAACAGATGTGTCAGGCATGACGTCCCCTTGATGAAACCATGCTGACTTTGCCCGGTTTTACCATGCACTTCCAAGTATTCTGAAATCTCATCCTTAATAATGAACTCTAAAATCTTACCAACTTCTTTTATTTCACTTCAAAGGTACAGGGAGGATTGTGGTTCCATCTATACTTGAATTTACTGATTGATTTGGAATCGGAGACATTGATCCTGACCTGTGGATTTGTTGTGTTATACATTTGGGAAAGTGTGCACAGATTACGGTAACTTGGTACCGTCATGCTCATTTGTGATCAGGGGAAAAAATATTTGCAGGCACTAAACTGTCCTGTAGTTTCAGTGAATACATCAAATTGCTCAAAAAATAATACTTGTTGTCTTTTTACAGACTTTATTTATACAGCTCAAATTCAAGTTCCGAGGGGAAAATTCCAGGCACATTATGTCCACATTGGAGGTGAACTGCAAACATAACACGAGCAGAGAAGCCACCACAACGCCAAATGCTTCTTGTTAGTCCACAGGACAGCAAAACGCGCAGTGACTGTTGTGAGTCTCTGCAGGCTGCGAGTTGCGTTTAATGCGTTGGGGGACATGAATGCCCCCATCGTTTCCAAGAGCTCGCCTTCTATAAAGCACATCCCTTCCTGTTTAGAGGGAACTCAATTACGTCTTCCCTGATAGAGATCATTGAATGTGGAATTTAATTTTGTTCCCTGTTTTCGGTAATTCTTTATATTTTTTTATTATTCTCTCCTGAAGTCTCTTCGAGTGATCATGTTTCCTCAACTATTTGGAAAGTTGCCCTATGCAACTTCGCAACACATATATGGTGTGCAATGCAGCAGCAATACTGAGTCTACAGTTCAGAATGTCTAAAAGCTCTTCAATGTGCACATGCAGCAAATTTATGATTTTAAAATGTGTTGCCTTCATTGCTAGCTGCATTGATAATGGTAATGGACGTGAAGTGCCATGATTCCAATGTTGCATTTGACTGAGACTTCAACCAAGAAGGCGACTTTGATAATCCATTTTAATACAATTTGCCAGTGTTTCTAGAGTTGTTTAATACTTTCTCTGTAGCATGTTATTTCCCGTCCATTGCACCCCGAAATCTTCATGTGTCCTTAGAATCTCTTTTTTAATGGCAGTATGCTATAGATGCTGTGAGACTGAAAATTGACCAAAAAACCTTGAAATATTTAGAATTCCAAGCAACAGCTGTAAGGAGTAAAATAATCTTCATCATTCAGCCAAGTGTCCTTTTGTTAAAAATGGTAAATGTTGTGTCGTCATAGTTCCAGTAGGAACAGGCACCTTGAAAGTGGGAAGGGGGAAAATTGTTTAAAGAACTCAAGTAAATCTATATCATACTGAGAACGGCAGAGGTGCCTAAACGGAGGGCATAATCTTTTCCAGCTCCCATTGTAAGCAATATTATAGAAAAACAATTTTGACATGATTTATGTTTAACTCGGTTCTGAGCTTGGGAAGATGCAATGTGTGAAGGAGGGAAATAAGGTTCATTTGTAGAAAATTCAGTTAAAATCCATTGAAATAGTCCAGGGGCTGAAGAGAGAATGGCCTGGCTGAGGTGGGAGAAAAAAATTACATTGGAAACTTATTTGAAGGTGATTGTCATGCTTGAGGACTTCACAGTAATTTTCAGCAAAACAATGACATAATGTTTGCTTTGTCTCTCGAATGTAAGCAGAAAAATATTGGGGGTAATGAATATTCAACCCTTTTACTTTGGAAGGAGTGAATATGGCTCTTCATATTGAATGAGAGGACTTGAATGGAAACCTGCTGCCCATTCAACAACTATAGGGGAAGGTGCCATTAAAAGAAGAGTGGGTATCCTTGGTGAAGCAATAATGGACCAGGGACTTTTTAGGGAATGTAACCATGTAATTAAATAAAATGAATCTAGAGGTAGCTTGGATAGTTTTTATGGTAGCTTTCAATAGAATGTGGCGGAAATGGCAAAGCCTGAGGCCTGAATTTGTAGGTTTTTGGCGTAAATGTCGAGGAGCAGTTTTCACCATGGTTTAAACAATAATGGAGACGAGCGTCACCTGAACTCTTTGAAATGGAACACGCATTTTTGACGGACGGCAACCATTGAGTCAGTGAGCCCACAATTGAGGAAAAGATAAATCATATCCGAAGCAACCTTTGGAAGCTTGCATTGCCAAAATGGAAGTTAGAGAAACAGAGAAGTTGGGAGTTTGGCATAGCATCCTCAAGAGAGGAGGATTGTGGAAAATTTAATCCAGGTAACTGTGTTGATCAGATTCTTAGGGTATATTATTCTTGACAGAAATGGGGAAGCTGCTCTCCCCCTCCAGCATCTTTATGTCCCCAAGTGTCTGAGTTCCATGAAGATTTTATTCGTGTTCTAGTGATCTACACTAGATAAATCGTTCCCGCCCCTTCCCTTTCATTACTTCAAATTGACACTTCCAACCTGTCCTCCAACACCCTGAATTTCCGCTCTCATCTCTATGGGACAATCCCATGCCATCACAGGTGAGAAAAACAAATGTTCCATTGGGGTGAGGCTGTACGGCTGACCTGTCCCTCACAATCTAACAACTGTAACCAAATAGATTAAATTGTAGGAACCAAATTATTTTGTCAAAATCTCCCAAAAGGTTTTTACTACAAAAAGCTAGTATCAGTGGGCAAAAAAATTGGCTGTTCCGATCAGCAAATTTAAACAGATTTAATTTCAGCTGACATTCACCCTCTTAACTAAGGCTCCAGGTAGACTTTTTATACTCGCAGAAATGTTAACTATAATCTATTGATTAACTCTGGAGAAATTTAGCATGATAATCATCATATTACCGAATGCTTCATTGCTAGAATTTGTTTGGGA
Source organism: Cetorhinus maximus (assembly GCF_964194155.1). NCBI lineage: Eukaryota > Metazoa > Chordata > Chondrichthyes > Lamniformes > Cetorhinidae > Cetorhinus > Cetorhinus maximus. Next base: position 460,785 of record NW_027596139.1, on the reverse strand, counting down.
TTGGGGTAAGGACAGGGAATTATGTAATAATTATGCAGATGAAATCTATATCAAATGCATTACGATAATACATTCTCAAATGTTTGCATGGACTCCTTTTGAACTGGTCACTATAAGACAGAGAGTGTATGTTTCAGTTTGGAATTGTTCAGCTAAGTTCTATCTGTGAATTAATGAGTCTGTGTAATGTTCTGTTAATGAGCTTGCGGTTTGTGACTGACACCAAAAAGTGTAATTCGCATGTCAACTCAACTAACACAAACACGTGTGGAGCGAGATTTAAAAGGTAACCGTGCTTTAAGCTATTGTATATTACTCTATTCGGACATAAGTGAAAAACAGTCTCTCAAATTGCCAACCTGTCTGAGCTTCAAATAATTATTTCCACGAGAAAAGTGATAACGTTAATATAACGCATGGATTCATTTGCCTTGATTTGTTTCAAGCCTTTGAATGGAGTTGCACGGAATGTGGAATGATTACCAATATTCATTGGAAATGTTTAGTGGAGTTAAGGGCTCCTTTTATTTTAGTACTCGGTAGGGTGAGGGCTGTAGTTGTGACAAAGTCGTTTTTTTTTCTCCATACTGGTCAATCCCGTTGTTCCCTTTGCAGATATTTTACAGGCCAGGAAACAGGTAGCAGGTGTAACGTCGGGACGCAGAATAGAACTTAGGTAAAGATTACTTGCTTCCTCTTTTTAACCATCTGAAATGAAATTGATCAAAAAGTAAAGGGTGATTATTTTTAGTTCTGTTCTCGGCTGCTGTGCAGTCCAGTGCATGAAACAGTCATGGACACTTTTAAAATTAACAGTGGAATGCGGAAGCTCTGCTCAGTGAGGACAGGATAGGAGCTGTTACTATCGTGACCACACGATAGAAGCTGCCTTCATGGTGCGAACATCAATGTTCGTGCCTGCCTGAAACGGTAGAATCTTGTTTTGTGAATAGCAATCCAGGTGGTAGTACAGAATGGAGAATGGTTTAAGATTTAAGCACCGCTCCTCTGTGCACCGCCCTTGGGTCAGGAATAAAGTATATTTGAATGCATTTGACAGCCTTTGTTTCATCACTCTAATCTTGTTCATTTCAATTCCTTACATGACTAAATTCATGCAGTGTAACAAACATGTGATGCGATTCAATCCCTTCACCTCTAACTAAGACAATGTGATCATTAATTGTGATCAATAGAGTTTTTCACAATCCAAAATTACATATCATGCGATATTAAATCACTTCTTCCTCGATTGTCTCCATTTTCACGTTTTAAAATTGATGGTCAGCGTTGTCTATAACTCAACGCAATGAGACTAGGTTGAAGTGCAGTCAGGAACCATTCCTAGACCCTGTTCGGGGATGGGCTGCACAGCGTGGGTCGACAACGTGCATCAATGTAGAAGTTATTGGGGATTTGATATGAAGCGGAGTGGAATGTTATTCCTCCTGTCAAGTTCGCACATTTTGCATTTCTCCACCCGTCCCCCTAACCCCCCCCCCACCCCCACCCCCCCCCACCCTCCACCGCCACCCACACCCCACCCCCCCACACCCTCCTCGTTACAGAGAAAAAAATGCAGTTGAATGGGTGCAGTGAATTCTGGAAAGGCGAGACGAGTAGAAGGCACGTTCCAATTTGGGGCAGATGACATAGCTAGAGAATTGACACAGCTCATTATTACAAATTTTCATCAACGAGAAACTGTGAAAACCGGGCTTCACAGTTCATTATCTGCAGATTCATCCCACAGCTGCATGCTGGGAAATACTGAACCAAGAAGATAGTGCAGATGAATGCATGGTTCCGCACATGATGGACGAAAAATAGCTTCAGGTGCCTAGGATAATCTCGACAAGAGGGAAGAGACAAGATTAATTTTGATAATCTGTGGATCTTGCCCCCGATCAGGGCTACGACAATGCATTTAAATATTGTTGTGGGCGACAGTCTAAAATTTATGAGTGTGATTGGACACCAGGACCCAGCAAATGAGTGAAGGAGCAGCAACACGACAAGGAATGGAGACGTAAGAGCAGCAACAACATTTTAACAAATATATTTAAGGCGTGTAGGGTATTATGGAATAGCTGGCTGTCAAGTTAAGGAATTTTCCAGAATCGATTGACAAGTTTGCTACAGAAGGTGCTACATGAGTTGATGATAATGAGAATAAAACAGAATACTTGGGAAATGATGGGAACCGGGCGCCTTTGTCTGCAGTAAACACTGAGCGGATATAGTTGAGATAAATGAGGTTGGAGGCAATATTGTTCAGGAAATAGATGAGAATTCTACAGGAGTGCAGAATAGCAGAGCATTGATAGCCTAAATCATTTTGGTCAGATAAACAGAAAGAGCAATGTAAAGTAGTTCGACGTCTTTTAGTGATTATCAAATAACACACAGCAGATTCGCGATTGAATTTATCAGCAAACTTTAGTGACATGTGAAATTAAAGGTCAACATTATCGAGCGTTTTCACTTACCATGTACAGGCTGGGGAACATGATAAGAAAAGGCAAAGAGGGCGAAAGATCACTAAATTTTCTCGAATAGAATCTGCTTAATCAATTTGTTAGAAGGACAGTGAAGAAGGTTCAAATTTTCGATATAGTTTTGCTGAAAGAATTCGCAAAAATGTTCTGTGTTTCAGACGATGGAATGCGGTGGAATAATGCATATATATATATGTGTGTGTGTGTATAATAATTATTCTACCAAAATTTCAAGGTTCAAAATAATAATTACGTGATTTTTTATGCAATTGATGAAGGGAAGATTACAAATCGTCTACATTCAAAGTAGAAACGGTTATGTAACCAGCCAAAATATTTCCATGACGAAGGAACAATAATAAAGTTCAGAAGTTTGAGGAAAATGTTTCAATCTTCTTTGGGAATTGAACTGCTGCTCGAGAAATGAATTAGTGCAAATGTTATGGTGTTGTACATGAAGGGGCAGATGGCAACTCTTGGAATAGCGGACTCATCTTTATAACATCTTTGACATTGGAGAGACCTCATCAAGGAAAAAATAATTCTCACTTGGGAAATGGATTAACAATGTCAACCAGACCATTTGTTAAAGCCAATCATGTCTGAATAATCTGTGAATTATCTGATGAATTAACAGACATTGCGAGGAAGGGCATGCTATCGATATGTATGACGTGGGCTTTCAATTTTGTCAGACAAACTCTTTGCAGATTTTCACAGTCAGTCCAAGTGCATTGCATGAAAGAACATTGTTAACTTGCTTGTTTGATTGACGAAAAGGGAGGCGGATGAAAATAGTCGTAAGTGAATTGTCATCCGAGTAGGAAGAGTGTGTTCCGCTTAGGCATCGAATATAATACTATTCATCTATTTTTTAAACATATGTTTAAAATATTAAGATAAGTTTGGGTACAGAAAGACATTGGTTACAACACTTTATAATGTTGCAAAATCATGAACATATTAGCAACAGAAATAAGACGGACACAGGCAAAGTGGTAAAGTGGCCAGACGCGTGGCTGCTTGAATTTTTTGTGCTTTTGTGAGACGCAATGCATCATGGGAAACATTCCGTCTTGTGGCATCAAAGTATAAATGTGACTACTTTGAAGGGGGAAATGAACACAATTACGATGATGTGCATGCCCATGATTACTTGAAAGCGGCGTGGAGATTGGGGCAAATGAAACATACTCTGTACTGGTTTGGTAAACATGGGTATTAAATTGAAATCTAATGAATCATTTAATACATTTGTAAATTAATTGCTATTACTCAGGTGGCATATGGCGCACAATTTTAGTCACTGTAATGGCGGAAGGATGTGAAGGTCCTGCAGAAGGTACAGAAAAAGTTGTTAGGAAGACACGATGACAACTAAATAACATCATGAATATAAACCAACAACATTCTGGGGTTGGCCTCACAATGTAGATATTGGGAAGGCGTCCTTCTCGCATGAAGTCCTAGAAATAGGGAGCGATATTCAAAAACATAGGATCTCTCAAACAAGTGGCAGATGAGCAGGAATGTCTTATTTCAGAACGATGTTAGTCTTTGAAAGCTCCTTGCACGGAGGTTGATGGGCATTCAGGTTTTGTCAGTTTGAGAAAGACAATGCATTTGATCCTCAAAGAAGCTGTGTTATTTTGAACGGTTGTGGCAGAGACATGGATTTCTGGCTCAAATCAGATCAACAATGATCATATTGAACAGCAGAGAAGGCTTGCTGAGGCATATGGCCTCTTCCATTCCCGGAGTATCTTATGGGCGGGAGAATGTTGTTATGTGGAGAGATTGGTGAAATTGTTTTTTTTTCCTGTTGGAGCTGAATAGGCTATGAAATGATCCAACAGCGCTTGTAACACATAATCATAGAACAATTACTGAAGATAAGGAGACTATTCAGCCCATCTTTTCCATGCAATCCCCAGGAAACCAAGTAGCCCATTCTAATCCCACCTTCCTTCAACCGGCCCATACCCCTGCAGCTTACAACACTTTAGGTGCACATCCAGGTGCTTTTTAAAAGCGTTTAAAGTTTCTGCCTCTACCACAAATATGGACAGCGAATTCCAGTCATCTACTAGACGCAGTGTAAAAAAAAATCTTACCCATTTCACCCCTATACCTTCTGCTAATTGTCTTGAATCTATGTCCCCTGGTTTTAGAATTTTCCGTCAAGGGATACAATTTTATCCAGTCCACTCTATCTATTCCCCTTATAACTTTGTACACTTCAATCAAGTTACCTCTCAGCCTTCTTTGTTCTAAGCAAAATAACCCCAACCTATCCAATCTCTCCTTGGAGCTACGCTTTTTAAAATCTGGAAACAATCTTGTAAAACTCCTCTGCACTCTCTCTAAAGCTATTCCGACCTTCCTGTAATGCAGTCACCAGAACTGCATACAATACTACAGTTGAGGCCTTACCAATGTTTCATACAATTCCAACCATTTATCCTTACTTTTATGTTCTATACCTCTGCCAATCAAGGAGAGCATTTCATACGGCTTCTATCCAATCTTGTCTGCTTGAAATGCTGCTTTCAGTTACCTATGTACTATTACGCCAAGATCACTACAGTTTAATCTGCACTAATGTTGTTTACATTTTATCATGAATGATTTTCTCTTGAAATCCTTGTCCCTCTTCATAAAGCACAAAACCTGTATGCTTTATCATCATACTCTATCAGATTATGTAATTCATGGAAATATAGCAGCCCTCTCTGCCTCGAAACCACATATGTAAACTACTCAGTATTTTCTATATTCTCGCCTCCAGGTACTTACCAAGTTAATCACCTCATACCTTCGTGTCATTGGCAAACTTTGAGATCGTGTGTTTGCAGTCAATTATCTGCCATTACTACATACTAGTAAAAGCAGGCGATTAACGTTGATATGTTAATTGGTTAGCGAGGTGATGGCGGATTGGGAGTTATCGTACGTGGAAAGCTTGGTCAGACTTGTGGAGGATCCCATCTAGAATAATGAGAGATGATTTTATTTTTACACTTGAAAGGTCCTGATGGAGATTGATATGGTGACGGCTGAATGGATGTTTCGACTCGTGGAACAGTCTAGAACTGGATCGCAGGTCTTAAAAGCTAAGTTTCCTCCCACTTCAGTCGCGGGTGAGAAGAATTTTTTCTCAGGTGATGTTGAAACTTTGAATGTCTCTTATCCAAAGAGCAGTGACAGCAGGGCCAGTGCACATTTTTAACGTGAATGTAGAAGCACACTTGATTAACAAGAGGGTCGAATTTCATCGCGGGTAGCTTAAATATGGGGTTGAGGCCACAAGAATATCAGTCATGATCTTATTGAATGGCGGCGCAGGCTCTAATGGCAGAATGACCTACTGTTGCTCCTAGTTAGTGTGTGTGGGGAATATGTTATTGCTGAAGAACGTCTGCTTGCTGCAGTTTCCGTGTGAGAATGCGAGAGGGGGTAGTTCTGTGTGGAGAGAGATCTCTGTGTTTAAGATGTTTCTCTGTATGGATGGTGTCTGCGGGGGCGCTCGTGTGCATGAATGGGGAGAAGTCCTCTCTGTGGAGCAAGGCTGCATCAGCAAGAATGGAAAATAGCGATGAAAACAGCAGTATCCTCCTACATCTGTCTACTCACTGTCCTGTGCACGTCTTTCTCTGTTATCTTCCTCTGGCCTCATTTCATACCGGCTTCGATTTCCAAAATAAAAGCACTGCCCAAAATCTCTCAACTGCTCAAATTCTGCTCCCTTGTCTATCTAAAATTTTCATCACTTCACTATTGAGGAGCGAGGGTTACATATGACCTACAATCATATCTCCTCCTGCTGTCATGCAACCAATGAAACTTCACAGAGTATCATTCTAAATATACCTCAACCACCGTTATCGGAGATGAAAGCTAGTTAAATTACTTCATTTTAAGTTCAACCTATAACCTGTCTTCTCGGAAAATAAAGAAGAAAATGCAAAATTGTAATTTAAAAAAAAAACTGAAAATGCCTGAAAACAACTCTGCTCGTCTGATAGCATCTGTGGAGAGGGAAACAGAAAAAAAACAAAACTGTGAGTCCAATAATTATCATTTCTTAGGAACTGGAGAGAAGTGGAATTCCGATGAGCTTAAAGCTGTTGCAAAATAAAAAAGAAAGGGGTAGTGCAACAAATTAAGAGGTCAGGGATATGCCGGAGGGATGGAGAGACTACATCAGAAAGATGCAATTGAACACAGGACAAAGGGAATGACAATCACGTTGCTAAAGTTTGATACTTTTGTCTGGGCCAGATGTCGATAGTACAATAAATGTCAGCACTGTCTGAAACAAAATAAATGGTTCGCAGAAAATGGCAGAAAAAACACGCCCGCTCTGTCGCGAGACAACCAAGTCTGCTTTCGGTCTCCGCAATGAAAACGAGACTGCATCGTGAGCAGCGAATACAGTGGAATACATTGACTGAAGTACTAGTAAACCGCTGCTTGACCTGGAGGAATTGCTTGAGGCTTTGAAGGACAAGGGGGATGAGGTAGAGGTGCAGATGTTACAGCTCATTCGATTGCAAGTGAGAGTGCCCTGTAAAGGCAATAAAGTGTTGGGTTAGATAGCGGATTGCACCAAGGTTTCACAGAGGGGACTGTTTCATTGTAATTTTGACAGGCTAGTGAGGGGGCGATCTGTTTGCTGCTGGTATCATGATACAATTCGTGGAAGAGGCATAGGCTGCTGGGGTGGTGAATGAGTTCGTGGTGTACCACGTCCTAGTTTCAGAAAAGATGTATGCAGAAGTGCTGGATATGTGTCGGATACTGTTCAGGGGCCAAAGAGCAGGGTTTCCTGGGCTGGGGAAGAAGGGAGGATTCTCCGGATGTTAATTATGAAAGGTAACATAATCAGATCTGTGGATGGCAAGAAATTTTGGATTATTAGAGACTCCTTACCGAAATAATGATGTGAAGATTTATAACCCAGAAGTCTGTGGAAATCAGTGGGTTTGCAAAGAATGTTTGTGGACTGCCTAATGTCAGCAATTAAGACAGGAAAGTCACGCATTGGAGGTATCGGAGAAGGATCATGTGATGGTGAAAAAAAGTTTATAATTGGAAGAAAACTTGCTGAATTATATTTGTCTCCAGACATTCAGGCAAAAGCATGATTTTGCACCAAAACAGACTTCGATGTTGCAGAAAAAAAAAAATGAACCCTGTGAGTGGGCCTAAGTCGGACTAGATTCAGGAATGTCGAACATGACCACACACAAAAAAGGCAGATGTAACTGGGGTCCATGCTGGCAGCGATATCCACACCGATGTGAGTGCAAATGTCACATGAGAAAAAAGTTTTTTCACGCAGTGAGTAGTTGGGGTTTGGAATGCCATGCCTGGAATCGTGGTGGAGGCAGGTTCAATAGAGGCATTCAAAATGCCACTGGATGATTATTTAAATTGAAACAAATGTGCAGGGCTTCAGGGAAAAGGCAGGAGATTGACACGGATTTAAAATGTCCAGGGAGCTGATGTCGACACGATCTGCCTAATGCCACCCTTCTAAACCTTTACCGTTCTTTGATTCTGTGATTCTTATTTTGCGGAAGTAAAATAAAAACAAGTTAATGTTTGTTTCCTCAATGAGAGAACGAGTTGTGCTAAGCTGTGGTGTGTGGTGGTGGATGAGGAATGTTCGGGCCTATGTTCATTAAACAAACCGAGAGTCCTCAACACGCCCGTGTGGAGTAGGGAGGCTTAGAGGGATTCGATGTACATAGTGAAGAGTGCCGATCAGGGCAATGTAACTGGAAAATTTTGAGGTGATGTAGGGGATCTTAATAATCACAAAGTTAGGTAGGATGTTTAAGCACAGTAGGGGGAAAAATAAAGCCTAATATGAAGAAATAATTCCATCGGGGTAGGCTCTGGTGGAGACAATGGGTTTAATAGGAAAGTCATTTTTGGGAGTATATATATAAAGTTGGTACAAGTGGGCTGCAGAGTTGGGGCACCATGAGGCTGGAGGCTTTAGAGGGAAGGTCTACTTTGGAGTTGACATCAGTCGCAGGCTTGCAATCTATAGCTTGATGTTTGTTGATGGGGTTTTGTTCCAGATGTGGTGCAGAAGAAGTGTCTGAGTTTAGGTCCACAGACTCTGCAAGGTAGAGGACGGTGTGCCAGACAACATGCGCACCAAATTGAGTTTGTCAACTTTGCTTTTTCGTACATTGTATCAATGTCAATGACTGAACACACAGTCACACAGAACTAGATGTTGATGAAGACTGTGATTCTGAGCCAAGCTCATTGAAAAGCCAAAGCTAATTTATCTGCCGTTATGATTCTACAGTGACACTCGGCTATTAACTGGCATAATGACTTATAAACTGACATTGTGAATATAAAGTAACCAGAACTATGGAAAATTAGTAATCACCCCAAAGTGACCCATTGTCTTCAATCCTGAGCAAAAAATAACATATTTACTCACTTTTAGCAAAACAAACAAAAACCAAGAGATTATCCGTGTCGCAAAGGATTTGAGGAGTTAGAAATCGTCGCCTTGCAGATACACTGCCCCAATGATTAGCAAGAAATCATGTGAACTTAAGCCGTTCGATTACCTCCAAACTAGCGATGAGATATTATATACCCAACTGTCATTTATCTAACTCGCTACCCATAAACTCCCTCACTCCTCCAAAAGGACAAGCTCCCCACAAATCAACCCTCGTCCAACCTATAAAATAACATTAACATCGACCAGTCCAAAAACAACCCTCTCGGCCTAACAACGCAAATAGTCAACAAAGCCTCTGTCTGATGTGTTGAAATAGAAAATGAAACACCACTGATAAAAACAAGCTGTACTGACGCAACTCCCATGTTGGGGCCCTGCAATATTCGCCAGTAATCTGACGGAACACCCGTGAACTATACTACGCCTGTTAACTTACTGAGCACCATAAACCTATGGGCAATGGCAGACCGACACAAAAACAACAATATATACCCGTACCACTGTCTATGTAGTTAATCGTGTATTCATTTAATATAAAAAAAAATTGAAAAGCAATGCACTATCAATTAACTGAACTATTCCGATAAAGCGAATACTCTCTAATTAGAAACGTATGTAACATTACATGACACATTGAGCTTATTGAAAATGTAGGCACAGTAACATTGCGAAGTAACATTGAGTATTCAAGTAGCGCTCATAAAGAAAAGTCAATAATGAAGTAATTCAACCACTGGTTTAACCTGAATTTAACCATTAACTGTATCAGCTTCCTGATTAAACATTACTCAACTTCAGTAGATTGACTCACATCAATCAGCTGGGTGTATGAATGCCCGACATCAGGAAATTGAATCATCAACTACCAATTCAAAAAACAGGCGAAAACTGTGTGAACACAGGCAAGGTCGTTGCACGGCCTTCGCCGGAAGGCCGGGGACGAGGGTGGGCCAAATTCAAACCGGATTGAACATGAGGCAGAGGCATTGCGTGGCCTTCGAATGGAGGCCCGGGATTATTTGGGACTAATGTGAAAATCGTTCGCACATTATCTTAATTCATTAACTGGCTTTAAGTAATGCTCGGGATGATTTGGGACTAACAAATAAAATTTCCATTGTCGGCAGAGTGCATAATCTTTGTACTAAACACCTACTTTGAATCTGTCTGTGCTGGAGAGTAGATTTTTCCTAACTGGTTGAAAGAACAAATTGGCGACCTTGAATTTGAAACACATTCACATATTGGATATAGGTAAACTCCAGCCATTAATCAAAGCAGCAGAATCAACTGGCCGAAAATCCGCCAGGGGGTCAGAAAGCAGGGAGCGATACTGAATGGTCGTTGATTTTACATGAAGCATCAGTCCAATACTGCCCCGAACGTGTATGTGTTAGGGGTACTTTCTCATATTTAGGCATTACAGTCATCATCAGAAGTGAAACATTAAATCCTTCAGCACTGTATATAAGCAGTGATCAAGCAAGACAGCAAATAACAAATTAAATCTTGCATTGGGGTTTGCTATGTGATACATTTTGAGGTAAATTGACAGTTGGCAAAATATAATTTATATAAACCGAGACATTGCAAATAATATATAAAAATAATTATTCCTTGCTGATTCAAAATCAATAAAATGACTCGAAGCACACGACTGTTTAAAAAATAGAACCTGCTACAAGAATTTTACCTCACTTGCTACAACAATCACCTCAACTTACAAATATTCATTTTACTGATTACCAAGCAACTGATTTAGAAATCCTCACTTAACAAAGTTACCACGACCCATCAATTCATCCCTCGCTAATAAACGAATACAATGTAGAAATGGTAACCAAGTGCTCTGAAACTGACCTAGCATCTCAGAAATTCTCCAGTGTTTATCACTTTTCATATTAACAAACCATCCATTACAATGTAAAGTGATACACTGCAGACTGGCCAAAAACCATTCAAAATATTCAGCACCCAAACAAAAAGAGGCATACTCGTTATCCGAGGTAATTTTTAGCCCTCATCGAAATCCTATCCGTAAAGTGCTGTCCCTGGACTGCTCTGGGGAGTTTGGCTACACCGAATCATTTATTTTATTCAGCAGAAACCCTGGCCGCCAGTAGCTTGAAGGCGGAGTTTTTGAGGAGGGTGACGTTAAGGACGGATTTGGGGGCGCGGTGGGAGCGGTGATAAATGCCGACATGCTGGTTGTAGACTTTCACAGCCTGAGCATTGGCAATAGTCGATTAAAGCCGCCAAACTAGACGTATTGTTTGTTGCGCAGGCCAGACTGTCTCGACAGTTTACCGACATCTTATTCCATGAACAAATTTTAATGACACTGGTTTGGACAATTTGCAGGTGACATTCTGTCATGTTTTTCCCGTGAATTGGTGCTGGTACTCAGATATAATGCCCCGATTCTTTGGCCTGGATATATTCAATGTTCACGAGCCTTATGTCAATATTGTAAGGGAGCAGCGGCGAAGTTGCTGGTGCAGACATCACCACAACGCCAGGTGTTTCCTGTCAGTTCTGCACAACAACAAAACATACAGCGAGTGCTCTGTGAATCTGCACACTACGAGCTGCTGTGGGGTTAAACACAAACATTTTCAGTAGTAATTACTCATCTTAAAATAAAAATACATTTCATGTCGCAACAAATATCCCTGTTGGCTCTACTTCTCCCCAAGACTAGCGCTGATTAATGGAAAAACATTTATTCAAATGATTGGCAATATTTCCCAAAGAAGGTGCAAGTACATTTCGGCAGCTTATAGAGAATACTTTAGGAGCGGCATAGATCCGACTGGGTAAATTGGGAAAACCGCCCAAGAAATAATGGTGGTCTCTACACATCTCTTACTGGTGATAATGGAAATCAAGCAACTGCCCTTTAAATGAAGCATTTTCTATAAGTTTAACAACAATGGGCACCAATAATTTAGAAGTCAATGGAGATGAAGCCGGTTTTCAGATTTCAGGTTATTTCATTCTCAATAGTTAGCTAAATCGCCAAGTTTAGCTGCTTGAATTTCTAATGTTTTCCCTATCATCCTATTTGGAATCTCCGCCAAATTCTCCTCCACAACTTTGACAAATTAAACTCGTTATGGGACTGCAGACAACCCACTGAAATATATAACTAGTAGCCACAAAATAATCAAGTGCAAACACACAGTGTCATCAATATACACAGAATTATTTATCTGCGAAGCTTTTAAACTGGGTCCTTCGGCCTTGGACCTGAGGAAGAGAGTTTGTAAATAGATGTTTGCGTTGATTGTGTCTATCGCTATCCTATGGTGAAAAGGCCTCTCGATAAAGTGTCCCAGTGTGAAAAGCATTTATTTAATTGTTTAACACGTTTAATAAATGTAAGAATTAAGCTGCAATCTGTCTAACATTGAAACCTGTAAACCACACGCTCCCCAGCTCAAACACAGATTATAATCAGGATGCAAAAAATACATCACACTAATCTTAAAAATTAGAACTTTAAAGCTGTCAAACGTAACCGAATAGCTCTCATGAGGCTCCTGAGTTGGCCACTCTGATTTTGATTTTAGAATAATAATGATAAATGAGTACATAAACACTTTGTTGTTCCTTACATTCTTTGTTACAGTCTGAAGGAATGTTCTTCTCCTTTTTATACCAGACTTCTAGCTGGAAAGAAAAATCATATTTTTTTCTTGCAATGCCTGTTGAATTTCAAGTGAATTTCATATCTCATCCCAAAGCCATCAGTAACGAATAGAGTTAACGATTCATGTTGAAATGACCTTCCATGTGGTTGGGAACGGGTTGAAATGACAGGTCATCTCGACATGAAACGATAACCGTTTCTTTCCGGAGTTGATGCATCACTGGCTGTACATTCTAGCGTTCTGTTTTGTTTGTATTTTACGTCAACAGCCTCACATTTTTTTCGCGTTTTTTGTACTGAACAGGAAAGCCATGTAATAGGAGCAAAGAAACAGAGAGACAGTTAGAGAGTCTGGTGGTTAGAAAGACAGAGACTGAGTTAGAGAGACTAAGCCAGGAATAAGGCAGATACAGAGAAACACAAACATTCACACAGACACACACACAAACACACATAAAGAGATATATCTCAGGGCGAGTGGGGAAAAGTATACCAATTAGCTTATGTGTCATTAACTGGATGTTATGAACTTAAATAAATTGACAACATTGTTATTGAACAGAAATTTAATCACACAGCAGCTGACTAAGATCTGGAATACACCATAAAACATAATGGTGTAATGATATTCCACAGGATTCTTTAGAAGGCAATTGGACATGTGCTTTAAGAGAACTCATTTGCAAATGTATGTCGGGATAACAGCAGTTGTGACACAGCAGGTGTAAGAGCCCACTGCTTTGTAAGTTCCTGCTGTAAGTTTCAATGATTGAATGATCTGATACAGTGTTGTTGACTCATTTCCTTTCCATTCTAACAGGAAAAGGCGGTGGATGGGCCCGCGGTTCGTTTGATCCATTAATGGGCAAGTTCATTCTCATTGGTCTGTTACCAGGCGGCACTCTAGAGCTCCCACATGATAACATCTCTATGTTATTTGGAAGGAAGAGTCAACTCTGTTCAAACTGTTTTCAAACACTTAATTGCCGCCTCAGCCGGGTTTTCGGAAGGTGTTCGAAGGAGAGCCCGGCATCTGTGTACAGCATTCGGTTAAAGCTCAATTCCCAGCGCAGGATCCCAGTGCCGGGAAGATGCTGCAGTCCTTTCTAACTCTAACTGCACTGCAACTTCTGAAATGTAAGTTTTTAAAAATAATATTATCCTGTTCTACATTGCGGCTTCCACTGTTATTCAACAATGAATCTTATCAATACAGATATTGATATTTACTGCAGAAAACATTGAGCTATTTTGTAAGGTAAATTTTGGATTTGTATTCAAATATTAACACGTTTGCCTATTGTGTAATGGGATATTGCTGCATAATAATACGCAGATCGAAGGACGCTCGCTGCCTGAAAGGCCGGTGAATGCAGGAACCCTCATCACATTTCAAACATGTTCGGTTGCGCATTTAAATTATGGTAGCGCACAAAACAAGCTGCCAAAACTGGAAAGTGGGACTAGGCGGTATCCGATTTTTCGACCCGCGCAGGCCCATTCAACCGAAGGCTCTAATTATGAGCCTCAAATTGCTATGGCTTTACCCGTGTGCATAGGTCCCTGTTCTCTATCAGCGTTCACCTGAATTCCCTTAACCGGCTGGCTAGTTTGGAGTTGAAAACATTCCCAACTGAGACAGTTGTACAAATATAAAACAGATCGATTTGCCGAGAGAGAATAGTCCAGTCTGGGCTTTATTTATTGAACACGGACTTTTTTACATTTATTTCTGCGCTTCATTAAGATCGTATGAACTGAGGATTGATGAGTCGAGTTTATTTGCCGAAATTTTATCCAGTTAATATTTTAGGCATTTCAATTGATTTATAAATATATCATTTTGAATCATATTTGAAAGGTTTTGCACCTGGTTGGTGATTGTTTTAAATGTGATATTTAGTTCAGAACGATTTAAATCCGAAAGAGAACAGAAATAACACAGCAGCTGAATTTATTGAGTCCCCTGCTACTCTTCCTTACACACAGCTTATTAAGATTAACACTCTGATCAGACAATTTCAGCAGAGCTGGTACGACGACGAAAGCCGTCACTGTTAGAATATCATGGAGCGCAGTCCTGGTTTATGTCAATTAACTGAGTATGAAACTGCACCTACTAACGTGTGAGCCTCCACACATAGTACTCTCAGGGGTATTTCTCAGTCGACGATCCGCCTGAATTATGTGTGATATAAGCGCAAACACTAAAGCATGCCTAACAGTTGGTTCTGCCTTCGAGTGTTTTGCAAGTTCGATAAATAGTTTATATTGAAATAAGAAGAAGGAGCACAATTAATATTATAATGTTTTCTTTTGGCGATTAATTGCATTCTCCAAATATATAGTTACTGCAACTTCTTTAACTCATGGGAAATGGTACTTATCAATGTTCTTGTTTAATTTGTTAATACATGACCACATTGTATGAAGTTTGAAATTCCAATTGAACTATTTGTTTTCACGGGTTATGTGATAAGTACATTGGCTCAAATTTATTCCGAATTCTCATTGATTTTCAAGGTCCCATGTGGTGTTTAATGAGGTATCGAGACTTGTGCCTTTACTTCCTTCCACCGGTCTGATATTATTGTTCAGTTTTATGTCGATGCCTTGGTTGAAATTTGTTGCTGCTTCCAGTGCGTGTCTTCATTTACAATTCTAAATCTCTTATTAGAAATAAGAAATGCTGCCTTAGTGACAGGGAAACCTCGCTGCATTCTTGTCAGGTGCACGGTAAAAGGCACATGGCTCTCCCAATAAGTTTCTAATTATTTAGAAATAAATGACTGACACTAAACTCCAGGCATTGTAATTTATTTGAAGAACATGTCTTCAAAATCAAAGAACTGCTGGAAGCATGTATTATATATTGCTCCGGAAAATATTTTCACAAATCCCGGAATGAACAAAATTCTTTGTCGAAAATTGGAATATTTTTCCTTAAATTGGTAATTAATTTGGGATGAAATAGTTAGTTTAATAGTGTTGAATTCTGAGCTAGTAGACTCTTTGCTCATTTGTTTCATTTTAAATCCGCCAAGTTCAAAAGGCCAAATGTTGACCATTGCTTTTCGTGGCCGTTATCTGGGCTAACATGTTTTACTTATTTCCAATTGCAACTGATACTTGAGTGTCAAAAGGTCTAAAGTGATCATACTCCCAGCAGTTTGCTTTTATCTTGACCTCTGCCCCTCTTGTACAGAAACCGCAGACTGAACGTGCAATTCGAACCTGGTTATTTAAATTTAGTGGATAAGGAGCGTAAAACGTCGCTGTTAGAAATGAGCGGATCAAATTCTGGAATGTAAATTAACTCAATGAGTACAGAATCCTGGCCAGGGCAGCACTCACTGGTGAATGAACCAATGCAGATTTCCAGTAACTGACTTTCCTCAGTAGAAATGCGGTCAAACCTACTTGTGATACTTTGAAATAAGAAACATGCAAATTGTTTATTCAGCAGTATAGTGTTGGACCCAATTTTTGAATAGATTATAATAAAATATTAATCATTGTCAGCATCAACATTGCTTTAATTATCTGTTACCATATGTATAATTATTAACTGCAATCTACAAACAATAAATTAGCTAAAAACGTTCTTATATTTACGTATTTGCTCAGAATTTTGTTTAGCTTTTACTTTCATCAATATTATGGCTGATTGATATGAAGTTGTATTTTCTGCTTCGCTCATTTTCTATGTACAGATTCACAAAATTAACAAGTTTTCTCCGCCTCCTTCCACGTTCCCGATAACTTTTATGTAGAGTTAAGGGGATCTCTGGATTTTTTTTTAAAATTACTTTGCATCGGGGCGAGGATTATTTTTTTTTGGCTGCTTTGTCAGTAAAAAGAACTAAAATAAATTGTGTTTTATTGTCAGGGAATAAATTCGAGAATAGTTATCAGATACATTTTTCATTTACCGAAATATATTTACATTGGCTATTTAATTTAATTCTTTAAAAAAGTAATATTTTTAAAAGTTTCAATTCTAAAATTCTAACTGTGTCGCTAATTTAACGAACATTCCCTGCACAGCGCAGAAAGGAGACAGAAGACAAAATTAATATTATCCAGAATCATTTTCACAAACCAAGCGCAGATCAGGTTTAAATCCCCAAAAGCAGGCCAATGTTGTTAAAATTTAGAATGCGTGTGGTTAGATGGAGCGAGATTTGAAATTGTTTAGTTACATTGTGGAAATGTGCATATTATGGACTGTATTATTTTCCGTTCATTCGTCATCAAACAGGGAAATTAATTTATACAATTCTATTAATAACTGTGACATCTAAATATTAACTTGCATCTGCTTAACATAAACTTTGAATACCTGACCAAATAGATATCACATTTCGATTTAATCCAGAATACAACTCCAAAAACGAGGCAGTTAGTTTTAATTTCTCCCCTGCGGCTCTTGCACAGGCAAAGCAGACTCGATTGCAAATGTTTTTAATCCCAGAGTGCTAGAAGCAGAGCGCATTTACTCTTGGAGAAGCATGAATCACATTCTGGGATGTTAGGTCAATGACTGACTGTACCAACCTGTTAAAGTTGCAGTTACTGCCAACTGAACCCGTGCACATATTTTTCAAACATATGTTTATCAGTGGTAGAGCTTTGTGACTGTTGTCTGCTTTCATGAGCTGAAAGGTTTCAAATACTATTTTCAACTTTGGAATGATGGACAATGACTGTTTTTTTTCAAATTTAAATTGTAAATTGCGATTGATCAACGTTGGTTGTGATAGGATAATTATGGTAAAAATGAGTATTAATTGCACGCTGATAGGTGAGGAGAGCATAAGATCTCAAATTTTACCGAGAATTAACCTGTAAACATGCTTGATTATTTGTATCTTTTTGGGGGCCTGAAATCTGTTTTAATTAAATCACTTTCCTAAGGCAGACATTTATGTGTATATTATTTATGTGAACCTGAATGTTTGTCAGCCTGTTCCACATGCTTCATATGTTTTTATAATAGATCATGTTGTAGCTAATGAGATATCAGATCTCAACTCTCAAACTTGCATTCCTTTATGTATCAGGCTTTAGGTGGTATTTATAACTTGTGCACCTTGTACATGAGGTACTTAAAGAGGACATGTTTGGGCTGGCTCAAGGGGGCTGTTATGAACTTGCTGGTGCGCAGCTTGTTGAGTATTGTTGCGACTTCCATTACACAGGCAATCACAGACAATTCCAACAAACTCCTGAATAATATTTTCCAGGTAGGTGCATGCTTTGTGCAGGACTGGCAGAAATCATGTAAGGGGTTGCAGAAATCCAACTGTGGGTGGGAACCAATGTAAGATGTTTTATAACACGTCAAATAAGGAATATAGAGATACCAGAATATCTTCCTGGTTAAAATAAAAACCCGAGCCAATTTTGGAAAATGTTAACGCACAGTCAATGGTGTGAAACCAACAAATGGAAAGTGACCAAGAAACATGCAGGCCACCATGTCTTCGAGCACCGAGCGTGAGTGAGGTAAACATACCATCGATAGTATGTTAGAGGGACTTTAGATGGTGAGAAGGCGATCTGTGCAATGGGGTATTCTCGGGATCTCCTGGGTAAACGTTGACCAGTTAATAACATGAACTTGCTCCTGAGCCTGTACTGGATGCTTCATTAGGAGTGGAAAATGATGAAATCACAAACCGCTGGATTATTTCTTCCGAAAAGCGACGGGAAATCTACCTTCAGATAATGATGGAAACTTGGGTGTTTGTTGAATTTTTTTAACATAAAGTTCCTGAAAACATTATGTTCAAAAAAGGACAAAATATTCTCGCAGTTGCTTTGAACAAATAACGTTTCTGGCCGTTTCATCGTCCTCTTAACCCATGAAACTTTAATTCTCAACATTTCATTTCAGGCAGAACTGGGAGCAGTCAGGCTGATCCATCAGCTAATAACTCTTAATTTTCATAGTATCTGATATTTTCCTGTCCAATCTACGTGAATTAAAACTAACTGTCGGAGAAAATTGCGGTACCGATTTGATCATTGATTAACTCGCTCTCCATGTGCCTGTCAGGGAGGAATGGGATGTTTCCTGCACTCTGACAATGAACATATTTAAACCCTGTTGAGGGACAATTGCTGCCTAATGCAGAGCGACCATGACTTGGGTCCCGGAGAGGGGAATGTCAATAACCACTGATACTGCTGCCGATCCCAAATGGGCTGCCAATTCTCGAATTACATCCAGACAGAGATAGAGGTTACATGACGTTCCAGTTCCGGTGGGCGGGGGAGGGAAGGGCTGGCTGGGAGAAGGAGATTGCATTTGTGCTCTGGTGCTCTGAATGGACCTCAGTCTCCGCCAATCAGTGAGTTCGCTGTTATAGTCACGTCCATCTCCAGATCTCCGGGGACTGGAATATATTCTGAACGTATCGACCAACTGTCCCAGAAGGGGCATCTCTCCCACTTATAACCGGCTCGTTTAAAGGGTTGAATGCAATGAGAGGTTTTATTTTTAAATCGGGATTCAGTGGGAGATTGGGCACAGGCCAATATTCCAAATTCTTCTGCTCTGACCTGCAGAAAGTGGAGACCTGTTAGCTGGGTCTCGCGGATTTAATGGATTGTAATTCTGCGCTTATTATTGTATTTTACAGAGGCGGTGAAACTGAGACTGGCGAATGAGGGCAGTCGGTGCGCAGGAAGATTGGAGATTCACTACAGGGGACAGTGGGGGACTGTGAATGGTAACAGTTGGGACCTGCAGGACGCCGCCGTTGTGTGTCGGGAGCTGGGCTGCGGGACCGCAGTCTCTGCACCGGGCGGGGCTCACTTTGGGGAAGGCTCCGTGCCCATTGTGATGTATTATGTTGAGTGCAGCGGGAACGAGGCCGCCCTGCGAGACTGTAAATCAGATTCCTGGCGTCACTATTCCATTTCACACAACAATGATGCCAGCGCGATCTGCTCAGGTACAAATATTTCTTCTGCTTCTCATCGCCCGCCGGGTCTGATTTTTTCCCCCTGGAATAAAGGTGGAAATGTTATTTTGGGACAGCCGATTGCTGAAGAATGAGACTTAGGGCAGGATATTCCACTTGGAGTTAATGTTATATTCAATCAGATTCATTGTGTGTCATAAATTCATGACAATAATTGTGTTAATTTTTTAAAAAATAAGCTCACACCGGAATGGCAGGTTGCACCCCGCTTTATATCACTGCTGGCTTCTTGCTGTGAGGTGACGCGGACCATCCGAGGATAGGGAAGAATGTCCGGAAAATCCAGCACGCATTATACCCTCTCCCTCGCCACTCGCCCGGATGGTTCGGGATGCTCTTGTGGGAATGAGGAGACGAGTTGTTTGATCATGACTGCTCAGCGCTCGGCTCCATTCGCAATTCATCAAATTAGGAAGCAGCCCAGGAGCACACAGAGCAAATCCTGCACAACATCCATGCCTCAAATGATAAAAGACAAGTAATAAGTGCACCACACGTGTGTCTGCAAACAGCTAGCGACAGCAAAGAATGAGAGATTCCACTTAACATTCAGTTGCTTTACAATCTAACAGTCCATCACCATCTTAAACTTCGGGAACACCGTTGACTGAACTTTCATTTGCAATACCCAATGAAAATGCCGTGGCATCTTCAGCAGGCCAGAGGCTGAATGTTCTGTGAGTTTCGGTCATCAACTGTCTCACCAGAGTTTTTTATTTCCCGAATCATTGCTCATCGTGGAAACTGCACTTGACCTGTATAGGCGCTGCTGACACACTGTTCAGGAGACTTCCCATCCTCAGACGAAGTTTTCTCTTTGACTGGATGTTTATTCACCGCCATCAACCACGATTCTCTTCCTCAGTGGGGTAATAAGACTGATTCCTTAATTATGTGCAGAAGGAACGGCAGCCCCTCTAAAAACATTCTCTTCTCCATCTCTCAAAGAAACGGCCTTCTTCTCGCTGGTTCATATTCCATGAACTCCCAATCTAACAGCAATGAAGTAGCCCGTTCACCACACACAAGGCAGCTTCTTTTATGAAACACAAAATAATCTTCTCAAGCAAAACTGGATGGACACTTAATACAGGTCGTGTTAGCGAAGTTCACATCTGTAAATCTATTGGAAACATTACACAGAATCACACATTTTAGACGATAAAGCTACTTACTCCATAGGACAACCGGTCAATCTCAGGGTTAATGATCTAATCGAGCCTCCCCCGCTCCCCAACCAATTTAGCCTCCCGCCAAATCAACACCACGTTTTCTATCTCCATCAATATAACGTGAGGTTCCATTCTCCCCCATCTGTTCATCAGTCATAAATAAATCCATGTCAATCACCTCATCTTCTGTGGCCACGAGTTCCACATTCTAACAACCGTCTGGTTAAAAAAAAATATTTCTTCTGAATGCATTTGCAAATTTTAGTAGTTTTTTTATGTTTGCAAGTTTGGCCATAGACCACAGTTAACGATCATCTATCCCGTCAATTCGTCCAATCGTCATAAAGATCTTTATCATTTCAGTGCTCGGGCTACCTTCCCTAGTGAAAACAAATGTACCCAAGCAATTAATTTCGTTTCCCCCGACCTTCCTCGTAGAACTGTCAAAATCCAATTAAATAACTTTCAACTTTTCTCGCGTCTCTTGGAATTTGACTGCCCCGTTGCAACGGTGCCGTGGGTGTAAATGGCGGTGAGCTATTCAAATGTCCATTGACTTCGGCGGGACTGTAATATGCCGGGAGCGCAAGAGTGGGCTGACCGAAATATAATGAAACTATCAAGATTTTTAATGTCTTCCCTCCAAAAATGAAGGCCGAGACTGAGATCCATCCGATGGCGCATCTAACTAATTTGCACTTTCATTTTCCAATAAATACTTGAGCTCTGAATTAATTCTAACAAAAGTACTGCATTGTCCTTAACTATTATAACATTCATTTGCAAATTAAGTGCACATTTTGTGAATTTATTGCATTTACTGTTTATTCTGTCTCTGTAAGTACCTCCTCACAGATTTCCTGAGTGTCAACTGAGCTTCGAATTTGACTTCACAGACTAATTTTGAACTGTTTCCTGTGGATAATCTGTTTCTGTAAACGGTATACAATATTGTTCCTGGCATCCGTCCTGCTGGAACACAATGTACTACCTTTGTGCTGGTCTGAATATCTACCCTCAATCCCTAATCATTGATTTCTGTTTGCTATGCAGTTTGGAATTAATTCTGCTCGCTGTCCGCTAGCTCCACATCGTCTCTCACGGAATTAGCTTGTTTTTTTCTCTCTATTGCACGACAGTACAGAAAGTCTACTGTTAAATGTAAAGGAAACGATGTAACTATTACAAAAAAACAGAAGATGCCAAAACCAATGATTTGAGTAAGAGGTTCCAGTGGAGAGACAATGTTCACGTTTCACACCAGTAGCTTTTGGCACTAAAACTGTGGAAGCGATATTCAGAGACGACAGTCGTTAATGGTCAAACGATCCATAAACAACGTTGGTAACCATTATAGAAGGCAGCGATCTGATACTCTGTTATCCAAACGTTTGAATGCATCCGGCAGTGCAGTTGCTGTCCTGGATCAAATGACCCTTAATTATTGAGGGTCATTTTTGTTTTTATCTCTTCTCCCCTACATTACACGATGTAATTTAGGCTACGTGATGGAAGGTTACTGGACATTAATTGCCAAGGCCCGTGAAGACTATTCGGTTGCAATGAGTTTGCTTCTTCATCGCCTCTCACTGTCCTGATTAAACTAGATGTGAGGGCCGAGTGACGATGAGAGAGAATATTGTTGGACTATCACTGTCTCCCCATTTATTTGCTCGTCGATCAAAGCCTTAAGAGGCTCCCTAAAGCTTCGGGAATCAAAAGGTGATGTAAGGGAACAAGAACCAATCGACATAAGCTGTCCTTTCAAGTTTGCACTTGAAAGACGAGGAACATTCTGGGGAGCTCTAAATGCACTCCTTACATGATCAGCGTATTCAAACCAAGGCTTGGTTCCAAGAACTGTACATGGTTATCCGGTGATTGGTTCCTTTTGATTCTAGCTGTCAATATGTTAAAAATGCTAAAATAGCACGAGCCATTTTTTTCCCCTTGTATGTGACCGTTACATTTTACTGACAGATTCAAAAGGGCTCTTAACATTGCTTTGCGCTTCCAGTGTTCGGAACTTTTCACTAGGAAGGCAGTGTGGAATCAAACAGTTAATGTTTGAGGTTATTTCGTGTCTGTGTTCGTCAATGTGCTCCATTGACGAAATGACAAACGCCAGCAGATCAAATGGGAGACTCTAAACACTCGAGGACAAGTCAGGGTTCCTGGATTTATCAGACTAATTTTCTGGCCTTTCACAGTATGTGCAATAGGTGCCAGGGAAGAGTTACGCCCTGAAAGTATTATGAACAGAACGCTGCTGTTGCTTCCATATAAGTAGATGTTGTGAAGAGTGGGTCTTATAATTTCAAGAGAAGGGATTGAAACGTGAGGGGACAGAGGTAGTAAAAGTAGATAAATTGGGACTTTGAGAATAGATTTGTAATAAAATTATTAAATACAACCCGATAGAAAATACAGAATGGAAGGGAAAGGGATTTTTTTTGGTGATCAGATGTTTTCCCGCAGGGATAGATGGGGGTGGGGAGGGGAGGTGCCTGGATGCAACATGATGTAGTTTATATTTGCAAATTAGTGCCAATGTAATACCAGCTGTGAAAAGTCGAATTCTGGGTGGTCTTCATTAATGAGATCTATCGACTGCACCTCGAAGGTGTGCAAGTGTGTTGGGGTGAAAGATGGTATGGTTGGAGGGAAAGGGTAGCATTATCTTTTTGTCATTCAGTGTAGACAGAATTTCAGTGTTCTTCATAGGCCGCATTTCGGTCTATAGTTTCAGGGCGGGAATCGGGATAAGAGCGATATGGGATTGAAGAAAGTTGGCTGCGGGTAGAGTAGACATTGTTTGACGTCAAAGTGCACATCTCTTTCAGTATATGCTTAGCCAAGTTCCCTCTGTAGATATAGTGCGTGTTTGTAACACGGTACTGAGGTAGCAATAAATCTAAGTATGTTAAAGGTTGCATATGGCCACTTTGCAAGCAATAACTTCTGGAGCAATGTAGGGTTTAGCTTAATCGCGATTATGCCGGAATGAAAATTATATCAGGAGTCATCATGACAGGTTTTGCTTAAATAGATATGCACAAAATTGAAAATGATTGCGACTATCATGAATTGTTCTTCCTCAGATCACAGGTTTCCCAGAATCGTTTCCGGGGATTTCCAATGCTCGGGCAGACTGGAAATACAGTTCGGCAAAACCTGGGGAACAGTGTGTGATCTTCACTGGGATTGGAATGACGCCAGTGTGGTTTGTGATCATCTTCAGTGTGGAGTCGCTGTGTCCGTGGCAAAAGGGGCTTATTTTGTAAAGGGCACTGGACTTCAACGGAGCGATAAATTTGAATGTAAAGGCAATGAGAGAAGCCTGACAGACTGTCCAAACTCTCCAGTAAATGAAAACGACTGCACCCAAATGAACGATGTCAGTGTGAGCTGTTCCGGTGAGTAAAACGAATCCGAATGACAAAATAAGTTTTCTGGTGAAATTTTCAGAAACTGAGAAAAAGCCATTGATAGTTCCTTCTTTCATGATCATTCCCAAGCACTTCTTTATAGTTCACTGTCGCTTTTTTATGATTCTGGAATAACACAATTCTGTGTAAGTCAGTAACTTCTACGTTATCTAAAAATAGCACATTATTATTGCTAAATTAATGCTTGCACCATGCATAGGTTCTTCATTCACATTTGCCAGAACACCCATTATCGAAAGAACTCTCAAGTCGTGTTCTGTTTGCCAAACCTGAGGCACACTTCATTAATTACAAACGTAGGCGAATCATTAATTAACGGTGGTTGCGTTATTTTAGAGAGGCGTTTCAATGAATTGACCCAAATGAGGTAAATAATTAGGAGAAAATTTCCTTTCTGGTTTCTCGCTCAAAATAGTGGGATTATCTCAGTAGCAGCATTGCAAGTCTACTTTCAATCTGCCCACGTCAGCAGTTCAAGAGAATGGATTTCAATCGCTTTTGCAGGGGAGTGTAGGAACCAGTAATAAATGCAAACCTTGTCAAATATATTCCTATCCCCGTCAACAACAAATTCATCCTTTGAGTGGCCTTGTTCTGGTTTACTGCACCCGTGACTCTTTATCAAATCTTTGAAATCAATATAAGAATTTTAACATAGTTTTATCAGCCCTAATTCTTCCAGATTAAATAGCTTCAAGTCATCTTTGTTCAAACTGGGATCATAATACAATGCTTAATTACATTATACATCTTTCATATCTACGTTTTATCCCCTCCAAGACGAATATTTTCTTCCGGAGTGCCCTGTCCAAATCTGACATATGTTATGCAGGTTGGTTCTGGCCAATACTGGGTATGACTGAAACGTCACGTCCTGTCTTTGGAATTTCAAAGCTGATGTGACAAAGTCCAAAATTCCATTAGCTTTTTGTTGGATGAACTCTCTACTTTGAGCAAATAGACGCGTTCGTTTAAAGGCTTTCGCAGTCTGGTGAGTTTCAAACAATAAGATGTGTAAACAGTCCAGTGCAACACAAACTTTTCCATTTTCATCTTTTCCTTTTTTATCTTTCGCCATGTCTATATTCAAATGTGGATTTACAAAATGTTTTCGTCCTTATTTTTATTAAAAACAGGGAAGCATGGACCCCGATTGGTTGGTGGTGAGAACAGGTGCTCCGGCCGGGTGGAAGTGCTGCACGGAGGGCAGTGGGGGACGCTGTGTGATTTTCACTTTGGTTTACAAGACGCCAGTGTGGTGTGTGAGCACCTTCAGTGCGGGGCTGTAAAGGAAATCCCGAGGGCTTCTTACTTTGGGCAGGGAACTGGCCCCGTGTGGAAGGAAAATTACAGGTGCCGCAGGAATGAATCCCGATTGACAGATTGTCCGATTACATCCGGGGAAAGTTTTAACTGCTCACATGGAAATGACCCGAGTGTCATCTTTTCGGGTGATCCTCTCAGTCGATGTAATCATGGATTAAAATAATCTCCCTGCAGAACTGAAAGAGGCCTTTCAGCATGTTCTGTCCGTGCAGGTTCTCTGCAAAAGTAACTCACCCACTCACACACCCATGCAATTTACAATAATCCGGTATTATTTTCCATGCAATTATCTGACCACATATATTTTAAAATCTCCGATTGATATTCATCCACCAGATCTTCAGCCAGTGCATTTCAGATCCTCGCCGCCACATCCTCAGACGGTGCTTTTCATATCTTCAAGCACCATATTTTCCGACAATGAATTGCAGATCCTCATCATCATCATTTTCAGAGAGTGCATTTCAGGTCCTCATCCTTCGGTTTCTCAGGCAGTGCATTGCAGACCCTCATCATCCACATTCTCGAACAGTACATTGCAGAACATCAAACACCCACATTCTTAGACAGTGCATTGCAGATCTCCATTCCCCCACATTCTCAGGCAGTGCATTGCAGATCTAAATCCACCACATTCTCAAGCAGTGCATTGCAGATCCACATCCCCCACAATCTCTGGCAGTGAATTGCAGATCCACATAGGCCACAATCTCAGACCGTGCGTTTCATATCCTTGCCCACCACAATCTCGGAAAGTGCATTTCAAATCCTAATCCACCACTTTGTCAGATAGCGTGAAGCAGATCCTCACGTACCACATTCTCAGCCAGTGCATTGTAGACCATCATCCACCACATTCTCACACAGTGCATTGCAGATCCTCAGCCACTACAATCTCAGGCAGTGTATTGCAGATTGTCATCCACCGCATTCTCGTACATTGCATCCCGGGTCCTCATCACCCACATTCTCAGTCAATGCATTGCAGATCCTCATCCATCACAATCTAAGACAGTGCATTGCAGATCGTAATCCAGCATTTTCTCAGACATTCCATTGCATTTCCTCATTCACTACAATTTCAGTCAGTGCATTGCAGATCCTCATCCTCCACACTCAGAGGCAGTGCATTGCAGGACCTGATTAATCGCACCATGCAAAATTAACATCCTTACGTCACCATTTCCAATTTGTCCATCACCATAAATCTGTACTGATCATTCATGATCCTTCCGCCAATGGCAATATTTTTTCTGTGTCATATTGTCCAGATCCCGGAGGTTTTGAGCATTCCCTCTCCAAGTAGAATATTCGTAGCTCCCTAAAACTATGTAGAAAAAGTAAGTTTATCATCACCATAATGATCTTATGAAGCATTTCTGCATCTTTTCTAATACCTTCAGACCCTCCCTAAAGTTTGTAGCCCAAAAATGGAAGGATTACTCCAGATGAGGCCGACATGAATCATCACATCTTCCCTGCCGTGTACTCAGTGCCTTAGTTATACACCAAAGAACTCAAAACTTTAGTAGCCTTTTCGCAACCTGCGCTGTCAAGTACAATTGTATGTAGAAATGCACCCGAGATTCATCAACTGCTGAAACTCATTTTGAAATGATCCCGTTCTTTATTATTCCTTCTACTCGTCCTTCGTCTGCCAGCCTTACTTCACTTAAAAACACTCTCACTTCTAAAGCACAAGTCCAGGTACAAGAATGACTCAAGTTATTTACCATAGCAGTCAAGTCTGTGAATGAAGTGCAGTGCTGTGGGAATGCTGCCCTCTATAATACTTCGTGTTCCAGGTAAAAGGGGTAATCGATGCCATCTCTGCATCAGTGGACGTTAATAAAAATGTGAACCATGGCTCTACTTTGAGGGAAACGAGAGAGTCTTCCCCGGTGTCCTTTCCAAAGTTATCCCTTGATCAACATCAAACAATGTAGCTCATCTGGTCATTATCACATGACTGTTTGTGCGATTTTACTGCGCCCATTATGGCTGCGGCGTTCCTTAAATTGCAACAGTGACGACATTACACAATGCAAATAAATGCCTGCAACTTGCGTTGAGACATCCGGTAGTTTTGAAAAAAACACTTATCAACTTTAAATATACATTTATTTACTTCCGACAAAAGTGAGCCAACCAATGCTTCCCTCAGCTAAATTTCATCTGGAACTTTCCGCCCCGTTCTAACAGCTTGTCTGTGTTCGATTGAATTTTATCCTTTCAACATTTTACAACACTTAAAAATTCCGTGAAAAAAAAACGTTAAATTGTTCCTCTTACAACCAATAATATATATTACTGGAATAATATATATAATATATATTAGGGGAAAATTAGGGTTTGCTATCCGTGTGGAATGTTCTTTTCCTCTGGCCTGGAAAAGAAGAAATCTTGAACACGACATCCTGTTCCCTTTCAAAGAGCAATTCCATCTCCAAGCAGCCATTTTAGCCTTTTATTCCACAGGCGCTAACATTTCTGCCAAGCATCATTCGTGGCCCTTTTCCAAAGGTCATTTGAAAGTCCATAAAAACCACATCCTCCCCATGACCCTCATTAACACTCTCTGTAACCTCATTTATTTACTCTAGCAAGTCCGTGCAATGCGATGTCTCTTACCAAATCCGCCCTAGTTTGTTAATGAATCCACATTTTTTCAAGCATAACTTGCTGTTACTTCTGCTCCAAGGGATATTTTCCAAGGAAAGAAAGCTTTCCCAAAGACAATATTAAACTTACTGGTCTGAATTTACTGCATTTATCCTTACACCCTTTCTTGAACAAGGGTATAATATTTGGAAACATCAGTTATCGGCATTGAAGAAGGATGGGAACATTATGACCATTATCTGGCGATTTCAGTTCAGGTCATGCACCTCGAATACATCTCATCCAATCCATGTGTCGTGTCAAATTCAACATCAGTTGCCCAAGCCAATTCGTCATCTTTATAAATATCTAGCCATTCCATTTTTTTTCTTCTGCCTGTTCTTTGTCCACCATTGAGCAGCGTTTTCTTCCTTGGCAAAAACATACTCAAAATGCTCACTCAGCAGCTGAGCCAAAACATCAGCCTTTATATACCGATGTCCTTCCTGGTGTCGGTTTTGTGCCTATATAAGACGGTAAGATCACGTTTTATGTTAGTGGGACTCTCTTATACGGTCTGGATATTGTACATTAATCTTGGATCTCACTTGCATTATCCAAATTCAATGTCCCATGCATATATTTTGTTCTGTTTCACCTTAATCCCCACCTCGTTAATCAGCCAGGGAGCCTTGGAGTTTTTGCATCGTCCTGCACGTGTCTAAGCCAATTTTCCATTTTTGCACCTGCAAAAGAGCCTGCACGTCACTGCGGGTTGGAGTTTACCTAACGGAACGGCAAAATTTGCAAGGGGAGTTCGAGAGAAGACGGGGTGTTGTAGACCAGTCGGCCTGACATCGGTGCTGTGGAGAATTCAGGATTCCGTTTTGGAATATTTGTTAGCTGAGCCCTTGGGAAGCAGTGGCAGATTCGGACAGAGTCAGAGATGGACAGAAGACTGTTTGGCAGACAAGAATCAGGGAGCGGTCATGAGCAGGTCTTTTACCGAATGGCAGGCAGTGAATACAGCGGTGCTGTGGGGGTCGTTGCTGCGATCCCAGTTATTCACGGTGCGTGTCGATGATTTGGATGAGGGAGCTGGGCGTGGTGTCTCTGAATTTGCAAATGGTGCTGGTTGCGAGGCTGAGCTGTGTGGAGGATGCAGAGATGCTT
The DNA here is from genome assembly GCF_964194155.1 of Cetorhinus maximus. Lineage (NCBI taxonomy): Eukaryota > Metazoa > Chordata > Chondrichthyes > Lamniformes > Cetorhinidae > Cetorhinus > Cetorhinus maximus. The sequence continues at coordinate 431,423 of NW_027596139.1, read as the reverse complement.
CGGTGTGATTTGGACAGGGTGAGTGGGTGGGCTGCTGCATGCCAGAAGCAGTCTGCTGGCGATGGTTGTGAGTTTGTCCACTCTGGTCGCAGGGATGTGAGGGCAGATCGTTATCTGAATGGCTTTGAATTGAGTGAGGGGAGTGTGCAACGAGGTATGGGTGGCCTTGTGCACCGTTCGCTGAGGGTAAGCATGCGAGCGCAGTGGTCGGTGGGGGAGCTGGATGGTGTGTTGGCCTTCGTAGCTGGAGGATTAGAGTAAAGGAGGGGGGATTTCTTGCTGCAATTATACAGACAATCCAATTTCACATCCGAGTGACACAAACATTGCTCATCATAACAAAGAGACACAGGGAAGGCACATTCTGGGGAGGTAATTTGCACTAGTGAATTAGAAGGGGATAATACACTTGCCCAGGCTGTGCAAGTCCATTTCCCTAACCTCCCAAACTCTGCCCATACGTATTGATAGACCCCAAAATCCAGATCAGAGGTGGACACAGCCTGTTGATTGTCTTTACCTTGACGGGCGGCCTCTGGAGGGCCGAGACCTGGAGGTGCCCGGCCTGCTTTAGTGGTCCTGCTATGTGGCAGTGATACCCTCCTCGGCATGTGGAGCTCGGGCTGCTGAGGTCACAGGAAGTGGGGATTCGCAGAGGATAGGTGCTTACGGAGCCATCTGATTGTATAGACACGGTGATGTGCATTGGCGGATCATCCTGCATATTGGTGCCTGAAAGTCCTTGGCTGATTCATTGGCTGTGTGCGTGAGTTAATGTGTGTGTATGTGCCTGCGTGTGCATGCGTGTGCATGTTCATTTGTGTGTTCATGAATGTGTGTGTGGAAGAGACAGGGAGAGGCGTGTGTGTTTATTCCTGTCTATATTACTGTGTGTGAGAACGTGCGTTTGTCTTAAAATTTCTGCGAATGTGAAAATTCACATGTGTTTATGTACCTGATTTATGTGTATTGCTGTTAGTTTGTGCGTGTGTGCTTTTCTGTGTGTTTGTGTGTCAGGGGGTGCTTGTGAGATCTTGTGGGTGTGCATGAGTATCTCTGCTTGTGACAGTAATTTTGTGAGCATGTGTGCATCCTTTTTTGTGTGACTATGTGTGCATTCGTATGTATGTCTGTGCATTTGTGCGTTTTTGTGACTTTTTGTGTGTGTGTGCGTGTTCTGACTGTGTGTGTATTCATGTGTGTGTTTGTGTGAGTGTGTGTTTCTTTGCGCATGTGAGAGAGAGATAGAGAGATAGGGAGAGAGTTTATGTGAAACATAGGAACATAGAAATATAGAAATTAGGAGCAGGAGTGGGCCATACGGCCCTTCGAGCCTGCTCCGCCATTCATTATGATCATTGCTGATCATCCAGCTCAATATCCTGCTCCAGCTCTATCCCAATATCCTTTGATCCATTTCACCCCAAGAGCTATATCAACTCTTCCTTTAAAACATGCAATGTTTTGGCCTGTACTAATTCATGTAGCAGCGAACTCCACAGGCTCAGGTACGATAGAGGTGTTGAAAACGCAGCTTGACAAATGCATGATTAGGATGGGAACAGAGGGATACGGACACCGGAATTGCAAAATGTTTTAGTTGACGGGCAATATGATCGGCGCAGGCTTGGCGGGCCGAACGGCCTGTTCCTGTGCTGTACTTTTCTTTGTTCTATGACATCCATTCCCTCTACCTCTCCAGACCACATCGGAACAATCAATCCTTCTGCAAGTTCATCCCTCACCAATACACTAAGTCGCACTATAACTCTATCACTCAGTTGGAAATCCATTCCCTCTAACACCTCAGCTTCTGTTAAGGACAGCCTGGCACGTGCCCCACGACCACGATCTCTCAGCTATCCGTTCATATCCAGTGCAGCACAATACTTGGAGAAGCCATTTTGACAGAAAACTCCTCTGCCTCTTCTCGGAACGGGTCGCATCAATCTCCCCCACATCTCTATTCATTATTATTCACCAAGATTACAAGTGGATATTTGCCCTCCAACCTTACTGGTAATTCTGTGGATTGCTTCACCGCTGCTCCCATCCCCGCCACGCATACGACCCATCTTCTTTATTCATATACGTCCGTCCAAATAATTGCCTTGTAACAGCAGCAAACTTCATCTGTCGAAACTGTACTCTCATTGGAAAAATCACCTTTGCATCTACAGCATTTCTCCAACGAAATCAGAATAATTATATTGAAATTCTTAAGAGTCCTAGCTATCCCTGTGTTTACGTGAAGGGAACATTATTTCTGATATTTTGACTGCTATGTTATTCTGCCTTTACTTTACTGGTGTTGACTGGGAATAGACCACCTATCTATTATATAAATAATTCAATTCCTGTACTCCCTATGCATGACTCATCTGTGAGGCCTCCCGCTTCCTCCCTCGACTTCTCATTTCCATTTCTGGGGATAGACTGCCTGCAGTGCATGCTACAATGCTACCATCATGCACACCAATCTTTATCATAATTCCTGCCATTCTGCTTCCTGTAATTTCTCAGTTGATTTTTCACATTCCTCCGCCTTCATCACATCTGTATTAATCGTGCCATGTTCCACAGCGCTACTATAGAAATTCCTTCCTCCCTGCTCTGCCCAAAAGTCCGCTTCATTGGGGCACACAGGGATCTCGACCATGACGGTCCCATATCCTGCACTTCCGCCCTCGACCTGCTCCTCTGCATCAGCATCATGCTAGACTCCCATCTATACCCATTTTCCACAACCCAAAAGATCAATTATTTTATTGTCTTTGCAATTTGCACCTACTACGTCAGGAAATGCACTTTCTTTGTCGCCAGGTCTCTTTCGCTAATCATAAGTGGACCGTTTTACCTCCGGGACTCAGCTTTATTTCTGCACGAAACTGCAGAGCCCCCCCGTAGAGGAATAATATATTTCATCCACATGCGGTACATGCAGAACACTCTTTCCCTGTTCGCTTTTCATTTTTCAGGGCAACAACAATTCCATCCTGGTGAAGTAGTCATGTTGGTGGTACTGCTTCTGCTTTCCTATACTTCATTCATTGAACATGCGGATATTGCTACAACTCACTAATGAGCCATTTTGTATCAAAGTTAGACGTTGTACTGATCTGTCACTCAGCAACGTGGCAAATTATGTATGGAATTTAAAAGCAATTTAGTGCAGTCAGTGGAGGCCTGTAATAAGTACAAAACATGCTGGAAAAGCTCAGCAGGACATGCAGCTTCCGTGGAGTGAGGAACAGAGTTAACGTTGCCAGTCCAACATGTTTCTTCTTTGGAATTCCGAGTGCCAAAAAAAACGGAGTTCTTATTATCTGAACAGATGCTGCCAGAACTACGGAAATTATTCGAACATGTTCTGTTGTTTAAATGAAGGTGGCATCTTGCTCTCTGTTCTGTTGTGCCCTCTACTTGTTCGCTGTATTGCAAAGCACAAACTAATGTTTGATATGAAGTAAGAACTATGAATATAATTGGTTTTCAAGGCTGCCTGAGACACGGTAATGCATTAAAAGAAATTGAACTGTACTGCTATGTATTTCAAATTGCAGGAGTCACTCAAGGGGCATATTTTGTTTATAAGGTACATATTTTTTTTTGTAAAACTGAAGTAATGAATAGTTTCCATTGTCTGTTATCCAAATTGTGACAGTAATTATATTCTTTCCTGTCCCCACTACTACCTGTTTGTGTTTGACGTTTTCCAGCTCCAATATAAAATCTGCAGTGACGTGGCTACAAGGAAAGAAACGCTGGGACCTGATTATCGAATGGCATTGAACACTCAGGTAGAACAGGCAGATGTGGTGGATAGCACAGTTAATAAAACAGTATTAATACTATAGTGAGAGATAACCTTGGATCCGAACATAAATGCATGGAATTAACTGAGGTGGAATTAACAAACAGCAAGCTCCAAAAACGATGCAATAAACAGTAACTGTAATGTAAATCATAATATAAATCAGGACATTTTTAGTGCGTGTAACAAGAATAATACCATAATCACGGAATCGGAATCACAGCATCTTAGCGCAGAAGAGGCCATTCGGCCCATTGAGTCTGCAACGACACACGATTACAACCAGAACTAACAGCCTAATTCTATTTCCCAGAAATGGCCCATAGCCATGAATGTTATGACGTGCCTAATGTTCATCCAGGTACTTTTTAAAGTACGTGAGGCAACTCGCCACCACCACCCTTCCAGACAGCACATTACAGACCGACACCACCCGCTGGTAAAAATAAAGTTTTTCCACAAACCCCCCCTAAACTTCCTATCCCTCACCTTTAACGTATGCCCCCTTGAGACTTCAACTAGGGGGAACATCTATTCCCTATCCAACCTGCCCATGCCCTTTGTAATCTTGTACACCTCGATCATGTCGTCCCTTAGTCTTCTCTGCCCCAACGAAAACAACCCAAGTCTATCCAACCTCTCTACAGAGCTTAAATGTTTCATCCCAGGCAACATCCTGGTGAATCTCCTTTGCACCATCTCCAGTGCAAACACATCCTTCCTATAATGTGGCGACCAGAACTGCACATAGTACTCCAGCTGTGGTCTCAACAATGTTCTATAAAACTCCAACATGTCCTCCCTCCTTTTCTAATCTATGCCTTGTTTTATAAAGGCAAATCTCCCATATGCCTTTCTCACAGTCCCAATAACGTGCCTCTCTGCCTTCAGGGAACTATAGAAACATACGCCAAGGTTCCTTTCTTCCTCAGAACTTCCTAGTGACATTTTGCTCATTGAATACTTCCTTGACAAAGTCATCTTTCCAATGTGTATAACCTCACACTTTTCATGGTTAAATTCCATCTATTTCTTATCTGCCCATTTGACCATCCCGTCTATATCTTACTGTACCACAAGATACTGAACCTCACTGTTAACCACCCGGCCAATCTTTGTGTCATACGCAAAATTACTAATCCTAAGACCCGCAAAATCAAATATGTCGTTCATATTATTGACAAAAAATAGTGGAACGAGCACACATCCCTGAGGTACGCCACTGGGTGGACCTGGCTTCCAGCCACTAAAGCATCCTTATGTCATCACGCTCTGCCTCCTTCAACTTAACCAATTTTGAATCCACCTTATCAAATAACCCTGAATCCCATGTGCATTTGCATTCTTTATAAGTCTCCCATGTGGGACCTTGTCACAAGCTTTGCTTAAATCCATTTAAACTACTTCAACTACACCACCATCAGCTACACATCTGGTCACCTCCTCAAAAAATTCAATCAAACTTGTTAGGCATGACCTCACTCTGACAAAGCCATGCTGACTATCCCTGAGTAAACCTTGCCTTTCCAAGTGGAAACAGGGACTCTCCTTCAGAACTTTCTCCAACAGTTTCCCTATCACTGACCTGAGACTCACTGGCCTGTTCTTTCCTGGCTTATATCAATAATCATGAGGATGTTCGAGGTCTAATAAACTGGGAAATGCTAATCAGTACTAATGTTTTGTAGGTAGATATATTGGGGTGTATGTAAGGTGGTTTCCCGAACTTGCACGTTGAAGAACCAACTCGACAACTGGCAATTTTAGATCTAGTATCGTGCAATTAATTTGCCGAATTAATACTTTTGTTGTAAACTACCCTTTAGGAAGGAGAGACCATAAATCGCAAAAAAACAAGTCTTGATTCACAACGTGTTTTTGTTCAATGGGATATTCGTCTAAAAGGCAAAGGAATATGTGATTGCACGATCTTCAAGTTGACTTTGTTATTGCAAAGCTTTGTTAAAAGGCCTGATTATAGACAGTCAATAGCTAACACTTAAGGAACGCGTGCATAGTTTACCAGAAAAATACATTCATTTAATGCAATAAGGCCAATCAAGGAATGTGTTTCAGCCATGGCTCATTTATTAAATATAGGATTACATTGTGTCAAAGGAAGAAGCGTACAAATTTGCAAAAATGGTAAGCTTGAGAATTGGAAGCATTTTAAATTCCGCAAAGCGGAAACAAAAACAGAGAGAATCTTCACAGAATCACAGAATGACACAGTGCAGAAGAGGCAATTCGGCCAATCGAATCTGCACTGGTACGTGAGCAACACCTGGCTTAATTAAGGGGAAAAGATTATAAGGCAAAAGTAGCGTCAAACATTAAAATATAGATTGTTAAACATCCTACAGGCAAGCATAAAGGAAAATACTTGTGAATAAACGTCAAATATGGGCCCATTACCAAAGGATTATTGAGAATTTATAATGCAGAATAAGGAAATGGCCCAGAAGCTATACAAATATATTGTGCATGTCTTTATGGAGGAAAATATTAAAACCTCCAAGAAACACTGGAGGAGCAGGGGACTACTCTTAGCGAGGAAATTCATGATATTAATATTCGCCTTGAAAATAAAACTGGAGAAATTACTGGCCTTTAAAAAAAATGGTTCCCTTTGAGTTGAAGTTCTGCATCCAAATAAATTGAAAGATGTAGCTTAGAGATAGGAGATGCAATGGCGATCATCATTCAAATTTGATAGATTCTGGAATGAAATCTGCTGATCGGAATGTGCCGAATGTAACCAAGTTATTTAAGAAAATTAGGAGAGAGTAAATGGTGAACTACAGGTGTTAGCCTGACATCAGTAGTAAGGAAAATTCTAGTATTCCTAATGGAGAATGTGAACTTTATAGACCGAGGAAATAACCGGAGGGTTAGCCCGAGTCAACATTGAATTATAACAGGGAAATCGCGATTAATAAATTTGATGGAATTTTCTGAGAATGTGCCCAAGCAGAACAGGTCACGGTGATGCTCTGCAAGTGGAATGTTTAGAATTTCAGAAAGGCTTTAGTAAGTTCCCACACGTGAGGCTGGTAAGCAAAATTAGATGCATGAAATTGCGGGGGTGGGGCGATGGTGGGGGTTGGAGGGGGTGTGGTATTAAAGCCTGCATTGTGAACTGGTTAAGAGTCACAAAACAGAGACCAGGAATAATTTTAATATTTTCAGGTCGGCAGGCTGTGACTAATTTGGAACTGCAAGATTAATTCCCTGGGATCCAGTTATTTAAAATCTATATCAATGATTCGGATCTGTGGATTAAAGGCAACATTTCCAAATTTACAGATGACACAAAACAAGGTCGGAGTCGCAATTTTGAGATGGATGCAAGGTGGTTTGCAGAAGCTAAGCGAGTGGGTGTAGGTACCGCAGATGGAATACCATTTGCAGAAACACGATGTTATCCACCTTCGTCGGAAAAAAGAGAAATACCGAGTGTTGCTAAAATGTTCAGAGAGTGGAAGTGTGCCATTGGGTATACTTGTTCATGAGTCATTGAAAGCTAACATGGAGGCACATCCAGCAGTTAAGAAGCTAAATAGCACATTGGCTTTTGAAGGAAAAAAATTGAGTGCAAGGTAAAATATTTATTTATGTAATTTGATCGTTATATTTGCAGAATAGGAATGGCAACAATGTTTCACAAAATTAATTCATTAAATGGAGGGATTGTCATATGAGGAAATATTAAATAAAAAATACATTTAATATCCAGAGTTTAGAAGGTGTGGGGCGATCGCATTCAAACAAAAAAAAATCTAACAATGTTAGGCAAGGCTGATGCTGGAAGGATTGTTCACCTGTATCGCGAGTCGAGAAACAGGGGAGGCATTATCTCAATTAAGAACAGACCATTTAGGACAGGGATGAGGAGGCAGTTCTGAAAGGAGAGCGTGGAGAATCTTTAGAATTCTCTGCCCTAGAGGGCTGTGGAGGCTCAGTCAATGCGTATTCAATGCACCGATGTCAATAAGTTTCTAAAGTTAATCAAGGGATACAAGAAAATGCAGGAAAATCGTGTTGAATGCGAATATCACCCATTATTTCATTGGTTGACGGGAGGTCCCGAAGGTCTGAATGGCTTACACCTTCTCCTATTTCTTCCTCAGTGCAGATATGACAGCTCAGTACTGGGACATCAAGTAGGTTATATAAATCATCACGACAGCAGAATAGTATTCATCCACATTTTTCGAACATGCAGCCTCGAAATCTACTTCACTCTACCAATCGTTCAAAGGAAAATGTTCATGATTCAACGACATGAGTCATGAGCAGCCACATACAACTGAAATGGAGCTGCCAACACGGTGAAGTGACAGCACATGTCTCTTTGCATGCTGAATTGCGGAATCAGCATGAAATGTGCAGAGCTAAGCGATGCCAAAGCCAATGGATCAGCTCATAACTCTGTAGGCCTGCCACATCTATCGAGAATGGTCGTAGGTAATAAAACAACTAACATTCTGAGGCTGGTCCACGCTGACCAATCCGCTTCCAGGATTATTAAATGACAGGGATGAAGCATTTGATCCTATCTTCCTCCAGAAGCCCCCTCGCATCACAAATGCTTGCCTGGAAATAAATATTTTAAATAATTGTCGTAGATACGAGTTCTCCTCTGAAAGCAAGGTACATGCGATGGGATCATTGATATTGCCAAAAGTTTTCTCTGAATAATTAGCTTCGGACATTCTTTAAATCTCAGTCAAAACATTCAGTCGACGGCGTGGAGTTTGGTGGGATATTTAGACGAAGTGAGGTTGTTGGATGGTGTTGCGCACTCTGCACGGGATTTAGTCGCACCTCACACAAAAACCAGCGTCCTTTCTGTTTACGGTGGACAACCCTCTGAACCCCAGGGCAGCGTTTATGTAATTGGTCACATTTGTCTCCTAGGCCCAACAATCGTTTGGTCCTTTATAAATATCGTCCCTCCAACATAAAGCTATCAGTGTTGATTTTCGCCGAAGGCTGCACAATATTCAGCAATATTCCTATCTGAACAGGCTCTGAAGCCATCCATTCCAATATAAAACAATGTCTGGACAACTTTCCCGCTTTGACTGATAGGTGGCAACAGACTATTTCACCATGCCGTTCCCAGGTAATTTCCAACAAAATTAATTCGAAACATCTCCTCTTACATTTCAGTGCCATCAACACCAACAAATCTTCTACCTAAAATATGCTAAGGAATGTTAATATGTAGCTCCATAATCGGCGAGCAATATGAATATTGTGCTGGCAAGTCCAGGTAAGTGGTTGAATATACTGTGGCGATTAATTCATCACCTTCATCCTAAATGCTTGCTCAACCATCAATAAGTAGGAACTGTTCATTTCCATAGACTAATTCCGACTTTCCTAGATCAGCCAAGCTCAAGCAACACATAACAAGCTCGAGAGGATTGGAATCAAAGCGTGCCTTACTCACTACATGAAGCATTCTCATTCTGCACCGCCTGCGTACACTGACAGCAAGGAGTGCCATCCACAGGATGCATGGAGACCCTCGACAATTACCTCAAGGGCAGCAGAAACATGAGTCCACAACTAGCTGCATGTTGCGCTCGACGGCGCACAGCATCATCACTAGTGTACATATTACCATGTCTTCATTGTCTCTGCACCAACATCTTAGAGCATACTTCCTTAAATCACTGAGAGTGCACCATAGTTACACTTAATGGGGTACATCAATGTGGTCAACCTTCGAAATTGCAGTCAGGTGTGGACAAAAAATGGCGGAGTTTCCAGCGAAGCTCAGATCCTTAGAGTTAATACATCCTATTCCTACTGCTACCACTAATTCTACTACTGCTAATACTACTACTAGTTCTACTAATACCACTACAAATGCTACAAATACAATTAATAATAATAATATTAATAGTAATAATTATAACAATGATAATAATAATAACGATGATGATAACAATTATTATCATCATCATCGTAACAACAATAATACGACTACCGCATCGAATTCTATTTCCACTATTTCTCATACAAATATTAAAAATAATAAATTAAAAAGTACATCACAGTCGGGAGTCATTCCAACCATGATTTTTATTAGCCAGAATGGAGCTATGCAACGTAATTTATTTTTCAACACTCATCCTTAGCCCCAAGGTTTCGATAGTTCAGATGATTTTTTTTGTTATGCGATGAGAAGTTATGCGTCGAGAATAAATCCAGGCAGCGCATTCCGGATACTCACCAACCTGTGGCAGAAAGTAGTTCACCTCAACTAAATTCTAATTCGTTCATTATGTTTTGATTTATGTATACGCCCCTTCGTTATTGACAATGTTTCAATGAGAAATATGGGCTTCCTCTCCACTATATCTGCCACAATAAAACTTCATCATAGTTTGGTAGAGCTCAATTAAACCTTCACATAGTCTGTGATGTTTTAACAGCCCCAGCACATCAACTCTTTCCTCATAGATATCATTTTATATTTGTGACAAAATCGCCCATTTCCCTCCTCCGTCCGCTTTCTCATTTGATCACGTTCTTCCTGTAACACAGTCACCAGGAATGTGACAGTGCACTAGTAGAATAGATAGGTTTTTCGAATCATTCTAGCTCAATATTCCTGAAGTCATATCCTATACATTGAACAAGACTGGAAAATATGTTGTACGACCCCTGTTGTTGAATGTTCTTAGGGAGAATAAAAACCGACAAAGAGCTGGACTGACTGGCTTCCTTACTCTGAAATTCCGCGGAATTTGTTTCCATCGACTTTTTAGGGTGTACATTACAGATCATCACGACAAATCTATTCATCTCCTTTTGGAAAAGGCCAGACATTCCAGGTTCCAATACTTGTGCTTTCATGAACAGCGTTGTGTTCACTCCATGGTCTGAGCTGACTGAAACTCGAATAGAATAACAGAGGAAAGGAGACTGACCCCTTCCCGCAGAGAAAACTTCGGTTTGGGGAGGAATATTGGTAGAGACAGAGGGAGAGGCGGGCGGTGAAGGGGAGGGTGTTGGGAGAGAGAGAGAGAGAGAGAAACAGAGAGAGAGAAGGTAGAGAAACAGTGAAAAATTAGGTGTGAAATAATTTGCGACGAGAAAGGAGACGGTGGGGGAAAACGACATCTCTGGGCGGTGCATGGTGGGCAGATTTGTTGCTGCTACAATCAGCATTGCCAAAAAAAGCCCACTCTTCATGATTTGGTTTTTGTACTGTTAAAATTGAAGGTGCACGTTTTGCAAAATGATGGTGACTATTACAATGTGAAAGGACACAGTTAGATTGAAAGACACATGTGCTGCATGGCATGATCAGCAATGTCATTTATGGAGTCAAATGCGGCAAAGGCAATTGGATTTTCTACAATTAGACCTGCGTTTTTGTGGAATAATTTGTGTTCAGCTAAACTCCCTGATTGTGACTCGTTTCCAAGGTTCTTGATTATTCACTTCTCAACAGCAATGCTTACAGAGAATTTCATTGCTCTAGTTATAAACCTGCCTGCTTCAGTCTAACTATCTGTCTATCAATGTTCCATTATTTACCTCATCCTTAGTAGAAAGAATCTGGAAGAGCCAGAATGTATTGATCATCGCAAATGGCCCACTTATTTAACCGCTACAGTCCAAGTGATCTGGTACACCATTGGAAATTCTGGCGGGAAAGTGAGCAGCCGGGATTTTTTGCCCAGCTTCAATGATTAAAAGACTGATTAAATTCCAAGTTTAGAGGGTACATGCCTTGGACGGGAGTTAGCAGCTATTAGTGTCCGCATACAGCTGCTGTTTTTGTCCTTTTCGGACGTCAACATCTTAGGTTTATAATTTGCTTTCCAAGTATGTTTGGCATCTTGATGAACGTAATTTTGTCGGAGGTACAGGCTGCACTGAAGATGACATGGTTGCGGGGCCACAGCTTTTTTCTAGCACTGTTTAGCGTAGTGCTGACCCAGGCTGTTTTGTAATTCTTCTTGGGGAAATTCTTGCGTTTCTTTCAAGCTGGACTTAAATAGGATTTGGGGGACATTCCATCACACTCCTGACTTGAGCTTTGCAGATTTTGGAACATTGTTTTTCGGACTCTTTGGGAAGTTATTTTCTGCAGAAACTCTAGGTTCTGCGTTGCTCTTAAACCACGTGATTTATTGGCTGCACCTATTCCTGGTCAATGTTTATTTCTCAACAATACTCTGACACACTGTTGTACATGAGTTAGATAAGCTGTGTAACTTAACGAGCCGCAGGTAACCCTCTACAATCAGCCACGCTGAAGGCACTCTGACGAAAATTTCTTACGGATCTGTAGTTACAGGTGTTACAGGGCAACAAAGTATTACAATGACAGAAACAGATCACTCTAAAAATAGGCTGATACCAGTGTGTTTTCAGTACATTCCAGAAAATGTTGATTCTCGTAAACACACATCTGGTTCATTCGTGTCACTTAGGGAAGGAAATCTGCTGTTGCCACTTGCTCCGTCCAACATCTGACTCCAGGAGCAAAATTTTATGGTTGACTCTTAAAAATCCCCTCTGAAGAAGGGAGATTTAGAATGGGGGATAATTGCTTGTCCAGCCATTGATGTATACATCCAAGGAACTATAATTTAATACACTTCCACGTCGCGGTGTTTTACCATTCTTTGATGCATCCTTGAGGATGAAATAAATAGAAATATATGTTGATGGGGTGATGTGCAGAGAGGAAATAATTAGCTGCTGTGAAGAATAAAGATTAGCCTGGGCCTGCTTTGACGAACTGACTGTTACTGTGTCGTAAATGCTTGGTAGCACGTTATGAAAATCTAAACATTAATCTCCAATTTGCTAACACATTCTATTGAACTTGATATGCAGATATAAGACCCTGAAATGCAATGCAAGAGGGAAAAACCTGCTGAATGTAACAAGAAGCTTTAATCAACAACAAAAAAAAAATGTTCACCCAATGATGTCTTAGTTATTCGTGATTTGCCATTGGATTTTGACTGAGGAGCCAGTCCGGTCTACTGGCTTGGTTGCAAGTGTTTTGCGACATGGACGTAAGCTTCAATGGGGTAATGAACGAGGATAAAGACTATTTGTGCGAGGGAAGGGGAGACGGAAAATGTGATTCGGGGAGACGTTATGAGACAGAAGTTCGACAATCCGCCCATCTTCTGAGATACCATGTCAGAGTGGGTAGGGCACAAAGGGGGAGAAGGGGAAAGAGAGAGTTTGCAGAAGAACGAGGAATGGTGGCTGAAAGGGGCAAGTGGGGAATCGCATAATTGTTAAGCACGCGGCTAATTTCGTGGAGTTAAGATTCATTCATTGCTCGTCAGATGCAAAAGCGTTCGTTGTCCTCATGAAACAAGACCTGAAGAGCATTCAGGTTTGGGCTGATAACTAGCAAGTGATACTAACGCCACTTAATTGTCTGCAATGACCATTTACAAAGAAAAAAATATCTAACCAGCTCTCTTTGCTGCTTAACGTTATTACCACTTTCGAAATCCCTAACTTCAGCATCCTGGCTTTGGAAGGATCTTTCCAAATAGCCCAGGCGATTTGATGCAGAGCATCCTTAGGGGGAAAACAGTGATATCAATGTGCTCCTGTGGTGTGTGGTTGAGCGAGTAAGACTGAACGTCATTGAGGTGCAATATTGAACACAAATCTGTTGTAGCCATTGACTGGCATTTCCTTTTATGCTGAATGATGGTACTGAAGAAAGCAATTTTCAGTGAAAATCCTCATAGTTTCCTGAGGTTGTCGTGAAGTCATTTGATGAAGCATTTGAAGATGGTTTGGCTGGATTTAGTTGAAAATAACCTAAGGCGATGTCCTTGGCTGAGATGACTCCCCCCACCCACCCCCCCGCCCCACCCACACTCACACCGCCACCCCCCACCCCCCACCCCCCCCCCCCCCGCCACCCCCCACCCCCCACCCCCCACCCGCCGCCTCACCTCCAATAGAAACAACAAATTTTCTTACTGTTTGGTTCCAGTGCGAAAATTGATGACTTGAAGAAGGGTCGTTCAGATTCGAAACATTAACTCTCTTTTTCTCCACGTTTGCTGTCAGGACTGCTGAGTTTTCCCATTTTTTTTTGCTTCAGACTTCCACCATCCACAGCATTTTGGCTGTTAATTGATGATTTCCTCTTCACGTTCCAATCACCTCAATTTTGAGCAGGATAATTGATGCTTTATTCAATGACACGTTTAACTGTAATTCGTTTGTTCTTTTGTTCATTCTTTCATTCACGCATTCATTCAATCATTCATTCATCCCTTAATTATTGCATCCATCCACTCATTCATTCATTCATTCATGCTTTCATTCATGCATTCCTTCATTCATTGTTACATCCATCCACTCATTCATTCATAGAATTAGTTAGTTAATTAGCTAATTAGATCGTTAGTTAGGTATTAGAAGAGTCATACGAATTTAAAACGTTAACTCTGTTTCTCTATCCGCATATGCTGCTAGAACTGATGAAAATTTCCAGCATTTCCTATTTTTTTTTAAATTTTATGTTTCAAGCACGCACAGTGTTTCATTTTAATCTCAGAACCGAGCGAGATCGCAAAGCCGGTCATTCAGCACTATGAGTGCTGCAATTACCGTATCCCATTATTGAGCACGTTCAGCGCTGTCAGAAAGGGATTGTTTGGAGATGTTTGGACTATTGGATGCTCAATGCTCAATGACCGTTGGATAGAATGAGCATCCGGATTGAAAGAGTGTTGAACTGCTCTATTTTATGTACTGAAGTAAGGCTGTGATATCAGAAGATCAGTAAAATGCAGCAAAGCACTCTTGCAGTTTTATCTATAGAATAATTATGAAGATGAAGCAGAGTTTACGCCGTCAGCTTGACTGAAAGAATCTGCAGCTCTAAACAGAAGAAGAGCAGTCGAGCTCCCCCCAATGATCCTGAGTATAACATGTATCCATTAATTAGTTGCACGGAAAACAGATGATATCACAATGTCACATTGCTGTTTGAGGGATTTTGTTCATTCCAAATTGGGTACTGGGTTTCCTACAGTACAATCAAATCAGCATTTTCGATAAATGCCACATGGCCAGTAAAACTTGTTGAGTTGTCTTGTTGGGTGAAAGGCGCAGGTCAAAGAAGTGTTATTTTTTTCATCAGAAAGAATATGACGCCTCTAAGTTGTCAAGGAGAAAGTTTCAGTAATTTGGAGGTTATCGAATGCATTGCCGAGAGTTCCAAGCCTGAATTGACATTTGCCAAACCGATATTCGAGTGGTTCAGCTTCACAATTGTTACCCATGGCTGGGCCTCATTCATCTTCTTGCAGAAGAAGGAAGCATACTTACTCGAAACCGCGTCCCACCCCTCAACTCCAGCAATACCCGAGCGATCAATGACATCTGTAATTGTGTAGGTTTGGCCGGATTGAGGGAGGAATGTAGGAGGGTCGGTGTGTGGACAGACAAATTGAGGGGGGAGAGATTGAGCGAGGAAAAGAGGGAGATGGAGAAAGAGAGAGAAAGAGAGAGAGAAAGAGAGAGAGAGAGAGAGAGATGAGAGTGAGGGAGACAGCGAGAGAGAGAGAAAGGGAGACAGACAGAGACAGAGAGAGACAGGGAGTGAGAGAGAAAGAGAGACAGAGACAGAGAGAAAGAGAGAAAGAGAAAGAGAGAGAGAGAGAGAAATGGAGACAGACTGTGAGGGAAAGAGAGAGAGAGAGAAAGAGAGAGAGAGAGAGACAGAGAGACAATGAGACAGAAATCGAGACAGAGAGAATGAGAGAGAGAGGGACAGAGAGAGAGAGAGAGGGTGAGACTGAGTGAGAGAGGCAGAGAGAGAGATAGATAGAGTGTAAGAGAGAGAGAGAGATAGAGAGAGAGAGAAAGAGAGACAGAGAGAGAGGGAGAGAAACCTCTTGAGCAATAACAACTGTGAACCTGTACTGGGGATGCAGCGGGGGGCAAAGAGAGTGAGAAACACAAAGAGAAGGAGAGAGAACGCAGAAAAGGAGAAAAAAAAGAGAAGAGAGGAGATGAGCAGAGAAGAGAGGAGATGAGATGAGTGGAGAGGAGAGAGAAAAGTAGAGGAGAGGAGCGGAGTGGAGACGACAGGGGAGGAGAGGAGATGAGAAACAGGGACAGACGAAAACCGGAGAGAGGGGAAGACAAGGTATGGAAAGGAAATAGATGCTGAAGTTACTTAGATGTCAGCCACGGTCTGGTTGAGTGGCGGAGCAGGGACGAGGAGCCGAGTGCCTTACTCCTACTCCTTGTAAGTGATGAAAAATACAGGTCAAAGGAGAAACAGAGGATGAAGGCAGAGGCTAGCGTCGGGGTCGAGAAAGACGGTTAGGTGATAAAGGGAGGGAGATGATTGTTGGAGGGAGACACTGAGCGAGTTGGATGTGTCAGGATAATATCTACAAACAGGGAAGAGAAAAGAGCGGAAGAGTGTGTTCGAGCACAAAGTAACAAGTGCGTGTCAAAAAACGAAAGAGAGTGGAAGGGAATGTTGGAGGACAAGTTAAAGGAAAGCAGAGGCACAGCGTCAGGGAGACTGGTAGTGAAATGGGGAAGAGAGAGAAAAGCAGAGAGAATGAAAGCCAAAAGTAAATCGAGAATGCGCTATTATACAACCTAATTTAACTTTCACAGAATCTAGGGAGTTTGGAAAATTGAAACCAGTGTATCAGCTTTCTCACTAGCGACTTCATTCACGGCCTTCGTGTGAATTTAGCGGTGCAGCGGCAGTAACAGATTGAGGATCTCCCTTGTTTAGAGTGTCTCTATCAATTTTAGTGTTTTCCTCTCTTAGAATACCTGCAATGGTTGGAGGTTCGGCGATGGGTGTCGGGTCTGTTTTAGTTGGAGTGTTTGTATTGTTTTAATCAGCTGTATATGTTGGAGGCTTTGTGACAGCTTCAGGAACTGTTTCTATTCATTGGGATGTGTTACTTCGATGTTCTGCGTAAGCTGAAGGGTCTGTATGATTTTGAGGATTGTCTCAGTTGCAATTTGTCGATTTGTTGAACGAGGACTACCATTTGAAATTTTTGAGATTTTTGGAGGTTCTTCAATGTTTGAAGTTTCTTAGTCTGTTGTCGAGTTTGGATCGGCTGGGGGATATTTCTTGTTTGGAGAATCTGCGTTGTTTGCAGACTCCATAAATGTTGAAGTGTCAGTGTAGTTAGGGACGCCTGGCGACAGATAGCCTGGAACTCACAGATAGCCTGCAACTCACCTACCGGTCGGAGAATAGGTACCAGTTGGATGATGTGTATCCTTTGAAGGTGCAGCTTTTGTTTCTCTATGTTAGTTACAGTATGGATTGGAGAATCTGTATGGGTTGTGGTATGTATTTATATTTGTATTTATATATACATATATATAAATAAATAAATTAGAGAGTATGATCAAATGCAGAGATGCCAAGGTTTTGTTTTTTGAGGCAGACCCGTGATCAGATCAGGCACTGAAGAGAGAGGTTCAAATGGCAGCAAAGAAAAGAAAGTAAACTCTCCCAGTTCATGAGGAAACAAAAATTGCAACTTAGGGTGAAAACAGATCATCCAGGCAAATGGAAACTGGCTCAGGCTATTATAACTGACGCACAAACATCCAGTAACATTTGACGAGTTCAGTTCTGCAGCACAGACACGCAGAGGAGGAGGGCAGATCCACAAGCTGATCACTTGTTGCTGCATCTGTTTGCACTAGTTGAAGATAACATTCGTGGATCTGCACCATCCAGAGTTAATTTGCCGAAACATGTTATCTGTGGTGAAAGCTGTGCTGTGGATCTCTGACTGATTATGTGTTGCGTCTCGGCTGGAGATCAGGCCAAGCACTGGAAGGAGAGGAGCTGTTTCTGTCTCTCCACAGATGTTGCCAGACCTTCTGAATCTCTCCAGAATTTCCTGTTTTTATTCTAATCTAAACATTCCCTGGGCTCTAAGGCAGGAAAATAGGAGGTGCGTGAGCAGTTTGGTTTATGATTCAGTATGTATTTTATGACTAGGAATCTGAAGGTAACCCATCAACACAAGGCACAGTCCAATATTCCCTAACCGTTCGGATCTCACTTTACCTAAAGGCCAAAATTGATCATATTTTGCGACCTGCAAATCCCTGACAGATTTGCACTTCATAACTGGATTCCGGATGGCTCAGTGTTAACATTTGGTTTCAGTATAAATCGCTATTTGATCCCAGGTCATCATCCGGGAAATTATTGTGACGTTCAGAATGAAGCCATTGATTGCTTTCTGCCGCAAACTGGTCCTTATGACCTCTTCACAATGCGAGATGCCAATGGTGATCTCCCGACTCTCGATGAGTTCAATTGCTCGCAATCGCGCGGTCCGCACCCCTCTGTGTACTGGCGCTGTTAGGAATTCCATTCCAATCGCCCTTCAAATGTATTTACAAAAAAAGGTAACAGGAACAATCAAATATATCGGTGATAAAAACAAAAAGCTAAAAGCTACTGCGGATGCTGGAAATCCAAAACAAAAACAGAATTACCTGGAAAAACTCAGCAGGTCTGGCAGCATCGGCGGAGAAGAAATCAGTTAACGTTTCGAGCCTTCATGGCCCTTCGGCAAAACTGAACGTTCTGCCGAAGGGCCATGAAGGCTCGAAACGTTAACTGATTTCTTCTCCGCCGATGCTGCCAAATATATCGGTGTATGCTTGTCAAGAAATAACAGTGTCAAGTGTGGTAGTGGAGAAGAATGTTAATGGCAAGAGATTTCAAGAATATTTTGGCTTTCAATGAACCCCATGTCCATTGCACAATGGGTGATGTTAAATATTGAAGTCTCAGCAAATCCACTTTAAAAGACTTTGCGTGAAGCAGATAAAATAAGTGAATTTACACTAATCTAATTAATGGAAGGTCTAACAATTTGCTGCTTCGCTGGATCAGAATGTCCCTGGAGAATGAATAAATGACTTGGTTTGTTTCTACCAGAATCCTAAACTGTCGTAATTATTGTTACTTGCTGGAAAGACGATGAGCAGTTCAAAGTGCCTTCTGAGCGTTGCCAATATTAGCACATTTCTTGCACGTAACAGTAACAATAACACTCCCTTTGACCTTTTGTTCATGACATCATTATCAGTCTCTCCTTTGCCCTCACCTATCGCTAGCCTTCTATCCAGCTTTACCTGCTCCACCCACTTTGAACAATCTAAATGGCCTGATATTTCTACTTCGCTTTAGCTCCGAACAAGAGAGATGCAAACTCGAAACTTCAGCTTTTCCCCCCCCCCCCCACAGATGCTCTCAGTTCGGCTGCGTTTTTCCAATCTGTTCTGTTTTTGTTACAGATTTCAAGCACCCGCAGTCATTTGCTTAGGACTCAGTGTTTAAATCACTAGCAATGCTTTTCCAGAAATGCCTTCCTTAACGAAGTGCTGATCTTCCCTCCGACAGGCCTCCTGTTTGTCAAATTTTCCCTGATCTCCTCCAATGATTTCTATTTCTCTCCTTTTGTTTGATAAGGTGTTTAACAAATGTCGCCTTCACAGCCACATTTCCTTCTTCAGCGAGCGTGTCTACCTCCATCATTCGCCATGTGTATTCCATCTGGACTTTCATTCCTCATGTTCCGAAACCACTCAGTATTAGAGGTATATCCAGGACATAAACGTTGCCCGGAATGCACTTCTGTCCGCATCCAAAGGTCAACAATCAGTGACCTGTGCTGTCGTATGTATACACGTGCCCTCCCGCCCCGTCAGCATCGACTCATCCTAACTCAAAACTGCCCTGGCCCCTGATTGATTTTATTTTTCGTCTGATCTGACAAGTTAAGAGGAATATTTTTAGCTTCTTTTCAGGTGTTAAGGAACACAAGCTCCAACAAGTACTTGATAACCAGAAACCACACCCGTCCTGTCCCTCTGACCCCATCCCGTCTCATAATCCCAGCCCTTGCCATGCATTCACAATATTCTCTGGCTTTCCCCTCTGTGACACTGAACTTTCAGTACCCAGCAAATGACTCAGTTGCATGACCTAACCTACTTACCACAATTTATTTTGGGCTCGGCCCCATGCTGGACTCCTCTTCTTCTACCTTCGACTCTGTGTTCACTTCTTTGGGCAAGGAGTACGCCACCCATTGCACGGACACCTTCTACCGCCTCGAGTATCCTCCCTCCACCATGTGAACTGTCTCTGGTATATTACCTGCTCTTGATCTTTTCATTGAGATCATCAGTGCGAAATCAGACAACTCAATTTATCTGGTCCTTTCATACACACTAGGCTGTCTCCTTCTGAACTTGCTACTGTCCGTTGTTTTACGTCCAAACCTAACTGTGTTCGCAAACCTGCCAGCAAGGGTGGTATGTTGTTATCTGGCACACTGGCCACTACCTCACAGAAGCTGGGCGCCAACTCGGAGAAAATGCTACCTTTCTCCGCTTGTAGCATGGTCCCACCACGGAACATGAAGCCATTGATTCCAGGACTGTCACTTACCTTTTATCCTCTTGAGATCTTCACTCCACTGCTAACCACTCATCGTCTCCCATGCCCCATCTCCGGCATTCCCGACCCTTATTTAACTCCCCTGTCTTCATTTTTGTTGATAGAATGCACACCAATATTCATGACAAGCCCACCGACTCTCAAAGAATCCTCCACACATTCAAAACCGTACCCTGCTTCGTGTAATGGCTCCATCCCATTCTCCCAGTTTTTTCGACAATTTCAAACCTGTTCCCTTGATTCCACAATAAAAATCGGAAGTTCGGGCATGTGCCCCTTCTTCTTTAACAGAGGTGCCTCAGGCACTGTGGTTGTCAGGGCCTTTAACCAGGCCCTCACCACCTCCCGCGCTTCTGCCCTCACTCCATCCTCTCCCTGCCAGAGCCATGATGGAACTTCCTTGGTCCTCAATTTTCACCGTACTCTCTTCACATTCAAGTAATCTTTCAGCGCCATTTCTGCCAGCTCCAGCATGATGAACACACCTAACACAGCTACCATGCATCCCCTTGTCAACATCACATCGGAATAATTCATTCTGCGATACTCTTGTACACTCCTCCATCACCCTAAACACTTTGTCCCGCTCCCACAGCACTTTCCATTGCATTGCAGAAGTTGCAACATCTGACACTTTCCCTTCTCCCTCATCACCATCCAAGCGCCCAAACAATGAATGCAGGTGAAACAGCGTTTCCATTGCACCTCCTTCAAGTTGGTCTGCTGCATTCATTGCTCCAAATGTGACTTCCTTTACACAACGTATACCAAATCCAGGCTGGGTGACCGCTTTGCAATACACCTCCATTCTGTCTACAAGCATAACGCAGCCACTTGCCATTTCAACACCCCATTCTGCTCTCATGGCCACAAGTCCGTTCTTGGCCTCCTGCAATGCTTCACTGAAACCCATAGCAAACTGGAGGAACAGTACCTCATCTCCTGACTAGGCACCTTATGCTGTTTGAACTTCAGATTAAGTTCACAACTTCTGCCCATTAAATTTACCCACATGTATAATCCCCTTTTTTTACACTCACTTTTATTTCTTCTACTTATTTTCGTCATTTGGCCATGGTTGTAAAACTTTTTTTATCACCCTTCTTTCCCATTATCTATCCCTTTCCCGCACCACTGCCCCCTCCCCCAACACCATCCCCAAAGGCGTCATTTTTTACTTGTTACATGTTGTTCTTTCACTGAATGCTACTCTTGCCCTGCTATTATCACATTCTGATTTCTGATATTTTTGCTACAATGAGCACCGCTTTTTGCTGTACTACTACAATTAAGACGCCTTGTGTCCTTGTAGCTCTGACACTGTTGTCAATCTGTCCTTTGACCTCATCTATCGCTGGCCTTCTATCCCGATTCACGTGCCAAAATCCCCTTAAACAGCTTAAATTTCATCATGGTCCCACTTCTCTTCAGCTCTGAAGAAGAGTCATACGGGCTCGAAGCGATGACTCTGTTTCTCTCTCCACAGATGCTGCTAGGCGTCCGGAACTTTTCTAGCATTGCCTGTTTTTTTCTCATAACTTTACATCATTCCCGAGTAACGGAAACTGGAAGTGAATTTCCAAATCAGAATACTAGATGTACCCTAACAACTATGAGCTGAATATGAGGTCGACCCGAGAGCCTCAACATCCACCAATATGCATGATTTACCCAGGATGCTGAAGAAATCCAACACACGACCGCGCAACTTTGAATATTCAGGGAATAACATCCAGCCTCCTAAAGCTTTTCCGACAGTTACAAAACTCTGTTGAGTTTTCACAC
Organism: Cetorhinus maximus; assembly: GCF_964194155.1. Taxonomy (NCBI): domain Eukaryota; kingdom Metazoa; phylum Chordata; class Chondrichthyes; order Lamniformes; family Cetorhinidae; genus Cetorhinus; species Cetorhinus maximus. Next base: position 409,320 of record NW_027596139.1, on the reverse strand, counting down.
AGGTAGAGCTTTTCGTGCACTTTTTCACGTTATGGGGAATGGAGATTTGGAAAGAGATAAAATTGGACTGGGTTCAATAGGCAGGTAGCAGTTAACCAAAGAGTGGTTCAAACAAGGGAGGCGGAATTTAAATTATACCACTTGGCTCGGAGGCTGGGAGTTGGGAGTAGCGAACATTAGGGGCGGTACCCGCAGGAAGCCAAGGCCGTGAATGCAGAGTGAGTGAAACTTTACTTTTTGGGAGGGGAGCGAATTTTGTTTGTGTGTGTGTTTGCGACTGTATGTGTGTGTGTGTGTGTGTTTTATTTTGTGTAGGGGGGAAGAGCGGGGGGTTTGAGTTGGGGCGGCAGGCTAAGGAGGTAATCAGTTCGTGATGACAACCTGTGAACAGCAGGGCTCAACCTGCCAGAGACGCTGACGCCACAGGACATAATGTTCATTAAACACCACCCAAATAATGCATTGTCCGGTTTTTGGAGAGATCAAAGCAGGTTTGCCACAGGCTTAGGAACGAGGGTCAAGGTGGGGAAAGGCGAAACCCTTTTTGGGATTGTAGCCCTAGTCCAGTATGGCAGTGGAAATTACAAAGATTGGGTGATTGATAGGAAGGGTCGTGAGGGAGCGGAACCTCGTTGGTGCGGGATATGTTGACAGAAGATAAAGTTTGGACGGTTGGTCATTGGTGAAAAGGACACTTCTAATTTTGCTTGGATAATTTTCTGATCAAGGAGAAGAAGAAAAACTCTGCAGCGAAGCAGCAAGAAAGGGTATGTCACTGGGACAATGTCATTGTCTGCGCATAATATCTTTCAAAACAAACTCTTGGTTGGGATCCTAAATATTATATTTACATGTCCCCGTGTCAGGGACACACAGTTATTGGTTCCACTGCTCTATGATTCAGTGTAATACAGCGATACCAGTCATATTTATAATTAGTACTGAAGGAGCGAAAAGGATCCAAAAATGAACAAAAATTCGAAGTGCCTATTCATTTTTGTGGGATCAGCCCTTAATGTGCAGACTTATGAATTTCTTGCCAGGATAGTTCTGAATTAGGTAGTGTCCTGTATTTCGAAAAGTCTGCTTTGAATGAAATAATTCAAAGCTGCTGAATGAATGTGTTTGTTTAAGTGAATGTGACTTCGAGCAACAATCAAACATATTTCTCTTGGTGGGAACTCATCCCGCCTATTAATCGGGGGCCACTTGAATAGTTTCCTTCAGAGTTCCTTCTTGAGGTGCTGTTTCCAGACCAGCAGAAATCGAGAAGAGGCCATTCGGCCCATCGAGGCGGCACCGACAGGTGAGAAACTGCTGACCTACCTATCTAATTCCATTTACCAGCATTTGGCCCATAGACTTTTAAGTTATGGTGTGCCAAGTGCTCATCCAGATACTTTGTAATGGCAATGCATTCCAGACCGTCACCTGGGTAAAAATAGTTTTTCCTCATTACCCCCTAAACCAGCTGCCCCTCACGTAGAACAGAGGCCCCTTTGTGAATTACCCTACAACTATGGGGAACAGTTGCTCACTATGCACCATGTCCATGCCCATCATAATATTGTACACTTCGATCTTTCGCCCCTCAGTCTTCTTTGCTCCAAGGAAAAAAACCTAAGTCTGCCCAACCTCTGTTCATAACCTGAATATTTAATCCAAGGCAACATCGCGGTGAATCTCCTTTGCACCCACTCCAGTATAATCACATCTTTCCTATAATGTGGCAACCAGAACTGCAGACAATGCCCAAGCTGTGGCCCACATAAGGTTCGATAGAACTCCAGCATGTGTTCCCGGCATTTGAATTCTATTCATCGATTGATAAGGGCCAGTGTTTTGTATGCATTTTTCACTACTCCACTAATATGACCCTCTGCCTTCAGAGATCTATGGAAACGCCCGCCAAGGTCCCTTTGTTGCTCATATATTTAAATTTTTTTAAAAAACATCTGGATCTGCATGTAAAATGCTGTTAGTTGCAGGGCTATGGGACTGGTGGCGTGAGGTGGGGTTAGAAAGAGAACGTGGATGTCCTCGCGCTGGCATGGACAAGATGGGCCGAATGGCCTCCTTCTGTGCAGCAACTTTTCTCCTGTTCCATCGTTGAAATCTAGGAATGTTGAAATCACCTAATGTAATTAACGTTTTCTTATTGCTTTTACACATCTCTGCAAATTTTGCACATATTTGCTCCTCAATTTCGCGCTGAATATCTCGGAGTCTATAACAAACACCTAACAATGTGGCTGCCCATTTTTTATTCCTCAGCTCTAATTGCAAAGCTTCACTCGATGCCCCCTCCAAGATATCATATCTCCTTACTGCAGTAACTGACTCCTTAACTAATAATGCAACACCTCCTCCTCAATTAAACCCTCCCCTGTCTCGCCTGAACATTCCATATCCCTGAATGTTGAACAGGAAAACCAGCCCTTCCCACAACTACGTTTCAATGATCGCTACTATATCACAATTGCACTTTTCAATCCTCACACTCCACTCGTCTGTTTTACCTGTAATACTCCTGGCATTAAACTAGAGGCCAACCAGCCTTGCCTTACTCCCTTGAAACCTTAATGCATCTGTATTTCCTCTGACTTTATTTCTATACTGTATTATGTTGTGTCCTTATCCTGATAACGCTGTGTCCCATCCCCCTGCCGAATTAGTTTGAAATCCTGACAACAGCACTAGGAAACCCAGCCGTAAGGTTGGTATTCCCGCTCTGGTTCAGATGTAGTCTGTCCCGTTGTACAGATTCCAAGTTCCCTAGAAAGGGTTCCAGTGTTCCCAGAATCTAAAAACTCACACCTGCGCAAACGCTAAAGCCACGTATTCATCTGCGTTATTCTCCTTATCTGAGCTCGATTGCACGTGGCACTGGTAGCCATCTTGAGATTACAACCCGAGAAGTCTTGCTTTTTAGTCTACTGCCTTATTCCCAGAATTCTTGGTGCAAGACCTCATCCCTCTTTCTACCTATGTCATTGTTACCAAATTGTACCAAAAACACTGCCTTTTCACTCTCCCTCTTCAGGATTCCCTGCAGCAGTTCATTGACATCTCTAACCCTGGCACCGTCCTGGAGCCACGTTGACGGCCACAGTAGCGCCTATCTGTTGCCCTGACATAAGAATCGCCTATTACAATGTTACTTCCTCCCTTCCCCCCTCCTGTTCAGACAGGCTGCCTGTGGCGCCAGAAGCTTGACTCTGTCTGCACGCCCTGGGCGACCCAGCGACCTTTTCAGCCTCCAAAATGGAATACCGATTTGCGAGCGGGACCCTAGGGAATCCTTAACTACCTGCCTGCTTCTCTTGGACTGCCTGGCGGTCACCCATCCCTTCCATCCTCAAGTCCTTTCATCTTCGGTGTGACGACCACTCTAACCGTGCTGTCGATGATGCTCTCATCCTCGCGGATGCTCCTCAGTGGCTCCAGACAAAGTTCCAACTATGAAACCCGCACTTCCTGGAGCTGCAGGAGGACTCACCTCCTTCACATATGCTGCTCCCGGGCACTGTAAATATCCCCGGCTTCCCACATGGAGCACGAGGACGGCACCACGGCTCCTGCCATGCCTAATCCTTTTAATTTAAACATTTTAAGTCAATTACTCTTGGGCCCTTCTTTCCTGATCTTCGTTACTACAGAATACAGAAACTAAAATCAACAATAACACCTTAAACTATCAGAGGTTAAAATAGTAAATAACTTACCCACTACTTACCACTGATTTCTTTCCATGATAGTCTCTACTGATGCAGTATGGCAAAACCCTCGCTCTGAAAATTTAAGAATTTGGCAAAAAATGCAAAGAAAAGGCTGCCCCCTACGCATCGAATTCCCACTGTGCACCAAATTGCCAATACCCAAGCTGGATTTGCCCCACTGTGGATTTGATCTCTCCTTGTTCGTGTGCAAGCAGGGGTTTCACTGCATTCATAATTGAAAATGCTTTGAAAATTTATGAATGTTGATTAATTTTTGTATCATTGTATGGGGAACGTGCTTCTGGGCTAACAGCACAAATGAGGCCACGGGGAGGTGTGAACAATGTCTTATTATGGGGCTACATGTCTTGGGTTATATTGATAAGCGTTTTTCCAGTGCTTCAGAATTAGGCTGATCACAGTTTCCTTTTCTAAAACAAGCAGCTGAAATTCCTCCATCTCCAATTGCATTCTTCCGTTTTAGCTTTGATTCCAATGTTTTTCTTTTGTTTATTTTCTCACTGTTGAATGTTGTTTCATTACGGCACAGCTTCAGGTTTACGATTGAACTCTCTGCTCGCTCTTTCATATTTTCTCGCAAATGCATTTCGGATGATTTCACTGTAACGGGACCATGCTGAAAAGTGAAGCACTTTAATGGGGCGTTGTATAATGTTCACTGTATTTGTAGGGATGTTCGCTGCTTCTGTCCGGCGATGGTTCCTTCCAGTTAAGTGTGAACTTATTGGGAGCATAGATGAAATTGACTTCCGGCTAATTGAATCGTGGAACAATCCAGCATTGTACTTTACAATTGCAAGATAATGCTTTTATTTATTTTTTTGTGAGGTCTGCTTGGAAGGTTCATGAATTATTTTTCTTTGCATTGTATATGATATAAACAGTTGGAAACATGCGTTGTTGCTCAAAATGTTAAACTGCTCACCGCGGCTGATCAGCACAGATTGTGAATACTAAGGTTTGAAATCTGGCTGGCTAATAGAATGGAGAAGCAGGATGTAATGGCTAAATTCATCGTTGAAAAAAGAGAGGAGAGGGTTGGAGAGAGAGAGAGGACAAAATAACGTAAAGCTATCATCAGTGTGAAACATGCACAAGGTTGGACGGCTGATATGCTCACAACAATTATTGAGACAAAACTGATTTTAAGTTGCACAAATGATGGTGCCACATATAGTGAGGATTCATGGTGGATCTGCTCGGTGTGAGGTAAAACTGTCAAGCCTTCAAGAGAGTTTATTTTGAAGCTTCATTTTCCTTCCTTACTGCAGGCTAGGCATAATAGGGTCATGTTTTCATTTCCATGATGACAATTGACAGCTTCACTATCGTGATTTAAATACCATCTGACAATTCGGTTGAAAAAAACAACATGATTTCAAGAACATAATTAAATTTAGTGCTCAAGAAAATGTGCTGAGGGAATTGATCACACAAGTATTGTTCCCAGCTTACTGGTACCATAACACAAATGGGCACAGGTAATGATGCTTTATTGCGCTAACTGAACTGTTAAAGACATGTTTGCACTATTATTCTGCTGAAAGATATCCCTTTTTATCTCATCCTACTCTGATTTTAATCAGTTTATCCAACTGCCAAATCCATCAGCTCCTGTCTTCCTTCCAGCTCGGATATGACATTTCCTCTCTCTTCCTAAATATATCATTCACAGTCTAGGCCTCCAAATCACTCTTCCAATGGTATCCAGAACCTTCAACTCACTCTGGTGTGAGTTTATTTATTTTATTTTAAAGACTGTTTGAGCAAAGCACTGATTGATTCGCTTGTAGCAGTAGAACAAACCAGCTGTAATAAACGTTGTCGCAAGGAATTCCGTCCCGTTCGAACCCAGCCCAAATGACAATTTCAGACGTTGGATTCCGCCTGTGTAAAATGCCTTCCGCCTCTCGGCTGGCACTGCACTGCAGAGTCACTCTGTCCTTTCTGTGGAATCGATAACATTGATACAAATTGTTTCAAGATTTCATGAATCATTGTTGTTTTTAAAAATAAAACCCAATCAAAGGTTCAAAAAAACACTGTGAATCGGATGATGCTGCGATAAAGTATTAAGTTCCACCACAGATGGTTCCACCTCCTGCTGTGGCCCCACATCTTAACAATAACTGCTATGCTTTATCTTTCCCCCTCCCAGAGTTAACTTGGCGGCGAATGCGATCCTTTCCCGAGGAAAGTGCTTTCTGCCCAAATGTCTCACTGGGCACCAGCTGGGAAAGGCTGTGACCGATCTCCCTATCGTTCTACCTGAAGCGATATTGCGATGGAATGGGGCGCTTTATTCCCTAGATTACTTCCTGAAAATTACTCCTGTGTGCTACCTCATGATCACCTTGTCCTTTGAAGCAACAGCGCTTTCCATATGGTTCACAGTCGCTTTCAACGTTGACCGATTCGTGGCCATTTGTTGTGAAAAAGTGAGAACAAAGTATTGGCCCGAGAAAACTGAAGCTGTGGATTTTGGAACAGTGAGCGTGGTGGCTGCTTTGAAATGGTCTCATGGGACTTTATACGGGAACCAATATGTAAACTTGATAATGTATTGTTACTTCACCCACATCATCCTTATATTTGATGTTCTTCAGATTTTGCTTCTCAATCTCCCAATGATCAGACATATTTTGATTTCCAGTAGAATCCAACGAAACCTCCAGAGCTGCAATAAGAAAGAGGATCTCTAGGAACTAGAGCTGGTGAGCCGAAGGAATTCCATCATTTTAATTTTCCGAATTTCTGGCAGTTTAATTCTGTTAACGGCATTCCACCTTCTTTATAGCAATTATCCGAATTTCCACAAACTGTTAATATAACAGAAATCAGAGCAGTAATTCTGCAGCGTCACAATAATTGCACCAACACGTGTATTCACATTCTTACCCGGATTAAATCAGAGAGGAGTTGGTGAACGATGTAAAACGCCCCCTCAACCTTAATCCAAAAAGGGCGAATATTCGATTCGAATGATGGCCATCCAGCAGTGTGAGATCCTTGCCCAAGTACACTGGAGCCTGGTGATGGTGATGGTGGTGACTGACTGAATCACCATCACAGAACAGCAAACTCAGCAAGGTGGATCGGAGTGTGGGGGAGGAGGTTTGGGGGGCGGTGGGTAAAGCTTGAGCTGCTACTTGATCCTCTAACAGCTCAGTCAGTGGTGGGCGGGGCGTGTGAAAGTGGGGTTGTTCTGTGAGTGGACTGTTCCATTTATGTTAATGGTGATGCTGTGAAGTGGGGGTTTTTGTGTCCACAGTGCTCTCTGTTAACCATTTATTCATCCATAGGCTTTGGGTGTCGCTGGCAACTCCAACAGTTATTGCATATTCCTAATTGTCCTTGAGACGTTTGTGCTGAGCTGCCTTCTACAACCGCTGAATTCCATGTTGTGTAGTTACACCTACAGTGCGGTGAGGGAGAATTCCAGGAATTTGACACAGCGAAAGTGATTAAATGGCGGTTTATTTCCATGTCATTATGGTGTGTCGTGCTGGGGAAAATGGAGGTGGCGGTCTTCCAATCTGCCTGCTACCCTTGCACTTGTAGGCGGTAGTGGGCGTGAGATTCTAAGGTGCTATGCAAGGAGGGTTGTGGAGCCTGCAGTCCTTCCTGTTGATGGTACACACGGCTGCCAATTTGCGTCGATGGTGGATGTAATGAATGTTCGTGGAAAAGGCAGACAAAGAGCTGCCTGCTTTCTCCTGTATGTTGCCAAGTTTCTCGAATTTTGTTAGAATTACACTGACACAGGCAAATGTGGAGTACACCATCACACTCCAGACTGGTTCCTTGGAGATGATTGTGTTGCAGATCAGAAGTGCTCGCCCTTGCTTTATTCCCAGCGTCTATAAACTTAACGAAGGAGAACACTTTCTTCCTGTACAGCCTGCACAGGATCCACATTGTTATGAACACCAATATCATAACTCCAATTAATCGCCTCCTCTTCAAGGAGAACAGATCAAATTTCACCCACCTAATCAGGTAATTGAATTCTTCCACTTTGAACCACCGTCTGTGCTTCCTCTGTAATACCTTCATGTCATTCCTATCGTGTTCTGTTCAACACTGTGCAAAGCACTGCAGCTGAAGCTGAATTATTGCTGCTCACGTGCTTGTCATGACTGTTTTGCCCTTAAGCTTCACCTCTCTTGCTATAAAACAGAAGGACTGTATGCTTTAACATCATAGTCTGTCAGCTTCACATATTTATGGGAACAAAGCAGCCCTCTCTGCCTCGGACCCACTTTAAAATATACACATGATTCTCAATAAACTGACCTCAATCGTCTTAACAAAGTAATCACTTCAAACCTTTATGTCATTGTCAAATTTTGAAATGATGTGTTGTGCACCCAATTTTCAGCCATTACCGCACACTTTGAAAAGAAGGCAACTAACATTGATACGTTAATTGTTTTTGAGAAAAATGGGAAATGCAAGTTATCTTACGTAGAAAGTTTGGACAGTCTTGGGCAGGATCCAATTTCGAAGAACGAGGGATGAGTGGACATACACATATAAGATCCTGACAGGACTTGACAGGGTGAATGGTGAATGGACGTCTCTCCTCTTCGGAGAGTCTAGAACTTGGTGGATCAGTGAAAAAACATGGATTCTCACATTTAAGACGCAGGTGTGACGAATGTTTCTCTCAGATCTTCGTGAACGTTTCGCTCTCTCTTGTCTAACGAGCAGTGGCATCAGGGCCTGTGTAATTTATTTTTAAGGCAGGTGTAAATGCATACATAACTAACAAGGGAGCCGAAGCTGATCGGGGGTAGGTCAAATGTGGAGTAGAGTTCACAGTAACATCAGCGATGATCTAGATTGTCCAATGACATGTTCTTGCTTCGAATTTGCATGTGTGCGGAGTCTGTTATTGCTGAAGAAACTCAGCCTGTGGCTGTTTCTGTGTAAGAGTGGGAGAGGTGGCTGATCTTTGTGGAGAGATATCTCTGTGTTGGTAATATTTAACTGTGTGAGTGCTGCCGGAGGTGGGCGCTTGTATCCATGAATGGGGAGAAGTCCTCCCTGTGGAGGAAGGCTGCATCAGAAAGACTGAAAAATAGCGATCTACGCCATTGCCTCCTTCTCCTTCTGTCTACTCTCTCTTCTATACAGGTCTTTCTCTGAATGAAACTGTTTCCTACATGTGGCCTTATTTCATTTTGGCCGCCACCTGCTACAAAAAAAAAACATGGGCAGAGATCTCTCGACTCCTCAAATACTGCTCGCTTGTCCATCTCAGATTTTCATCACTTCACCATTGCCGAGCAAGTGTTACATCAGAGCGACAATTCGATCTACTCCTGCTATCATGCGATCAACATAACTTCAGAAAGCATCTTTCAAACTATGACCCAACCACTGTTATCACAGATGAAACACATAAGTTACTTCGTTTTATGGTCAACTTATATCTCGTCATCTGTGAAAATAAAGAAGAGTATATCATATTGCAATTTTAATAAAAACTGAAAATATGTGAAAAGATACCTGATGGTCCGTCAGCATCTGTGAAGGGGGAAACATAGATAAAATTAAGAGTCCAATATTACTTATTTCGTAGGAACGGGAGAGATGTGGATATCTGATCAGTTAAATGTTGTTTTAATAAAACAAAGAAGGGACAGGAGCGCAAATTGAGAGGTCAGGGACATGTGAGAGGGCAGGAGAAATATCATTAGAAAGATGTACTGAAACACAAGACAAAGGGAACGACAAGGAAATGCTGAAGTTTAATAATTAGTTCTCGACCAGGTGCCGATAGCACATGAGCCAGAGTAACGAATTAGCAGGAAATGGCAGAACAAACGCGCTAGCTCTGTCTGAAAGCAACACCAACAACAACAAAAAAAAAACAAGTTACAGACTTGCACGTGTGTAGAATTAAATCTGAAAAAATGAACAAAATTCATTGCCTGAAGATGTTAAATTCAGTGCTGAGTCCAACAGGCTTTCAACTGCCTAACTGCAACTGAAGGTGTTGTCCTTCCAGCCTGCATTGGCCTTCATTAAAACATTCCCAGAAACTGAGGATGGAAGTTTGAGCATGAGAGCAAAGCTGGTGAAGAGACATAGCAAGCGTCAGGAAGGTAAGGTTCATGTCTGACATAGAACATTGATTTATTTTCGCAAAGAGTACACTCACTCTGATTTCGGCCTTCCAAATGTAGACTCAGCGTTGTGTGCAGTGAATATAGTAGACTACATTGAAGGAAGTACAAGTAAATCACGGCTTCACCTGGAGGGATTGCTTGAGGCTTTAATGGTAAAGAGGTAAGACGTAAAGTTGCAAGTATTACACCTCCAGCTATTGCAAGTGAGAGTACGGTTGAACGGCAATGATGGTTTAGCGGTGTTTGCGGGTTGGTCCAAGTGGTCACAGAGACAAATGTTCCTTTGGAATGATGCCAGATTAGAGAAGGGATGATAAATTTGTTCCTGACCTCAAGCTACATTTCGTGTAAGTGACGCAGGCTGCTAGCGTGGAGAAGGAGGGCGAGGGGAACCACATCCTGGCTTCAGGAAGGGAGGGGAAATAATGAATGCAGAAGTTCTGGATATGCATCGGACACGGTCGAGGGGCCAAAATGTGGGAGCTTGCTTGGCTGGGGAAGAAGGAAGTTATTTGGGGATTTTAAATGTGAAAACTAATATCATGACATATGTTAGAGGCAGGAATGTTGGATATTGGAATATAGTCATTACGGAAAGCAGGATGTGAGGATGTTCAGCCGAGGTAGCTGTGGAAATCGGTGGGTTTGTATATAATATTAGTACACAGCCGATCGCCAGCAATTGAGACAGAGAAGTCACGGAAGGGAAGAATCGGAGTTGGATCATGTGAAGGTGAGAAAGCTCCGCAATTGGAAGCAAGTTTGATTGTTTTTATTTTAACCATGGGAAAGCATGAAGTCGCAGCAAAACGGTCATCAATGTTCCGTAAAAAAGACAAACGTCTAAAATGACACCCCCCCCCCACCCCCAACGAAAAAGTCAGATGTAATTCTGGTCCATGCTGCCACCTATACCCCCACCTATGTGAGTGCAAATGTGAGGTGAGAAAAAAAGCTTTTTCAAATAGTGAAAAGTTAGGGTTTTGAATGCACTGCTTGGAAGTTTTGTGTAGGAAGCTTCCGTTGAAGCATTCAAGACGTTATTGGATGTTTATTTCAATTGAAACCGCAAGGAACAAAAAAACAAAGGAAAGCGCCACAGAGAACAGGCCCTTCGTCCTTCCAACCTTGCGTCCATCATATTGCCTGTCAAACTAAAACATTTAGCATTTCTGGTTTCTGTATCCCTCTGTTTGCATCCTATTCGTGTATTTGCCAAGCTGCCTCTTAAACACCACTTGCGTACCTGCTTCCACCACCTGCTCTGGCAGTGCATTCCGGACATTCACTACCCTCTGCGTAAAAGAAGCTTGCCTCGCACGTATCCTCTATAGTATCCTCCTCTCCCCCTAAATCCATGTGCCCTATTAATTGAATCTTTCACCCTGGGGAAAAGCTTCTGACTATCTGCTCTGTCTATGCCACTCAGAGTTGTATAAACTTCCATCAAGTCGCCCCTCAATCTCCGTCGCTCTAGTGAGAACAATCCGAGTTTCTACAACCTCACCTCATAGTTAATAACCCCCAGGCCAGCATCATCCTGGCAAACATACTATGCAGCTTCTCCAACGCCTCCATATATTTCTGGTAATGTGGCGACCAGAATTGCGCGCATTATGCCAAGAGTGGCCTAATGAAGGTTCTATACATCTGCAGCATGACTTTCCAGCCTTAATACTCAATACCCCTGCCAATGAAGGTAAGAATGGCATATGCCTTCCTAACTAACCTGTGAACCTGCGTTGCTACTTTCGGTGACCTGTGGACCAGTAAAACCAGATCCCTCTGCCCGTCGATGCACTCAAGGTGTCTGCCATTTGCTTTATAATTCCTAGCTGTATCAGTCCTTCCAAAATTCATCACCTCACAATTGCACGGACTAAACTCCATCTGCCTTTTCTCTGCCCATGTCTCCAACCCATCTATATCCTGCAGAATCCTTTGACAAACCTCTTCACTATCTGCAATTCCTCCAAACTTAGTGTCGTCGCAACCTTACTAATTAGCCCAGTTACAGTTTTCTTCAAATCATTTACGTATACTGCAAAAAGCAAAGGTCCCAGAAACAATTCCTTCGGAACACCACTAGTCACCGTTCTCCATTCATATAAGCACCCTTCCACTGCTACTGCCTTCTATGACCGACCCAATTCTGTATCCATCTTGCCATCTGATCCTGTGCGACGTTACCTTCACTACCGGTCTTCCCTCAGGGACCTTCTCAAACGTGAAGGTTTACGGGGAATAGACAGCAGGTTTACGCTAAATTAAAATGCCCAGAGTGCCGAAGCAGTCACGATGGGCCGAATGTTCTTCAATGCAATGTTTCAGCTGTGTGACTCTGTGATTCTTATTTGACGAAAGGAAAATAAAAACAATTTAACGTTTGTTTTCTCAAGGAGAGATAAACTTCAGCCAGGCTGTGATGGACGTGGGTGGATGTGGACTGATCGGCCCTCTGTTCATTGAAGAAATTGAGAGCCTTCAAAGCGCCAGTGTGGCGGATGGAGGTCTGGAGAGATAGGATGTACATTGTGAAGTGTGACGATTAGGGCCAGGCAACTGGAAATTAATGACGAGATTGAGGGCGACAGAGTTATCACGAAGCTGGGTAGGAGGCTTCTACACCATGGGGAGAAAGATCTAGACAAGTATGAAGAAATAATTTCACCGGGGGAGGCAAATGTGGAGTTAGTGGGTATAACAGGACAGACATTTTTGAGAGGATTATATTAAGAAGCGAAATGTGGGCTGTATGGGGGCACCATAACTTTAGAGGCTGTAGTGGGAAGGTTTTCTTTGGATTTGAGTTCGGTGGCAGGCCTGGAATCTACGACTTGATTGTACCTCTTGATATGGTTATGGTCCAGATGGGGTGTATAAGAAATGTCTGAGAGTTGATGCTCAGATTCTGCAAAGTCGATGCCTATGCCAGACACGTACGCCATACTGAGTGCGTCAACTTTGTCATTTTATGGATAATGTGTTTTTGTAAATGACTGAACACAAAAAAAACTACAAGTTGATTTAGTTTGTGATTATAATCCAAGCTCATAGAAAAGCCAAAACTCAATTAACTGACGGTTTGACTATACAGTAACACTCGGCTATAAGCTGGCATCATGATGTATAAAGTAACATTGTGACTAGAAAGTAACCGGACACTTGGCAAATAAGTAATCATCCCCTAAAGTGATCAGAAGACCTTCACACCTGCGCAATACTAACGTTTTGGCCATGTTTTTGCAAAGCAAACAAAAACCAAAAGATTATCCACGTCCCAAGATGATTGAAGAGCCAGAAATGGTCGGACTGCTGATGCGCTGCCCCATTTTAAGAACATAATCGACTGCATTTAAACTTTTCCATCACCTCCAAACTAACACAGAGACATTAGCTACCCGACTGCCATTGAACTAACCCGCTGACAATTAACTCCCTCACTCCGCAAATAGGGAAAATTCCCCACAAACGAGCCCTCTTTAAACCAATAAAACAACGTTACTTTCGAGCAATCTAAAAAGTGTAAATCTCGTTCTTCCAGCACAGAATAATCCATAAAGGCACATTCTTATCTGTTGAAATAAAAAATTAAGCAATACTATTAAAATCAAGCTGCACTGGCCCAACTCACATATTGTGAACCTGCAATATGTACCAATGACGTTCCGGAACACCCGTAAACTGACACTGTTCCCGGTAACTTGTTAGTGCCTTAAGCCTATGAACAATGGCAAACTGAACCAAAAACAACAAATTGGCTCAAGAATATCAACCCGACCCCCTGCCAATGTACTTAATCTTGTACTCATTTAAAAATGAAATTTTAAAAATCCTGCTGAGTGATGCACTATCAATTAACTGAACTATTCCAATATAGCGAATAATCACTTAATACAAACTTAGGGTCCATTATATGACTCATTGAGCTGAAAAAAATAATAAAGACCCTCTAAAATATCCGGTAACATTGAGTACTCAAATAGCACTCAGATCTATGTATCAGTAATATAATAAATCAATCCATGGGTTTGATATGAACCCAGTAACTGAATAAGCTCTCTCATTAATCTTACTCATTTTCTACAGACTGACTCACACCAATGAGACGGACGTATGAATGCTCTGGGTCAGCATTTTGAATCATCAACCGTCAATTCAAAAAACAAGCTAAAACTGTGTCAACAAAGGCAAGGTTGTTGCATAGCCTTCGAAGGAAAGCCGGGGACAATTGTGGACCAATTTTAAAACGGTATGCACATCAGGCAAAGTCATTGCGCGCCTTCAAACGAAAGTTCGGGACTATTGAGGAGTAAGGAGAAAGTGGTTTGAACATTAGTCACATTCATTTAATGGCCTTTGAAGTGTGGTTCAAGATGTTTCGGGACGAACAAAGAGACATTCCATTGTCGGCAGAGGGCATCATTGTTGTACTAAACTAGTACTTTGCATGTGTCTCTATTGAGGAACAGATGTTTGCTAAAGTGGGATTAAATGAGTAGCAATTGGCGACATTGAATATGAAACAACATTGATAAATTGGGTCTCTAAACGCCACATAGTCCTCAAAGTAGCAATATCACCTGATCTAAAATCCGCCAGGGGTACAGAAGGCAGGCAGTGATAATGATTGGTCGTTGATTTTTAGTGGAAGCAGCAATACATTACTACTCCGAATGTGTGTGTGATTGGGGAACTTTCTCATATTTCGGAATTACAGCCGTCATCAAGTGAAACATTAAATCCTTCAGCATTATGTAGGAACACTGATCAAGCAAAACAAAAAATAGCAAATGTAATCTTGCTTGGGGGTATTCTATGTGATACATTTTGATGCTATATTCATAGGTGCCAAACAGAAAGATACACCTACCGCGATATTCAAATAACATATAATAACAATGAATCATTGCTGAATCAACATCCATAAAATGACTCGACGCACACACGACTGCTACAATAACCAGCAGATAAGATATTAATAAAACCTCACACGCCACAAAAATTCAGCTCAGTATCCAAATCTTCAATTTTCTGAGCACCCAGGAACTGATTTAGAATTCATCACTTAACAAAGTGACCAGGTCCCATCAACTCACCCCTCACTAATATATGAATACAATGTAGATAAAGCTAACCTAGTGCTCTGAAACTGACCTAACATCTCAGAAATACCCCAGTTTTTTTCACTTGTCATCATATCTAGCCATCTATTAGAATTAAAACTGACAGAACACATATACGCTGACCCACAATCATTAAAAATATCCAGCATCAAAACAAAATAGACATGCTCATTATCCGAGGTGTTTTTAGCCCGGATCCAAATACTCTTTGTAAAGGGGTGCCCAGGACTGCTCTGTGGAGTCTGCCTTTACTGGAAAATTTCTGTATTTCAACAGAATCCTAAACGGTCAGTGGTTCGAGGGCGGTGGGGCGTGGAGGCTGGTGTGAGGGGTTTGGTGAGGGGGGTGGTGGAGTTGGAAACTTCCCATGTTATGGCTGTAGATTTCCGCATCCTCAGAAAATACAATAGTTTGTTAAACCCACCAAGGTAGACGTGATGTGTGTTTCACACGTCGGATTCTCTCGACAGATTACCGACATTTTGTTCCCTGACCAACTATTTATGATACTGGTTACGATTATTTGCTGGCGACATTCTGTTATGTTGGTTTTTTTCGCGTGAATTAATGATGTTACCCAGATGTACTGGCCCGATTCAATGGTTTGGACATGTTCAATGCCCAATAGCATTAAGTCAACATTAGAAGCGAGCAGCTACTAAGATGCTTGTGCAGGCATAACCAGAACGACAGGTGTGTCCTGTCTGCTCAGCAGAACAGCAAAACAAACAGCGAGCTCTCTGTGATTCTACAGGCTGCGAGCTGCTTTGGGTTTGCACACAGCCATCTTCAATACTAATTGCTCATCTTTAGAAAACACATATTTTTACAACAAACATTTCTGTGGGCTCGACTTCTCTCCAAGAATCGGGCTGAATGATGGTAACATTATTCAATTCAAATGATTGGCAATGTTTACTGAAAAAGGTGCAAGTGCATTTCTGCTGTATTTAGGGAATGATTCCTGAGCGGCCTTTTTCCGAGATGCACGTTCGGGGGAAATTGCACAAGTAATAATGGTGGTCTCTGTTATTGGTGATATTGGTAATCGAGCAACTGACTCTTAAATTAAGCATTTGACAAAGTATGACAATAATGAACCCCAATAAATTTAGCCAATGAAGATTCACAATATGCTTAGATTTAGGGTTATTTCAATATCAATAGTTTGCTTTATCCCTCAGTTCAGCTGTTTGAATCTTAAATGTTTCCAATATTTCCTTAAATAGAGTCATCTTCAAATTCCCCTCGACATCGGTGACAAATTATTCTGGTTTTGGGACTACAGACAATGCAATAATTCATATACTATGTAGCCACAAAAAAATAAGAGTACAAACACACAGCGCCAAAAATGCACGCAGAGTTATTTACCTGAGAACCTTTTAAACTGGGTCCTTCTGCCTTGCACCTTGGAGAGAGAAGTTGGAAATATATGTTTGAGTGGATTGTGCCTATCGCTTTCCGCAAGTGATAAGGCCTCTAGAGAAAATGTGCCGGTGTGACAAGTATTTTTTTATTGTTCCGTGTGTTTATTAAAATATTGACCTTACGGCACAAGGTCCTGCACGCTCTTCTCGCTCAAACATAGATTAAAGTGAGATTGCAGAGAGTACATCACACTAAGTTTAAAATATAAAACCTTACAACAATCAAACGAAACCGAATATCAATCATGAGAATAATGAGCTGCCCACCTTGATTCTGATATTTAGAATGATGAGGAAAATTTACCCCGTTTAATTCATGGTGTTCATTCTTTCCATGTATTATTGCCTGCAGGCATTTTCTTCTCCATTTTAAAACCCACTTCCAGCTGGATACGATAATCCTCTTTGTCTTACAATGTCTGTTAATTTTCAAGTGAATTTTCTTTATCATCCGAAAGCCCTCAGTAACCAATCTGTTAACGTTTGAGGTCGCAGTGACCTGCCATGTGTCCCAGAACTGATTTTGGTGAAAGGTCATGTCGACATGAAACGTGACTGGCTTCCTGCCAAAGATGATGAAATGATTGCAAATTATTCTGGCTTTTTTTTATTTCACATCTCCAGCGTCGTATTTTTTGTTTCTTTTCTACTACTGCATGAGAAAGTCCTGAAAACAAGCAAATAGTTGGAGAGAACGTCGGAGAGAAATACAGACAATGAATCACAGAGAGTAAGCCAGGAGCAAGGCAGGCTGAGCGAAACACAGAAAAACATGCATCAACACACACACGCAGAGAAAGAGATTGGTGGAAATCGTTTATATTCTTGAACTTCATAGATGGGCGAGTAGGAATAAGTATTCCAACTGGCTGTGTGTCATTAGCTAGATGGTATGAACATAAAATAATTGTCAACATGGTTGCTGAACAGAAAGCTCATCAAACAGCAACTTTTTAAGATCTGGAATGTACTACTAGAAATAAGGATGTAATCATATTCCTTGGATTTTTGGAGGGCAGTTGGGCACGTACTACAAGACGGCTCATTTTCAGACTTATGGAGGAAAAACCACAGTTGTGACGCAGCAGGTGTATGAGCCCATTGCTTTTCTAAGTTTCTGTTGTAAGTGTCAACGATTCAATGATCCCGTACAGTTTGGTGACTGATTTCCTTTCCTTCCTCACAGGAAAAAAGCGTAGGAATGGTACATGGATAGATTGTATCCATTAATGGGCCGTTTCAATCGCATTACTGTGTGTTGCCAGGCGGCATTTTAGAGCTCTTACATGACAACATCTATCGGTTAATTGGAAGAAAGAAGTCACCTCTGTACAAACTATTTTCAACAAATTAACTGCCGCCTCCGCCGAGGTTTCAGAAGGTGTTGGGAGGAGAGCCAAGCATCAGTGCACCGCATTCGGTTAATGCTCAAGTCCCATCGCCGGAACGCACTGCCGGGAGGCTGCTGCGGTCCATCCTGACTCTAAGTGCACTGCAGCTTCTGAACGTTGAGCGATTACCAATGATCAGTATTATGTTCTCTGTTAAGGCTTCCAATAATATTAAACAATTAACCATATCAAGACAGGGATTGGTATTTACTACTTTAGATATTGGGATGTTATCGAAGGCAGTTGTGGACTTGTTTTCAATATTCGCTCTTCTACCTGGTGTCTCGTGGAATATTGATGGATAATAATATAGAGTGAGAGGATGGGAGCTCAGCACTTTTATAACATGTTCGGTTGCGCATTGAAAGTGCAGCAGCTCACAAGGCAAGGAGTTAAAACTGGAAAGTGGGATTAGGCGGAAGCTATTTTTCGACCCTCGCAGGCTCGTTTGATCAGAGGCCCTCATTCTGTGCTGTAAATTGCGATGGCTTCGCCCGTGAACTAAGGTCCATATTCTCTATCGGCAGCGACCTGATATTCCTGTGCCGGCTGGTTCGACAGGAGTTGAAAGTCATCCCGGCTGAGGAAACTACGTTCAGAGGGCTTCCCCGCTAGATAGTATTGGAGTCGGGGCGTTATTTATTGAAAACGGGAGTTATACATTTAGTTACGTCCTTTATTCATATCGTATGAATTGAAGATTGAACTGGCAAGTTTACTTAGCTGAAATCTTGTTTTATGACTCTATTAGGCAGTTCAATATCTTTCGAAATCGATCATTTTGAATTATATATAGAACATATTACATCTTATTATGATAGTTTCAATGTCCACTTGATATTTACATTAGAGACATTAAAATCCGAAATTGAACATAATTCCCACAGCAGATGAATTTATTGAGAACCCTGCTTCTCTTCCTCAAGCACAGTTTCGTCGAACTTCCGTCTGAATTTCATCTAATATAGAGACAGGCACGAAAGCATTAATAACATCTTGCTCTGCCTGAGTGTTTTGCAAGTTCGTTAAATTGTGTACATTAACATTAAGAATAAAGAACACAATTAATATTATAATGTTTTGTTATGATTAAGTGCATTCTACAAATATATTGGTATTGCAATTTATTTAATCTTTGGGGAATTTTCTTTGTCAATGTTATTCCATAGTTTGCGTACATATTGCACTAAATTATTTGCTTTTGAAGAATCATGTCATCAGTAAGTTGGCTGAAATTTATTCCATATTCTAACTTCTTTCACGCTCCAATGAGGTGGTAATTGAGATATCGAAACTTATTCCTGCATTTCCTTGCAGCTGCCCAATATTATTTGCTGAGTTTCATGTCGATGCCTTGGTTCAGCTTTTTTGCTGCTTCCAGCATGTGTTTTTCCATTGCTGTATAAATATCCAATTTGCAATCACATATGTTGGTTTACTGACTGGAAAAACCTCGCTGCAAAGTTGCCAGGTACAAGGTAAAGTGCTTATGGTTCCATCAATCTGTTTACTTTTTAAAAAGTAATGAATGCATAGTAATCGCCTAGTATTGCCGTTGATATAAGGAAAATGTCTTGTAAATCAAAGAACTGCTGGAGGCACATAATGTAAATTGGTCCACAAATTATTATCAGAAATCCAGGAGTAAACAAAATGCTTTTGCAGAAAACTGGAATATTCTTTCCATAAATTTGCTACTAATTGGGATTGCGTGAAGTGCGTTTTGAAATAGTTAATTTAATTGTGTGGAATTCTGAGTTAGCAGATGATTTGCACATTTGTTTAATTTTAAATTCGTCAAGTACAAACCGCTAAATTTTCTCCAGTGATTTCGTTGTCCGTAAGCTGGGATTTATTTATTTTTTACAGCTGTTTAATTTATTTCCAATTGCAACTGAGACGTGGTGACGTAAGCTCGAAAGTGAGCACACTCCCAGCAGTTTTTTTTTAATCTTGACCGCTGCGCCTCTTGTCCATGAACAGAAGGGTGAACATTGCATTCTAAACTGGTTAATTAAATTCAGCAAATAAGGAGCCGAGCCCATCGCTGTTATAATGGAGAGTATCAGATCTGGGGGATAATTAACTCACCGAGTACAGAATATCAGTCAGAGCTGCAGAATGAACTAATGCAGATGTTTCTATCAGTCAGATGTCTCAATGGAAATGTTGTCAACCCTCCTGGTGATACAGCGAAACAAAGAAACAATTAAATAATTTATTCTGCATTAGAGGGCGGGCTAGAATTTTGGAATATAGTATGATAAAATATTAAGCATTCTCAGCATCAATATTGTTTGAAATAATATTTATCATCAGTAAAATTACTGACTGCAATCCCAAAATATTAACATAGGTAAATTAGTTCTTTTTGTTTCTATTCATTTGCTCTGAGTTTGGATTAGGTTCAATTTTCTTCATAATTAGGACAATTTGATATGAAGTTGGTGCTTTGACTTCATTGATTTTACATGTACAGATACAAGGAAATGATCATGATTTCTCCTCCTCCTTCCACATTGCCGATAACTTTTACACAGAGTCGTGTGGTGTTAAGGGGATCAAGGGGATTATGATTTTTTTCGATCTCCTTGCAGGGGGACGTGCAATTTTTTTTGCTGCTTTCTAGTTCGAAGATTCAAAAATCAATTTTGTTTCACTGACAGGGTATACGTTCCAGCTCTGTTATTAGATAACTATTTTATTTACCGGAAATCATTTCCATTGTCTATTTACTTTAATGAGAAAAGATAGAGAAAAAAAATGCCTAAATTCGGAAACCCTGATTGTATCGGTAATTTAATGACCATTTTCTGCACAGGGTAGAAAGGAGACTGATGTTAGCCAGACGAATTTTCACAGACCCAACGCAGATCAAGTTCAAATTACACAAGCAGGCCTGTTCTGTTCAAATTTGGAACAGGTTGTCTCAGGGGAGCGAAATTTGAAAGGGCTTATTTAATTTCTAGGCATTTCATTGAAGACATATTATGGTCTGTTTTATTTTCGGTTCATTTGGCTTTTAACAGAACAATTATTTTATCCAATTCGATTTACAATTGTGACGTGTATTGTGCAGCTTGCATCTGCTGAACAAAAAGTTTGACATCGCGACAATATTCATATCAAATTTAAATTTCATCCAGAATCCAACTCAAGTAATGAGAGGGTTCGTTTAATTTCACCCCTGCGGCTCTTGTAGACAGAGCAGAGCGTAATTGCAAATCTTGTTAAAGCCAACCTGCTCGAAGCAGAGCGCCGTCACTCTTAGAATAGCATGTATCACATTCTGGGATGGAAGTTCACTCACTGGATGTAGAAACCCAGTAAAACCTGCAGTTGCTGCCGACTGAAATAACGCGCACATTTTTCAAAACTATATTCGTCAGCGGTAGTGCAGTGTGACTGATGTGAGTTGTAATGAGCGGAAAGATTTTAAATCGTGTTTTAAGCTTTGGACTTCTGGGAATTCCTGTAAATTTTGCAAATAGTAAACTTAAATCGAGATAGATTAATATTGGCTTTGAGAGTATAATTATGATTATAATAAGTATCAACTGCACGCTGAAAAATGAGGAGAGTAAAAGATCTCACATCTTCCCGGGAATTAACCGATGAAAATTATTTGATTATTTTTTTTACGGAGATTCTGAAATTAATATCAAGTTTCCTTAGACACGCAATTAATGCATGTTATGTACGTGAACATGAATATTTGTCAGCCTCTTCCTTATACCCAACATTTTTTACATAGGATCATCTTGTATTTAATGAGATATCAGGTCTCAAGTATCAATCTCGTTACGCTCCATGTCACTTTGCATCAAGATTTTAAACTCATTTGTATCTAGGAAGCAGGACGTTCTATCCGAGGGAAATGTTACTCAGTTTTGTAAGTATTGGATAAATGGTTAGTAGTTTTCTAACTTTAGTGACTATTAATCCAACACTAATTCATTGGGTAGGAAATATATATATTTTTTAAATTTGCAATAGTAGATTGCGAGCCTTATCAGTCCTGAGCTTAATGGAGAACTTAACACGAATAATGTTTTTTTTTAATTCATTTTGCTCGCAACTCTACCGTGTGGGGTGTCTGTGTGGGTGGGGTTTGCCTGTGGGATTTGGGGTATTGGGGGTGTCTGGGTGAATGGGGGTTGCCTGAGGGGAATTGGGGGATTGGGGGTGCCTGGGTGGGTGGGGGTTATCTGTGGGGATTTGGGGGTTTGTGGGTGTCTGCGTGGGTCGGGTTCCCTGTGGGGATTTGGGGGATTGGGTGTGTCTGTGTGGGTGGGGGTTGCCTGAGGGGATTTGGGGAATTGGGGGTGTCTGGGTAGGCGGGGGTGCCTGTGGGGACTTGGGGGATTGGGGTGTCTGGAGGTTGAGGGGTCGGGCTTTACGGTGTCCGAGGTGAGGTTGGGGATTTGGGGTCTCCGTGGGAGGCTTGGTGTTGGGGGTGTCAGGATTCTGGGGGTGGAGTTCAGCCGTGTCTGGGGTTGTGGGTTCAGGGTATCTGCGGGTGGTTGGGGTTGAGGTCGTCCGGAGGTCGGGTGTAGGGTTTGAGTCATGGGGGTGCCTGGTGTGGGTTTTGGTGGTGTCTGACGGGGGTTTGAGGGTGTCTGAGGGGGGTGCAGGTTGGCAGTGCCCGGGTGTAGTTGGGTTTGGGATTGTCCAGGGGGTGGGGGCCGGGGGTACGCAGAGGTCGGGGAGTGGTGGTGAGGCTTCAGGATGCCAGGGGTGGGGGTGCGGGTGGGGGGAGTGCAGTGGGAGGAGGTTTCCGGTGTTGGTGGGGTGGGGAGATTTGGGGTTCGGGGTGTCCGACGTCGTGGGGTGTGTGGCTGGGGGCGGGGTTCTGGACGTCTGAGGGGTCTTATTTTTGGGGGAGGGACCAGAGTCGTTGGGGGTGGAGGGCATCCGAAGGCTGGTTCTGGGTCTTGGGAGGTCAGGGAGGGTATTGGAGGTTGGAGGGAATTCCGGGGGTTGGTCGGTCGGAGTTGTGATACGGAGGGGGATGGGTGTGGAGGGGGAAGGGGAGGGGGGGAGGGGGGACGGTGTTACGTAGGTCGGGATGGGTTGGGGTGTCTGAAGATCAGAGGGTGGGGATTGACATTTGTGGCATGCAGAGATCGGGGGGTGAAGTCCGATGTTCAGTGTGGGGCGGGGGTCCAAAGGTCGATGTGGATCCTCAGGTCGCGGTGGGTCCTGAGGTCGAGGTGGGTCCTGAGGTGGAGGTGGGTCCTGAGTTCGAGGTGGGTCCGGGGCTGTGGGTGGGTCCTGAGGTGGAGGTGGGTCCTCAGGTCGAGGTGGGTCCTGAGGTCAAGGTGGGACCAGGGCAGAGGGGGGGAAGGGGGGTCCTGAAGTCGAGGTGGGCCCGGGGCTGTGGTGGTGGGGGGGTGTCCTGAGGTCGAGGTCGGTCCTCAGGTCGAGGTGGGTCCTGAGGTCGAGGTCAATCCTCTCTTCCATTATTTCTAGGGCCACTTCCTTAAGTACTCTGGGATGTAGATTATCAGGCCCTGGGGATTTATCGGCCTTCAATCCCATCAGTTTCTACAACACTATTTCCCTATTCACACTGATTTATTTCAGTTCCACCCTCTCACTAAACCCTGTGTTCCCCAACATTGCTGGTATGTTATTTGTGTCCTCCTTTGTGAAGACAGCCAAAGTATATATTTAGTTGGTCAGCCATTTCTTTGTTCCCTATACTAAATTCCGGTGTTTTTGACTGTCGGGGACCTACATTTGTCTTCACCAATCTTTTTCTCTTCAAATACCTATAGAAAGTTTTACAGTCAGTTTTTATTTTCCCCGCAAGTTTGCTCTCATACTCCATTTTTCTCTTCTTAATCAATCCTTTGGTCCTCCTTTGCTGAATTCTAAACTGCTCCCAAACCTGAGGTATGTTGTTCTTTCTGGCCAATTTGTATGCCTGTTCCTTGGATCTAATACTATCTCTAATTTCCCTTGTAAGCCATGGATTGGCCAACTTTACTATTTTACATTTGCGCCAGACAGGAAAAGCCAATTGTTGAAGTTCACCCATGCGCTCTTTGAACGTTTGCCATTGCCTATCCACTGTCATCCCTTTAAATAACGTTTCCCCATCCATCATAACCAACTCGTGTCTCATACCATCGTAGTTTCCTTTATTAAGATTGAGGACCCTAGTTTCAGAATCAACTACATCGCTCTCCATCTTGATGAAGAATTCTATCATATTATGGTCGCTCGTCCCCAGGGGGCCTCGCACAACTTGATTGCCAATTATTCCTTTCTCATTACACAATACCCAGTCTAGGATGGCCTGTTCTCTGTAATTGGCATAGGACAAATAAGATTAAAGAAACTAATGTGTGGTTCAAAGACTGGTGTGGGAGAATTGGGGATTGTGGGGCACGGACAACAGTATTTGGGAAAGTAGGAACAGTACCGTTTGGGTGGTCTACACCTGAACTGTGCTGGGGCAGGTGTCCTTGTGAGCTGCCTAACTAAGGAAGTAGAGAGGATTTAAAACTGAATAGTAGAGGCAAGGGATCAAATCTCAGAAGATGTGGTCAATTAAAGAGTAGAGACAAGAGAGACAGCTATTAATATGGGAAATAATAAACAGGCTGAAACAGGAATGGACAGAGAGTCCAATTCTCAGGAGTAAATCGGCAGAAAAGGCTATATTCGTTCACGGGATATGGGCATTGCTGGCTAGGCCAGCATTTATTGCCGATCCCTAATTGCCCTTGAGAATGTGGTGGTGAGCTGCTTTCCTGAATAACTGCAGTACATGTGATATCGGTCTGTGGTGACCTGTCTTACTCTCTGTCTCCCACATGTGCATGTGGTGCTGTCTCCTCGTCAGCCTCCCACACTGTCTGCATCACTCTCTCTCTTCCTGTATCTCACCCCACGTTACCCTCACTTGCAGCACATACCCTATATCATCCATCTGTCTACACCTGTGTGTCCATGATCTGATTTACTATCTTTCTTTGTCCAATCTTTCCCACTCTATCAGTTTGCACCATTAACCACTTTCTCCAGCTGCCCACATCTGCCTCTCTCTCTCTTTATCTGTCTCCCCTGCCCGTCACGTTCGCTCAGTCCCCTCATCTCTCTCCTCACATCTGTATCTCTCCATCTACCCATTTATTCTCTTGTTCTCTTTTTTCCACCTGGTGCCCCATCTCTCTGTCTCTCTCTAAACCAGCCCCTTAGTTTGCTGTATCCCCAATTCGCCTCTCTGTCCGTCTACCTCATATGTCTCTCTCTCTGTCTCCTATATCCATGTCTGTCTTTCCTCAGCCATGTCTCTCTCCCCCATCTGTCTCTATCACCGTCTCATCCTTAATCTATCTCCCATGTCTGTGCCTTACCCTCCCCACATTGCCTCCCTATTTCTCTGTCTCTCCCTGTACCTCTGCACCTCTCTCTGCCCTTTGCTCATCTGTATATCCCTCTTTCACTCCCATGCACCTCTCTCTCTATCCTTTCATTGTCTGTCTCTCCATCTTTCAACCATCTTCCCTGGCTCTGTATATCCTCCATCTGTCTCCCCATCATATGGCCCCCAAATACTTATCTCTCTACTTATGCTTCTCTTTCTCTTTGACTCCACCCATCCCTCTCACTCACTCTGCCCCCATACCCCCAGTATATCTCACATCTCTCTCTCCATGTCCCCCCATTCAGCTCCTCCATCTGCTTTCACTTCCAGTCTGCTTCTCCCCAGTTGACTGCCAGTCTGCTTCTCTCTTTCTCCCCCATCTATCCTCCAACAATCTGTATCTACAGGTCTCTCTTTCTATCCCTCTGGCTGTTTCTTATGTATGTCTAGCCAGGTTGTCTTCACATTTCTGTCTCTCTTTCCCACCTGTCTGATTAAATCTTATTTAATAGTTGCTGTTTTACTAATCAAATTGATTCTTTTTGATGGCATAGCAGAGAGGATTGATGAAGGGAATGCAGTGGATGTTGCCTATATGGATTTTAAGAAAGCCTTTGACAACGTAGCACATAAAAGGCTGGTTAAATATTGAGGCTCATGGAGTAGGAGGGTCATTGTCAGCTTGGATAAAAAATTGGTTTAAGGATAGTAAACAAAACAGGTCTTGGTAAAAGGTTGTTTTTCAGAATGGAGGATGGTAGTTTTGTTCCCCAAGGATCAGTGCGAGTACTGCTGCTTTTTAGATATATATATATATATATATTGCAAAAATGTGCAAATATTACCAAACTTTGAGGATGTGGCAAACAGTGAGGATGATATCAACTGACTGCAACAGAATATAGATAGGTTAGCAGAATGGGCAGGCAAGAGGCATTTGGAATTTAATGCAGAGAAGTGTGAGGTGATGCATTTTTCCAGAAGGGAAAGGGAGAGGAAGTATAGACTAAATGTCACAGTTCAAAAGAGTGTTCAGGGACAGAGGGACCTAGGGGTTCACCAGCAGAGATCTTCAAAACTGGAAGGATATATTGGGAGAGCAGTTAGCAAAGCATATGGGATCTTTGCCTTCATCATCAAGGTATTGAGTAAAAAGGTAGGGATGTATTGCTGAACTGGTTAGGTCACAATGAGTGTATTGTGTTCTGGTCACCACACTTTAGGAAGGATGTAAAGGTCCTTGGGAGGATGCAGTGGAGATTTACCTGAATGGTTCCAGGGTTTTAGGTTAGGTTTGAGAATCTGGGGTTTCTTCCTTGGACCAAAGGAGGCGGAGGGGAGATCTGGTAGAGGTGTGCAAGATTGTGACATACATAGATAAGGTAGACAAAGAAAAGCTGTTACCCTTAACTGATGGCACAAGGACTTCGAGATACAGGTTTAAGGTTTTGGGCAAGAGATGCAAGGGATTATGAGGAAAAAGATTATTTATGCAGCCTATGGTAATAACCAAATTTAGCCAAAATTAGATGACTGAGCAAGTGAGTCTGGAAGGCATAGAAATTGTAGGCCAGTTAAGGCACAATGGATTTTGGCAAGGTTGGATGGTGTTTATTTTAATGCAAGGAGTCTGACGAATAAGGCTGATGAGTTGAGGGCACAAATTAACACATGGAAGTATGATGTCATTGCTGTCACAGAAACATGGTTGAGAGAGGGGCAGGATTGGCAGCTCAATATTCTAGGATATAGGGTCTTCAGGCAAGACAGGGAAGGAGGGAAAAGAGGAAAGGGTAACACAGTATTGATCAAGGGATCAATTACAGCAGTAAGGAGGGATGACATCTTAGAAGGATCCTGAAATGGAGGAATATGGGTAGAACAGAAAATCATAAAAGGAGCAATCACCTTGTTGGGAGTGTACTATAGGCCTCCAAACCGTCAGAGAGAAATAGAAGAGCAGATATGTAGGCAAATTTCAGAGAAATGTAAAAATAATAGAGTAGTAATAGTGTGGGATATCAACTTCCCCAACATGAACTGGGTTAGTCAGACTGTGATAGGTTTAGAGGAAGTGAATTTTTAAAATTGCATCCAGGAGAGCTTTTTAAGCCAGTACGTAGAAGGTCCTAAAGAGAGTGGGTGGTCCTGGACTTAATTTTAGGGAATGAAGCTGGGCAAGTGGTAGAGGTATCAGTGGGGGGAGCATTTTGCAGATAGTGATTGCAGATAGATTCAAGGTTGTTATGGAAAAGGACAAAGATGGGCCAGAAATCAGAGTTCTAAATTGGGGGAAAGCCGATTTTAATAAGATCAGATATGATTTGGCCAGAGTGGAATGGGAGCAGCTACTTTTAGGTAAATCTGCGTCAGAACAGTGGGACTCATTCAAGAAGGAAATGGGGAGAGTAGAGGGCCAACATATTCCAATAAAGATAAAGGGTGGGACCAACAAATTCAGGGAACCCTGGATGTCAAGAGATATACAGGATCGGATAAAGAGAAAAAGGAAGGCTTATGGCAGATACCGAGGGCGCAAAACTGTGGAAGCCCTAGAGTAGTATAGAATGTGTAGAGGGGAACTTGAAAAGGAAACTAGGAGAGCAAAAAGGGGGCATGAAAAAAACATTGGCAGGTAAAATAAAGGAAAATCCAAAGTTTTTTTTACAAGTACATTACGAATAAGAGGATAACTGGGGAAAGAGTAGTTCCAAATAAGGTCCATAGTGGTAATTTGTGTGTGGAACCGGAAGACATAGGTAGGGTTCTAACTGAATACTTTGTGCCGGTGTTCACAAGTGAGAGGGTCGACGTAGGTATGGAAATCAGGCAGAAGGACTGGGATATAATTAAAGAAATTAGCATAGAAAAGGGGGCGGTTCTAAGTGGTCTGGCAGGCTTAAAAGTAGATAAGTCTCTAAGCCTGGATGAAATGTATCCCAGGCTGTTGAATGAGGCATCTGTCTGCCTCTGTCTGTCTCGACAAGTCTGCCTGTCCCCTTCCCTCAGGATTTCCCTCCATCAGTTGCTGTCCCCACAATCTGCCTCTTGTACTGAATCTGTCAGATTGTTACTCTGGAAATAGAGGAAATGTCTCAGCAAAAATAACTGAAAATAGAAATAAAAAAGCACCATCACGTGTGCAGAGCTCAGTAAGAGGGAGGTTAACCCTGAACATCCAGACAGGTGTTTTTATTTAAAAATGAAGTGGTGATTCCAGTAATGAGATCCCTCCACAGACACAGCTGGACGAGCTTTGTTTTTCCAGGAGTTTCTATGTTTATTATAAACAAACCGCTCACTGGAAATCCCCCAATCGATAGCAGGAAGCAGCAACACGAGTGCGTGGGAGACAGATACACGCCCCACGCATGCACATCAATGTTTCTGCACCGCCCCCTTTTCAGTGAATATTGATTGGCTACCAGCGCCGGGCATGCGCAGTGAGTTATGTTGCTCCTTCCTCAGCTGCACATTGAATATCACAGTCACCAAAACAGCAGGGAGAGAAACAGAGTGAATCCCACATTGACTCACATTAGTGAGTCTGACAGAAACAGAGATGGACAGACATTGAAATGTTCCAGCTCACAGGCAGGACCAGACACTGAAAGATTCAATCATATAAAAGCAAAATATTACAGGTGCTGGAAATGTGAAATTGTAACAGAAAATCCTGAAAGACTCAGCAGGTCTGGCAGCATCTGTGGAGAGAGAAACAGTTAACGTTTCGAGTCCGTGTGACTCAGAATGAATTTCACACTTGGACATAGTGCAGAGATTGACAATTCACACTAAATCGGAGTCATGTACCATATACGAGACAATCTCTACAAACATCATTCCACGACCGTTGAAATATTAATGTCTGAGACACTCAGTTTTTGTTGTACAAAACTGGTAAAATATAAGAGGAAAATACTGTAAAGTACATAGAAAAGTTTAAATGATATTACAACTGTTTGATCTAACAAAATGCACTTAGATTTCATCTACATCCCCATAATTCCCAATTTTCCCCAGTCCTATTAAATGTGAACAATTATTTTATGTTGTGTCCTTCTTGGATCAGTTCTTCAGTCACAGTTTGTAGGTTGCTTGTTGTTTTTGAAGCTGCACAGAGACACTAAGCAGAAAAAAAACATCCTAAATGAATTGTGAATAGCGATGTCTCTGCACAATGTTTGGGACTTCAAAATTAACAGCTATTGATATGGAGTATATAGATATTACTTTCCAGCTACCAGCTGCTGTTTAACACTCAATAAACCAACAGTCATCAAATCAGAATTGTTAATCTTTCACTAAGAGTGCCGATATCCAAAATCACACCATTCCCAGAAATCTAACCTGTAAAGTTCATTGTTCTGAAGTGTGGGGACATGTAACGGCAGGAACTGAGGTGCAAGGGTAGGGGAAAATGATTTTTAAAAAGGGGGTTAAAAAAGGTTAAAACAATGAATGAATGAAAATCAAAATAAGTAAATAAAATACTTTTTTTAAAAAAAGAAAGATTTAAAAAGGGGTGAAATTTGAGGTGAGGGTTCATGGCCTGATGTTGTGGAAGTCAATATTAAGTCCAGAGGCTGTAAAGTGCCTGTTCGGAAGATCAGATGCTGTTCTTACAGTATAAGTTGGGCTTCACTGGAACATTGCAGCAGGCCAAGGATGGACATGTGGGCATGAGAGCAGGATGGCATGTTGAAATGGCAATTGACAGGAAAGTCAGGATGATGCTTGCGGACAGACCAAAGATGTTCCGCAAAGCAGTCACCCAGCCTGCGTTTGGTTCAGTGTAGAGGAGACTGCATTGGGAGCAGCAAACACAGTAGACCAAATTGAAGAAGGTTAAAGTGATGCATTGCTCCAGCTGAAAGGAATGTTTATGCCCTTGGACGGTGAGGAAGGAGGAGGTAAAGGAGCACGTGTTGCATCTTCTGCGATTGCATGAGAAGGTGTTGTGGGAAAGGGATGAGGTGTTAGGGAATAGTGATGGAAGAGTGGACCAGGGTCTCATGGAGGGAATGGTCCCTACAGAATGCTGACTAGGTGGTTGACAGGAGGATGTTTTTGTTGTTGGCATTGTTGTGGTCACTTTGACAAACGGACCACAGGAGTCTCAGGTACAGGTCATGATCATTTTTCGAGCAATTGCAAGGAGAGAACCATCTCAATGCAGCTTGAGACAGTACTCTGCTAAATTACAAGTGTTCAACATATTTATACATTATTGGTGACATACAAGTACAGTTTCCAGATTCCAATCTAGCCAACATATAGGTTTACATTAAACAGACATCTCTGGTACATGCATCGTCTATCCATATTTTCACCCAGGCAGAGACCTTCCCTCCCATCTAAGCTGGGACCATCTGTCATTCCCCTATCTGTTGAAGATCACACTTCATCTTGGTTGTTTTCCAACCTAAGTCTCCAGTCTAACTCCCAGGACCTTGCTGGTGATTGCAAACCCTGAGGGTGCACGAAGTTTGAGGGTGTATAAGGTTCATATGTTTTAACTCTTTAATTGTTGATTTACTGATTTGCGCTGGCCTGTCTATAGATTCTAATTTATGAAATTCATTCACTTATAATGAATTCTCCCTTACCATAAATTCTCATTTACTCTCTTCCCCCTAACGGTCCCCTCTTTTGGCCCTTGGCCTAGCCCAAGGTAGCCAACGACAGTGGTACTGTCTGTCCCTTTACACACCGCCGCCCATTGATGCTGGCCAGCCATTCAGCTTTGGGTTGTAAAAGGTATCGTCAGACCATCTGTATAATCTGGCCCTTCAATTCAGGCCTCTGGCTTCTAAAACTCCCCCAGCACCACCTCTTTTGCCACCTTTGGGTACAATGAATCAAGTATGTTAAATATATAACTAGTATCAGCTGAATCACCACCAGGGCATAGGAGATCATTTGAATCCACGGGTGTATTTGTACATTTGAGCCTTAGTTCCACCACCATCATGTGGAGGAAATTATTTGCTCGATATCCTCTTTTAAGGCTCTAACCTGTTGCTGCAGTGTATAGTAAGTTCAGTATATCTGCTGAGCCTGTCTCCGAATCGTGGTTAGGTGCTTAGGTAATAAGGGAATTTCATAGGACAACTGGTTCAAATACTGGGTCAGGTTATCCTTAAGACTTTCCTTGACCTAAACAGTAGTCGTTCCTCTCCTGGATAACTCGACCAGTTCCACTTTCCCTACCCTTGCCGTCACCTGTGGGTGTAGGCACACTGAATGATTGTGGATTGGGCACATGCGGTTGCTCCCGTACTGGACCTTTTCCTGCCACGTGGTAATACAATATCTCCCATTCCCCGTATATGCAACATGGGTCGTTTCTTGGCAGCCCATATACTTTCCATTGTACAACTTGTTGCTGCTTTAAACTGGCACTTAGCTCATTCTGTCTCATATATTGGGTGTGCCTACTACTGCGGAGGTCTCTATTCTACACTCTTCTAATGTGGTACGAATTATATTTCCTTCTATGTCTACTGCGTATGGTGGAATGTCATGATACCTAATATAATAATGCCCCTTTATAACCCCAATATTTTCTACTCTATATAATGC
Organism: Cetorhinus maximus; assembly: GCF_964194155.1. Lineage (NCBI taxonomy): Eukaryota > Metazoa > Chordata > Chondrichthyes > Lamniformes > Cetorhinidae > Cetorhinus > Cetorhinus maximus. The sequence goes on along the minus strand of NW_027596139.1, from coordinate 377,533 downwards.
CCTGCCGGTTGTTGACATAGGTATGACAGGTGTTACTAATACAATGCCTATCAGCATATTACTATTGACTATACATTCAACATTCAATCTATATATGCGTGCTAAACCTCAGAGCTGGCAACTGGTCAAGTCATGATCCTCATGTTGTGAAAAATTAAATACATGCACATTAGTAACCCACAAAGGAACTACCCCTTCATTAATCTGTCTTAAATTCTCTCAGGCTTGTTGCAGTGCCCAGGATCCATATGTGTTGCAAACATCATTTCTGCTTGCTTTGTCTGAAATATTTTCCCCAATGTTAATCAGTTTATTGATAGTCCCTGCATGACTTTCGAGCATGGCAGCCAGGTTTTGGATTAACCATGTCATGTCCTGGTCTGTGTTTAATTGGGTGTTATGAATTCTCTGTCCCCGCTCTAAAATTTCCTTAAGCTTAAAGCTCAAGGTCTGGACGTTCTGGTCAACAGTTGCCAGTTTCTGAATTAACCACTGATGTCCCTGTATTGAATATCGTAGCGGCAACATTTATCAGGCTGTGCTTAACGGAGTTCCCTCCCAAGCCTGAGCGCATCCCGCTGTTGAACTGAGATGCTTCAGTCATCAGCTGGCCCATCAGAGCCGTATATAGTTTTCGAATATGAGTTGAGCACCACTGGGGCGTGGCAATTCCGGATATGTTCAAGACCACGGGTAGCAGCTCGAGGTGTACATTGTCCATACAAAACTTCTGATTAACCAGTACCGAACCATTCGTCGGTCCTGGATGCATAGTTGGACAAGGTGGATCAGTCAGTGTGGTGTGAGAAGTTTTAATTATCTCTACTCGGACTGTGGAAGTAGAGGTGGGAGGTGGCTAGATTGTGGCTCTTTTGGGCGGACCACCCACGCCCGATCTAAAGCAAACCCTTACTACAATTCGGAAGCATTTGTTCTCCTACTGTTACATTTATTATTCCCCGTTGCGTGTCACATTCGGCACTGTCCGTGCTGGACCAAAGTTCCTCCTGCGATGCGGGATGAGCAGTGATGATCCCCGACCTTGTTGCCAGTACTGATACGCCCACGACCAGGATTGTAGCTCTTTGGAGACATTAACATCGGCTCCCGTTCTCCGGGTTACCGCTTGGTCAATTATCATGTATCTTTAACTGTGTGTAATGCCTTCATTTACTTCCCATTGTCATATCTACAAGTGTGCATGTATCACCTGTCATAATTTCCTCGAATGGTCCATGCCTGTTCGCTCCGGGCTCACCTTGATGATCAGCTTATCCTCCACTTGGTCCATTGATGCTCTTTAGATTTACCAGTTTCCATATCCTTAATCACCTTTCGGTCTCTGACTTCCCTCCTTAACTCATGCAATTGCTTACTTATTTCCCTCACATAGTCTCGCATCCTTCCTTTTAGTGGTCCTACAACTCCCATTTCTACTAAGATTCCCTTGGGCAACTGCATTGTTCTGCTTGTCATTATTTCAAATGGGGTGAACCTGGTGGTCCTGCTTGGGACAGCCCTAAGGCGCATTAGAATATTGGGCTATTCCCTGTCTCTTGAATTGCTTTCACTATTGATGACTTTTTTAAGTAAGGTTCATCCTTTCCAACATCCCCGAGCTTTGTGGCTGTTAGGGAATGTGGAATTTCTGTTTAAATTTAAATTTATACATTTCTTTAATGACTCTTCCTGTGAGATGAGTTCCCTGATCTGAACCCATCTGGATAGGCACCCACACTCCTTCCAATCTACTGTCTCCTGCTGCTGTTCCACGTTGAACCTCAATTCCTTAAACTGCCAACACAACTCTACAATTCAAATTCTTATCTTATCTTTCAATGGCGCAGTATCTTCACTTCCAGTGATGGTTCTCTCTGGGAGCCGCTTAACTCTGCCTGTCATCATAGTGTTAAACCTGTGATCTTACTTTTTGCAGCTCACAGGCACATTAATACAATCAGTGATACATCTATTTAGTCTTTTTCCAGCTTTCCCTTTACCTATCTTGTGTTAAATTGTTGTTAAGTATTATTTCCCCTTACATTTCAATTCCTGAACTACAGATTCCACATAGTTACAACTCTAAGTTTTTTTTCCCCTGACCATGATCATCCAAAGATTGTCTTGGTGTCAGTTTCTCTATTGCCTTGATCGTTTATAATGTTTCCTTGCTCTTTAGGCCATATTAACTATTCTATGTCAATGAGGATCTCTGTCTCTTGATCCTTGCTTATCTCCCCCTGTGCGTTTCCAATGTGTCAGTTGATGGCCAGATTATCAAATTCACTTCCCTTGAAACAGTTTGTATATTGTGTCCCCTTGCCCTAACTCTTTCTCCTATTTGCCTCATAAGATTTTACACATGCAACAGCTACCATCTTATCTTGTTCAGGTTGCCTGGAGAGACTTTAAATTAAATAAAATATTCTCATAACAGTTTTAAAAACAGAAATCAGGCATTGACATGCTCCTTATCTTCTTCTCAAACAACATTTTATTATCTCAAAGGTAACCCACTAAATTGTGTCTGACCCATTTCTTTTAGAATTATCCCAGATTCATTAACTCGGCCAAAAATTGGATTTCGGTCAAATTTTGTCAAGGTCTTGAGCTTAGCTTCATATTTTGGGAACAGACTTACAAATACAAAAGCTTGCAGCATTTGAATTATTGCCAATTGTTGTGCAAAACCCTTTAATATGTAAAATTCCTTTTGAGAACTTTATCACGAACCAAAACTCAAAATTGTAAACTTTGAAAGAAATGTAATTTATGCTATCAAAATTAAAACTGCCTCTTTCTTATGTGTATTGATTTGTAACCAAGCTATAATTCCCATATGTTTATCGACACATTCTCTATCGTTGGATGACATCCTCGTTATTCAAAGTAATCTTCTAAACTACACTGCACTTTACACCTCAAGCCTTGTCCCAACTTCAAATAACAGTGCTGTTGAAGGGTCATGAGGACTCGAAACGTCCACTCTTTTCTTCTCCGTCGATGCTGCCAGACCTGCTGAGTTTTTCCAGGTAATTCTGTTTTTGTTTTGGATTTCCAGCATCTGCAGTAGTTTTTGTTTTTATATTCAAATAACAGTGCTGTTGGGATGCAGATTTCCTTTCATATTTAATTCATCTCTTCAAAAGAAACCACTTTTTATCCATTGGAGCCACCTAGGCCGTGTGTTTATGCCTTTTGGTTTTCCTAGAATCCCTTGCGTTTCAGGTAATTTTTCCCCTCAGAAATTTAGAAAACTAACTCGTCTGAGTTAATGTAACTCGTATGTATCAATCCCAATCCGTTGGAAGCTGGTAATACTAGTCTGCAAGGGGGTGGTACATAGGTTGGTTCATCTAACCCTGTTTAGCTTTATGATACCTTCAAATTGCGATTTTTTTACGCCAGAAATCTCTACTCAAACCTTGTACTCAAAACTTTGGAATGTTTCAGTATACTTTTCCTTTAATCTAACATGGGGCTTTGAACCCTAAAGTGCTGAATTACACACATAAATAACAAGTTACGTAAGAAAACACGTTAAAACTCACATACAAATGCTTCCTTGCACACAAAGAAACTTATATTTAGAGGTATGTATTTATATTCCTGTATCCTTAACTTAATGACTTAAAATTCTCATATTCTAAACGAAACTTCAAATAGCAGTGGTGGAAATAAAGAGATCTTGAAGGCTCCACCTATAGGGACCATCAAACTGACGAAAGCTCACATTTCCCTGCTCCTGCCTGTCAGTGTTTATTAACTCCCTTTTCTCTCTCTCTCTGCACAGCTCAAGCTCTTGTAACTTAGATCACTTATACAAGGTAATAGTATCCATTACCCCTTTCTTTTCCTTATCCTTTTAGTTCTTAGTTCTACCCACCACTGTTTTAGTTCTCCGGAGGTTCCCTGTGGATTCCACCCCTCCTTCTGCATTTTTGTGATTAGTCTTGACTGTTTTTACGCTATGAACCTCGTAATGGAGTCAACGGGTCCCTAGTCGAGTTCCATAGTATGATTCTGTTTCCCTGACCGCCCTCTGTTCTTATTCCTGTCTATCTCTGCGCGGTACGTTCGCACGGCCCTAACAACTTAGTTACTTGCGGTATGTGCAGTTTCACTTATTTCACTGGGATCTGGCCTTCCTGCGCGGCTTCGGTTATGGTTATATTTCAAACCGTAACCCCCCAGCACAGCTCCCCCTCCTCTTAACTTGGGTCTGGCCTTCCTGCGCGGCTTCGGTTATGGTTATATTTCAAACCGCAACTGGCCAGCACGGCTCCGCCTCCTATTTTGGGTAGTGCTCTGGTCTCCCTGCGCGGCTTTGGCCCCGCTAGCCACCTGCGTGTCTCCCCCCTCCTCTCAGCGCCTCCTATCTCTGTCCTGTCCCGAGTCCTCCCCCTGATTATTTGATACTCGGCCGGACTATACTCGGGTAGGCTTAATGGACTAACTACAGGTGGTAAATGAAATATACTCACCTACTTTGCAGAGCCTTCCTGAGAGTCCAATCCGAGTATCTTGCCGACTACGCCAAACTGATTTGGTCACTTTGACAAATGGACAACAGGAGTCTCAGGTACAGGTCACGATCGTTTATTCAAGCAATTGCAAGGAGAGAGCCATCTCAATGCAGCTTGAGATAGCACTCTGCTAAATTACAAGTGTTCAGTATATTTATACATTATTGATCACGTACAAGAACAGTTTCCAGATTCTGATCACGTCAACATACAGGTTTACATTAAACAGACATCTCTGGGACATGCATGTTCCTATTTTCACCCAGGCAGAGACCTTCCCTCCCATCTAAGCTGGGACCATCTGTCCTTCCCCGATCTGTTGAAGAGCACATTCAATCTTGGTTGTTTTCCAACCGAAGTCTCCAGTCTAACTCCCAGGACCTTGCTAGTGATTGCAAACCCTGAGGGTGTACAAAGTATGAGGGTGTATAAAGTTCATCTGGATTAACTGTTTAATTGTTGATTTACTGATTTGCGCTGGTTTGCACTGTCCTGACTATAGATTCTAATTTAAGCAATTTATTCCCTTATAATGAATTCTCCCTTACCATAAATTCTTATATACTTTCTTTCCCCTAACAGCATCATGCTGCAATTGGCGGAAATGGTGGAGGATGATCATTTGAATGCGGAGGCTGGTGGAGAGAAAAGTGAGGACAAGGGGGACCCTATCATGGTTCTGGGAGAGAGGGGAAGGTGTGAAGGCAGAAGCGTGGGAGATGGGTCGGACACGGTTGAGGACCCTGTCAACACAGTGAGGGGTAAACCTCAGATAAGCAAGAAGGGAGACATGTCAGAAGCCCCATTTTGGAAGGTGGAATCACCAGAACAGATGCGACGGAGGTGAAGGAACTGAGAGAATGGGATGGAGTCCTTACAGGAAGCGGGGTGTGAGGAGCTGTAGTCGATGTAGCTGTGGGAGTCAGTGGGCTTGGAATGGATATTGGTGGACAGTCTATCACCACAGCAGCTTTCAGCTTCCTTGGAGCTGAAAGTTTCATCTGATCTTCCTGTCCACTGACATATTTGCATTTCCCCCTTTATTTTTGTAAATTTCTCATTGGATTTCAGAGTTGCAGATTTTGTGTTGAAAGCTCACTGGGAACCCACAGCAGCTCCTTTGATTGACAGCTCTCTCTCTCTCTCTCTCTCTCTCTCTCTCTCTCTCTCTCTCTCTCTCCCCCACGTGACCGGCCGCAGCGTCACACCCCCTTTCCGAGCTGAGACGCCGCGCCTGCGCCCTGCCACCACTGAGCCGCGTTGCCTTAGCAACGGGCCGGGTCCGGCTGATGAGCCGCCTTGTTTTCAGTGTCGGGGGAGCCGGGAGCCCCGTTACTGAGAGTGTCCGCGCTCGGGGGAGGGAGAACCAGCAACACGGTCCGGGGCTGAGTCTCTGTGAACCTGACCCTAAAATAAAAATAACAGACATAAAGGTAACCGACATCAGACAAGGGGTAAAGTATCTGAAAGGTGGGCTGTCCCGGATCAAAGCGGCCGAATGGCCACCCCCAGCTCCAGGTCCCGGCAATGTCCCCCCCGCCCACCGGCCCCGGGCCCTGGAGGTAAAGCGGGCTCTGAGCTCTGGCAGCGGGAACAGGAGGAGCCATTCAGCCCCTCCAGCCTGAGCCGCCCATTCACTCAGATCATGACTGATCCGGGAGACAAACTCCATCCGGCCGCCTGGGCTTCATATCCACAGCCTCGGGCAGCAACAATATCCCCATCTCAGGCTGAACATTATTCACTCAGCTAATGTCTGCTGCTTTATGTGGGAGAGACTTCCCCCCTTCCACAAGTCTTTGTGTGAGGAAGCGTATCCTAACTTTCTCTCCTCAATATCCTGACTCTGATATTAAGATATTTGTCCCCTTGTCCTGGGCTCCCCCACCAGTGAGTAAAGTTTCTGTCTCCTGACCAATCCCTTTAAACACACTAAAACCCTCTGTCAGAGCTGGCAGTTGGAGAGGGGACAGGATGGGGAGTTACTTGTGCCCTCAGTCCTTCAGATAATTCCTTCCAGATCATCATAATTCAATGTTTAAAATAAAAACTCTCCTCCCTCTGCATTTACCACAATTACAGAATACCATAAACCTGTCGTCCTCTGCCTCCCACCCATGTCATTCGAAACACTTATGTCAGTGGAAATCCTTTCGCCCTCATTATCAAAACATTGTTCATTTTAAACTTCTCTGTTCAATCTCCCTTCTATGCTCTAAGGAGAACAGCATTAGTTTCCCCAGGGTCTTCACATAACTGAAGTTTTTTCTCTTTTGTGAGATGTGACTGGCAAGGTCAGCATTTGTTGCCCATCCCTAATTTCCCTTGAGACGGTGGTGCTGAACCAGCTTCTTGAACCGCTGCAGTTCATTTGGTAATATTCCTGATTCCTGGTACTGTTGTGGGAATCCGGTCCGGGGACCCAGAATTGGACGCGGCTGAGGTGGAACCGATGAGTGATAATATATCTTTTAACATAACTTCCTCGTGTTTGTAATTTATAGATTTGTTTATGAAGCTGAAGATTCCTAGCTATTAAAACGATTGTCTCAACTTGTCGTGTTATCTTTAAACATCTGTGTTTGTTATCCCCCAGGTGTCGCTGTTCCTGCAATACCATTAACATTGTACCTCAAATTAACATTATTTTTAATTTGAAGGTTTCAGTTGCATATCTGGAATCTCTAATTGAATAAGTAGAAGGCAGTGGCATGATATGATTGCAGATTGATTTTGGGAAATGGAGAAGGTGGTGATTGTAAATTCAGACAAGGGAGGGAGGTGGATTTTTGGGACTGTTCATGCTCCATTATAAGATCCTTCTCTCTCTCTGTCTTGTTCCAGCTGTTCCCATTTGCACCTGTAATCTGATTGACCCAGTGTGCGAACTCAATTGCTGCTGTGACACTGACTGCTCCTCCACAGACATCAATGCCTTCCCTTTCTGTTTGCCAGGCAGTGAATCGTAAGTGTCTATTAGAGTGTTGCTATATTGGCTCTGAATCAGGAGATGCCTGGATTTTAACTTAAGAATGTAAAAACTATGAGCAGGAGTCGACTGTATGGCCCCTTGAGTCTGCTCTGCCATTCAATATGATCAGGGCTGCTCCTTTGCCTCAACTCGACTTTCCTGCCCGATCCTCATTTCGCTTTTTTTCCTGAGAGATCAAACATTTCAATCTCAGTCTTGAATATACTCAACAATGGAGCGTCCACCATCTCTCGGGTAGAGAATTCCAAGGATTCACTATATTTGAGTCTCCTTATCTGAGTCTTACAAGCCTCCCAACTCTGACAGCTACCTCAACTACAGCTCCTCACACCCTGATCAATGTAAGAACTCCATCCCATTCTCTCAGTTCCTTCGCCTCTGTCGCATGTGTTCTGATGATGCCACTTTCAAAAACAATTCCTCTGACATGTCTTCCTTCTTCCCTAACCAAGGTTTTCCATCCACTGTGGTTGACAGGGCCCTCAACCATGTCCAGCCCATCTCCTGTGTATCTGCCCTCACACATTCCTCTCCCTCCCAGAACCATGATTGGGTTCCCCCTTGTCCTCGCTTATCAACCTACCAGCCTCCGCAATCAAAGGATCATCCTCCGCCATTTCCGCCAACTCCAGCATGATGCAACCACCAATCACATCTTCCCTCCACCCTGCCGGCGGCATTCCGCAGGGATCATTCCCTTCGGTTCACTCTGGTCCACTCCTCTATCACACCCTACACCTCAACCCCCTCCCACGGCACCTTCCCATGCAATCACAGAAGGTTCAACACCTGCCCCTTTACTTCCCCACTCCTCACTGTCCAAGGGCCCAAACACTCCTCTCAAGTGAAGCAGCACTTCCCTCAATTTAGTCTACTGCGTTCGCTGCTTCGAATGAGGTTGTCTCTACATTGGAGAGACCAAGCGCAGACTGGGTTACTGCTTTGCAGAACACCTTCGGTCTGTCTGCAAGCATGACCCAGATCTTCCTGTCGCTTGCCATTTCAACACTCCACCCTTCTCTCATGCCCACATGTCCGTCCTTGGCCTGCTGCAATGTTCCATTGAAGCTCAACACAAACTGGAGGAACAGCACCTCATCTTCCGACTAGGCACTTTGCAGCCTTCTGCACTTAACATTGAGTTCAACAACTTCAGATCATGAACTCTCTCATCCATCCCCACTCCCTTTCCAATCCCCCTTTTTCAAATAGTTTAAATATATTTTTCTTTTCCCACCTATTTTTGTTATTTTTAAATGTATTTTCATCCCTTGTTTAATCTCCTCCTTTTATCCTATTTTGATCCCTTCCCCCCACCCCACCCCACCCCCACTAGGGCTATCTGTACCTTGCTCGTCCTGATTTCTACCCTTAATGTCAGCATTAGCACATTCCTTAGATAATATCACCACCGTCAACACCTTCTTGTCTTTTTGTCTATGACATCTTTTGGATATCTCCACCTATCACTGGCCCTCTATCCAGCTCTACCTACCCCTCCCCCCTCCCCCCCACCTTAAACCAGCTTATATTTCACCTCATTTCAGTATTCACTCAGTTCTGATGAAGAGTCATTCGGACTGAAAACGTTAACTGTGTTGCTCTCCGCAGATGCTGTCAGACCTGCTGAGTTTTTCCAGGTATTTTTGTTTTTGTTTCAAATTTCCAGCATCTGCAGTATTTTGCTTTTATTTTATTATAAACATTTTATTATAAATATTACGGGTGCTGGAAATGTGAAATTGAAACAGAAAATACTGAAAGACTCAGCAGGTCTGGCAGCATCTGTGGAGAGAGAAACAGTTAAAGTTTCGAGTCCATATGACAAAGAAGACACAGAATGAATTTCACACTTGGACAGAGTGCAGAGATTGACAATTTACACTAAATCAGAGTCATGTACCATATACAAAACAATCTCTACAAACATCATTCCATGACCATTGAAATATTAATGTCTGAGACAGTCAGTTTTTGTTGTACGAAACTGGTAAAATATGAGAGGAAAATACTGTAAAATAGATGGAAAAGTTTAAATAATATTATAACTGTTTAATCTAACAAAATGCACTTAGATCTCATCTCCATCCCCATAATTCTCAATTTTCCCCAGTCCTATTAAATGTGAACAATTATTGTATGTTGTGTCCTTGTTGGATCAGTTCTTCAGTCACAGTTTGTAGGTTGCTTGCTTTTTTTGAAGCTGCACAGAGACACTAAGCAGAAAAAAACCCATCCTAAATGAATTGTGAATAGCGATGTCTCTGCACAATGTTTGGGACTTCAAAATTAGCAGTTATTGATATGGAGTATATAGATGTTACTTTGCAGCTACCAGCTGCTGTTTAACACTCAATAAACTCAAATCAGAATTGTTAATCTTTCACTAAGAGTGCTTATATCCAAAATCACACCATTCCCAGAAATCTAACCTGTCAACTTCATTGTTCCGAAGTGTGGGGACATGTACTGGCAGGAAATGAGGTGTGAGGGTAGGGGGAGAAGGCTTTTAAAAAGGGGGTTAAAAAAGGTTAAAACAAAAATGAAAATAAGTAAATAAAAGATTTTTTTATAAAAAGGGATTTACAAAGGGGTGAAGATAGAGGAGAGAGTTCATGGTCTGAAGTTGTGGGAGATAATGTTAAGTTCAGAGGCTGTGAAGTACCTGATTGGAAGATCCAATGCTGTTCTTCAACTTTGCGTTGGGCTTCACTGGAACATTGCAGCAGGCCAGGGATGGACATGTGAGCATGAGAGCAGGATGGCATGTTGAAATGGCAAGTGACAGGAAAGTCAGGATCATGCTTGTGGAGAGACTGAAGGTGTTCTGCAAAGCAGTCACCCAGTCTGCGTTTGGTTTCGCCAGTGTAAAGGAGACTGCATTGGGAGCAGCAAATACAGTAGACCAAATTGAAGAAGGTGCAAGTGAAGCATTGCTTCACCTGAAAGGATTATTTAGGCCCTTGGATGGTGAGGAAGGAGGAGCTAAAGGGGCAGGTGTTGCACCTTCTGCGATTGCATGGGAAGGTGTTGTGGGAAGGGGGTGAGGTGTTAGGCGTGATGGAAGAGTGGACCAGGGTCTCATGGAGGGAATGGTCCGTACAGAATGCTGACAGGGAGGGTGAGGGGAAAATGTTTTAGGTGTTGGCATCGTGCTGCAATTGCTGGGAAAGGTGGAGGATGATCATTTGAATGCAGAGGCTGGTGGGAAGAAAAGTGAGGACAAGGGGGCCCTATCACGGTTCTGGGAGAGAGGGGAAGGTGTGAAGGCAGAGGCGTGGGAGATGGGTCGGACAAGGTTGAGGGCCCTGTCAACAAAGTGAGTGGTAAACCTCAGTTAAGCAAGAGGGAGAAATGTCAGGAGCCCCATTTTGGAAGGTGGCATCATCAGAACAGATGCGACGGAGGTGAAGGAACTGAGAGAATGAGATGGAGTCCTTACAGGAAGCGGGGTGTGAGGAGCTGTAGTCGATGTAGCTGTGGGAGTCAGTGGGCTTGGAATGGATATTGGTGGACAGTCTATCACCACAGCAGCTTTCAGCTTCCTTGGAGCTGAAAGTTTCATCTGATCTTCCTCTCCACTGACATTTGAATTTTCCCCCTTTATTTTTGTAAATTTCTCATTGGATTTCAGAGTTGCAGATCTTGTGTTGAAAGCTCACTGGGGACCCACAGCAGCTCCTTTGATTGACAGCTCACTCTCTCTCTCTCTCTCTATCTCTCTCTCTCTCTCTCTCTCTCTCTCTCTCTCTCTCTCTCTCTCTCCCACGTGACCCGCCGCAGCGTCACACCCCCTTTCCGAGCTGACACGCCGCGCCTGCGCCCTGCCGCGACTGAGCCGCGTTCCCTTAGCAACGGGCCGGGCCCGGCTGATGAGCCGCCTTGTTTCCAGTGTCGGGGGAGCCGGGAGCCCCGTTATTGAGAGTGTCCGCGCTCGGGGGAGGGGGAACCAGCAACAAGGTCCGGGGCTGAGTCTCTGTGAACCTGGGCATTGTTCCTGACCCTAAAATAAAAATAACAGACATAAAGGTAACCGACATCAGACAAGGGGTAAAGTATCTGAAAGGTGGGCTGTCCCGGATCAAAGCGGCCGAATGGCCACCCCCAGCTCCAGGACCCGGCAATGTCCCCCCCGCCCACCGGCCCGGCCCGGCCCCGGGCCCGGGCCCCGGAGGTAAAGCGGGCTCTGAGCTCTGGCAGCGGGAACAGGAGGAGCCATTCAGCCCCTCCAGCCTGAACCGCCCATTCACTCAGATCATGACTGATCCGGGAGACAAACTCCATCCGGCCGCCTGGGCTTCATATCCACAGCCTCGGGCAGCAACAATATCCCCATCTCAGGCTGAACATTATTCACTCAGCTAATGTCTGCTGCTTTATGTGGGAGAGACTTCCCCACTTCCACCAGCCTTTGTGTGAGGAAGCGGTTCCTAACTTTCTCTCCTCAATATCCTGACTCTGATATTAAGATATTTGTCCCCTTGTCCTGGGCTCCCCCACCAGTGAGTAAAGTTTCTGTCTTCTGACCAATCCCTTTAAACACACTAAAATCCTCTGTCAGAGCTGGCAGTTGGAGAGGGGACAGGATGGGGCGTTACTTGTGCCCTCACTCCTTCAGATAATTCCTTCCAGATCATCATAACTCAATGTTTAAAATAAAAACTCTCCTCCCTCTGCTTCTTTTACCACAATTACAGAATACCATAAACCTGTCGTCCTCTGCCTCCCACCCATGTCATTCGAAACACTTATGTCAGTGGAAATCCTTTCGCCCTCATTATCAAAACATTGTTCATTTTAAACTTCTTTTTTCAATCTCCCTTCTATGCTCTAAGGAGAACAGCATTAGTTTCCCCAGGGTCTTCACATAACTGAAGTTTTTTCTCTTTTATGAGATGTGACTGGCAAGGTCAGCATTTGTTGCCCATCCCTAATTACCCTTGAGAAGGTGGTGCTGAACCAGCTTCTTGAACCGCTGCAGTTCATTTGGTAATGTTCCTGATTCCTGGTACTGTTGTGAGAATCCGGTCCAGGGACCCAGAATTGGACGCGACTGAGGCGGAACCGATGACTGATAACATAACTTTTAACATAACTTCCTCGTGTTTGTAATTTATAGATTTGTTTATGAAGCTGAAGATTCCTAGCTTTTAAAACACTTGTCTCAACTTGTCGTGTTATCTTTAAACATCTGTGTTTGTTATCCCCCAGGTGTCGCTGTTCCTGCAATACCATTAACATTGTACCTCAAATTAACATTATTTTTAATTTGAAGGTTTCAGTTGCATATCTGGAATCTCTAATTGAATAAGTAGAAAGCAGTGGCAGGATAAGTTTGCAGATTGATTTTGGGAAATGGAGAAGGTGGTGATTGTAAATTCAGACAAGGAAGGGAGGTGGTTTTTGAGACTGTTCGCGCTCCATTATAAGATCTTTCTCTCTCTCTCTCTCTGTCTTGTTCCAGCTGTTCCCATTTGCACCTGTAATCTGACTGACCCAGTGTGCCACTCAATTACTGCTGTGACACTAACTGCTCCTCCACAGACATCAATGCCTTCCCTTTCTGTTTGCCAGGCAGTGAATTGTAAGTGTCTATTAGAGTGTTACTATATTGGTTCTGAATCAGGAGATGCCTGGATTTTAACTTAAGAATGTAAAAAATAGGAGCAGGAGTCGACTATATGGCCCCTTGAGTCTGCTCTGCCATTCAATATGATCAGGGCTGCTCCTTTTTCTCAACTCCACTTTCCTGCCCGATCCTCATTTTGCTTGATTTCATGAGAGATCAAACATCTCAATCTCAGTGTTGAATTTACTCAACAATGCAGCATCCACCACCTCTCGGGTAGAGAATTCCAAGGATTCACAACATTTGTGTCTCCTTATCTCAGTCTTAAAAGGTCCACTCCTTGTTTTGAAACTGTGCCCCCATGTTCTAGATTCCCAAAGTAGGGGAAAGAACCTCTCAGTGTCTACACTGTCAAGCCCCTTCAGACTCTTGTATCTTTCAATGAGATCACCTCTCATTGTTCTCAACTCAGAATAGGCACAATTTACTCAACCTGCCATCATAGAACAACCCTCTCATCATCCTGTTAACATTCCTACAAAGCCCCTCTTTTCCCTATCCCTGTAACCTCTTCCAGCCCGACAATTCTCATCCTCCTAATCGCGTAACTCCATGGCAATCACATCTGCAGTAAATGTTTGCGGCTCGAACAACTTTAGCTCAGAGTCATTGAGCTGCAGGCCGCACTGCAGACAGTGTAACACATTAGGGAGGGGGAGAGTTACCTGGATACTTTGTACCTGGAGGCAGTCACATCTCTTAGGACAGGGTCTTCTGATTTGGGCAGTGGTCAGGGACAGGAGAGTGTGACTGCGAATGAGGAAGGTAAGGGAACCCTGAACGCAGGGGCTCAGCCTTTGCAATTGTCCAGCAGCTTTGAAGTTCCCTCAGCTTGTTTGGATGAGAGTGGGGGCTGCAGGGTGGATGCCCTGACTGAGCATAGCACCTATATACCAAATTAAGAAACAGAATCTCAAAGGTAATAATCTCTGGATTATAACCTGCACCACATGAAAATTGGCATAGGGCAAATAAGATTAGAAAAATCAATATGTGGCTCAAAGACTGGTCCTGGTTCGTGAGGCACTAGCGCCAGTATTGGGGAAAGTAGGCTCTGTACCGTTGGGACGGTCTAGACCTGAACCATGCTGTCAAGTCATTGTTTCCAGGACTGTTACTGACCTCATCTCCTCTGGAGATCTTCCTTCCACAGCTTCCAACCTAATAGTCTCCCAACCTCGGACGGCCCACTTCTACCACCTACCCAAAATCCACAAACAGGACTGTCCCGGCAGACTGATCGTGTCAGCCTGTTCCTGCCCCACGGAACTCATATCTTGCTATCTTGAATCCATTCTCTCTCCCCTTGTCCAGTCCCTTCCCACCGACATCCGTGATTCCTTTGACACCCTACATCATATCAAAAATTTCGAGTTCCCTGGCCCCAACCGCCTCTTCTTCACCATGGGCCTCCAATCCCTCTACACTTCCATCCCCCACTGGGATGGTCCGATGACTCTCCGCTTCTTCCTCGAAAAGAGGCCCAAACAATCCCCATCCACCACTACTCTCCTCCGTCTGGCTGAACTTGTTCTCACACTGAACAATTTCTCCTTAAACTCCTCTCACTTCCTCCAAATAAAAGGTGTGGCTATGGGTACCCGCATGGGCCCCAGTTATGCCTGTCTCTTTATGGGGTATGTGAAACATTCCTTGTTCCAGTCCTACTCCGGCCCCCTCCCACAACTCTTTCTCCGGTACATCGATGATTACTTCAGTGCTGTTCCATTCTCTCGTCTGGACCTGGAAAAATGTATTAATTTTGCTTCCAATTTCCACCCCATTTTCACATGGTCCATCTCTGACACTTCCCTTCCCTTCCTTGACCTCTCTGTCTCAATTTCTGGTGATAGACTGTCCACCAATATCCAATACAAGCCAACCGACTCCCACAGCTACCTCGACTACAGCTCCTCACACCCCGCTTCCTGTAAGGACTCCATCCCATTCTCTCAGTTCCTTTTCCTCCGTCGCATCTGTTCTGATGATGCCACTTTCAAAAACAGTTCCTCTGACATGTCTTCCTTCTTCCTTAACCGAGGTTTTCCACCCACGGTGGTTAACAGGGCCCTCAACCATATCCGGCCCATCTCCCGCGCATCTGCCCTCACACCTTCCTCTCCCTCCCAGAAACATGATAGGGTCCCCCTTGTCCTCACTTATCACCCCACCAGCCTCAGCATTCAAAGGATCATCCTCCGCCATTTCCGCCAACTCCAGCATGATGCCACCACCAAACACATCTTCCCTTCACACCCCTGACGGCATTCTGCAGGGATCATTCCCTCCGGGACACCCTGGTCCACTCCTCCATCACCCCCTACACCTCAACCCCCTCCCACGGTACATTTCCATGCAACTGCAGAAGGTGCAACACCTGCCCCTTAACTTCCCCTCTCCTCACCGTCCAAGGGCCCAAACACTCCTTTCATGCGAAGCAGCATTTCACTTGCACTTCCCTCAATTTAGTCAACTGCATTCGCTGCTCCCAATGTGGTTTCCTCTACATTGGAGAAACCAAACGCAGACTGGGTGACCGCTTTGCGGAACACCTTCGGTCTGTCCGCAGGCATGACCCAGACTTCCCTGTTGCTTGCCATTTCAACACTCCACCCTGCTCTCATGCCCACATGTCCATCCTTGGCCTGCTGCATTGTTCCAGTGAAGCTCAACACAAACTGGTGGAATAGCACATCATCTTCCGAATAGGCACTTTACAGCCTTCCAGACTGAATATTGAGTTCAACAATTTTAGATCATGAACTCTCTCCTCCATCCTCACCCCCTTTCCAATCCCCTTTTTTTTTCGAATAATTTATATAGATTTTTCTCTTCCCACCTATTTCCATTATTTTAAAATATATTTCCATCCATTCTTTTATCTCTGCCTTTTAGCCTATTTTGATTCCTTCACCCCACCTCCACTAGGGCTATCTGTACCTTGCTTGTCCTTTCTACCCTTAATTAGCACATTCCTTAGATAATATCACCACCTTCAACACCTCTTTGTCCTTTTGTCTGTGACATCTTTTGCTTACCTCCACCTATCACTGGCCCTTTATCCAGCTCTACCTGTCCGACCACCACCCACCCCCCCACCCCCCCTTACACTAGCTTATATTTCACCTCTCTTCTATTTTTACTCAGTTCTGTTGAAGAGTCATATGGACTTGAAACGTTAACTGTGTTCCTCTCCGCAGATGATGCCAGACCTGCTGAGTTTTTCCAGGTATTTTTATGTTTGTTTTGGATTTCCAGCATCCGCAGTTTTTTGCTTTTACCTGCTTTTATATTCTAGTCCTCTCGAATTAAATGCCAACATTGCATTTGCCTTCCTAACTACCGACTCAACCTGCAAGTTAACCTTAAGAGAATCCTGGACGAGGTCTCCCAAGTCCCTTTGCACTCCAGATTTCTGAATTCTCTCCCCATTTAAAAAATAGTCTGTGCCTCTATTCTTCCTACCAAAGTGCATGACCTCACACTTCCCCAAGTTGTATTCCATCTGCCACTTCTTTACCCATTCTCCTAACCTGTCCAAATCCTTCTGCAGCCTCCTTAATACTTCCAGTCCCTCCACTTATCTTTGTATCATCTGCAAACTTAGCCAGGATGCCCTCATCTAGATCATTCATGTATAAAGTGAAAAGTTGTGGTCCCAACACTGACCCCTGCGGAACTCCACCAGTCACCAGCCGCCATCCTGAGAAGGATCCCCTTATCCCCACTCTCTGCCTTCTGCCAGACAGCCAATCTTCTATCCATGCTAGTACCTTGCCTCTAACACCATGGGCTCTTATCTATGAGCAGCCTCTTGTGCGGCACCTTGTCAAAGGCCTTCTGGAAGTCCAAATGGATAACATCCATTGGCTCTCCTTTGTCTAACCTACTCATTACCTCCTCAAAGAATTCTAACAGATTTGTCAGGCATGACCTCCCCTTGATGAAACCATGCTGACTTTGCCCGATATTACCATGCATTTCCAAGTATTCTGAAATCTCATCCTTAATAATGGACTCTAAAATCTTAACAACAACCGAGTTCAGGCTAATCGGCATGTAATTTCCCGTCTTTTGCCTCACTCCCTTCCTAAAGGAATTGTCAATCTCTGCACTATGTCCAAGTGTGAAATTCAATCTGAGGCACATGGACTCGAAACATTAACTGTTTCTCTCTCCACAGATGCTGCCAGACCTGCTGAATCTTTCAGGATTTTCTGTTACAATTTCACATTTCCAGCACCTGTAATATTTTGCTTTTATATGATTGAATGTTTCGGTGTCTGGTACTGCCTGTGAGCTGGAACATTTCAATGTCTGTCCATCTCTGTTACTGTCAGACTCTCTAATCTGTGTCAGTGTGGGATTCACTCTGTTTCTCTCTCTGCTGTTTTGGTGACTGTGATATTCAACGTGCAGCTGAGGGAGGAGCAACAGAACCGACTGCGCATGCCCGGCGCTGGTAGCCAATCAATATTCACTGGAAAGGGGGCGGGACCGAAACATTGCTGCGCATGCGCTGGTGTATCAGTCTCCCGCGCATGCGCGTTGCTGCATCATGCCACGATTCGGGGAATTTCTAGTGAGCGGTTTGTTTATAATAAACATAGAAACTCCTTGAAAAACAAAGCTCGCCCAGCTGTGTCTGTGGAGGGATCCCATTACTGGAATCACAACTTCATTGTTAAATAAAAACACCTGTCTGGATGTTCAGGGTTAACCTCCCTCTTACTGAGCTCTGCACACGTGATGGTGCTTTTGTTATTTCCATTTTCAGTTATTTTTGCTGAGCCATTTCCTCTATTTCCAGAGTAACAATCTGACAGATTCAGTGCAAGAGGCAGATGGTGGGGACATCAACTGGTGGAGGGAAATCCTGAGGGAAGGGGACAGGCAGACTTGTCGAGACAGACAGAGGCAGACGGATGTGGGAGGCACAAAGTGACAGGTCAGGGGCAAACTGATGGGGTGAAGCAGAGAAGAGGAAGTAGAGAGAGAGAGAGAGAGACAGTGAGGGGGTCAAGCAAGGGGACAGAGAAAGAGACCAATGCGGGGAGGCATCCGGGATGGGGGGTGGGTGTGGGAGAGATGAGAGGCAGGCATAGAGGTCGACAGCACAGAAAAAGGCCCTTCGGCATCGAGTCTGTGCTGGTCAAACAAGTTCCTAACTATTCTAATCCCATTTTCCAGCATCAGGCCCATTGCCTTGTATGCCATGGCATCGCAATTGCACATCCAAATGCTTCTTAAATGTTTTGAGGGTTTCTGCCTCTACCACCCTTTCAGGCAGTGAGTTCCTGATTCCCACCACCCTCTCGGTGAAGAAATCCTTCCTCACATCCCCTCTAAATCTCCTGCTCCTTACCTTAAATCTATGCCCCCTGGTTATTGATCCCTCCACCAAGGGGAAATGTTCCTTTCTGTCTACCCTATCTCTGCCCCTCATAATTTTTTAAATCTCAATCATGTCTCCCCTCAATTTCCTCTGCTCCTGGGAAAATAACGCCAGTCTATCCAATCTCTCCTCATAACTAAAATTCTGCAGCCCAAGCAGTTTCCTGGTAAATCTCCTTTGCACTCTCTCTAGTGCAATCACATCCTTCCTATAATGCAGATTCTGGAACTGCACGCAATGCTCTAGCTGTGGCCAAACCAGCGTTTTATACAGTTCCAGCATAATCTCCCTGCTCTTATATTCTATGCCTCAGCTAATAAAGGCAAGTATCCCATATGCCTTCTCAATCACCTTATCTACCTGTCATGCTACCTTAAGGGACTGGTGGACCTGCACGCCAAGGTCCCTCTGATCCTTGGTACTTCCCAGGGTCCTACTATTCATCGTGCATTCCCGTGCCTTGTTTGTGCTGCCCAAATGCATCACCACACACTTACAGGATTGTATAAAGATATTCAGGATTAAATTCCATTTGCCACTGATCATCCCATCTGACCAGCCCATCTATATCCTTCTGTAATCTAAGGCTATCCTCCTCACTATTTACCACCCCAACAATTTTCATGTCATCCGCGAACTTGCTGATCAACCCTCCTACATTCAAGTCTAACTTGTTGATATATAACACAAACAGCAAGGGACCCAACACTGATCCCTGTAGAACCCCACTGGACACAGGCATCTAGTCACAAAAACACCTCTCGACCATCACCTTCTGCTTCCTGCCACTCAGCCAATTCTAGATCCAATTTGCCAAATTTCCTTGGATCACATAGGCTCTTACCTTCGTTATCAGTCTCCCATATGGGAGCTTATCAAAAGCCTTGTTGAAGTCCAAGTAGACTATGTCAAATGCATTGCCCTCATCTACACATCTGGTCACCTCTTCGAAAAATTCAGTCAAATTGGTCAGACATGAACTCCCCTTAACAAAACCTTGCTGACTGTCCTTCATTAATCCCTGCCTCTCCAAGTGTAGATTAATTCTGTCCCTCAGGATTGCTTCCAATAGTTTCCCCACCACTGAGGTTAGACTGACTGGCCTGTAGTTCCCTGTTTTAACCCTTCCTCCCTTCTTGAATAATGGTACCACATTAGCTGTCCTGCAGTCCTCTGGCACCTCTCCTGTGGCCAGACAGGTATTGAAAATTATTGCCAGCATCCCTGCTATTTCCTTCCTTGCCTCATTCAACAGCCTGGGATACATTTCATCCAGGCTTAGAGACTTATCTACTTTTAAGCCGGCCAGACCACTTAGAACCTCCTCCCTTTCTATGCTAATTTCTTTAATTATATCGCAGTCCTTCTGCCTGATTTCCATACCTACGTCGACCCTCTCACTTGTGAACACCGACACAAAGTATTCAGTTAGAACCCTACCTATATCTTCCAGTTCCACACACAAATTACCACTATGGTCCTTAATTGGCCCTAATCTTTCCCCAGTTATCCTCTTATTCTTAATGTACTTGTAAAATAACTTTGGATTTTCCTTTATTTTACCTGCCAATGTTTTTTCATGCCCTCTTTTTGCTCTCCTAGTTTCCTTTTCAAGTTCCCCTCTACACATTCTATACTCCTCTAGGGCTTCCGCGGTTTTGCGCCCTTGGTATCTGCCATAAGCCTTTCTTTTTCTCTTTATCCAATCCTGTATATCCCTTGACATCCAGGGTTCCCTAAATATGTTGGTACCACCCTTTATCTTTATTGGAATATGTTGGCCCTGTACTCTCCCCATTTCCTTCTTGAATGAGTGCCACTGCTCTGACGCAGATTTACCTAAAAGTAACTGCTCCCAGGCCAAATTAAATCTGATCTTATTAAAATCGGCCTTCCCCCAATTTAGAACTCTGATTTCTGGCCCATCTTTGTCCTTTTCCATAACAACCTTGAATCTAATGGAGTTTTGATCACTATCTGCAAAATGCTCCCCCACTGATACCTCTACCACTTGCCCGGCTTCATTCCCTAAAATTAAGTCCAGGACTACCCCCTCTCTTTCGGACCTTCTACGTTCTGGCTTAAAAGCTCTCCTGGATGCATTTAAAAAATTTCACATACTCTAAACCTATCACAGTCTGACTAACCCAGTTCATGTTGGGGAAGTTGATATCCCACACTATTACTACTCTATTATTTTTATATTTCTCTGAAATCGGCCTACATATCTGCTCTTCCATTTCTCTCTGACTGTTTGGGGGCCTATAGTACACTCCCAGCAATGTGATTGCAATTTTTTGATTTTCCGTTCTACCCATATGGCTCCATTTGAGGAGCCTTGTAAGATGTCATCCCTCCTTACTGCTGTAATTGATTCCTTAATCAATATTGTGATACCTTTCCTATTTTACCTCCTTCCCTGTCTTGCCTGAAGACCCTATATTCTAGAATATTGAGCTGCCAATCCTGCCCCTCTCTCAACCATGTTTCTGTGACAGCAATGACATCATACTTCCATTTGTTAATTTGTGCCCTCAACTCATCAGCCTTATTCGTCAGACTCCTTGCATTAAAATAAATACCATCCAACCTTGCCAAAATCCCTTGTGCCTTAACTGGCCTACAATTTCTATGCCTTCCAGACTCACTTGCTCAGTCATCTAATTTTGGCTAAATTTGGTTATTACCATAGGCTGCATAAATAATCTTTTTCCTCACATTCCCTTGCATCTCTTGCCCAAAACCTTAAACCTGTATCTCGAAGTCCTTGTGCCATCAGTTAAGGGTAACAGCTTTTCTTTGTCTACCTTATTTAAGTCTGTCACAATCTTGCACACCTCAACCAGATCTCCCCTCAGCCTCCTTTGGTCCAAGGAAGAAACCCCAGATTCTCAAACCTAACCTAAATCCCTGGAACCATTCTGGTTAATCTCCATCGCATCCTCCCAAGGACCTTTACATCCTTCCTAAAGTGTGGTGACCAGAACTGGAACACAATACACTCATTGTGACCTAACCAGTTCAGCAATACATCCCTGCTTTTTTACTCAATACCTTGATGATGAAGGCAAATATCCCATATGCTTTGCTAACTGCTCTCCCAATATATCCTTCCAGTTTTGAAGATCTCTGCTGGTGAACCCCTAGGTCCCTCTGTCCCTGAACACTCTTTTGAACTGTGACATTTAGTCTATACTTCCTCTCCCTTTTCCTTCTGGAAAAATGCATCACCTCACACTTCTCTGTATTAAATTCCAAATGCCTCTTGCCTGCCCATTCTGCTAACCTTTCTATATCCTGTTGTAGTCAATTGGTATCATCCTCACTGTTTGCCACATCCTCAAAGTTTGGTAACATTTGAAAATTTTTGAAATTTTACCCTATATTCCAATACCCAAGTTATATATATATATATATTCTATACCTAAAAAGCAGTAGTCCTCGCACTAATCCTTGGGGAACAACAATACCCTCCTCCATTCTGAAAAACAACCATTTACCATGACCTTTTTAAGTACTATCCTTAAACCAATTTTTTATCCAAGCTTACAATGACCCTCCTACTCCATGAGCCTCAATATTTAACCAGCCTTTTTTATGCTACATTATCAAAGGCTTTCATAAAATCCATATAGGCAACATCCACTGCATTCCCTTTGTCAACCTTCTCTGCTATGCCATCAAAAAGAATCAATTTGATTAGTCAAGCAGTAACTATTAAATAAGATTTAATCAGACAGGTGGGAAAGAGAGACAGAAATGTGAAGACAACCTGGCTAGACATACATAAGAAACAGCCAGAGGGATAGAAAGAGAGACCTGTGGATACAGATTGTGGGAGGATAGATGGGGGAGAAAGAGAGAAGCAGACTGGGAGTCAACTGGGGAGAGGCAGACTGGAAGCGAAAGCAGATGGAGGAGCTGAATGGGGGGACATGGAAAGAGAGATGTGAGATATACTGGGGGTATGGGGGCAGAGTGAGTGAGAGGGATGGGTGGAGTCAAAGAGAAAGAGAAGCATGAGTGGAGAGATAAGTATTTGGGGGCCATATGATGGGGAGACAGATGGAGGATATACAGAGCCAGGGAAGATGGTTGAAAGATGGAGAGACAGACAAGGAAAGGAGAGAGAGAGAGGTGCATGGGAGTGAAAGAGGGATATACAGATGAGCAAAGGGCAGAGAGAGGTGCAGAGGTACAGGGAGAGACAGAGAAATAGGGAGGCAGATGTGGGGAGGGTAAGGCACAGACAATTTGAGATAGACAAAGGATGAGACGGTGATAGAGACAGATGGGAGAGAGAGACATGGCTGAGGTAAGACAGACATGGATATGGGAGACAGTGAGAGAGACAGATGAGGTAGACGGACAGAGAGGCGAATTGGGGAGACAGAGAAACAAGGAGATAAAAACAAATAACTACTGCGGATGCTGGAAATCCAAAACAAAAACAGAATTACCTGGTAAAACACAGCAGGTCTGGCAGAATCGGCGGAGAAGAAAAGAGTTCACGTTTCGAGTCCTCATGACCCTTCAACAGAACTGAGTAAAGTTAGGAGAGGGGTGAAATATAAGCTGGTTTAACGTGGGGGGTTCGGAGGGGGGGGGGGGGAGAGAAGTTTGGTGGGGGGGTGGTTGTAGGGACAAGCAAGCCCTAAAGATAGGGCTTTAGGAGCAGATAATCAAATGATGTCACAGACAAAGGAACAAAGAAATGTTAAAGGTGGTGATACTATCTAAGAGAATGTGCTAATTAAGAATGGATGGCAGGACACTCAAGGTACAGCTTTAGTGGGGGTGGGGTGGAAAGACAGACAGGGTATTACAGGTATAGATTTAAAAATAATGGAAATAGGTGGGAAAAGAAAAATCTATATAAATTATTGGAAAAAACAAAAGGGAGGGGGAAGAAACGGAAAGGGGGTGGGGATGGAGGAGGGAGTTCAAGATCTAAAGTTGTTGAATTCAATATTCAGTCCGGAAGACTGTAAAGTGCCTAAACAAAAACAGAATTACCTGGAAAAACTCAGCAGGTGGAGAAGAAATCAGTTAACGTTTCGAGCCTTCACGGCCCTTCGGCAGAACTGAAGCATAGTTAGGAGAGGGGTGAAATACAAGATGGTTTAAGGTGGAGGGGGGCGGGGGGTGGGAGAGTGAAGTTGAGGGTGTGGTGATTGTGGAGATAAGCAAGCAGTGATAGGAGCAGATAATCAAAAGATGTCACAGACAAAAGGATCAAAGAGGTGTTGAAGGTGGTGATATTTGTCAAAGAAAAGTGCTAATTAAGAATGGAAGACAGGACACTCAAGTCACAGCTCTAGTGGGGTTGGGGTGGAAAAGTCTAACAAGGTTTTAGTTTTAGATTTAAAAATAATGGAAATAAGTGGGGAAAGAAGAATCTATATAAATTATTGAAAAAAAAGGGGGGGGGGAGAAACGGGGTGGGGATGGGGGGAAGGGGGAGTTTAAGATCTAAAGTTGTTGAATTCAATATTCAGCCCAGAAGGCTGTAAAGTGCCTAGTCGGAAGATGAGGTGCTGTTCCTCCAGTTTGCGTTGGGCTTCACTGGAACAATGCAGCAATCAAGGACAGACATGTGGGCAAGAGAACAGGGTGGAGTGTTAAAATGGCAAGCGACGGGGAGGTTTGGGTCTTTCTTGCGGACAGACCGCAGGTGTTCTGCAGAACGGTCGCCCAGTTTGCGTTTGGTCTATCCAATGTAGAGGAGACCGCATTGGGAGCAACGAATGCAGTAGACTAAGTTAGGGGAAATGCAAGTGAAATGCTGCTTCACTTGAAAGGAGTGTTTGGGCCCTTGGACGGTGAGGAGAGAGGAAGTGAAGGGGGAGGTGTTGAATCTTCTGCGTGGGCATGGATAGGTGCCATAGGTGGGGGTTGAGGAGTAGGGGGTGATGGAGGAGTGGACCAGGGTGTCCCGGAGGGAAAGATCCCTACGGAATGCCGAAACGTTAACTGATTTCTTCTCCACCGATGCTGCTAGACCTCCTGAGTTATTCCAGGAAATTCTGTTTTTGTTTTGGATTTCCAGCATCCGCAGTAGCTTTTAGCTTTTTGTTTTTATCTCTGTATTTAATTGACTTTCACCTCTCTTCAAGAAATGCCCTCTCTGAAGAAGTACGGTTCTGTTCTCCGACAGGATTTCCGCCTGTCTCTTCTGCCCTGCTCACCTTCATTGCTTTCCATTTCTCTCCTGGTGTTTGACAAGGTGTTTACTAAAACCCGCTTTCACAGCCATATCTTCTTTCTCAGTGACTGTCTCCGTCTCCGACTCACCCCACGTGGATTTCAACTGAAATTCCATCCCTCTTGTTTCGAACAACCCAGGATTACAGGTATCTCCGGGACATAAAACGTTTCTCGGACTGCTGTTCCCGTCGCATTCTGAGATCCACACTCAGTGCCATGCACCGCCATATGAACACACTCGAGCTCTCCCTCCAGCAGCACCGCCGCACCCTTTTGCAAAGCTGCGCATGCCCCCAGTTTCATTTTATTCTTTGCCTCATCCGTCGCCTCAACAAGAAACTTTTTCTCTTTCTCTCAAGTGCTAAGGAACGCAAGCTCCAACAACTCATCGACACCAACACCCATCTTGGACCCTCCACCCCTGCTTGTCCCTCCGTCCTCACCCCATCTTCCAATCCCAGCCCCAGCCGCATATTCACTATACCCCCTGACCTTCCCCTCTCCGATGCTGAACGTTCAGTGCTCAGCAAAGGACTTAGTTTCATACCCTTACGCCCTCATCTCAATGAATTTCGGGCTCGGCATGATGCTGAACTCTTCTTCTGCCGTCTTCGTCTCCGTGCTCACTTCTTTGGGCAGGAGTCCTCTCCCCGTTCAACGGATCCTTTTACCCACCTCCAATATTCTCCCTCCACTTGGACCCCTCCCTCTGGATTCTTACCTTCTCTTGATCTTTTCATTGAGAACTGTCGGCGTGACATTAGCTGTCTCAATTTCTCTCCTCCTCTCACCCATTCTAATCTGTCTCTCTCTGAACTCACTGCACTCTCAGGTCCAACCCCAACATTGTCATCAAACCCGCTGACAAGGGTGGTACTGTTGTTGTCTGGCGCATTGGCCTCTACCTCGCGGAGGCTGAGCGTCAACTCGCAGACACGTCCTCCTACCTCTCCCTGGACCATGACCCCACCACAGAACATCCAGCCATTGTTTCCAGGACTGTCACTGACCTCATCTCCTCTGGAGATCTTCCTCCCACAGCTTCCAACTTGATAGTCGCCCAACCTCGGATGGCCCGCTTCTACCTCCTACCCAAAATCCACAAACAGAACTGTCCTGGCAGACCGATCGTGTCAGCCTGTTCCTGCCCCACGGAACTCATTTCTCGTTATCTTGACTCCCTTCTCTCTCCCCTTGTCCAGTCCCTTCCCACCTACATCCGTGATTCCTCTGACACCTTACGTCACATCAAAAATTTCCAGTTCCCTGGCCCCAACCGCTTCCTCTTCACCATGGATGTCCATTCCCTCTACACCTCCATCCCCCACCAGGATGGTCTGAGGGCCCTTAGCTTCTTCCTTGAACGGAGGCCCCAACAATCCCCATCCACCACTACTCTCCTCCGTCTGGCTGAACTTGTTCTCACACTGAACAATTTCTCCTTTAACTCCTCTCACTTCCTCCAAATAAAAGGTGTGGCTATGGGTACCCGAATGGGCCCCAGCTATGCCTGTCTCTTTATGGGGTATGTGGAACATTCCTTGTTCCAGTCCTACTCCGGCCCCCTCCCACAACTCTTTCTCCGGTACATCGATGATTACTTCGGTGCTGCTTCATGCTCTCGTCGGGACCTGGAAAAATTTATTAATTTTGCTTCCCCTCCATCATTTTCACATGGTCCATCTCTGACACTTCTCTTCCCTTCCTTGACCTCTCTGTCTCAATTTCTGATGATAGATTGTCCACCAATATACATTACAAGCCTACCGACTCCCACAGCTACCTCGACTACAGCTCCTCACAGACAGTACCACATGCACATGTGGGAGACAGAGAGTAAGACAGATCACCACAGACCGAAACCACATGGACTGCAGTGATTCAGGAAAGCAGCTCACCACCACATTCTCAAGGGCGATTAGGGATGGCAATAAATGTTGGCCTAGCCAGCAATGCCCACATCGTGTGAACGAAAATAAAAAAAAGATCAGATGTTGACAGATGTGAGGAGGTGGCGGGAGGCCAGTGGCGGGACAGTAATCAAAACATTTTCACCCAAATTCTAGCTATTTGCTGTAAGCCCAGGAGGACAGGCCAGGGATCTGGGGAAAGTGACATTCTACTTCACATTGTCAGTTGTCATCACATTTTATATCCTGTAATAATTAGATCTCCCAATGAATGATGGAGTGAAGGACACAGCTGGAAGTAAACAGGGATTGTAGACTGAGGAGCAACAGGTGAACCAGCACAGGATTGAGAGAGAACCAACTGGAGAGAACCTTTCCAATTCAAAGAGTTGTCATAGACTGACTTGGGGAGAAAGGTGAGAGGAAGCCCTATTTACTCTGATAAACATTGGTCCTGTAGACAGTATACAAAGATTACAAGGTAAGGCAGGAATTGGCGAGAATGAGACTGAGAGAGTCTGGCCACCCAGCACAATTATCCAGCATGAGGCCGTACAATGGAACCTGAACTGAGATCATTTTCTGTCACAAAACACAGTCACAAGTGAATTTAAGACACCCCACTGACCCAGCCCACACCCCACTGACCCAGCCCACACCTGTGCCCCACTGACCCAGCCCATACCCCACTGACCCAGCCCACACCTGTTCCCCACTGACCCAGCCCACACCCCATTGACCCAGCCCACACCCCACTGACCCAGCCCAAACCCCACTGACCCAGCCCACACCCCACTGACACAGCCCACACCCCACTGACCCAGCCCACACCCCACTGACCCAGCCCACACCTGTACCCCACTGACCTGGCCACTTGAAATTTCTCTGAAATCTGCTTCCATTACTCCTTCATGTTGTGCACCCAGATTTTAAACAACCCACTGATTTTTTTTCAATTCTCCTCCCGTTCTTTTGCCAATTACTTTAAATCGTTGCCTACACTTGCCATTCGCTTGATTCTTATCTTCTTCCATTAAAACCCCTCCACTTTGAATCTCTCTGCCCTGCCTGCTCTTCACCTTCCCTGTTCTAAAGGAACAATCCAAGTTTCTCCAATCTCTCCATGTAAAAGATGCCCCTCATTCCTGGCATCATCCTGGTAAATTTCCTCTGAATCCAATCCAAGGCCTTGATATTGTTCCTGAAATGTGGTTCAGAGAATTGTAGTGTTACTGACAGGAGGGGATTGAATTTAAGCAGCCCTGATTTCTCCTCTCACCACCCGTCCATGAACAGAAAGCTGTTTTGATTTTGATTTTCTCCTTTATAAGCAGTGGTGTATTTCCCAACCCCTCAGCTTTGGTGTGATGCAGTTTCTATTAATAATCCCAGAGGAAGGGTGAACTCAGAGCATTAGTTTATTTACACACACTCAAAACGCTTGAGGGAGGTGTCGCTATGTAGCTCCCTGTGCATTCATACAATAAATGAGGGATAGCGAAAGATTGATTTACAGGGCAAAGACCACAGAGCAAAGTATTGTTGTTTCACATGAGTCCAGAATCAAAAGCTCAGTGATGAATTCCTTCACAGAGGTCGGCAGGCTGAGCTGATGCTGGATCATTCATGTTTCCAGTAGAGTTGACTTCTACAATGAGACAGGTTTGCAGAGATGAATTAGCCTTGTCGGCAATGGTATTGAAGTTCGGAAGTTCCAGTAGAAACAGTGTCGATGGGGGCAGGCATTCAAACCTGGACAGATGAAAGGTAAATAAAAGATGTAAAGAAATGAAATGAGGACAAAAAAATAAGAAATACGTAAGAACAGAAGTGCCGGTTAGTGTGTAGAAATCACAGAGTATAAAGTACAAATTCAATTAGTTGCAGGTGCATATTTAACTTGGAGGTTATGGCACACTACCCATTATGGAGACATGGCCGCAAGATGGTCAGGACTGGGAATTAAATATACCCAGTTTTAAGGTCTACAGGAAAGATAGAGTAAATAAAAGGTAAACAGGAGATGCCACACCTGCCCTTTTACCTCCTTATTTCTCACTGTCCAGGCTCCAAAACAATTCCTCCCAGATGATAAAGTGATGTCCTTGTACTTCTTTCAGTTTAGCAACTGTATTTGCTACTTTCAGCACTGTCTCCTTTACATTGGGGAAGAGCAAATGCAGATTGGATGCCCACTTTGCAAACTCCTCCAATTCAGTTTGTGGGCATGACCCTGAGCTCCCAATCTCCTGTCATTTTAATTCTGGTCCCCACTCCAACTGTGTCCTGGGCCTCCTGCTCTGACCCACTGAAGCTCAGCGTAATATCAGGGAGCAACAGATCATCTTTCAATGGGGGAGGTGGTGGCATAGTGGTATTGTCACTGGGCTAGTATTCCAGTAAGACCCAGGATAATTCTCTGAGGGACCCAGGTTCAAATCCCACCATGGAAAATGGTGAAATTTAAATTGAATAAAAATCTGGAATTAAAAGTCTGATGATGACCACAAAGCTATTGCCAATTGTTGTAAAAACCCATCTGGTTCGCCAATATCCAATGTTCCATTCTATAGGGACAGAAATCTGCTGCCCTGACCTGGCCAACACATGACTCCAGACGCACAGCAATGCAGTTGACTCTTAAATGCCTTCTTTAAATCTTAGTACAGGACATCCACCTGCTCCATTTATCCACAGCACATGTGATTCCTTCAAAAAACTCCAATAAGTTGGTTAAATATGATTTGCATTTTACAAAACCATGCTGACTCTGTCTGATTGCCTTGATTTTTTCTATGTGTCCTGCTATGACATCTTTAACAATAGCGTATAACATTTTCCCTATGATAGATGTGAGGCTGACTGGCTTATAGTTTCCTGCTTTCTGTCTCCCTGTCTTTTTTAATAAAGGAGATATATTTGCTAAATTTCAAATATAATGGAACCTTCCCTGAACTTAGGGAACTTTGGAAAATTAAAATTAGTGCATCAACTATCTCACTAGCCACTTCTTTCAAGACCTTAGGGTGAAGTCCATTTGGACCTGGGGATTTGTCAGCCCGCAGCCCCAACAATTTGCTCAATACCACTTCGTTTGTGATTATAATTTTCCCGAGTTCCTCCCTCCCTTCCACTTCCTGATTTACAGCTACTTCCAGGATGTTACTTGTGTCCTTTATAGTGAAGACCGAAGCAAAATACCTGTTTAATTTGTCCGCCATCTCCCTCCTTTCCGCTATCAATTCCCCAGACCCACTTTGTCTAGGACCAATGCTCACTTTATTACTTTATAACTCTTTTCCTATTTAAATATCTCTAGAAACTCTTACTATCCATCTTTATATTACTAAATAGCTTTCTCTCATACTCTAATATTTCTCTACTTATAAACCTTTGTCATCATTTGCTGTTCTGTGTATTCTTTCCAATCTTCTGACCTACCGCCCATCTTTGCACAACTATATGGTTTTTCTTTAAGTTTGAAACTGTCTTTAACTTTTTTTACTTAACCTCAGATGGTGGGCCCTCCCTTTGGAATTTTCCTTTCCCATTGGAATGCATATATTCTGAAATATCCCTTTAAATGTCTGCCACTGAACTTCTATTGACCTATTCCTTAACCTCATTTTCCAGTTTACTTTAGCCAGCTCTGCTTTTGTGCCCTCATAGTTGCCTTTATTTTAGTTTAAAATACTAGTCTTGGATGCACTCATTTCTCCCTCAAAATGAATGTAAAATTCAATCAAACGATGATCGCTGCTAGCTAGGGGTGCCTTCACTAGGAGGTTATCAAGTAATCCTATCTCATTGCTCAATACCAGGTCTGGTATACCCTGCTCTCTGGTTGGCACCAGAATGTGCTGTTCTAAGAAACTATCCTGAAAACATTCTATGAACTCTTCATCTACGCTACCTTTGCCCATGATTTTTCCAGTCCATATGTAGATAAAAATCCCCCGTGAGTATTGTTGTACCTTTCTGGCAAACTCCCATTATCTCCTTTTTTATACTCTGTCCTACAGTGTAGTTACAATTAGAGGGCATGTGCGCCACTAGCACAAGTGACTTCCTGCCTTTATCATTCCTCATCTCAACCCAAACCATTTCAAATCCTGGGCTACTGAACTTAGGTCATCCCTCTCTAATGTGCTGATACCATCATTAATTAACAGAAACACTCCTCAACCTTTTCGTAATTTTCTGTCCTCCCTCTATGTCACATACATTTCAATATTCAGGTGCCAATCTATGTCATCCTGTAGCATGTCTTTGTAATTTCTAATCAGATCATGCTTATTATTTCTATTTACACTGTCAGTTCATCTGTTTTGTTTCGAATGCTACGCGTGTTTCGATACGGAGCCTTTAGTTTTGATTATTTTTGCAGCATCTAGCTTTTCCTGCCGATTTACTCCTGAGAATTGTACTCTGTGTCCCTTCCTGTTTCAGCCTGTGTATTATTTTGCATATTAATAGCTGTCTCACTTGCCTTGTCTCTACTCTTTAGTTTACCACATCTTCCCAAATTTGATCCCTTGCCTCTACTATTCAGTTTAAAATCCTCTCTACTTCCTTAGTTAGGCAGCTCGCAAGGACACCTGCCCCAGCACAGTTCAGGTGTAGACCACCCCAACGGTACTGTTCCTGCTTTCCCAAATACTGGTGCCAGTGCACCACAAACCCCACTTCTCCCACACCAGTCTTTGAAACACGCATTAGTTTCTTTAATCTTATTTGCCCTATGCCTATTTTAGAGAACAGGCCACCCTAGACTGGGTATTGAGTAATGAGAAAGGAATAATTGGCAGTCTAGTTGTGCGAGGCCCCTTGGGGATGAGCGACCGTAACATGATAGAATTCTTCATCAAGATGGAGAGTGACGTAGTTGATTCTGAGACTAGGGCCCTAATCTTAATAAAGGAAACTACGATGGTATGAGACGCGAGTTGGTTATGATGGATTGGGAAACGTTACTTAAAGGGAGGACGGTGGATAGGCAATGGCAAACGTTCAAAGAGCACATGGGTGAACTTCAACAACTGACTTTTACTGTCTGGCGCAAACGTAAAATAGGAAAGGTGGAAAATCCATGGCTTACAAGGGATATTAGAGATAGTATTAGATCCAAGGAACAGGCATGCAGATTGGCCAGAAAAAAAACAACAGACCTCTGGTTTGGGAGCAGTTTAGAATTCAGCAAAGGAGGACCAAGGGATTGATTAAGAAGAGAAAAATAGAGTACGAGAATAAGCTTGCGGGGAACATAAAAACTGACTGTAAAACTTTCTACCGGTATGTGAAGAGAAAAAAATTACTGAAGACAAATGTAGGTCCCCGACAGTCAAAAACAGCGGAATTTAGAATGGGGAACAAAGAAATGGCTGACCAACTAAATACATACTTTGGCTGTCTTCACAAAGGAGGACACTAATAACATACCAGAAATGTTGGGGAACACAGGGTTTAGTGAGAGGCAGGAATTGAAAGAAATTAGTATTAGTAGGGAAATGGTGATGGAGAAATTGATGGGATTGAAGGCCGATAAATCCCTAGGGCTGATAATCTAAATCCCAGTGTATTTAAGGGGGTGGCCCTAGAAATAGTGGATGCATTGGATTGAATCTTCCGAGATTCTATAGACTCTGGAACAGTTCCTACAAATTGGCGGGTAGCTAAGGTAAACCCACTAT
Organism: Cetorhinus maximus; assembly: GCF_964194155.1. Classification (NCBI taxonomy): domain Eukaryota; kingdom Metazoa; phylum Chordata; class Chondrichthyes; order Lamniformes; family Cetorhinidae; genus Cetorhinus; species Cetorhinus maximus. Next base: position 345,184 of record NW_027596139.1, on the reverse strand, counting down.
TTAAAAAGGGAGGTAGAGAGAAAACAGGGAATTATAGACCAGTCAGCCTGACGTCGGTAGTGGGGAAAATTCTAGAGTCCATTTTATAAGATTTAATAGCTGAGCACTTGGAAAACAGTGGCAGAATCGGACAGAGTCAGCATGGATTTACGAAAGGGAAATCATGCTTGACAAATCTACTGGAATTTTTCGAGAATGTAACTAGTAGAGTTGATGAGGAGGAGCCAGTGGATGTGGTTTATTTGGACTTCCAGAAGGCTTTCGACAAAGTCCCACATAAGAAATTAGCGTGTAAAATGAAAGCACATGGGATTGGTGGTAGTGTATTGAGATGGATAGAAAACAGTTTGACAGACAGGAAACAAAGAGTAGGAATAAACAGGTTTTTTTTTCGAATGGCAGGCAGTGACAAGTGGGGAACCGCAGGGATCGGTGCTGGGAAACCAGCTATTCGCAATATATATTACTGATTTAGATGTGGGAGCTAAATATAATATCTCCAAATTTGCAGATGACACAAAGCTGGGTGGGAGGGTGAGCTGTGAGGAGGATGCAGAGCTGCTTCAGTGTGATTTGGAGAAGCTGAGTGAGTGGGCAAATGCATGGCAGATGCAATATAATGTGGATAAATGTGAGGTTATCCACTTTGGTAGCAAAAACAGGAAGGCAAATTATTATCTGAATGGCTATAAATTGAGAGAGGGGAATGTGCAATGAGATCTAGGTGTTCTCGTACACCAGTCACGGAAGGTAAGCATCGAGGTGTAGCAGGCGTTAAAGAAGGAATAAGCTAAAAGCAAATAACTGTGGATACTGGAAATCTAAAATAAAAACAAAAGTAAAAATACCTGGAAAAACTCAGCAGGTCTGACAGCATCTGCGGAGAGGAACAGAGCTAACATTTCGACTCAGTGTGACTCTTCAACAGAACTAAGGAAAATAGAAAAGAGGTGAAATATAAGCTGGTTTAAGGGGGGTGGGGGTGGGACAAGTAGAGCTGGATAGAAGACCAGTGATAAGTGGAGTTTGCCAAAAGATGTCATAGACAAAAGGACAAAGACATGTTGACGGTGCTGATATTATCTAAGAAATGTGCTAATAGGTGACATTAAGGGTAGAAAGCAGGAGGAGCAAGGTACAGATAGACCTAGTGGGGGTGGGCTGGGGGGAAGGGATCCAAATAGGCTAAAAGGTAGAGATAAGACAATGGATGGAAATACATCTAAAAATAATGGAAATAGGTGGGAAAAGAAAAATCTATATAACTTATTGGAAAAAAGGGGGATCGGAAAGGGGGTTGGGATGGAGCAGAGAGTTCATGATCTAAAATAGTTGAACTCAATATTCAGTCCAGAAGGCTGTAAAGTGCATAGTCAGAAGTTGAGGTGCTGTTCCTCCAGTTTGCGTTGAGCTTCACTGGAAGATTGCAGCAGGCCAAGGAGAGACATGTGGGCATGAGAGCAGGGTGGAGTGTTGAAATGGCAAGCGACAGGAAGGTCTGGGTCATGCTTGTTGACAGACCGAAGGTGTTCTGCAAAACGGTGACCCAGTCTGCGTTTAATCTCTCCAATGTTGGGTAAACTGCATTGGGAGCAGCGAATGCAGTAGACTAAATTGAGGGAAGTGCAAGTGAAATGCTGCTTCACTTGAAAGGAATGTTTGGGCCCTTGGACGGTGAGGAGAGGGGAAGTGAAGGGGCAGGTTTTGCACCTTCTGCAGTTGCATGGGAAGGTGCCGTGGGAGGGCTTTGAGGTGTAGGGGGTGATGGAGGAGTGGACCAGGGTGTCACGGAGGGAACGATCCCTGCGGAATGCCGCCGGGGGTGTGAAGGGAAGATGTATTTGGTGGTGGCATCATGCTGGAGTTGGCGGAAATGGCGGAGGATGATCCTTTGAATGTAGAGGCTGGTGGGGTGATAAGTGATCAGAGGAACTGTTTTTGAAAGTGGCAACAATGATTGGCATCACTGTTCACCAATATCCATTACAAGCCCACCAACTCCCATAGCTACCTCGACTACGGCTCCTCACACCCTGCTTCCTGTAAGGACTCTATCCCCTTCTCTCAGTTCCTTCGCCTCTGTCGCATCTGTTCTGATGATGCTACCTTCAAAAACAGTTCCTCTGACATGTCCTCCTTCTTCCTTAACCGAGGTTTTCCACCCACGGTTGTTGACAGGGCCCTCAACCGTGTCCGGCTCATCTCACACGCATCCGCCCTCACACCTTCCTCTCCCTCCTAGAAACATGATAGGGTCCCCCTTGTCCTCACATCACCCCACCAGCCTTCGCATTCAAAGGATCATCCTCCGCCATTTCCGCCAACTCCAGCATGATGTCCACCTCGACCTGAGGACCCACCTTGACCTCAGGACCCCCCCACCGCCCCAGACCCACCTCGACCTCAGAACCGTCCTGCCGTCCTGGTCCCAGCTCGACCTCAGGACACCCCCACCGCCCTGGACTCACCTTGACCTTAGGAGCTCCCCAGTGCCCTGGAACCACCTCTTCCTCAGGACCTCCTCACTACCCTGGACACACCTTGACCTCAGGACCCCCCACCACCTCTGAGCCAACTCGTCCTCAGGAGCCCCCCACAGCCCTGGACCCACCTCGACCTCAGGACCCCCCACCGCCCCGAACACACCTTGACCTCAGGACCCTCCCACTGCCCCACCCCCTTTGATCTCCGTACCTCCCTACCACCCGGGTTCACCCTCGGATCTTTGGACAACCCTGAAACTTGGACCTCACCCCCTGATCTCCGAATCCCCCAAACATCAACCCCCGCCCCCTGATCTCCAGGCATCCTCACCCATCCTGACCAACGGAACACCGCCCCACCTCCCCCACCTCTCCCTCCGTATCACAACAGCAACCTGCTGACCACTGGAATCCCCTCCAACCTCCGAAACCCCCCCTGACCTCCCAAGACCCGGAACCAGCCTACGGATGCCCTCCAGCCTCCACGACTCTGCGACATCCTCCAAACTCAGGCCCCTCAGACGTCCAGAACCACCCCCCCAACCAACCACAACCCTGCGACGCCGGACACCCCGAATCCCAAAGCTCCCCACCCCACCAACAACGGGCACCTCCACCCACAGCATTCCCTCTAGACCTACCCCCATCCCCGGCATCCTCAAGCCTCACCACCACTCCCCGAACTCTGCGTACCCCCAGCCCCCACCCCCCCGGAGAACCCCAAAACGTACTACACCCAGGCACTGCCAACCTGCACCCCCCTTAGATACCACCAAAACCCACACCAGGCACCCCCATGACGCAGCACTACACCCGACCTCCAGTCAACGCCAACCACCCCCAGATACCCTGAACCCCCAGAATCTGGACATCCCCAACACCCAGCCTCCCACGGAGACCCCAAAACCCCAACCTCACCTCGGACACATTCAACCCTGACCCCTCAACCTCAAGACACCCCAATGCCCCAAATCCCCACAGTCAACACCCACCCACACAGACACCCCCAATCCCCCAAATCACATCAGGCACCCCCACCCATAGAGACACACCCAATACCCCAAATCCCCTCAGGCAACACCCACCCACACAGACACCCCCAATCCCCACCCCTGGGCACACCCAACTCCCAGCCCCGGACACGCCAAGCCCAGAAAACAAACCCCACGCCTAAACACACAGTCCCAAACACCCTCCCCCAGGTCCCAACCGTCACCCCTCCAGACACTGCCAACCCCCCAATCCCCCAGACATCCCCAATACCTCCCCAGACACCTTCACCTCCAATTCCCACCCGGACACACCCAACCCCCTCCACCCAGACACCACCAACCCAGACAATGATCACCACGTGGAAACAGCCCCCCCGGGGCCCAACCCTCATCCCTTGAGACACCCAATCCCAGCCCCCTTCCCCGCCCAGACGCCCCCGACACCCGCCCCCCGACAGACCCCCAACCACTGCACACCCTGGACACCCCCAACAACCCAGACACCCCCGACTCACACGCAAACAACCCAACCTCCACAGCAACCGAGACGCCTCCAAACAACACCTACCTCCCGTGACACCCAACCCCTGACCTCTGGACACACCCAAACCCCATCACCAGCCGACCACCAAACCCTCCCCCCCCAAACTCTGGACCTCACAACCTCCTCCTGATCTCCAGAACCACACCCCCTGACAATTCCCTCACTATATCCAGATAGCCTCAACCACCAGCCGCGCCCCCCCCTCTCCAGACATTGCCGGCTGCTAAGCACCACCCGATCTCCAGCTACCCCAACCAGTATCCACATTCCCCGACCTCTGGACACCACCAACACCTACCCCACGACCTCTGGGTACCCTAACTCCTAGCCCCCAACAACCGGACAAACTCAATTCTCATTGCCCCGAACTCCAGGTACCCAGAAACCCACCGCCCCTGCCCCTCGACCTCCAAACACCGCCAACCCCACCGTCCAGTCCCCAGGACACCCCCAACCCTCTATTTACACCCCCGGCCTCCGGACACCCCAAACCCCACACCCTTGACTTCCAGACACCCCCCACGCCCACCCAGACACATCCAACTCCTCACTCTTGCCCAACGCCGAGACCCCCCCAAATCCCCACTCTTCCCCCCGCCCTTTAGGCACACCAACACCCACCCACCGGGACACCTCAAGCCCCACCGACCAGGACACCCACAAATCCACACCCAACATCCGGGTGCCCCCAGCCTCCCGGCCCCCTCAAACTCCACCTCCCCCAACCTCCGGACAGCCGCAAAAACCCCCCTTAACCTCTGGTCACCCCGAACCCCTAGCTCAGCCAGAGACTCCCACACCTGAACCCCCACAACGCGGCCTCTCCCGCAACCACACCACCTGGGAATCTCCTGCACCCCACACTCCAGACTCACCCGCACCACCACCGACCTGATTTTCCTGCACCCCAAGACCCTGGTCTCTCCCACACACCAACACCCCCCCGGAACGACCCACAACCCACACCCCGGACTCTCCCACACCGCCTTGCTCACCCATGGACAGCACCCTGCCAAACTCCAGACATGAGCATGGACCCCCCCCAAACTCCGGACATGATCATCCCCCCCGCCCCAAACTCCAGACATGAGCATCCCCCCCGCCCCAAACTCCAGACATGAGCATCCACCCCGCCCCCAAACTCCAGACATGAGCATCCCCCCCGCCCCCAAACTCCAGACATGAGCATCCCCCCCGCCCCCAAACTCCAGACATGACCACCCCCCGCCCCCAAGCTCCAGACATGACCACCCCCCCGCCCCCAAACTCCAGACATGACCACCCCCCCGCCCCCAAACTCTAGACATGACCACCCCTCCGCCCCCAAACTCCAGACATGACCACCCCCCCGCCCCCAAACTCCAGACATGACCACCCCCCCGGCCCCAAACTCCAGACATGACCACCCCCCCGCCCCCAAACTCCAGACATGACCACCCCCAAACTCCAGACATGACCACCCCCCCGCGCCCAAACTCCAGACATGACCACCCCCAAACTCCAGACATGACCACCCCCCCAATTCCTGCTCACTGAGCTTGTCACTGGCCTGTCAATCTCCCTGGCCCTTTAGCCAATCAGCGGGTGGTGTGTAACCGGGGGCGGGGCCTGCGCTGGGCCCGGGAGGAGCCTTTTCCCTTTCCGCCCCGAGCGGCTCTGGGGAGCGGATGCGGCGCCGCAGTTTTGCGGACCCGGCAAGCGGGCGGTTATTTTCAGTGTAAATTCAGCGGGGCAGCAATTTCCGGCGGGAGTTGGAAGTTGGGGCCCAGTGTGAATGCGGGAATGGGGGCTGGATCTGCAGAGACTCCATCCGGAACCACTCCAGCCGGAGATCCCAGTTTGCAACCTACTTCCTGCTCCGCTGGCCGGGGTGTGTTTAACCTGAGAGCCGTTGGGGGCGGGGCTGGGGGAGGGGCTGGGGGCGGGGCTTGGGGGAGGGGAGGGCCTTGGGCGGGGCCGGGTTGTGGGCGGGGCCGGGCAGAAATTGCAATAAAGCGGAGCCTGGGAGAAAAGGCGGGAAGAGTTTAAATCGCCTGTAAATAGTTTGCGGGTTTTCAATGTGAGTCCCGGGACTGGGAGGATCCCCTCACCTTCCTGGGACCTTGGAAAGGCGGCATTGCCGACATGGCAGCGATTTCCTCACTCAGCCCTGGTGATGTTGTTTGGATTTGTTCCCATTCTTCACCTTGGGCTGGGGGACACGATCTTCAGAGCGAGAGTGAAGCTGGGTCTAGGAGGGAAAAGCAGCCTTTCGCCTTTCTCCATTCTCCCCGCCTCTCATTGCTCCATTTTCCTCAGGAGAGGCGCAAATGCGCCCTTTTCTCTCCACACTTCTCAGGATTAAATTCCATTTGCCACTGCTCTGCCCATCTTACCAGCCCATCTATATCTCACTATTACAGGACTTTCCTCCTCACTATGTACAACACCACCAATTTCCGCGTCATCTTCAAACTTACTGATCATACTTCCTATATTCATGTCTAAATCATTAATGTACAGAACAGACAGCAAAGGTCCCATAACTGATCCCTGCAGTACATCACTCGTTACAGGATTCCAATTGCAAAAACAACCTTTGACCCTGACACTCTGCCTCCTGGCACTAAGCCAATTTCGGATCCAATTTGCCAAATTGCCCTGGATACAATGGACTCTTACTTTCTTGCCCATTCTCCCATCTGGAGCCTTGTCAAAAACCTTACTTAAGTCCACGTTGACTACATCAACTTCATTACCCTCATCTACAAAACTAGTCACCTCCTCGAAAAATTCAAACAAATTTGTTAGACATGATCTCCCCCTGACAAAGCCATACTGACTTTCCCAGATTAATCCCTGCCCCTGCGAGTGGAAATTAATCCTGTGCCTCATATTTTTTCCCAATAGTTTCCCTACCACTGATGTTAGACTCACTGCCCTGTCATTACCTGGTTTATCCATACTATGCTTCTTGAATAATGGTGCCAAATTCGCTGTCCTCTAGTCCCCTGCAGCCTCTCTTGTAGCCAGAGAGGATTTGAAAATTAGTGCCAGAGCCCCTGCAATCTCCTGCCTTGCCTCACAAAGCAGCCTTCGGTACATCTCACCTGGGCCTGGGAATGTATCTACTTTTAAGCTTGCTAAAACCACTAATACCTTTTTCTTCAATGTTAATTTCTTCAAGCATATCACAGTGCCCTTCCCTGATTTCTACACCTACATTGTCCTTTTCCATAGTGAACAAGGCTGAAAAGTAATCGTTCAAAACCTCACTCTCTGGCTCCACGCAGATTGCCACTTTGGCCCCAAGTGGGCTCTATTCTTCCCCTGGTTATCCTCTTGCCCTTAATATATTTATAAAATGCCTTTGGATTTTCCTTTATCTTGTCTGCCCGTGTTTTATCTTGCCCCTGTTTTGCTCTCCTAAGTATTTAATTACTCCTGCGCCCCACCCCACACCCACCCACACTTTCTTTACTCCTCGAGGGCTTCTGTTGTTTTCAGCCCTCTGTATCTGACATAAGCCACCTTTATAAACTTATTCAATGTGCTATATCCCTTTGACATGCAGATTTCTTGGACTTGTTGGTCCTACCCTTCACCTTCAGGGGAACATGTTGGCCCTGAACTCTCACTATTGCCTTTTTGAATGACTCCCTCTGCTCTGATGTGGACTTTCATACAAGTAGCTGCTCCCACCCCACTTTGGCCGGATCCTGACTTATTGTATTGAAACTGGCCTTCACCCAGTTCAGTAACTTTCTTTCCAGCCCATCTTTGTCCTTTTCCATAACTACCTTAAATTTTCAGAGTTGTGGTCACTGTCGCCGAAATGCTCCCCCATTGACACTTCTCCCACTTGCCCGGCTTCATTCCCTAAGATTAGGGCCAGGACTACCCCTTCTCTTGTGGGACTTTCTACATGTTGGCTCAAGAAGCTCTCCTGGATGCACTTTAAGAATTCCACCATTCACATCATGAGCAGCCCAGTTAATATTGGGGAATTTGAAATCCCCTACTATTATTACCCTATTACTTTTACACTTCACTGAGATTTCCCTACATATCTGCTCCTCTCTCTCCCCCTGAATGTTTGGAGGCCGAAAGTACACTCCCAGCAAAGAGATTGCCCCCCTTTTTGTTTTTTAAGTTCTACCCATATGGCTTCATTTGAGGAATCTTCTATGATACCATCCCACTTGACTGCAGCAATTGACCCTTGATCAATAGGGCAATGGCACCTCCTCTTTTACACCCTGGGATGTTTGTCCTGTTCCAGTTCATGAGCAACTCTCCGACTTGTACAGGCCCCAACTCCGCCAGAAACGGACCCAATAATTCCGGAAACTAAAGCTCTCCCTCTTGCACCATCTCTTCAGCCTCGCATTCATCCTTTCTATCTCCTATTCCTATACTCACTAGCACAAATTTCATGGTCTGAAGTTGTTGTGCTTAATGTTCACTTCAAAAAGCCGTAAATTACCCAATCAAAAGATGAGGTGCCGTTCCTCCGGTTTGCCTTGGGCTTCACTGGAGCATTGCAGGAGCAATGGACGGACATGTGGGCATGGGAGCAAGGTGGTGTGTTGAATTGGCAAGCAACAGGAAGGTCTGGGTCATGCTTGCAGACTGAGTGAAGGTGTTCTGCAAATCGATCCCCCAGTCTGCGTTTAGTCTCACCAATATAGAGGAGACTGCTTCGGGATCAGCGAATACAGTCGGCAAAATTGAAGGAGGTGCAAGTGAAGCGCCCTTTCTCCTGAAAGGAGTGTATGGGGCCTTGGATCATGAGAACGGAAGCAATAAATGCCGAAGTGTTGCACCATCTGCAATTGCATGGGAAGGTGCCATTGAAAGGCGATGAGGATTTGGGGGGTGATGGAGGAGTGGACCAGAGTGTCACAGAGGGAATGCTCCCTATGGAATGCTGACAGGGGGTGAGGAAAAGATGTGTTTTGTGGTGGCCTCATGTTGGAGATGACAAAAATAGTGGGGGATGATCCTTTGAATATGGATCCTGGTGGGGTGAAAAGTGAGGACACGTGGGACCCTATCAGGGTTCTGGGAGACAGGGGAAGGGGTGAAGACAGAAATGTGGCAAACAGTTCCTCTGACATGTCCTCCTCCTTCCTTAACTGAGGTTTTCCACCCACAGTGGTTGACAGGGACCTCAACCGTGTCTGGCCCATCTCCCGCGCATCCGCCCTCACATCTTCTCCTCCCTCCCAGAAACATGATAGGGTCCCCCTTGTCCTCACTTATCACCGCAGCAGCTTCTGCATTCAAAGGATCATCCTCCGCCATTTCCACCAACTCCAGCATGATGCCACCACCAAACACATCTTCCCTTCACCCCCCCTTGACGGCATTCCGCAGGGATCGTTCCCTCCGGGCCACCCTGGTCCACTCCTCCATCACCCCCTACACCTCAACCCCCTCCCACGGCACCTTCCCATACAACGCAGAAGGTGCAACACCTGCCCCTTTACTTCCCCTCTCCTCATTGTCCAAGGGCCCAAACACTCCTTTCAAGTGAAGCAGCATTTCACTTGCACTTCCCTCAATTTAGTCTACTGCATTCGTTGCTCCCAATGCAGTTTCCTCTACATTGGAGAGACCAAACGCAGACAGGGTGACCGCTTTGCAGAACATCTTCGGTCTATCCGCAAGCATGACCCAGACCTCCATGTAGCTTGCGATTTCAACACTCCACCCTGCTCTCATGCCCACATGTCCATCCTTGGCCTGCTGCATTGTTCCAGTGAAGCCCAACGCAAACTGGAGGAACAGCACCTCATCTTCCGACTCGGCACTTTACAGCCTTCTGAACTGAAAATTGAGTTGAACAATTTTAGATGATGAACTCTCTCCTCCATCCCCACCCCGTTTCCGATCCCCCCTTTTCCAATAATTTACATATATTTTTCTTTTCCCACCTATTTCCATTATTTTTAAATGTATTTCTATCCATTGTTTTATCTATATATTTTAGCCTATTTCGATCCCTTCCCCCCACCCCACCCCCACTAGGGCTACCTGTACCTTGCTCGTCCTGCTTTCTACCCTTAATGTCACCATTTGCACATTCCTTAGCTAATGTCACCACCGTCAACACCTCTTTGGTCCTTTTGTCTATGACATCTTTTGGCAATCTCCACCAATCACTGGCCCTCTATCCAGCTCTACCTGTCCCACCCCCCCACCCCCCCTCCCCCTTAAAGCATCTTATATTTCACCTCTTTTCTATTTTCCTTAGTTCTGATGAAGAGTCATTCGGACTCGAAAAGTTAACTGAGTTCCTCTCCGCAGATGCTGCCAGACCAGCTGAGTTTTTCCAGGTATTTTTGTTTTTGTTCTCTTATGCTGTAATCTTTCTATGTTGCAAGCAAGGATGATAAGGGGGAATCTGTAGATGTGGTGCATTGGATTTCCAAAAGGCATTTGATAAGGTGCCACATTAAAGGTTACAGCACCAAATAGGAGCTCATGATGGAGGGGGTAACACAATAACATGGTAGAGGATTGGTTAGTTAACAAGATACAGGGAGTCAGAATAAGTGGTTCAATTTTAGGCTGGCAAGTTGCAACTAGCGGAGTGCCACAGGGATCAGTGCTGGGGCCTTAACTATATCCAGTTTATATCAATAACTTGGATGAAGGAACCGAATGCATGGTAGCTTAAGTTTGCTGATGTCACAAAAATAGGTAGGAAAATAAGTTGTTAAGAGAACATCAGAGTTTACGAAGGGGTTTATACAGGTTAAGTGAATAGGCAAAAATTTGGCAGATGGCGTACAATATAGAAAAAAAATGAACTTGTCCATTTTGGCGGGAAGAATAGAAAAGCAGAATATTATTTAAATTAATAGAGATTGCAGAGCTCTGTGTACAGAGGGATTTGAGTGCACTGGGAGATGAATCACTAAAGATTAGCATGTTAGTTCAGCCAGTGATTAGGAAGGCAAATGGAATGAAGATAGGACAAAGCTTGGTCAGTGTGGGGTGCGGGGCTGGGTCAGTGGGGGGGTGCGGGGCTGGGTCAGTGGGAGGGTGCGGGGCTGGGTCAGTGGGGGTTGCGGGGCTGGGTCAGTGGGGGGGTGCGGGGCTGGGTCAGTGGGAGGGTGCGGGGCTGGGTCAGTGGCGGGTGCGGGGCTGGGTCAGTGGGGGGTGCGGGGCTGGGTCAGTGGTGGGTGCGGGGCTGGGTCAGTGGCGGGTGCGGGGCTGGGTCAGTGGAGGGGTGCGGGGCTGGGTCAGTGGGAGGGTGCGGGGCTGGGTCAGTGGCGGGTGCGGGGCTGGGTCAGTGGGGTGTGCGGGGCTGGGTCAGTGGGAGGGTGCGGGGCTGGGTCAGTGGGGGGTGCGGGGCTGGGTCAGTGGGGGGTGCGGGGCTGGGTCAGTGGGGCTTTCAGGGTTGGTTCAGTGGGGGGTGGGTGTAATGTGGGTTAAACAGCAGATAACTAAATTTTACATTGTCTCAAACTTCTTTACAAATTAACGTGGAGAATAATTTAATTTGTAATTTGGAGAAAAGACTGATCCAAGACTGAATCATTTTTATACTTCGACAGTGGAGAAATGATAGGACACTGGCTGATAGTTTGATTGGGCACAAGGGTATGGGCAGACATTCAGTGAGACACACAAGTGGAGAAAATGCATCAAATTGCATTTGTATAGCAACTTTCATTAACAAAACATCCCGTGCTGTTTAACAAAAGCAGTGCAGTTCCTTTTGAAAATGGTACCGAGATACTGAAGGAGCACCAGAGCAGGTGACCAAAAACTTTGGTCAGAGAGTTAGTGTTCTTAAGGAGAATTTGAAAGGAGGAGAGAAAAGTAACAGAGGCTGAGAGGGTAAGGAAGGGAATTCCAGAGCTCAGAACTTGGCCCCCAGTTTTGGACGATTATCATCCGGATGTGAAACATGTCAGACTTGGAGAGATGGAGGGCAGAGATATCCATGGCTTCCAGAGCTGTTCGAGGTTACATAGATAGGACGAGAGGGGCCATGGAGAAATTTGAAATGCTAGGTTGGGGATTTTAAAATGAGATGTTGTGAGACTAGGAGCCAGCGTGGACCAGTAGGCACAGGTGATGGGTAAAAGAGACTTGTTTAGAGTCAGGATACAGGAAGCAGTGCTGAAGTAGAGCTGGGTGTCCTCAGCTTACATGGGGAACCAGGTTGCCAAGGGACAGCGTATTGATGAGAAATAGAAGAGGGCTAACGAGACATCACTGGGAGACTCCAGAGATAATGGTGTGGGAGTGGGAAGAGATTCTTTGGCTGCAATTTAATAGATAAGAATTGATCTGGGAACTTTTGCCGCATTTTCACCCAGCTGGGTGACAGCAGAGAGGAGTTGGAGAAGGATGATGTGGTCAACCATGTCAAAGGCTGTAGACAGGCCGGGAAGGATGAAGATGCTTCATTTCTTACTGTCTGAGCCAGGAAGGGTGTTATTTGTGACTTCAATAAGAGCCGTTTTGATCCTGTGGAATGGTTGCACCTTGATTGAAGGGATTCAAACATGGAATTCCATGAAAGATGGGCATGGATTTTGGAGATAATAACATGTTCAAGGACTTTGAGAGGGAAAAGGAGACTGGAGGACAGTTGTTTGCAAGGGAAAAGGGGTCAAGCGTGGATTTTTTGAGGAGAAGGATTAGAGCAGGTCACACATTGTCTAGCAGTCAAAAAATCTACCATCTGTATCACCGTGACATTTGTGAGATTGTAAAATCTCTAACGGTATCCTGCAAATAAATGCTGTGCGTCGCCTCACTGTTTGAAGCTGCCAATGTTCTTCTGATTTTAATATATCCATCTAATCCTTGTATTCGTCTAAGATTTATTACAGAACATCCTAATCTGGGAACATCTGTCAGCACCATGGCTGAAGGTCCAAACGAGACAGAATATCCAACAACTACAAAAAGAATGAGAATGGGCACAGGTATGTTCATAAAATACTTCAGAATAAAATTTCTATGCTACTAGATTGACCATATCTTGTGCAAGACCTGCGGCTCAGACAGGAAGAGGGAACAGGACAGAGACCGAGTAGAAGGAGTTAAATGAGTGACCCTCTAAAGGGACATCACAGTCACAGGTTGAGGGAGCCCCTGAGTTCTGGAACTGTTGAGTAGATACCTGGCATTGGTGCCATGTGTGGTCAAATGCTGCCATGATGGCAGGGACAGTCACCTCACCTCAGATCTAGAATCAATTGGCTGCTTACAGAAGAGGGTTCCCTTGTATTGAAGTTTTTATTATAGTCTCACTCCTGAAAAGTCTGGCTCCAATCTTTTTTACTACACTCCCTAGTCTTAGAGCCATGGAGAGAATTCCACACCAAGGCAGTGCAGTGATCCGCACCACCTCCCTGGATTAAAATTAAACTGCACCAAGCTCCATGTGACTGGGAGTGTCCGAGCCAAATTAACAGCCATAGGGCCATTAATTGGCTCAGAACAAGACTTAAGCTGCTATCAGAAAGGATGTCCCACCTCCGAGAGCTACCTCGTACCAAGTAGCATTCATGCCATACAAGTGCCAAGCAATGATGATCTCCAACAAGATAGAATATAACCATCTCCACTTGACATTTAATGGCATCACCATCATTGAATCGCCCACTCTCAACATCCTGGGGGTTACCATTGACCAGTAACTGAACTGGATTCGCCATATAAATACTGTAGCTACAAGAGCATGTCGGAAGCTGGGAATTATGAGGAGAGTAACTCACTCCTGACTTCTCAAAGTCTGCCCACCATCTGCAAAGCACAACTTAGGAGTGCAATGGAATATTCTCCCCTTGCCTATATGTCTGCAGCTCCAACAACACTCAAAAATCTACACCATCCAGAAGAACGAGCCCACTTGATCGGCATCCCATCCACCACTTAAAACATTTTTAAAAATTAATTCATGGGTTGTGGGCTTCACTGGATAGGCCAGCATTTATTGCTCATCCTGAGTTCTAAATTGCCCTTGAACTGCTGCAGTCTATATGGCGCAGGTATATCCACAGTGCTGTTATGGAGGGAGTTCCAGCAACAGTGAAGGAATGGTGAAATATTTTCAAGCCAAGATACTGAGTGGCTTAGAGGAGAACTTCCAGATGGTGGTGTTCCCATCTATTTCTGCCCTTGCCTTCTGAGATGGTAGCGTCTGTGGGTGGAAAGTTGCTGTCTAAACAGCCTTGGTGAGTTCCTGCAGTGCATCTTGTAGATCGTACACACTATTGCAACTGTGTCGGTGGTGGAGGGAGTGAATGTTTGTGGATGGGGTGCCAATCAACTGGGTTGCTTTGTTCTGGATGCTGTCAAACTTCATGAGTATTCATGGAACTGCACTCATCCAGGCAAGTGGAGAGTATTCTATCACACTGCTGACTTGTGCCTTGTAGATGGTGGACAGGCTTTGGGGAGTCAGGAGTTGAGTTACTCACTGCAGCATTCCTAGCCTCTGACCTGCTGTTCTAGCCACAGTATTTATGTGGCTGGTTCAGTTCACTTTCTGGTCAATTGTAACCCGCAGGATATTGATGGTGGAGAATTCAGCAATAGCAATGGCATTGAATCTCAAGGGGCAATGGTTAGATTCTCTCTTGTTGTAGATGCTCATTGTCTGATAGTTGTGTGGCACAAATATTACTTGCCACTTGTCAGCCCAAGCCTGGATATCACCCAGGCCTTGCTGCATGTGGACATGGACTGCTTCAGTATCTGAGGAGTTGTGAATGATGCTGAACATTGTGCAATCATCAGTGAACATCTCCACTTCAGACCTTATGATGGAATGAATGTCATTGCTGAAGCAGCTGGAGATGGTTGGGCCTAGGACACTACCGTGAGGAACTCCTGCAGTGATGTCCTGGAACTGAGATGATTGACCTCCAACAACCACATCCATCTATATTTGTGCTTGGTCTGACTCCAACCACTGGAGAGTTTTCCTACTGATTCCCATTGACTACAGTTTTGCTAAGGTTCCCTGATGCCACACCCAATCAAATGCTGCATTGATGTCAAGGGCAGTGACTTTCATCCCACCTCTGGAGCTCAGCTTTTTTGTCCATGTTTGAAACAAGGCTGTAATGAGGTAAGGAGCTGAGTGACCCTGGCGGAACCCAAATGAGTGTCAGTGAGCAGGTTATTGCTGAGCAATTGCCGCTTGAAAGCACTGTTGTTGACTCCTTCCTTCACTTTACTGATGGTCGAATGTAGACTGATGGGTAATTGGCCGGGTTGGATTTGTCCTGCTTTTTGTGTACAGGACATAACTGGGCAATTTTTCACATTGTAGGGGCAGATGCCAGTATTGTAGCTGCACTGAAACAGCTTGGCTAGGGGCGCTGCAAGTTCTGGAGCACAAGTCTTCAATACCGTTGCTGGAATATTGTCAGGGCCCATAGCCTTTGCAGTATCTGGTGCCTGCATCTGTTTCTTTATCACGTGGAGTGAATTGAATTGGCTGAAGACTGGCATCTGTGATGCTGGGGGTATCTGGAGGAGGCCGAGATGGATCATCCACTGGGCACTTCTGGCTGAAGATTGTAGCAAATGCTTCAGCCTTATCTTTTGCACTGATGTACTGGACTCCCCCATCATTGAGGATGGGGATATTTGTGGAGCCGCCTCCTCCAGTGAGTAGTTTAATTGTCCGCCATCATTCATGACTGGACATGGTAGGATTGCAGAGCTTAGATGTGATCCAATGGTTGTGGAATCTCTTAGCTCTGTCTGTTACTTGCTGCTTATGCTGTTTGGCACACAAGTAGTTCTGTGTTATAGCTTCACCAGGTTGACACCTCATTTTTAGGTATGCCAGATGCTGCTCCAGGTGTGCCCTCCTACACTTTTCATTGAACCAGGATTAATCCTCTGGCTTGGTGGTAATGGTTGAGTGTGGGAAATACCGCGCCATGAGGTTATAGATTGTGGCTGAGTACAGTTCTGCTGCTGCTGATCGCTCACAGCACCTCATGGTTGCCCTGCCTGGAGTTGCTAGATCTGTTTGAAATCTATCCCAATTAGCATGATGAGGGAAGGTATCCTCAATGTGAAGACCTTAGCTCCTTCCACCACTTATGCACAGTGGCAGCAGTGTGTAGTGCCTACAAGATGCACCGTAGCATCTCACCAAGGCTCCATTGACTCCACCTTCCAAATCCATGACCTTTGCCACCAAGAAGAACAAGGGCAACAAATGCATGGGAACACCAGAACCTGCAAGTTCCTCTCCAGGCTACACACTAACCTGACCTTGAATAAAATCACTGTTCCTTTACTGTCACTGTGTCAAAATCCTGGGACTCCCTTCCCAGAAGCGCTGTGGGCATACAGGCACCAGATATATTGCAGTGATTCAAGAAGGTGTCTCACCACCTCCTTCTCTGGGGCAATTTGGGATAGACAACAAACGCTGGCCTTGCCAACGACTCCCACATCCAGCAAACAATAAAGACAATTGCTGGTTTTAAATTTGAGATTGATAGCTTCTTGTTAACCATGGGTATGAAGGGATTTGGGGCAAGGTTAGGAATTAGGTCACAAATCAGCTATGCTATCACTTAATGTTTCTGGATTTTCACACTTTGTTTGATAATGTGTCTCACAGGAGGATTCAGTCGCTTCCTGTAAAGGAAGTAGAACAACGTGGCTAGAAATTCAATGATGTTTGTTTTTCTCCATTTTGTGTTCACAGATCCAAACTCCAGAATCACTGAGTTCTTGACAAAGTGGGATGATTTCCAGCTGTTCCAGTTGACAAAGTTTTACTGGGACAGACTAGAACAGGCGATTGAAGAAGGGGTGGATGGAATCAGCTCATTGTTAACATACGAGAAGATTTTCAATGGAAAAGAACATCGGGTAAGTGGGAGGGTTGCAATGAGTTTGGGTTATTTAAACATTACAGAAGTTGCAGAATGTAAGGATGATAGAAGACCAAGATCTATCTAGATCATCTTCTAACACCCGGGCAATCACATGCTGATAATGGTGATAAATCAACCTCCAATAATTAGCCTACAACAGAACCAAGCATGAGGTGAGGAAAGCCTCAGAGCTTTGGGAACCATAGACCCAAAGTGATCTGTTTCTTCCAAGCATACAACACTTACCACATACAGATACAGCAGCATTGTGGTTGTGTTACTGAATTAACAAACTAGTAGCCTGGACTCATACTCCAGAGACCTGAACTTAGATCTTACTGTGACAGTTTGTGAATTTGATCTAAGGTAATTAGATAATATTGAATTGTCATCAAAAGCCATCTGGGTGGCTCATGTCCTTTAGGGAAGGAAACCTGCTGTCCTTACTCATCCTGACCTGTATATGACTCCAGACACCCAGCAACATGGCTGACTCTTCACTGCCCTCTGAAATGGTCTAGATCAACATGCAACACATTTATAAAAAGGTGTAATAAGACCACCCAGCATTGGATTCAGTCACAGCTCAGTCGACCATGCAAAGTCCCTATTAACATTGAAGGACTTGTAACAAATGTGACTAATAAAACAACAGCCTGACATAAGAATAATCCTGTCAATATGACCATCAAACAACATCCCAAACTCTTCTGCTACTATTCCTGGGTATACCCTTTCCCACTAGATGGATCCACCAGAGATGGCAGCCTAGGGGTATACAGTAACCAGGGAGAGTCCTCAATATAGACTCAGAACCCCAGGAAATCTCTTGGCATGGGGCCAAAGATAGACAACAAAACCACCTGCTGATTGTTGCCCTCCTTCAGTTGATGAATATGGACTCCTCCAGGTTAATTAGAAAAAGCAGGGGCAGAGAATTCACTATAGGTGGGGACTTAATTTCTCCCATCAAGAATGGCTCGGTAGCACCACTAATGACAGTGCTTTCTGAGTCCTGAAAGACATATCTGCCAGACTGGGCTTGCAGCAGTTGGCCAGAGAGCCAACAGGAGGTGAAACCTTATTTGTCCTCAACCATCTACCTATTGCAGATGCATCTGTCTATGACACGATAGGAGTGACCACCGCACAGTCCTCGTAGGAAATGAAGTACTGTCTTCAAATTGAAGACACCTCTCATTGTGTTGTGCGATAGTATCACCGTGCTAAATGTGATGGATACACAATAGATCTAGTGTCTCTAAACTCACTATCCACAAAGTGCTGTGGGCCATCAGCTGCAGAATTGTGGTAAGGTATATCCATCACATCACTCCACCATTTCAGTCAAACCAGGGGCTCAACCCTGGTTCAATTAATGTGTAGGAGAGCATTGCCGGATCAGCATCAGGGGTAAATAAACATGAGATGCCAACCTGATGAGGCCACAACACATCACCATAACATATATACTTCACATCTGTCTTCACAAAAGAGAATGAGGATGAAGGTATCGAACTCGGGTATAGAGACTGCAAGGTTCTTGAGCAACTTGATATCGGGAGTGACAAGGTATTGGAGGTGTTGGCAGGCTTAAGAGTGGAAAAATCTCCAGGTCCGGATGATGTGTGTCCTAGACTGCTGAGGGAGGCAAGGGAGGAGATCGCAGGGGCTCTGACTCAAATTTTTAATTCCTCTCTGGCCACGGGGGAGGTTCCAGAGGACTGCAGAACAGCTAATATGGTTCTGCTATTTAAGAATTGTTATAGAGAGAAGCTAGGGGACTACAGGCCAGTGAGCCTCACGTCAGTGGTAGGGAAACTATTGGAGAAAATTCTGAAGGAGAGAATCTATCTCCACTTGGAGAGGCAAAGTTTGATCAGGGATAATCAGCATGGCTTTGTCAGAGGGAGGTCATGCCTAACAAATTTAATTTAATTTTTTGAGGAGGTGACCAGGTGTGTAGATGAGGGTAGTGTAGTTGATGTAGTTTATATGGATTTCAGCAAAGCCTTTGACAAGGTCCCACATGGGAGACTTATAAAGAAGGCAAATGCACATGGGAGACAGGGTAATTTGACGAGGTGGATTCAAAATTGACTTAGTTGTAGGAGACAGAGTGTGATGACAGAAGGATGTTTTAGTGACTGGAAGCCTGTGTCCAGTGGTGTACCACAGGGATCTGTGCTGGGTCCCCTATTATTCATCATTTATAAAAATGACATAGATGACAATGTGGGTAGGACTAGTAAGTTTGCGGATGATACAAAGATTGGCCGGGTTGTTAACAGTGATGTTGAGTGTCTTGGGCTTCAGGAAGATATAGACGGGATGGTCAAAACCACAGATAAGTGGCAGATGGAATTTAACCCTGTAAAGTGTAAGGTGATATACTTTGGAAGGAGTAATTTGACAAGGAAGTATTCAATGAACGGCATGACACTAGGAAGTTCTGAGGAACAAAGGGACCTTGGCATATGTGTCCATAGATCTCTGAAAGAGGATGGGCATGTTAGTGGGGTGGTGATAAAGGCATATGGGACACTTGCCTTTATCAATCAAGGCATAGATTACAAAAGTAGGGAGGTCCTGTTGGAGTTGTATAGAACCTTGGTGAGGCCACAGCTGGAGCACTATGTGCAGTTCTGGTCGCCACATTATAGGAAGGATGTGATTGCACTGGAGGGGGTGCAGAGGAGATTCACCAGGATGTTGCCTGGGATGAAAAATTTAAGTTATGAAGAGAGGTTGGATATACTTGGGTGGTTTTCCTTGGAGCAGAGAAGACCTGAGGGGTGACCTGATTGAGGTGTACAAGATTATGAGGGGCATGGACAGAATAGATAGGGAGCAACTGTTCCCCTTAGTTGAAGGGTCAGTTACGAGGTGACATAAGTTCAAGGTGAGGGGCAGGAGGTTTAAGGGGATGTGAGGAAAAACGTTTTTCCCCAGAGGGTGGTGAAGGTCTGGAATGCGCTGCCTGGGAGGGTGGTGGAGGTGGGTTGCCTCACATCCTTTAAAATGTACCTGGATGAGCACTTGGCACATCATAAATTCAAAGTTATGGGCTGGTAAATGGGATTAGGTAGGTAGGGCAGGTGTTTCTCACGTTTCGATGTAGACTCGATGGGCCGAAGGGCCTCTTCTGCACTCTGTGATCCTGTGATATTCAGAAGCAAGTGATCCCACAACCAACAGTGCATATAGCTTTGCATTCCTGCCAGACCAGTAATATTGTGGTGAACAGCTAAACAACTAACTGGAGGAGAAGATTCCACAAACATTCACATAATCAATGATGCGGAGCCCAGCACGAGTGCAAAAGATAAAACTGAAGCTTTTGCAACTATCTTCAGTCCGAAGTGTTTAGTGGATGATTCATCCACTAGGTTCTGGTTCCCATCAGCACTGAAACAAGTCTTCAGCCAATTTAAATCCCTCCACATGATGTAAAGGAGCAACCGAGCTCACTGGATACAAGGTCCCCAACAATATCCCGGCTGTAATGCTGGAGATTAGTGCTCCAGGACTAGCCGCAATTCTAGTCAAGTTGTCTCAGTGCAACACTGGCATCTCCCTGATAATATGGAAAATTGCACGGGAATATCCTATCCATGAAAAGCAGGACAAATCTGAGCCAGCAATTGCAATTCCATCAGCCTACTCTCAGTCATCAGCAAAACAATGGAAGGTATCATCGACAGTGCTTTGAACTGGCCCTTGCTCAGCAATAACCTGGTCACCAATACTCAGTTTGGGTTCTGCCAGGACCACGCTGTTCCAGACCTAATCGCAGCTTTGGCTCAAACATGGCCAAAAGAATTCCAGAGGAAAGGTGATGGTGCTTTCCCTTCACATCCAGGCAGCATTTGAGCTAATGTGGCATCATGGTGTCCTCACAAATTGAAGTCAATGGGAAACAGCAATCATATTACTTCTCAATCTCTTTTTCCAGTGAGGACACGCCCAGTTTACACAATAGATCCTCGCCCAACCCCTCCATCCTCTCAAGCGTTCTAGTTGTTCTCTTCAGTAGCTCTCATAACCTTGTTGTACTGAGGCAATCAGGACTATACACAATATTCTAAGTATGGTCACACCAATGTTTTTAGCAAGTTGAAAATTACCTCACACTTTTGGCTCAATATTGCCCTCTTAATATACCCCAACACCTAATTTGCTTTCCATGCTGCCACTGAGAATTGTTCCCATATTAGATAACGGAATCACCAAATCTTACAGAATAGAAATGGGAAAATGGATCGAACTGCAAATATTGTGAATCTGACACAATGATATGAAACTGAAAACACCCAGCAGATCCATCATTATCTGTAAAATGATAGGGGAGTGATTCAGGTTTATCTCTATAAATAAAAGGAAAGAGTTTGATGAGGCTGGGAAAAGGAGAGAACAGGGAGGGTATAGTGGGAAAGCCTTCACCATCCCCTTCTCTAGGGTCATTAAGAATGAGTAACAAATGCTGACTTAGCCAGTGATGCCCACATCTCGTCAAAGAATATTTTAAAACTCCTTTCCCTGTTTCTCGCTCTGACAGTCACCCCTCATGGGTGAACATCAGGTAATTGAGTTCATTCACTGTGTAATTTCCTGCCTCTATACTCTTGGTGTGGAACGTAACTCCCTTTTCCGACTGTTAGACATTGGAAAAATTAACCCCATTGTCTGCTTTCCCAGCCACAAACTCCATCTTCTCACCACTTGATTGGATTTCTCCCCCTGGTCACTGACTAAAGCTTAGCCAGGCTATCTGGGATTTCAGTGTCCAGCTTCAAGCTGAACTCAATTTGCTGCAAACTTGCCAGCACAAAAATGTCCTACTTCTCTCCACATAACACTGCAAGTCTCTCCCCCTATCTCAACACTTCTCCTCAACCTTCATCCATGGATTTGGAACAGTTGAGTGTGGAGGTAACCAAGGTAACCTTGCAACCACTGGAATGTTAAGCTACTCAGATTCTGCTGTCTTTACCCTGAACCACTCCAGGTCCCAGATATCACTTGTGTGCTCACAAACCTATCATATCTCCCAGTACTCAGATGCCTTCAACTTAAAATTCCAATTCTTCTGTTTAAATAACTTAATGACCTTGACCCTTTCGTTCCTTGTAAGCTGCTCGAGTCCTGAAACCTCCCATTGGAATTCTCCATTGCTCTGACTCTGGCCTTATGAGCAGCCTCTCCTCCACACCATCACAGTGTTCAGTTATCTTGGGTCCCACTCACTCTCAAAACCTATCCACTTCCCACTCCTTACCAAGTTTTCATACTTGTAGCAAATTTGCAGAAATATCAAGCTTCTGAACTTTCAGTTACTGAGGGGGAAATTGATCGGATTGATTGGATTTTTCACCATTATTATTGGTCGATTCTCCTAACAGATAAATCAACAGTACTGGTTTGGTTCAGTCAATGGTGATTTCTGTGCCAGTTTTCATTTTAAGATTCCCATTCTTCTGTGAAAATAACTTAATGACCAGAATTGTCTCTTCCCCTCCACCAGAGATCTGATTTGCTGCTATTTTCTTGCTGAGTAAATGAGAAACTGTAACAGTAAGAAGTCAGTGTGAGGAAACAAGTGGATCATATTGTCAATCAATAATTTGACAAAGAAAACTCATCACACTGATCACATTAAAATACTGCAGATTGTCAATGATTCCTCACTCCCCCCAAAATGTATTTCAGACTTCTGGCTTAGTTTATTCACATTTATTTGCTATTAATGACTGAAATGAGATGAAGATGATTTTTAGTGAATGTTCATTATGTATTAGTTCTCAGCCCAGTGACTGTTTATTGGACTCAAAACAATTGGAAATGCCATCACTGAGCAGATCCTTTCCTTCTCATTCTCAGTGTTTATCTTTCACTCTGATCCTCAATATATTCATTATTATTCTTTGCAGAAAGTCACCGAGCTCACGGATAAGGGAAACCGGGCGGAGAGTTCCAAGCTTCTCCTAAGTCTGGTGATGGAGAAAGGCTCTCGGGCCCGAAGGGTGATGTGGGAATCCTTTGTGAAAGTGCATCATGGGGTCCCAAAGTTGGATAAAATAATAAAAGAAATACAGGAACTTGGTACGGTAAAATCACACAGTGAATTCAATTTCAGATTCAAACATTGCAGATTTTGCTATAACATTACACAGATCTGATTTCATGACAGTTAATTGCTTTAAACAGGTTCTGATCCATTTGATTACATGAACATTGGAAGAGGCTTATCTGAAATGCCCAGTCACCTGAAAGGTAAGAGATGAAATGGACATTTAAAACCATTTCACTTTTTTTTATTCATTCACGGGATGTGGGCTTCGCTGGCAGGGCCAGCATTTATTGCCCATCCCTAGTTGCCCTTGAGATGGTGGTGGTGACCTGCCTTCTTGAGCCACTGCAGTCCCTGTGGTGTAAGTACGCCCACAGTGCTGTTTGAAGGGAATTCCAGGATTTTGACCCAGCGACAGTGAAGGTATGGCGATATATTTCCAAGTCAGGATGGTGAGCGACTTGGAGGGCAACCTCCAGGTGGTGGTGTTCCCATCTATCTGTTGCCTTGGTCCTCATAGGTGGTAGTGGTCGTGGGTTTGGAAGATGCTGTCTAAGGAGACTTGGTGAGTTTCTGCAGTGCACCTTGTAGATGGCACACACTGCTGCTACTGTGCGTCAGTGGTGGAGGGAGTGAATGTTTGTGGATGTTGTGCCAATCAAGCAGACTGCTTTGTCCTGGACAGTGTCCATCTTCTTGACTGTTGTGGGAGCTGCACTCATCCAGGCAAGTGGGGAGTATTCCATCACACTCCTGACTTGTGCCTTGCAGATGGTGGACAGCTTTGGGGAGTCAGGAGGTGAGTTACTTATTGCACGATTCTTAGCCTCTGACCTGCTCTTGTAGCCACAGTATTTTTGTGGCTAGTCCAGTTCAGTTCCTGGTCAATGGTAACCCCCGAGGATGTTGGTAGTGGGGGGATTGAATGATGGTAACACCATTGAACATCAAGGGGCGATGGTTGGATTCTCTCCAGTAGGAGCTGGTGATTGCCTGACACTTGTGTGGCGTGAATGTTACTTGCTACTTGTTAGCCATGCCCTCCTGCACACTTCATTGAACCCCTGGCTTGATGGTATTTGTAGAGTGGGGGATACGCTGGGCCATGAGGTTACAGATTGTGTTTGAGTACAATTCTGCTCGTATTCTTCTCTGACCTCCTCAGTTCATCGAATCAAATTCAGGAAATCGCGTTGTCCAGTTGTTAGCTATAAGCCAGTTACTTTCTACATGATGCGATCTCTGTCCAAGTCATGAACTGGTCCAGCTCACTCTTCAGTGTCAGCACCCACCATAGAAACTGGAAACTCATTCCAAAGGTTCTCTGTTCTCCGGGCAGAGAAAAGAAACACTGAACATGCTGTTTATTCCTACACTTACATAGTTTAATCTAGTCCTCCCCAATTTGATAAACTAGCATCATCTATCAATAGGGACTCCATCCAGGCATTCATGTATTTACAAGGCCTCTGTAAATTAGCGTAAATCTTTGCTGCTTGAAATTAAACAAATTAAAATCCTTGAGCATGTCTGAGTAGATGAGCTTCTCTAAGCTGGGAATCATTCCTGCAGCTCTCCATTGGAACTTTACCAATGACACTATATTATCTAACACGAAGGGGTAACCAAAACTGTGCACACTATTGAGATGTGGTCTGACCAGGAACCTGTACAGGCAATGTGATAGACCTTGTTTAACACTGATTGGTTCCATCAATATAAACTCAATACTCTGTTAGCTTTAACTACAGTTTTTCTGCACTGATCATGAACCTTCAGTGATCTGTACACAGTAGCACCAAGATCTTTTTTATCTCACCCTGTCTCAGTATTGTTCCCTGCAAGTGATGCTTGTATTCAATATTGGCCCAGTCAATATGTATGAGGTACAGTTATCTGAATGGAACACTCTTTGCCAATGTGTGTCCACAGTTGTAGCACATCTAAACGTGTTATTGGATTTGATCACCCTCTACTATCTTAATCTTCAAATCGATGTTTTTGTCATCTGAAAACGTATATATTGTACTCCTAACACCCTACTACTTGTGCTCCTGATTCATATTTTCACCCTGGTCCAGCTCATGAATACAGATTGTCAAAGTCATGGGTGTAGGACCAACCCTCGGGAGAGATCACTTGTCACATGTCTTCCAATTAAATTTGAGGTTCGGGATTGAAGAGATTTCCTAATCCAGAGCTTCAAATTTCAACTCACACTCCATCAAATGAAGTAACCTAGTGTGAGGATGCATATCGAAGGCTTTCTGAAAGTCTAGAGTGACAATGTCCACCAGATTTCTCTCATGCCCTATCCTAGTGACTTCCTCAATAAAGTCCTCCAAATTTGTTGGACACAAGCTATTTTTTTTGAAGTTGTGTTGTGATTTCTAATGGCCTCTTCCCTTTCCCAGTGATCATAAAGAACATTCCTTATTATCCCTTCCACTATTTTTCCCTTTTTAAATGGTATGGATAATGTTAATGAAATTTGAAACATTACATTTTTATTATTTCACGGAACAGGATGAGAGGTCAGAAAGTCTTTGATGCGAAATGAAAATATCTACAGATATTCACACAACAGAACATTAATGTGGAGAAATGTGAGGAAAAGGGAATATTCAGGGTGACTGGGAATCTACTGACCCATTTCCTCATGGCGGTGAAAGAGAGCACACTATTCTACTCAAAGAATATTCGTACAATTCACGGGTTGTGTTTGAACCCAATGTAATAATTACAATAAATATATTTTCAATTTCCCAAAACTACATTGTGGGAAACTAGAAGCAAAACTAATTATTTGTAAACAGTTCAAATGAACTGTGAATGTTACTGCGGTAATGTTACATGGAGTGAAGTAGGTAGTTGTTCTATTTCGAGTTCTGATCAGTAAGATGACAGGACTGTTATAAAAACACAATCAATGTATGCATGTGTAAAACTCCTGAAAAAGTGTTAGCGATTTCTGAAACGCAGGACAACAGGAAAAGGATTCTTCTTTTTGAGTTCTCTGTCCGAAGGCAGGTCCGACTCACAGCTAAACCATGGTAGGGCAAGGAGGCAGGTCCAAGGTCCACCCCAGCTGGAATGGAATCGAACCCCATGCTGTTGGCACCAACCTCATCCACACTGGCCACCCAGAAAACTGAGCCAATCGGCCCTAATATCTCAGATAACCTGCCCACAGCCTGATAGAATACCAGAAGGAACCTTGCTCTCCAAGTGCACAGTGATATCAAAGATAACTTGCTGAAGGAAGGTTATAATAACAGTGGGACTCCTGAACAATTACACTCACTCCCTCTCCCACTCCTATCCAATGTCCTATTTACCATTGCTGCAGAAGATTGGCTTCGCTGAGGATTTCATAAACTGATTGACGAGAACATCTACCACCATATAACCAGGGCCTTTGTGGATTTGTAATGAGGTGTCCAGAGTAAAGGCAGGTCAGAAAGTGTTCACCATCAGAGAGAAAATATCATCTTTATAAATTCTCCATGTTCAGTAAATATTAGAACCAAGTGACGACTTTAAATTTGTCTTGGTCATTGCTCACTTTCAAGCGAGGTTTCCAATAATTGAGCTTTAATTCCAGCAGAAACTTTGATTGAAACCGTAAAATGAATCTATCTATTCAGCAAAATCATATTGAGAAGCCTTTTATGTTATTACAACTAACATTTACTGTCTACTTTAATTGAAGGTGTTGAACAGAAACACAAGGAGATCCTCCGGGTACAAACTGAAACATTGAGAGTGAACACTATCCTAATAAAGGAGAAGGTTAATATTTTCCAGCTGATTGATCGATACGCTGAGCTAACGATCATTTCTAATGTTCGAGATCGGACACTTGTAGAACATGAACTGTTGGCAAGAGGCCGGGACCATGAAGAGTGGAGAAAGAAAGATCTCCGGAGAGAACTGGAAAAAATCCGAACTGATCAATTGTTCCAGAGCAGTTTTTCCCTGAGAAAATCCAAATCTGGGAGTTCAGCAGCAGTGAGTGGAGTCCCAGGGATCGGAAAAACAACAATGGTACAAAAGATGGTTTATGACTGGGCCACTGGGAAAATATACCCAGACGTTCAATTTGTTTTCAGTTTTAAACTCCGGGATTTGAACACCATTAACTGCAGAATAAACCTGAGGAATCTGATACTGTTTTTCTATCCTTACTTTGGGAATGTTCTGGGAGAGCTCTGGAAGAACCCAGAGGGATTGCTGTTTATATTCGATGGTTTGGATGAATTCAAGGACAGGATTGATTTTGCTGACAATCGGAGAAATACAGAACCTCAGTTCATGTGCACAGATCCTGAATGCAGGTGTAAAGTGTCCGACATTGTGTACAGTTTAATACAGCACAAGCTGCTCCCAGGATGTTCAGTGCTAGTGACCAGCCGCCCCACTGCATTGCATTTATTGGAAAAGGCTGCGATCAGTGTCTGGGCTGAAATCCTGGGATTTGTTGGTGATGAACGGAAGGAATATTTCAACAAGTTTTTTGAAGATCAGGCAGTGACAGCAGCTGTTTACAAACACGTGGAGGAGAACGAGATCCTGTACACCATGTGCTACAACCCTTCCTACTGCTGGATCCTCGGTCTGTCACTGGATCCCTTCTTTACACAAAGTGACAGGAAACTGCAGCAAGTTCCCAAGACCATCACCCAGCTATATTCCTACTATATTTACAACATTCTGAAAAACCATGGCCGAGAGATTGAAAGCCCCCGTGATGTGTTCCTGAAGCTTGGTGAGATGGCCTTCACAGGAGTCTCTGAGAAGAAGATTGTGTTTAGAAATGGAGATTTGATCAAGTACAATCTGCAACCTTCCCAGTTCCTGTCTGGGTTCCTGATGGAACTTTTGTAGAGAGATGATTCTGTCCAGAGTGTGGTTTACACGTTCCCACACCTCACCATCCAAGAGTTTGCAGCTGCACTCGCACAATTCCTGACTCCCGATCCCAAGGACATCCAGAAACTCCTCAGTGAAGCGTACAGTGAGGAAGATGGGAGATTTGAGATATTTCTCCGTTTTGTTGCTGGTCTCTCCTCCCCACAGTCAGCTCGGCCCCTGGAGGAGTTTCTGAGTCCATTTCTTCATCAAACAACCTGTCGAGTGATTGACTGGGTGAAGGAGAAGGTTCACGGTCAGCTTCAAAATGGAGGGACTAAAATTGTTAAAAGGAACCTCCTGAACACGTTCCACTACCTGTTTGAGTCTCAGAATAAAGCACTGGCTCAGGCCACGGTGGGATCTGTTGGAACACTTGCATTTAGTGGATTGCGACTGACCCCGATTGACTGTGTGGTCCTGTCTCATGTCCTTGGACTCTGTGATACAATAAAACACCTCAATCTACAGAGGTGCTACATTCAGTGTGAAGGACTCCAGCGGCTGGAAAACGTTCTGTACAAATATCAGAGTTTGAGGTAATTGCTTGTTTGGTCCTGGAGCTCGTATTTTGATTATTGAAGTAAAATTTACTATCTTATAAATGAAAAAATAAATAACTTCCAGTTCAAGAAAAAAGAGGCAGAGTCAGAAAAAACTTTGCAAAAAAAGATGAGTGTGAAATTCCAAATTAGAAAATAAGAATAATACTTTTGAGAACAAATTGTTGGGATACTTAATGGTGAATCAAATAGTTTAAGTGTGGGATTTTGATGATAAGAAATAGGGCTAATTATATACAAAGGGAAAATAATATAGATAGTCTAAGGATAATAAACACCAGTGGAGATAAAAATAACTTAAATAATAATAATTATAAACCACATCAACTGTAAGCTGTACTCATCGCAAGGAAAATAAGTCCTATATATCATCATAATTAATCAAATTGTTTCTGGCGGGAGGGTGAAATATCTTAAATTTAGATAATTACGAAAAAAGACCTTTCAAATTCAAATTATTTAAATTTACTCCCAATTCTGTTCATTTAATGAGGAAACCTGCTGCTGACCTAAAAGTTCGAATTCCCCCATTGCACGTTCATACTCAGAAGGCAGACAAACATGCTGGACAACTGGGAGGAATTTTCAGGAATCTGTACCATTGACTGGCTCTTACACAGAGTGGACAGTCTCTGGTAGAACTGACAGTTCGACAGTTACAACAGGATTTTCTGATAATCCACCCCATATCTGTGAAACTGCTGCAAGCAGGGAACTCCCGGAAATTCCCGGAAATATAATAAAAGCTGCACCTGCAGTAAATGTTGTTGTTATTTAATGGGGAATAACGTGGGAAACACCCCTCCCATATCAACTACGGGAACAGGGACATGTCAACTTTGTAACAGGACAGAAAAAACTTTCCTTGTTGCTTAAAATCCAGCGGATAGATTTTACAGCAGCAGTTAGCACACTTTGACAATATCCAGTAATAGCTGGAAATCAAGATGTGGAAGGGAGAGAGGAACCTGGTGAAATTAGAATCACTAAGGAAGCAGTGCTGAGTGAACTGATGGAGCTGCAGACTGACAAGTCTCCGCGTCCTGATGGGCTTCATCTTAGGGTCTTTAAAGAGGTGACTAATGAGGTATCGGATGCGCTGGTGTTAATTTTCCAATATTCGCTAGATTCTGGAAAGGTTCCATCAGATTGGAAAGTAGCAAATATAACCCCTCTATTCAAGAAGGGAGGGAGGCAGAAAGCAGGAAACTATAAGCCAGTTAGCTTGACGTCTGAAGTGGGGAAAGTGTTAGAGTCGATCATTAAAGGGGTTATAGCTGGGCATCTAGAGAAACTCATTGTAATCGGGAAGAGAAAACATGGTTTTGTGAAAGGGCAATCATGTATAACCAATTTAATGAAGTTCTTTGAAGGAGTGACATGTGCAGTGGATAGAGGGAAGCCTGTAGACATACTGTGCTTGGATTTCCAGAGGCATTTGTTAAAGTGCCACATCAAAGGTTATTGCATAAAATCGATGGGATTAGGAAAACTCCGGAAATTTCTCTGAAATATAGCAATAGTCTCACCTGCGGTAAAGGTAGAGCCTGTTTAATGCTAAATAAAGTGGGGGACAGCCCTTTCCTGTCAACGAGGAGAACAGGGACACTTCAACTTTCTTAAGGGGAGAGAATAAAATTTCCTTGTTGTATAAAATCCAGGAGGATGGATTTTAAAGGAACAGTTAGCAGAGTTTCACAATATAATTCACTCCGAGGTGTTATACAGAGTAATGTCATGCACAGAGTTATGAAGGACATGGAATCACTGCTTTAATTCTTGGAAAATTGGACCGTTCTTATAAAAGCCCCAGAATTAACGAAGAACAGAAATGAGACAAGTTTCCTCAAACTTGGCCGGCCAGTCACTGAGCTTCAGGAGAGTAATTCTGATCATCAGGGATTGAGGCCAAACAGGGGGACATTTAGATGCTGCACACAGACTGTCTAATAAACATTGAGAGGGGTGAAAGTGGTATTCACCAGTAGTTAAATTAGTGATAGTGAATTGTTCACCAGTTTACACTGCTCACTGTTTCCTTTTCCCTTCAATTGAAAGGAAAATCGGGTGAGCTGTAGTATGGGCGGGTGATCCAGTATCACCCATCATACACTATCAACAAAAGATCAAATTACCCCCAATAGATTTAATTTGCAGTAACAGTAAAATCTCTGCATTGATTTCTGATGTTGCTTCCATGTTTCCTGTGATATTGGGAAAAACAATTGAATCTGAATTGAGTTTTAATTCAATGTAATTACATTTCGGGGCTCCCCGAAGGAGGGAAACAGAGGCAGCGGAGGGAGGAGGCGAAATTGCCAAGAATACTGGCACCGGCAGTGTGTCAATTTCAAGATGCTGATGCTCGTTTCATCATGAATCACCAAGAGTAGGCGGGTTGGGACAGGAATCTCAAGTAAGACAGTTGAGAACTTTGTTCAGCAGATAATAAGGTTTGAGATTTAAAGTTCTAAAGGGGTGGACAGTTTACCTGTTCATCTGAAGGAAAGTGGGCACAGAGTGGGAGCCACACGTGGCTGCCACAGCCCGATAAGAAGGTCAGTGGGGTAGGCACTTAGTAAAGAGGTGGCTTGGTGCTGTGGAGGTGGCAGGGAGAGTGGAAACTCAGGATTTGAATGGGGTTGGCACCCCCAGCAGTGCGGAGGGAAACTCAGGATTTGAATGGGGTTGGCACTCCCAGCAGTGCGGAGAGAAACTCAGGATTTGAATGGGGTTGACACTCCCAGCAGTGTGGGGGTAAAAGAGGGAGAAATGCTGCCAAGAACAATTGAGAGGCCACCTTCCCAGAAGGAAGGCTCCAGCTGTCAGATGTTGGATGAGGGGCAACACCCTCTGCAGGGAGGGCAGAACCCCAGGCATCAGAAGGGCACGGGAGAGGAAAGTGGGGCAGGAAGGTAACAGAGGCCAAACATTCAATACTGGAACTGTTGCTGAAGACGGAGCTATCAAGGCCCAGTGATGGTGGATATTGTGACCCTTCAGGCAATGCCCACATACATCTGTGTCCTCAATGCTGAATACCTCGCAGCGCTGGTCACAGTTATTGTGGCATTGAACTCCTTCACTTCTGGCTCCTTCCAAGGATTGGGTGTGGACCTTAGAGACATGTCACATGTGGCTGCTCACCAGGCCATCTCACAGGTCATGGATTCATTTTTAGCCAGAGCTGGACAGCGCATTCATTTAATAACAGGGAGGCCTTGCAGGGACACAGGGATTCCCCCAGGGGCAGGGTATCACTGATTGTACCCATTGGCCATCAAGGCACCCAGTGACTGACCAGGGAGATGCATACAGGAAGGGCTTCCACTCCCTGGTGTGCCTGGACCAGTCGGGTGGTGACCTCCAATCCCCTCTTGCAAGTGTCTCTGTCAGTGTGGGAATCTGCTGCATTCTCCATAACATGGCTCTCCAGAGAGGAGTGGACCTTGAGGAGAATGAGGCACTGGCATGACACAGCTCATCGAGGGAACAGCAGGCTGTGAGAGAGGAGGTGAAGATAGAGGACGCTGAACAAAGTGGAGCCCCTGCTGCATGATGAGGTGGCTTCCTCCTGCCCCCCTCGGGGAAGAGGAACTCGCCCCCGGCCCCTCCCTCATGGCCTCCAGTTTGGCAGCGATAAAGTGAGGGGATTCCCTGCCCTGGGTACCAAGCCTCGGGCTTCCCTGTGACATCTCAGCTCCCTCTGGTGCTGTGGGAGGCTTTGGTACAAACTCCTGATCTCTCCCTCAGGACAACCAGCAGCCTCAGTGATGGCTGCCAAGTGAACAGGAAATCTGTCTCCATGACGAATAATGATGTCCCCATTTAAAAATCATAACTTTAATCACTTTCCCACCGGTTGTGTGTTTTGGACCCAAAATAATCCTGTTCCTTGCCTCCATTGTGAAAATTCAGCCTGTTTTAATGTGTTTCTCATTCTCTGTTTAGACTAAGTCATAATAATCTGGGAGATTCAGAAGTGAAACTACTGTCTGCGGTCCTGAGGAATCCAGGCTGTAAAATTCAGGAACTGGAGTAAGTACCAGACTGTGTGAGTTTGTGTTTATAATAACCGGATGTCTGACACTGTATTTTATTTTTGGTTTCAGGATTTTGGTTATTAATAGCACTATGTACGTTATTATGAGTATCAGTAACAGGATTAATATTAATCAGTGGGGTGAAAATGGACATGGAAATGGCAGGGATGTAAAACAGGTAAAATCACATTTTCTGGTGTCTATAGGAACACCTGATATTGAGGACTATTGAAGTAGACCCATATCGCAGATGGCCGATGCACTGCTGACTATTCTGCAGCTCCATTCATGTCCAATTTCACCCCTACCTGTATTTTGTCCAGATTTCCACTGTTTTCTCTCCCTCTGATCTCCAGACTGTGTAACAACTCTCTCACAGTTTCTTGTGCTAAGGATCTTGCCTCCGCTCTCAGTACAAACCAGTCACTGACAAACCTGGACCTCAGTAATAATAAACTGAAAGATTCTGGAGTGAAACTTCTGTCTGCAGCTCTGAGGAATCTAGGTAGTAAAATTCAGAAACTGAGTTTAGTACATAAGAACATTAGAAATAGGAGTAGGAGTTGGTCATTTGGACCCTCAATCCTGCTCTGCTATTCAATAAGATCATGGCTGATCTGCTTGTGTTTTGAATTTCACATTCCTATCTACTGCTGATAATCTTTGATTCCCTTGCCTAACAATAATCTATCCAGCCCCACCTTAAAAATATTCAATAACCCCGCCTCCACCATCTTCTGAGGCAGACAGATCTACAGTCTCACAACTGTCTGAGAGAAAACAAATTCTCATATCTGTCCTTAAATGAAAAACCCTAATTTTAAAAACAGTAACCCCGAGTTCTGGACTCACCCACAGGAGGAAAAATCTTTTCCATGTCCACCTCATCAAGACCATTCAGCATCTTATACACTTAAATCAAATCACCCCTCACGCTTTTAAACTCCAGTTGAAACAAGCACAGTCTTTCCAACCTTTCCTCACAAGACAACCCACTCATTCCAGGTATCAATCCAGGAAACCACCTATGAACTGCTTCCAACGCATTTACATCCTTCCTTAAATAAGGAGACCAAAACTACACACTATTCAAGATACGGTCTTACCAATGCCCCGTATAACTGAAGCATAACATCCTTACTTCTCTGTTCAATTCCCTTTAATAAAGGACAGCATTCCATTAGCCTTCTGAAATACTTGCTGTACCTGCAAACTAACTTTTTATGACTCATGTACTAGAACACCCAGATCCATCTACACCTCGGAATTCTGCTGTCGTTCTCTGTATAAATAATATTCTACTTTTTTATTATTCCTGCCAATGTGAACAACTTCACATTTTCCCACGTTATAATCCATGTGCCAGATTTTTGCTCACTCAACTTATCTATATCCATCTGCAACCTCCTTCTATCCTCTTGACAACATACTTTCCAACCTATTCTTTGTATCATCTGAAAATTTAGTGACCGTGCCATCACTCCCTTCATGTAAATCATTGATGTAAATTGTAAAAAGCTGTGACCCCAGCACAGATCCCTGCGGGACTCCACTCGACACATCCTGCTCTTCTTAAAAAAGACCCATTTATACATCCTCTGCTTTCAGCCAGCCAACCAATCTCCTATCCATGCTAATATGTTACCCCCTACACCACCAGCATTTAATATCCACAGTAACCTTTGGCATGGCACCTTATCAAACGCCTTCTGGATATTCAAGTACAGTCTGTCTACAAGCTCGCTTTATCCACAGTGCATATTACTCCTTCAAATAATTCCCAATAAACTGGTTAAATGTGGGCAGAATTTTCGGGTTGGCGAGCGTGGGTGGGGCCTGCTCACCGTCACATAAAATGACGCACGATGACATCGGACGGGAGTCTCAGCGTCACCGCGCGCTATTTAGATTTTCAGTTTGGCGGGTGAGCAGCCAAACTGTCAAAGGCCTATTGAGGTCATTAAGAAAGTAATGAAAGTAGTTCAGAATGCTGCCTGTCCAACCTTAAGGTTGGGGGGCAGGCAAAGAGTCCAGGTGGCCTTCACATTTTTCATAAAACCTCATCTATGGGCGGGATGAGGTTTCATGAAGGGTTTATTAATTAAATAAAACATTTTTAAACATTTGATAAACACTGTCTCATGAGGGGACATGTCGAAATAATTTTTTGTGTTTAATAAAAACTTTCATTCCACAATTAATCTCGGTGAGGCCGCTCTGTGCCTCAGGGAGATTTCTGCCTCTGTCACCCGCGCATGTGTGAAAGAGTGCAGGCCCCGACTCAGGGAATCCCTCCTCCCCACTCCCGCTGCCCCCACAGGGAGCGTTTAGCGCTTCGGGGGCGTGCGTCACGCTGGGTGGGCTTTAATTGTCCGGCCCACGTAAAATGGCGGCACAGCCTCGATCTGGGGCACCCATCGGGATCGCGCCCGACCCCACGCAACCCCCATCCCTTTCTGCCCATGATTTTCCTTTCACAAAACCATGCTGACTCTACCTGATTACCCGAGTTTTTCTCAGTGTTTAGCTATCACCCCCTTAATGATCAATTTTAACAACTTCCCCACCACAAATACCTATAGTTTCCTGTTTTGTGCCTTGCTCAAGGTTTTAAAGTTTCGGGTTATTTAATTTCAAAGTCTTAGTTATTTTTATTTATAGATCTACCTTAACTCCCACACCAGTCTAAGCCTGCACACTGTCCCTTCCACTGGGCACTTACCGGCCAATCAATGCACTGGCTTCCTGTGACGTCACAATCGCCTTTACCCCCCCACTGCTGCCTGACAGCAGCTGAAACGGTGCATTCCTCAGCTCCCGACTGCCCCCTGCAGCTCCGCTCCCACTCCCAGCAAGGTCGGCCGCTCTGCAATCCCTGGTCTTTATTTGTAGGCATTCCTCAGCTCCCGACTGCCCCCTGCAGCTCCGCTCCCACTCCCAGCAAGGTACCAGACTGTGGAATTATGTTTATAATAACTGCATGTCTGATGCTGTAAAGTATTATGATTATCAGTGATAGTGTCACTAATAAACACTGCACATTATCATTACTACAAGTATTTGTGTTATTAATAAACACCACGGATTTACTCTGATTCATGAAATGTTTCTGTCTCTGATCTCCAGCCGGATAGTAACAGCCTCACATATTCATAGCTCCCCTCTCAGCACAAATTGGGCACTGATGAGCCTGGACCTGAGTTACGACAAAC
This sequence comes from Cetorhinus maximus, assembly GCF_964194155.1. Lineage (NCBI taxonomy): Eukaryota > Metazoa > Chordata > Chondrichthyes > Lamniformes > Cetorhinidae > Cetorhinus > Cetorhinus maximus. Next base: position 309,503 of record NW_027596139.1, on the reverse strand, counting down.
TGCAAAATTCAGGAATAATACCTTTAAAAATAATTTAAAGTCATTCTCAAAGACATGATTCAGAATTAAAAACTCGACAAAACGATTATTGCTTCTACAGTTCCCATGGTGGAATTTTACGGCCCCTCTCGCCAGCGGGATTTTCCAGACCTCACCGAAGTCAATGGATTGTGAACGGCCCATCCTATTTTACAGCCCCTCCCGTGCAGTAAAATTCCCCCCCATATTGTATTCTTACATTTTTAGCTTAGCTTAATTAGACATTCACATTATAGATCTTTAAACTAGAAAGCTTCTCAGTTTGTAATAAAAGTGTAAAACATTCACAAATATATTGGTAAGGCAGATAATAAACTATCAAAATGAATCAGCTATCACAGTCTGTGGCTCCCAATAACCCAACAGTAAAATTCAGAAACTTTGTGAGATGTTGTTTCTGATAACAGGATGTTGAACACTGTACGGTATCATTAGTATCAGTCATGGTGTCATCAACAACAACATCAACTTTCATTCATATAGCAGCTTTAATATAATTAATTGTCCCAAGACACTTCACAGGAGTGTTATCGAACAGACTTGGGCAGCGTGGAAAATGAGATATTAGGACAGGCAACTAAAAGCCAAGTCAGGGAGGTAGGTTTTAACGAGAGTGTTAAAGGAGAAAAGAGGGGTAGAGAGGTGGAAGGAATGAGGAAGGGAAATCCAAAGCTTGGGGCTGAAGAGCTCAAGGCGCAGCTGCCAATGACAATAATTTCCATATTTAATAATCTGAAACATAAACACGCTATTATTAGTATTGGGAATAGTGTTATTTAAAATAAAACTTATTACTAGGCACATAATTAGCTTGGCAGCGAAGTTAAAGCCCAAGTAATAAGAGGGACTGTGACAGCATGGATATAAAGTTGTCTGAGTGACAGGAAACAGAAAATAGTTGTTAATGGTTGTTTTTCAGTTCGAGGAAGCAGACAGTGGAGCTCTCCACCGGTTGCTTCAGGACGAGCAGTATTACATTTCTTGATATATGTTAATGACTTAGACTTGGGTGCACCTAAAAATGAGGCACCAAACTGGTGAAGCTACAACCCAGGACAACTTGCAGGCCAACTAATGGGAGAAGAACATGATCCCACAACCAACCGATAAGATCAAAGATTTGTACACCTGTCACATCCACTTGTGAATGGTGACGGGCGATTAAACAGCTCACTGGAGGAAAACACTCCACCAATATTCCCATCCTCAATGGGGGAGGCCAGACACGGCTGACGATTATTGGCTCAAACAGTCCAATTTAACTGGGTCAGACCCATTCATAGACCATTAAAGTTGGCTTTCCCCATATTAATTATTCTTACTCTGGACTGTTCTTTGTTTTATCCCATAGTCATCTTAAACCTTATGATACAGTGATCACTCCTTTAGACTTGATCCACTAGGCCCATCTCATTCCAAAGAATCATATCAAGCTGTGCATCCTTTCTCACACTGGAAACACTCTGCTGTAGAACAATTTCCTGGTCACTCTAGGAACTCTGGCCCCTCTCTGCCTGTCACATTAATACTATCCCAGTCTATATTTGGAAAATTAAAGTTCCCCATTATAACTAATCTATAATTCTTGCACCTCTCTGGAATTTCCTTGCAAATTTGTTCTTCTCCATCTTTCCCCTAGTTGGTAGCCTAGAGACTAGCAATGTAATTGCACCTTTTTTGTTCCATAGATCGAGCCATATAAATTCTGTCCTTGTCCTCTTTGGATCATCCCCTTACTCCAGCACTGAAATATTCTGCTTAATCATTCCAACCACCCCATTCCATTTTCTCCCTTTCCTATCTTTCCTGAATACCCTACATTCAGACCAATCTTATTTATCACACTCCATGCATTCACAAACATGCTCTGTAACGCTGATTTAGACTTTAGTGTCTTCTCCCTTACTCTGTACAGACTTAATAACTTATTATTTCCTACTCTTGTGCTATATATTTCTCGCAGTATTCATTTGTATTCCTCTCTGTTATTACCTGCTGGTTCCCACACCCCTGCCAAGTTAGTTTAAACCCTCCCCAATACCAGGAGCAATTCACCAGGAACTCAGCTCCAGCTCTGATTAGGTGCAATCCATCTGGCCTGTAGAGGTCCCACCTCCCTCAGAGCTGCTTACAAAGTACCAGCAATTCTAAATCCCTTTCCCCTGCACCATCTTTCCAGCCACTAATTCATCTGCTTACCCTCCTATTTCTGTGTTCACTTGTGTGGGATAGAAGGAGTTATCCAGAGATTACTGCTTTTCAGGCTGCACTTGCTAATTTCTTACCTAGCTCCCTAACTTCTGTCTGCAGGGAAACAGTCTCAGTATAGGCTACTGAACTTCAAAGACTGATGCTTCACTTAAGGGGTTATGAATCTTTCGAATTCTCTATCCCAGAGGGTTGTGGATGCCCATCGTTGAATAAATAATTCTAAGCCTGAGATGGACAGGTTTTTGTTCCCTCATGGGATTGAGCAACATGGGGAGTGGGTGGGAAAGTGGAGTTGAAACCCTCGGTCATCCATGATCATATTGTCTGAGCAGGCTATTCCGGCTCCTATTTCTTTGTTCTTGTGCAGCACGACTTAGAGAATTTGTAGGCTTGGTCTGATATATGGCAAATAACAAATGCACCACACAAGAGCCAGGCAATTACCATCTCCAACAAGAGAGAATCTAACCTCACCACCGCTCCACCACCACCTCCACCCACCTCCCAGCCCATAGAGGCTGGGAATTCTGCAGTGAGTAACTCACCTCCTGACACCCCAAAATCTCTTAACTATCTAGAAGGCCACAAGTCAGGAATATGAAGGAATGCTCTCCACTTGCCTGGATAAGTGCAGCCCTAACAACAATCAAGAAGCTCGACACCATCCAGGGTAAATGAGCATGCTTGTACAGAATCCCATTGACCAACTTAACATCCATTCCCTCCAGCACCGACCCACATTGGGGGCAGCCTCACACCAAGACTCCTTCAACAGCAAATTCCAAAACCGTGGCCTCTACCACCTGGAAGGACAAGGTCAGCAGATGCATCAGAAACTGCAAGTGCCCCTCGAAGTCACACACCATCCTGACTTGGAACTATATCACCGTCCCTGCACTGTCACCTGGTCAAAACGTGCAAGTGAAGCTTCAGATTCAACATACAGACGTGTTCCATATGAGTCTTTACTTAGACACCCATTTAATTTAATTAATCTTCCACCTTGTGCAGCTCTGTTGCTGTTTCTTTGAATGTCTTTAACATTTCCCTTGAACCGTTAGCACATGAGGCAAAAATGCTGGAAATGAATTGAACTTATTCTGTGTTGTCCTTCCATTGTCATCCTTTGCAGGAGGCAGTGAACTGTTAAAGGCCCAGTAATGTCCTTAAAATAATGGTGAAAGATTAATTTTGTGATGCACCATCTTAAAATTCATTGAAGACACATACACAGCAAGGTGATATGTCACAATAAAATATAACCCTGTGAAACCCAAGTGCAATGAGATGAACCTTTTAAAGTGATGATGGGGGCTCTTACGTTGCACTCCCCCTGCGCTGTCAGCGGAGGTGGAGGCAGGGTGCTGACCTTTCTCCTCCGAGGATTTCAATGACCATGGTGGTTGTCCTCTGGTTGCCTGAGGTCTGGAGGGCCCCAGCATACTGAGGGCCTCCTGCACAGATAGGCTCTGTTATCGTGGGTTTGTGAGGTGCTGGTGTTCCGGTCAGAGCAGTGGAGGACCCGCTGCCAAATCCAGGAGCACTCTGAGAGGAGACCCCAGATGCTGCAAGCAGTCTCTCCTATACACTTTCAGGGCATACTGGACCCTCCCTGCTCACCTGAGGAGTCCGAGGACTTGGTGGTGACTCCAGTCACCTCACCCCCTCTCACCCAGCCATTGCTCATGGAGGTGGCGATGAGATGCAGGTCAGTGTGTATCTCCAATCGTTGGTCTGCTGGATTGACTGTCCATCAAGGTCACCAATCTCTCAGTACAGGATGCCTAGGGCACTCATGCCTGGGACAAAGCAATACTCATCGCTTGGATTAACTCCTAAAGCCTTTGTGTCTGGTTACACACAGCTTCTTTATGTTAACACACCTCATGCTGCAGTTCCAACATCTGCTACCTTGTTGAAGACGCTGGTGACATGTCATCAGCCTGAAGCTTGACATTGCCTTTCCCTCCCAGAGCCCTCCGAGTGTGAGTGACCTTGGCTATTACTGTCTCCATCAGCTGCTCGGGCGTGTCTGTGCTGTTCACCAGATTGTGACTCCTTTACTAATGGAATGTGACTATCTCCCGACGTGATAGTACCTGCACTGGTGGAGGGTGCGAGGGGAATAATGTGACGGTGCATCCTCTGAGGTCCCCTTCTCGTCCTCAGAGGTGGATGGCTGTCACCCGGTCACAGCCCTCGATCTGTGAAAGAAAAAATAGTGTTTCTAGGGAAATGTTTGTTTTGTGCTCGCCAGAGGGTCTCCTGTGTCCATCCATTAAGGCACTCATTCTCTCATCTCCACAACCCACCTCAACATCAGTGATTGCGCACCCTGCCTCCAGATCTCCCAGTTCATGTGTCTGAATTTCCATGGGTGGAAGGATGAGGAGATCTGGGGTACAGTGACCCATCTTGGCTCAGTCCCTCTCGTCAGCTGTTTTCATCTGCAAGCATAGAAATCTTCATGTAACTCGCCCATCAAAGAGGCACACTAGCCTATACTGGTGGCAGCCTGACTGTCCCACATGGCACCACATGCATGTCTCCTGCATGCAGCACTCATCAGCGTGCAACCCTTGATCTGTCTTCTGCCATTTCAGCTCTTCATTCAGTAACCAGGGCTCCCTCGCTGGTCCCTCCAGAGTTGCTGTGTTTGAAAGTACTGCTGGCTGCCCTTACAGATGGCGCCAGCATTGTCTGAACCGGGACGTCCCCCGTCTGCACCACCGAAGTGGACGGCTCCTCCCACCTGTCAGCTCTGATAATATCGCATTGGTAACTCTGACTACCCTGACCCTCCGTCCAAACACCCACTTACAATCTGATCAGGCCTTCACCGCCTCCGGTAAAATTCCAGTCATTATCTTCAGCCCCATCACAAACTCCATTCCCAAGCCATTGACCATCCCAAGCCCCTCCCTAGCAACCCGGATAAGGACATGGGAATCCTGTGCTTTTGTTTTGTATCATCATCCTTTTTCATATTGTCCTTTCCTTGCCACCCTCCCATCCCCATTTCCCTGTTGCTTAAAACCTGCTGATTCGCTGATTTTTTTGTTCAATTCTAATGAAAGTGCATTGACAGAAACACTTAACTCTTTTTCTCTCTGAACAGATATTGCCTGACCTGCTGAGTATTTCCAGCATATTCTATTTAGATTTCAGATTTACACCAACGATAGTATTTTGCCTTCTAGATAAATGGAAGTTGTTTCTTGAATTTCTCACACTATATATTATTATTGTCATTCATGGTCTTTAAAACACTGACTTTACCCTGATCCCTGTTATCTTTCTCCCTCTGATCTTCAGCCTGCGTCATAACAATCTCACAGCTTCTTGTGCCGAGGATCTCGCCTCTGCTCTCAGTACAAACCGATCACTGACGGATCTGAAACTTGGTAATAACAAACTGGGAGATTCAGGTATGAAACTATTGTCTGAGGCTCTGAGGGATCCGGACTGTAAAATACAGAAACTGTGGTAAGTACAGACTGTGTGACATTGTGTTTATAATAGCAGAATAGTAAACAAAACAATGTCAGCACTGTTGCTGGTATAATAAATAAATGCTGTCCAATTTTATTAGTGCCAGTGATAAAGTTATTAATTTTTGAGTAAATCTACATTTACTCAGATTCATGTTATTTCTGTCTCTAATCCAGTCCATGGGATGTCAGTCCCACAGAATGATGTGCTGAGAGTGCAGGGGAATAAAGTGATGATTCACCCTCTGAGGACCCCTCCTCCTCCCCAGAGGTGGACGGCTGGCCCCAGGTCACAGAAGTCCTTGATTTGCGAGAGCGAGAATAGTGAATGGAGGGAAATGCATATTAAAACACATCCTTCAGATTATTGTTTGTGACCAGTGATGGACAAATGAACAAGATGTTTTGTGGTCAGCAGAGGCTCTCCTGTGTCCATCCATTAGGGCACTTATTCTCTCAACTCCACAACGCACCTCAACATCAGTGATTGACCGCCCTGCCTCCAGATCTCCCAGTTCATGTGTCTGAATTTCCATGGGTTTAAGGTTGAGAAGATATGGGACACAGCGACCCATCTTGGCTCAGGCCCTCTCGCCAGCTGTTTCATCTGCAAGCATAGAAATCTTCATGTAACTCGCCCATAAAAGAGACACACTAGCCTATACTGGTGGCATCCTGACTGTCCCGCATGGCACCACATGCATGTCTCCTGCATGCAGCACTCATCAGCGTGCAACCCTTGATCTGTCATCTGCCATTTCAGCTCTTCATTCAGTAACCAGGGCTCCCTCGCTGGTCCCTCCAGAGCTGCTGTGTTTGAAAGTACTGCTGGCTGCTTTTACAGATGGCCCAGCATTGTCTGAACCGGGACGTCCCTTGTCTGCACCCCCGAAGTGGACGGCTCCTCCCACCTGTCAGCTCTGATAATATCGTATTCGTAACTCTGACTACCCTGACCCTCCGTCCAAACACCCACTTACAATCTGATCAGGCCTTCATTGCCTCCGGTAAAATTCCAGTCATTATCTTCAGCCCCATCACAAACTCCATTCCCAAGCCATTGACCATCCCAAGCCCCTCCCCAGCAACCCGGATAAGGACATGGGAATCCTGTGCTTTTGTTTTGTATCATCATCCTTTTTCATATTGTCCTTTCCTTGTCACCTTCCCATCCCCATTTCCCTGTTGCTTAAAACCTGTTGATTCGCTGATTATTTTTTTTTCAATTCTAATGAAAGTGCATCGACAGAAACATTAAACTCTTTTTCTCTCTGAACAGATATTGCCTGACCTGCTGAGTATTTCCAGCATATTCTATTTAGATTTCAGATTTACACCAACGTTTTACCTACTAGATCAATGGAAGTTGTTTCTTGAATTTCTCACACTATATATTATTATTGTCATTCATGGTCTTTAAAACACTGACTTTACACTGATCCCTGTTATCTTTCTCCCTCTGATCTTCAGCCTGTGTTGTAACGATCTCACAAGTTCTGCTGTCGAGGATCTCGCCTCTGCTCTCAGTACAAACTGGTCACTGACGGATCTGAACCTTGATCATAATAAACTGGGAGATTCAGGGGTGAATCTATTGTCTGAGGCTCTAAGGGATCCGGACTGTAAAATACAGAAACTGGGGTAAGTACAAACTGTGTGAGATTGTGTTTATAATAGGATAGAAAACAAAACAATGTCAGCCCTGTTACTGATATAATAAATGAACGCTGTCCAATTTTACTAGTGCCGGTGATAAAGTTATTAATTTTAAAAATCTCCATTTACTCTGATTCATGTAATTTCTGTCTCTAATCCCATCTATGGGATGTCAGTTCCACAGATGATTCTGCTGAGGGTGCTGGGGAATAAAGTGATGGTGCACCCTCTGAGGACCCCTCCTCCTCCTCAGAGGTGGGCTGTCCCCCGGTCACAGTAGTCCTTGATTTGTGAGAGCGAGAAGAGTGATTCGAGGGTAATGCACATTACAACACACCCTTCAGATTATTGTGTGTGAACAGTGATGCACACATGAACACGATGTTTTGTGGTCACCAGAGGCTCTCCTCTGTCCATCTATTTAAACACTCTCTCTCCCAGCTCCCTAACCCATCTCACCATCAGTAATTGCCGCCCAGCCTCTAGGCTTCCCAGCTCCAGCTCTTCACCTTCCATCAAAGTCCGGAATGAGCCTAAGCTGGTGCAGCTTGACTGTCCATCATGACACCACAGGGATGGGTCCTGCATGGAGCCATTTGGTCATCACAAATCAACTCTGACTGGGCCCTCCAGAGAGGCTGACATGTCTCTAACAGCCAATGCTGCTGCCTGGGCATTGCCAGTGGCTGGGAGGGAATGACATTTCTACCAATTTCACTTTCATCATAAGTCATAAGTGAAGTTGTAAGCTTCACCCTGTGTGCAGCACTCACGGCCATTATCCTCATCCCCACCACAAACTCCATCCCCTGATCACTGATGTTCCATGTCCTCTAGCAATCCCGGGCAAGGACTTGGGGATACGGTGGATGTGTCTTGCAAGCAGGGAAATTATCCCTTTGAGGTCGTGACCCTAGAATTACAGCGAATATGACGTGGTTCAACACCCAACTGAACAATTGGGACGTTAATGGGTTTAATTTCCCGCTTCATCATCCGCGGGAGCTCTTCAGCGTTTGCGCGTGCCCGCCAAGCGAAATATCGCACGAGTGCGCGATGACGTCAGGACGCTCGTCCGACATCATCTCGCCCGATTCCCCGCCTGCTTGGGTCAGGCACGCGCCCGCCTGCGGGACTCTGGGCTCTGTTTCTCCCTTCACAGATACTGTCTCCCAGGCTGACTATTTACAGAACTTTCCTTTATATTTCACATCCACAGCATCAATTATAGATTGCTTTTATGTTTGAAGTTGTGTTTCTTGAATGTTTCACACTGCATATTATTATTTTAATTAGTTACATTCTTTGAAAAAAACTGGAAATTTATTCTGATTCCTGTTATTTTTTCTCTCTCGAACCCTCCCCCCACCCCCTAGTCTATGGGGCAACAATCTGACAGATTCTTGTGCTGAGAATCTTGCCTCTGTTTTTAATCGCTCACTGACAGATCTCGACCTGACTGCTAACGAACTGGGAGATTCAGGAATGAAACGACTGTCTTTAGCTCTGAGGAGACCGGACTGTAAAATACAGAAACTGGAGTAAGTACTAGACAGTGTGAGATTGTGTTTAGAATAACTGAATATTTAACAATATATTTGTGCACTGTTACTAGTATTAAAAAACACTGTCCATTATTATTAGTGTTAGCTATGAATAAAAGGAAACATTTAGTTTGATTCATGTTCTTTCTCTCTCTGAACCCTAGGCTATGGGATGCCAGTTCCAAAGATCTTTGTATCTCGGGTGTAGGGAAATATTGCGAGGTCTCCCCTCCTCCTCAGAGTTGGGTGTCTGTCCCCGGTCACTGTGGCCATTAATTTGCGAAAAAGAAAAAAGTGATGAGATGGCAAAAGTGAGGAAAAGGTCCTGGGGTCGCTCTGTTAATAACTGATGACATTAGCACAGTAGTCAGAGATGACCTTAGTTCAGAAGATCAAGATGTAGAATTAGTTTGAGTAGAAATAAGAATTAGCAAAGGTAACATGTCACTTTTTTATTCAATCATGGGATCCAGGCATCACTGGCTAGGCCAACATTAGTTGCCCATCCTTAATTGTCCTTGGAAAAGTTGTGGTGAGCTGCCTTCTTGAACCACAGCAGTCCATGTGGGAGTAGCTTATAGGCCCCTAATACCTTCACACTTTCGGACAGAATACACAGAAAAAAACATGTGCGCCTGTAAGAATGGTGCTGCAATAACCGCGGGTTATTTTAATCTTCATACATGTTGGATGAAGCAGAATGGCAAAGGTTTCCTGGAAGATGAGCTCGTAGAGTGTATTCAAGACAACTTCTTAGTCAGTATATCCTAGTACCCACCACAGAACGGCTATTTTAGACCTGGGAATGCTCAATGAGACTGGATTAATTAATGACATCTTAGTAAAGATGCCTATAATTAGCATAGTATAAGAGCAAGTTAGAAGTATAAAACCTGATAAAGGTTCTCCAGATATTTATATAGGAAATGAGAACTAAAGTGTGCACAGGTTTCTTCGAGAATGAGGCTGGGAAATTAATATTGGGAAAGGAGGAAATGGCAGAAGTGTTGAACAGGCAATTTGTGTCCCCCTTCACTGTAGAATACATAAGAAACATCCCAAGAATACTTGGAAATCAAGAGGTAAAAAGAAAGGAGGAACTTAAAACAATCAGGGTTCAGAGGGAAAAGGTATTAAGGAAACTATTAGAACCAAAGGTTGACAAGTCCCTTGACTTGATGGCTTTCATCATAGGGTCTTAAAGGAAGTGGCTGCAGACAGAGTAGATGCATTGATTGTGATCTTCCAAAATTCCCTAGATTCATGGAAGGTCCAGCAGATTGGAAATCACATGGGGAGAATGTATTAGATTTCTTTGAGGAAGTAACATGAAAATTGATAAAGGAGAATCTGTAGATTTGGTGCACTTGGATTTCCAAAAGCAAATTGATAAGGTGTGACATTAAAGATATAAAAGATAACAAGATAAGATTTTGTAATATAGGTAGTAGCATATTAGTATGTATAGATGATTGATTAGCTAACAACAAACAGAGAGTTGGGGTAAAGGGTCATTTTCGGTTTGGCAAACTGCTACTAGTGGAGTGACACAAAGGTCAGTGCTGGGGCCTCAAATACCTGTGTAAATTACTTGGGTGAAGGAACTGAATGCATGGTAGCTAAATTTGCTGATGGCGCAAAGGTAGGAAAGTAACTTGTCAAGTGGACATAAAGAGTCTATTAAGGGATTTAGAGGTGAAGTGAATGGGCAAAAAATTGGCAGATGGAGTTTAATGTGGGACAATGTGAATTTGTCCTCTTTGGCTGTAAGAATAAAAAAGCAGTGTCTTACCTGAATGGAGAAAGACTGCAGACTGTACGGTACTGAGGGATCTGGGAGCCCCAGTCCATGAATCGCTAGGCATGCAGTGGAGCAAGTGATTAGGGAGACAATTGGTCTGCTGGCGTTTCTGTGGATGCTGTGGCTGAAGCAGTTCCAACGACTGTCTAGTAAACCGAAGATCCTGAGTGTGAATCTCAGTGGTGCCTTTACCCCAATTTCCATTCAAGGCTTTGAAATGTGATGTGTTTACAACAAAAATACTTTGATGCACAAAAACCCAGCAACCAAAGTGTCCCAACGGAAGAAATCAAGAATTGTATTAGATCAAGGGAAGAGATGTATAAAGTTGCCAGAAAAAGGAAAGGCTGAGAATTGGGAACATTTTAGAAATCTGCCGAGGAGGACATAGAAATGGAATAAGAAAGAAAAGATAGAATATGAGAGTAAACTAGCAAGAGACAAAAAAACTGATTGTAAATGCTTATGTAGGTATGTAAAAAGGAATAATATTAGTAAAAATAAATGTGGTTCCATTTCAAGCAATGTCAGGAAAATTTACAATGCGGAATAAGGAAATGGCAGAGAAATTAAACTAATACTTTGTGTCTGTCTTCACAGAGAAAAATACTAAAAAATCGCTCAGAAATAAAGGAGAATCACGGGAATAGTGTAAACGAGGAACTGCAAGATATTAATATTTGTTAAAAAAAAAGTATTCGAAAAATTACTGGGACCTAAAATAGATAAACCCCCTGAACCTGATGTTCTACATCCCAGAGTGTTGAAGGAAGTGGCTGCAGAGATAGTAGATGCGTTGTTGATCATATTTCAAAATTCTGTAGCCTCTGGAATGGTTTCTGCAGATTGGAAGGTGGGAAATATAACCCCGTTGTTTAAGAAAGGAGGTAGAGAGTAAACTGGGAACTAGAGATCTGTTAGCCTGACATAAGTAGCAGGGAAAATGCTAGATTCTGCAATAAAGGATGTGATAATAGAACAGTTAGAAAATAATGGTAGCATTGGGCAGATTCAACATGGATTTATGAAAGGGAAATCATGTTTAACATACTTGTTGGGGTTTTTGAGGATGCAGTCAGCAGAATAGATAAGGGGAGACCCGTGGATGTGCTACAGTGAGGTAGCACAAGGATCACAGCCGCAGCTATACACAATCTATATCAATGATTTGGACGTGGGGATTAAATGTAATATTTAGATGTTTGCGGGTGACTGGAAATTAAGTGGAAGTGTGAGTTGTGAGGAGGATGCAAAAATGATTCGATGGGATCTGGAGAGGATAAGAGATTGGCCAAAATTTGGCAGATGGAATACAATATGGAGAAATGTGAGGTTATCCAAATTGGCTGGAAATAACAAATACAGACATCTGTTAAATGGTGCGAGACTGGGAAGCGTTGATCGTCCAATGTATTTCAATGTCCTTGTTCATGACTCACTTAAAGCTAACATGCAGGTACAGCAAACAGTTAAAAAGTTAAATGGTATGTTGGCTTTTATTACAAGTGTATTTGAGTTTAGGAGTAAAGATGTCTCACTGCCCTGGTGAGACGGCAACAGGAGCATTTTATGCAGTTTTTGTCTTCTTACCTAAGGAAAAATATACTTGTCTTAGACTGAGTGCAATGAAGGTTCCACTAAAATAATTCCTGGAGCAATGCGTGCTGAGGAAAAATTAAATAGACTGGACCTCTATTCTCTTGAGTTTAGAAGAATGAGAGGTGATCTCATTCAGGCATACAAAATTCTTACAGGGATTGACAGTGTAGATGCAGGTAGGAGGTTGCCCCAGGCTGGGGGTGTCTAGAACCAGGGGACGCAGTCTCAGAATAAGGGGCAGGCCATTTAGGCCTGAGATGTGCAGGAATCTCTTCACTCAGAGGGTGGTGAATATTTGGGATTCACTGCCCCAGAGGAGGCTCAGTCATTTAGTATGTTAAAGACTGGGATTTATAGATTTCTACACACTGAAAGCATCATGGAACATGGGATTAATAAAAGGAAATGTTGTTGAAGTGGAAGATGAACCATGATCTCAGTGAATGGCGGAGTGGGCTCTAAGGGCTGAATCGCTGGCTCCTGCCCCTATTTCATATGTTTTTATTGCAAGGGGAGTGCATTGTAAAAGTAGGGAAGTTTTGTTGCAGCTAAACAGGGCCTTAGTCAGACAGCATCTGGAGTAAACTATACAGTTTTGGTCTATTTAGTTAAGAAAGGGTAAAATTGCATTAGAACCAGTTCAGAGAAGGTTCACTCGACTGATTGCTGGGATGAAGGGCTTTATTTTATGATGAAAAGTTAAGCAGATTGGGCCTATACACGTTGGTGTTCAGGAGGCTGAGAGGTGATCTTATTGAACACAGAAGATCCTGAGGGGACTTGATAGGCTTTGTGCTGAGAGGATTTTTCCTCTTGTGGGAGGAGAACTTAGGGACACTGTTTTAAAAAATAGCGGTCTCCCATTTAAGACTCAGATGAGTAGAAATTTAGTTAGTCTGTGGAATTCTCTTCCCAAGAGGCGAGTGGAGGCTGGGTCATTAAATATATTCAAGGCTGAGTTAAGGTAGATTTTTGATTGACAAGAGAATTGAGGGTTACGCAGACCAACAGGAAAGCTGAGTTCAGGCCAGAATCAGATCAGCCAGAATCGGATCAGCCATCATCTTATCAAATGACGGAGAAGGCTTCGGGGCTGAATGGCCTACTCCTGCTCCTAGTTATTCTGTTCTTATTCCAACACGTTCTTCAGACTACAATCTGTGGCCAGTGATGGATAGAGAAGCATTATGTTTTGTGGACCCCAGCGGCTCTCCTGTGCCCGTTCACTAGGCCACTCGATCTCTCAGCTCCACCAACCATCCGCCCTGCCTTCAGGCCTCCCAGCTGCAGCACTTCATCTTCCATTGGTGTAAGGATGGCAAGATCTGGACGCCAGCACTCTTAGTGGCTCCTTCCCTGACATCATGTGCTCTTTTCTACAAGCACATACATTTCTATGGTTACTCACCCATCAAAGGTACACATTAATCTATGCTGATGTCAGCCTGGCTGTCTATCTTGTCACCACAGAGATGCCTCCTGCATGTGGACACTCAGTCTAGGCAGTGCAGGGTCAACTCTCACTGGCCAGGGCCTTCCACAGAGAGGCTGACATGTCTCTGACAGTCAATGCTGCTTCCTGGGCATCCTTAGTCACGTATAAGGCTGTACGTTTAACATTGGTGCTGCACTCACCTTGCCAGAACACATCAGAACTTTGATCCTTTTGTGTCACTACAACCACGTGCCCCACACCTGCTCACCCCGTCGTCCCCCGAGCAGTCTGGGGAAGCGCCTCCAGGGAGACATCAGTAAACCAGGGATGTTGCCTTCATAGCTTCCAGCAAGATCACAGCCATTATCCACAACCCGACCACAAACTTCATTCCTGAGTCACGGACCATCCCATGTCCCCCCCGCCCCCGAGTGACATGGAGATACTATGCTGCTCTCTTGCACCATCATCCCTTCTGTCAGTTAATCACACCGCAGATCCCATTCTGATCTCTCCTTGCCCCCAGATCCCCCAAACGCCGTAGCTTATAACCTGTCAATTCACTGCTATTTCCTAGTTCTAATAAAAGCTCAGACTTTAATATGATAGAATTCTTCGTCAAGATGGAGAGTGATGAAGTTGATTCTGAGTCTAGGGTCCTGAATCTTAATAAAGGAAACTACAATGGTATGAGGCGCAAGTTGGCTGTGATGTATTGGGAAAACGTTATTTAAAGGGGTGACGGTGGATAGGCAATGGCAAACATTCAAAGAGCACGTGGGTCAACTGCAACAATTGTTTATTCCTGGCATGCGCAGAAGTAAAACAGGAAGAGTGGACAAACCATGGCTTACAAGGGAATTTAGAGACAACATTAAATAAAAGGAAAAGGCATACAAATTGGCCAGAGGAAACAACAGACCTGAGGATTGGGAGCAGTTTAGAATCCAGTAAAGAAGGGCCAAATAATTGTTTAAGAAGAGGAAAATAGAGCATGAGAGTAAGCTTGCGGGGAACATAAAAACTGACTGTAAAAGTTTCTATAGGTATGTGAAGAGAAAAAAATTGGTGAAGACAAATGTAGGTCCCTTACAGTCAAAAACAGGGCAATTTATAATGGGGAACAAAGAAGTGGCCGGCAATTAAATACATACTTTGGTTATGTCTTCACAAAGGAGGACACAAATAACATACCAGAAATGTTGAGGAACTCAGGGTTTAGTGAGAGGGGGGAACTGAAAGAAATCGGTATTGGTAGGGAAATGGGTTGGGGAAATTGATGGGATTGAAAGCCGATAAATCCCTAGGGCCTGATAATCTACATCCTAGAGTACTTAAGGAAGTGGCCCCAGAAATAGTGGATACATTGGTGGTCATCTTCCGAGATTCTATAGACTCTGGAACAGTTCCTACAGATAGGAGGGTAGCTAATGTAACCCCACTATTTAAAAAGGGAGGTAGAGAGAAAACAGGGAATTATAGACCAGTCAGCCTGACGTCGGTAGTGGGGAAAATTCTAGAGTCCATTATAAAAGATTTAATAGCTGAGCACTTGTAAAACAGTGGCAGAATCGGACAAAGTGAGCATGGATATACGAAAGGGTAATCATGTTTGACAAATGTACTGGAATTTTTTGAGGATGTAACTGGTAGAGTTGATGAGGGGGAGCCAGTGGATGTGGTTTATTTGGTTGTTCAGAAGACATTCGATAAAGTCCAGCCTAAGAGATTAGCATGTGAAATGAAAGCACATGGGATTGGGGGTAGTGTATTGAGATGGATAGAAAACAGTTTGACAGACAGGAAACAAAGAGTAGGAATAAACATGTATTTTTCCGAATGGCAGTGGGGTACCGCAGGGATCGGTGCTGGGACCACAACTATTCGCAATGTATAATAATGATTTAGATGAGGGAACTAAATGTAATATATCCAAATTTGCAGATGACACAAAGCTAGGTGGGAGGGTGAGCTGTGAGGAGGATGTGGAGATGCTTCAGTGTGATTTGGACAAGCTGAGTGAGTGGGCAAATGTATGGCAGATGCAGTATAATGTGGATAAATGTGAGGTTACCCACTTTGGTAGCAAAAACAGGAAGGCAGATTATATACGAAATGGCTATAAATTGAGAGAGGGGAATGTGCAGCGATACCTGGGTGTCCTCGTACACCAGTCGCTGAAGGTAAACATGCAGGTGCAGCTGGCGGCAAATAAACCAAATGGTATGTTGGCCTTCGTAGCCAGAGGATTCGAGTACAGGAGCAGGGATGTCTTCCTGCTATTATACAGGTCCTTGGTGAAACCACACCTGGAGTATTGTGTGCAGTTTTGGACTCCTTATCAGAGGAGGGATGTTCTTGCTATAGAGGGAGTGTAGCAAAGGTTTACCAGACTCATTCCTGGGATGGCGGGACTGAGATATGAGGATGAATTGGGTCGGTTAGGATTATATTCGCTAGAGCTCAGAAGAATCAGGGGGGATTTCAAAGAAAGCTATCAAATTCCAACAGGACTTGACAGGGTAGATTCAGGAAGGATGTTCCGGATGGTAGGGGATCCAGAACCAGGGGTCACACTCTGAGGGTACGGGATAGACTATTTAGGACTGAGATGAGAAATTTCTTCACCCAGAAATTGGTGAGCACTACCACAGAAAGTAGTAGAGGCCAAAGCATTGCATGTGTTGAAGAAGGAGTTAGATATAGCTCTTGGGGCGAAAGGGATCAAAGGATATGGGGAGAAAGCGGGAGCAGGATATTGAGTTGGAAGATCAACCATGATCATAATGAATAGTGGAGCAGGCTCGAAGGGCCGAATGGCCTACTCCTGCTCCTAGTTTCTATGGTTCTATGTTTAACTCTGTTTCTCTCTTCACAAATACTTGCCTGATCTGCTGAGTATTTCCAGTATATTATATTTATATTTAATTTGCAGCATTAATAGTGTTTTCTTTTTCCTTTATAAATGGATGTTGTGCTTTTGGAATGTCTCTTACTGTATACTATTAATAGTATTCGTTAAAACACTGTGGATTTACCCTGATTCCTGTTATTTTTCTCCCCCTGTTCTTTAGTCTATGGGGTAACCGTCTCACTGATTCTTGTGCCGAGTATCTCGCCTCCCCTCTCAGTACAAACCAGTCACCGACGGATCTGAACCTGGTATACAACCGCTTCACAGACCAATCTGTCCCCACTTTCAGCCGACTCATCCTGACCTGTAGGACTCCAAATCAGATCAAGTGAGTGTTTGTGTTACTTTTTAGTGTAATAATTAAAATATAAAAGGGATTTAAAATATAAATGGGCCTGAATCTATCAAACAGCAGCAATGAAAAGCGGATTGCCGCTGCTCGACAAGATTCTCCCAAACTGAAACTGCTTCGTTTTCCTCCCGGGACCTTCAGCAGTGACCCCCCCCGCCCCGGGGAGCTCCACCCAAGCAGAGTCTAGTCGGGTCAGGGGAGAGTGGTGGGGTCGGGGGGTTAAGGCGGTCAGGTGGACGGCCAATGGGGCTGGGTCAGCGGCGTTGTTGGGTCGGGCTGTAGAGCCGGGGGTTTAGTCAGATTTGGTCAAGGACAGATTTGGGAGGGTCAGGAGGTAGTAGGGTTGGCGGGGGTGTTTGGAGGGGTTAATCGGGTAGTGTGGGTGTAGTATTATGGTCAGTGGGGGGTGGGGGTGGTTGGAGGGGTTAATCGGGTAGTGTGGGTGTAGTATGATGGTCAGTGGGGGGTGGGGGTGGTTGGAGGGGTTAATCGGGTAGTGTGGGTGTAGTATGATGGTCAGTGGGGGGTGGGGGTGGTTGGAGGGGTTAATCGGGTAGTGTGGGTGTAGTATGATGGTCAGTG
Source organism: Cetorhinus maximus (assembly GCF_964194155.1). Lineage (NCBI taxonomy): Eukaryota > Metazoa > Chordata > Chondrichthyes > Lamniformes > Cetorhinidae > Cetorhinus > Cetorhinus maximus. Next base: position 291,879 of record NW_027596139.1, on the reverse strand, counting down.
GAGGGTGGGGGTGGTTGGTGGGGTTAGTCGGGTAGTGTGGGTGTAGTATGATGGTCAGTGGGGGGTGTGGGTGGTTGGAGGGGTTAATCGGGTAGTGTGGGTGTAGTATGATGTTCAGTGAGAGGTGGGGGTTGGAGGGGTTAATCGGGTAGTGTGGGTGTAGTATGATGGTCAGTGGAGGGTGGGGGTGGTTGGTGGGGTTAGTCGGGTAGTGTGGGTGTAGTATGATGGTCAGTGGAGGGTGGGGGTGGTTGGTGGGGTTAGTCGGGTAGTGTGGGTGTAGTATGATGGTCAGTGGGGGGTGGGGGTGGTTGGAGGGGTTAGTCGGGTAGTGTGGGTGTAGTATGATGGTCATTGGGGTGTGGGGGGTGGGTGATTGGGGGAATCGGTTGTAGAGTTACCCGGGTATTAGACCGGGTTTTACAGTCTAACATTTCCTGGGTAACTACCCGGGTAAGTCCTGTGGATTTGTCCCAAGTCTCCGATTCTAACCCAGAGTCAGAGACATTCACACAGGGTCCCGGGCAGCAGGGGTATTGCCCAGTGCGAATTTAAACCTCTGGGGCAATTCCCACGTAGGCCCGCGGGTCAGGACATCCCAGGGACCCGCTGCCAATCTTCAGCCATATGTCTGGTCTCTGCTGACCCAGTGAGCAGGAGATTTGGCCCATTAATTCCAGTCTCCCTGTTATTGACACTGTTGTTCAATATGTTTATTACTGTTTAATCTTTAATCTCTTTCAGGCTGTGGGACAATCAGTTCAGTCCAAATGGAGAAAATCAGCTGAAGTTGCTGCAGGGAACCAGATCTGGACTGAGAGTGAGATGCGAACTTTAGGATTGAAAAACATTCCTGTTCTCATTATAGGAACATTTTTAACCGAATTTCTCTCCCTCCTCTTTAACCGGCCGCGCTCCAGGTTTAAAGGGTCTATTGGCCCTTTCCCAGTTTCCAGCTCGAGCTGAGTGAGCGTCATCTCCCATTGTGACGTCAGAGGCCCAGCCACAGGGTCACAAGACTCAACTGCCCGGCCCCACAGGCGCTGCTTCTTGCAGGATATCAGGGTCTGAATGTTCCCCAATGGGTCACTGGGGAAATGTACAGACAGGGAGGGCCCAGGGTGGGGATCAGTCTGGGCTGCAGTGGGACATTGACAATTACACTCAGTATTCCTGGGATTGGGGGTAAAGCCCCGAGGGCTCCCGCTCAGTATCGCTGCCCAGTGACCCTGCTGGGAAGTGAACCTGTGTGGGTTCAGGGTGGGTACAGGGTCTGTTCAGCTGGGATAGATCCTACTGTCCAATAGAGACAAACACCCACTGCATGGGGTGTCCCAGAGAGAGTATCCTATTGGGGAGGTTCCAGAGGATTCTGTAACCGAGGGATTGGACTGAAAGTATCAATGCTTTTCTGTCGTCCCTAAGAAATAAATCATCAGTTGTTGAAACAATGTGTTGAATTTAGACTCTGCCCTATTGATATTGCTGTAATTTATACACAGAAGGGTGAGTTTCTAAACAGCTGGAATGACAAAGAGGGCTGGAGTGTGTCAAATAAAGATGGTGACCTGGTAAATTCACCCACCCGCTCAAAGAGTAACAAGTTGTGGAAGTTAAGTGATCCAGTGGAAACTACACTGCAGTAAATGGACAGGATCCATGTAGGGACCCACAGCCTGAACCTCTGCGGGCCGAATGCATGGATTGTGGTCTAAACACAGAGCAGGATCGCCAGTATTTAAACAGAGAGAAGATAGTTTGATGTTCTGGGTCAGGTTCCTTAAGATGTAACTTTGTTGGATTGATATTATTTTCCAGATACTGATGGGCCTGTTGTACATTACACTATTTCCTGATTTACTTTACATTCCCCATCACATACAGTTTGTTCATTCTCCCCTCACTCTGGTACAATAAATTGTGAAGTTTTACTGTGTTCATCAGGCTTCAAAAAATCAAGGAAGGGAACCAATAATTTGAAATCAGTAATAACCAGATTCGAACAACAGGCTCACACAAGAAAGATGATCTGGTATTAGATATCTCCTGGGGTCACAGACTGACAGATCAAGGGACAGAGAGATAAGACTCTATGGTTTAATGTAAGGAATCAACTCAGAAATGTCAACATAATCACCATGCAGTAATGAGAGAGTAATACTGATACAGTGGAAAGAACAGGTAACAGGGACAAAAAAACACACTTTGTAAAGGCTTTTACACGTTTTTATGGTGTTGTCACCGACACCCAATTAACGCTCATAGCCCACAAATTGCAATGAGATAAGTGGCCCATTTAATGGAGTCGATTTCAACTATCAGGGGAGGATTGTGTATTGGGTTATGTTGCTGGACAAACAATCCAGGGGTTTTGCTGATAACCTAGAGAACATGAGTTCAGATGAAAGTTTGAGAATTTTAATTCAGTTTAACAGAAGCTGGATTTTAAATAGAAACTGTTGTCATTGATCATTAATCTGCCCGAGTGTTTGTAAAGGAAACGTGCTGTCGTTATCTGGCCTGTTCTGTCTCTGACTCCAGACTCTCCAATGTGATTGACTGTCATGTTCGCGGCCTCTGAAGTGCCCGAGTATTCCGCATAGTTGTATCAAACAGTCACATCGATCATTCTAGGAGATGCCCCAACAGCGACATCTCAGGGTAATTTGAGTCGACAATTACAGTGAATTCACCAGCAACAGCCACAGCTGGGAAGTGGGTGGAACTTGTCACTCGGGTGTAAAACTGGTGTTTCAGATCCTTGAAATGGAAATTGAAAGGTTTCTGTGAGGCCGCTGATTTCTAATGACAGTTTCTCACCAGAGGAGCAAGTTGGGGGATAAATGTTCATGCAGTCACCGGTGTGCTCCCCATATCTTCTTGTACTAGAGCGGCTGGGATGTGTTGTATCCACTGGAAAAGACAGAGAGCGCCAGGGATTAACACATCATCGGGGAAACAACAAACAATGGAAAAGAGAATCGGGCCGAGTCCAAAAAACCCGGACGATTTACTATATACCCCGTTATGGGCAAAATCCCAAGACAAACCTCTTCTCCAATCAACAGTATTAGATCGACAGACTACGGAATGGATGAATTAGATTCCTGAATGGTTCAGAAATGAATCTCCCCAATCTGATCTAAACTATAATTTTATAATCAGTGATCTACTGAATACTTTTTGATGGTGATAGACTGAGTTAGCAGCCTCTCATTCATTGTGCTACTTACCTGCCTATTAATTGTCAAATTAATGTTCCTGGGTGACCCTGTCTGCAACTATACAGAATAGCTCCTCCCGATCCACTCCAGCTCTACCCTCATAATTGTCAACACCTCAAATAAATGGTCCCTTAGTCTCCTCTGTTCCAAAGAAAACAACCCCAGCCTATCCAGGCTTTCCTAATAGGAAATGGGTGAGTGCCAGGCTGTCAAGGAGGACAAGGCCAGTAGTGCAATAAACCCCTCAGTGCATCTCGCTCTACAACATTTATTCAGCCCTGAATACTGGTGAGAATGACGGGTCAACTGGGGAGTGCAGCCAGAGCCAAACCCATGGTACCATGGATTGTTCAGCTGTCCGGTGGTGAGGAGGTGCAATAATTGGGGATTCTGTAGTTCAGGGAGACCGCTGGCCTTTCTGCGGCTGCAGACATGAGTCTTGGATGAATTGTTGCCAGACCAACCACCTCCCCCCAACCCCCATGGTGGGTCAAGGCCACGCCGAAATTGGCAAAGGCAAAGAAAGCAATGCTCAAAAAGATGCAAATAAAAATATATAAGTTGTTGAATTCTGAGCTTGGAGGTTCTTCTCAGCATCACCACATCTCTCTTAAAAGAGCTGAGACCACAAGAAAATGGCACTTGCGGCCCAGCTCCTTCTCTATAGAGATCAGTAAGAAACATGTACTACACCCGCGCTTTCTCTTTGTCAGATCTGAACAATTATTGTGTGTTGTGTCTCCTGTGTAATGGACCTAGAGCTAATCTTCTTCCCTATTATTCCCAAATTTCCCCTGTCCAATACAATGTGAACAATTATTGTGTTGTGTTCTTCTCTAATCTGTAAACTTCATTGTTCCGGAGTGTGGGAACATCTACTGGCCGGAACTGAGAACTGTAACAGAGCGGCTGAGATTCACATTTACTGTCAGTGTTACAAAAACAGCCACACTGTGCAATGTAAGCAAATAGTTTCTGTCTGTTAATTATGTTGTATTGTTCCACATTTTATAGTGAGAAATGAATAGAATCGAGAAATTATAACGATATTGCTTCACTCCTTGGATTATTGTGAATTTACCATTTTATTCTTTACTAGACATTAAGCACCATTATGTCTGATTTCTCAGGTTTACATGACTGAAAAAAACAAACACAACTAGAATAAAAACTAAGCTGATGGCTTCACACGAAATAAAAGCAAATGAAATGGGGGTGAAATACAAACAGAATAAAATGAAATAAATCTGAAAATGCTGGACAGGCTGATCCTGAAACATCTGTGGAGAAGTTCGGGTTAACAGTTCAGGGCCCTGAACCTTCTCTAGACATGAAAAGATAATCCAGCTTCTCCACAGAGAGATTTGAACATTCGCCTTCTTTATTTTAATAATGTTTTATTTTGATTTCAGAGTTGCTTATTTGGTATTGAAATATTCTTTTGTAAATTCCATGGGCCCAACTCTTCCTGTCTCCGGATGGTCAGAAATGGGGTGTTTGTGAGAAGATGTGTGTTAGGATCTTGCAGAAGTCCTGACTCGGGGACTTTCCTTATTCAATGGGCCAAGGGAGCTGGACAGGCTTTTCCTGATTCCACATCCTGGGTTGTTCTTCCCCGGTGTCTCGGGGATGACACTAGGCAGTAAATAGGAACTCTCTGCTTCTTTCTTGCCTGTGAGCTGTCTGATTGGGACTCTTCCTGTTAATCCTGTTTTATTGTCACACTCACAAGGTCTGAACTGCTGCTCTCTTTCCCATGGTCTCTAAGATTATTAACCAGGTTAGGAAGGAATCAGTGACCCTGACCAGTAACAGCCGTTTCCGCATGGTTATCCACAAGGGCGGTTCAGACATTCTCGTCACTTCATCATTAACGACCATAAATAAAACATAAAAGATACAGAACTACAGCAACAACAATAACTTCCATTTATAGGGCGCCTTTAACAAAGTAAAATGTCACAAGTTGCAGGAGGGTTACAGACAAATTTGACACAAGAACAGAGTAAATAGGAGCAGGAGTAAACCACACAGCCTGTCCAGCCCGCTCCGCTATTTCATATGGTGAGGGCCAGGATTCCCTTCCCGCCATCCGAAGAGTTGGTGGTGAACACATTCCCACCAACTCCCACTGCCCCGCAGCCATTTCACTCTGGGATGAGAGTCAATTGGCTGCAGGTGGAACTTCCGCCCCTCACTGGGAGGAAGTCCCGCCTCAGAGAGCTGTTGGCTATTCTGATTGGTCGAGAGCTCACTGGTCCCTGAGGCTCCAGGAGTGGAAAGTACCGGGACTGGATGTAGCTCCCAGAGACTCAATCCCAAAATTGCAGCAACAGGTAATTTCTGGGGGCCTCAGGCCGGGTGGGGGGAGGCCTTGCAGCTACCGGGCTTAAGGGGTGGGGGCAAAGTTTTTCTTTATTGGTTCATGGGGTTTGGGTGTCCCCGGAAAGAAAGAATTTATTGCCCATCTGTAATTGCCCCTGAACAGAGTAACTGACTACGCCACTTCCGAAGGCATTTAAGAGTCAACCACATTACTCTGGAGTAATGTAGGAGTTTGGAGTCACATGTAGACCAGGCCAGGTAAGGATGACGGATGAGAGATTTCCTTCCCTAAAGGACATTCGTGCACAAGATGGGTCTTTACAACAATTGACATTGGTTTCATAGTCACCATCACTGAGACTAGTTTCTATTCCAGAATTTGTGTAAGTAAATTCAAACTCCACAAGCTGCTGCGGTGGATTTGAACCCGTATCCCCAGAGCAGTAACCTAGGAATAAGGATTACTATTCCAGCGACAATACCACTACAGCACCATACCCAGCCCTGATGGAGGAACCTTCACTCCGCCCCCATCCCTCGCCCAAGGCCTGAACTGGATCATTGTCGGGCATCCTCCAGACTCGGGAAGTCCTCCCGCCAGATTAAAAATTGAGGCTGGGCAGAAAAGGGCCGTTAAGGGAATATATTTAAGAAGGAAATTGATATATCTCTGGACTCTAAAGGTGCCAAGTGTTCTGGGGAGAGAGCGGGAGGATGGCGTTGAGATAGAGAATCAGCCATGATCATACTGAATGGCGGAGCAGGCTCGAAGGGCCGAATGACCGCGTCCTGCTCCTATTTCCTATGTTTCTCAATTGGGGCAGGTGTGGGCAGCCCATCTGAGACCTCGTCCACCCCAGCATTAAATTGCTGAGAGATCGGGCAGGCGTGAATGCAGTGGGAAGCCTATCTGTGATACTGCCCGCTCAACCAGCCACCCCCTTCGGCCCCCTTCCCCTGCCCGGCCAACCACCGACAAACCAGCCAGACACAGCATCAAATTCAGGCCTCTTTTATTGCAGCTCACAAGCTGTGGGAAGCTCCACCCGCTTTTACTCTTATTGGTCTAACAAGGTTGACGGTTTTCTCTAGTGCAAACTAACTGTTTTAGTTTTATTTTCAGTAATATTACAGGCATTTTGAAATGTGTCTGATGAAAGAGCAAAAAAAAACTTTTGAGCAAAGCTGAGAATAATACCTATAGGATTGGAAAAAAACAAAGATTAAAATAGTTTTTGGTTTGTCTTTTACCTGATTACAAAAAGTTGACACAGTTGTGCACATTTGGGAATGTTTGCTCCACCCTTTTGAAAAGAAGCAGAGAAGTTCACCCTTTCCACTGACAGCCCAGTGATTATTGAACTAAAAACTTTCCCTTTTAAAGATTTGGCTTCATCCCATTTGTTATCTTACAGGACAAACTGTTTGTGAACAGGAGATATGGGAGTTATCCCTAAACTGATTGCAAACACTTCTGTCTCTGATGTCAAACACCGGATTATATGAATATTAGTGGACTATAACTTCCTCCAGGGCTCATGCATGAGCGAGAAGAGTAATTAATGGGATGTCACACTTAGAATATAGGAGCGAAATAACACAAACAAATGGAAATGAATAACTCTTCCTGGCTATAATTGAATGGAATATATCAATCCGTATGGATCTCTGTACATTTTAATAAAAGTCAGGAAAGGGTTGATGAAACTAATAAGTTGAGTGCTTTATCTTGAGGTCTTTGTGTCTTTGCCTCTGAATGATTTAAGGAAACTCCTTTTGATAGTCTGCCCACTCCCTCGGGCATTGCAGCACACGAGGGAGATAAGCAAATATCTACAGGCAGATGCCAACCCTCCTCCCATCACCCCCTTGCCCCTGAACAACTTCTGGTAAGATTACCTAAGAGTGAAGAGTGGCTTGTATTAGATGGCATGATATTGGCATTTCGGTATGCGTGTGCAGTTATGATATGTTAATGTGCAGTTACTAACATGTGGAAATGTATGATGCTCCTGCACTGAAGAATGGGCCCCAGACTTGCTCAGATACTTGGCAACAGAACCACATGAATGGATTAATGTGATCAGTAGCGTGATAAAACATTATAAATCACCAAGGCATAAAATAGATATTCCACAGAAAAAATGACTTTAGAAGAATCAGGGTACAATGAAACACACCGGTATCTACCAGGAGGAGGAAAATTTAAATGAAAAGGGATTTTGATTTAGAAAATATCCACAAGGTGGATGCAGCTGAAGACAGCTGGAGAATATTTAAAGTCAATGCATAAACTTCTGTTTGAACTTTAAGTACTTAGGACATTCCAATAATTTAGAATTGTGTGAGGTGATGTGCAGGTGGAGAGGATGAATCAAAGTCAACAGTTACCACATTTTACTGGAAAAGGTTTTAAATGTATTTTTGGGGGCCGCTCAAAAGTTTGTGTTGTTGATTTTGATCATTTTAATACCTTTAGTATGTTATCTACAGTTTGTAATCAAGTAATTAGGAAAAGAAGGTTATAGGTTAGAAATAGATGGATTAACCAGAAATCTGTTTGTGAGAGGGCTAATTATTGGGAGGGCTAATTTTTCGAAGAGGTGACCAGGTTTGCAGATGAGAGCAATGCAATTGATGTAGTCTACTTGGACTTCAACAAAGCTTTCAGCTTTCTTCCAGTTGTTCTATTTAGGCCTCTCTCTTTCTCTCTGTCTGTCTGAATTTAGTTCCTGAAATGCTCACTGACTATTGCTCTTATGGTCAAAAAATTGCTGGCAGTGTTCCAGCTCAGAATGGGATTATTAAGGAGCGGAATAGGGTCAGTTTATGAGCTCGGTCCAGGGCTCAGTTCCCCTCTGACAGCGCTGACCCACTGACTGTGCGGCGATCCCTCATTCCCAAAACTCTGACAGTGAAGCGATCCCTCATTCCTGACCCACTGACTGTGCAGCGCTCCTGTTTTCCTGACGCTTTGAAAGTACAGCGGTCCCTCATTTGTGGCCTACTGTGAGTGCAGCTCTCTCTCTGTTTTGACCATCTGACAGCATAGCGCTGCCTTATTCCTGACCCTCTGACAGTGCAGCGTTCCCTCATGCCTAACCATCTGACACTGCAACGCTTGATCAGTCCTGACTCTCCGACAGTGCAGCACTCCTCCAGTCGTGACTCTAAGAGTGCCGCACTCCCTCCGTCCTGACTCACTGACTGTGCGGTGCTCCCTCATTCCAGAACCTCTGACAATGAAACGCTCGCTCATTCCTGACCCTCCGACTGTGCAGCGCTCCCTCAATCCTGAGCCTTTGACAGTGCAGCAGTGCTGCAGCCGTGACTCCCTGACATTGCAGCGCTCTGATTTTCCTGATCCCCTGACAATTCAGCACTACCTCATTCCTGAGCCTCTGAGAGTGCAGCGTTCCTTCATGCATAACCCTCTGACAGTGCAGCGCTCGATCAGTCCTGACCCTCTGACAGTGCTGCGCTCCCCGAGTCCTCACCCACTGACAGCACAGGGCTCCTTCAGTCGTGAGAATCTCACAGTGCAACACTGCCTCAGCCCTGACCTTCCGACAGTGCAGCGCTCCCTCAGTCCTGACAGTCTGACAGTGCAGCAATCTCTCAATCCTGACCATCTAACTGTGAAGCTCTCCCTCAGTCCAAACTCTCTGACAGTGCAGCACACACTCAGCCCTGAAGCTTTGACAGTGAAACGCTGCTGCATTCCTGACGCTCGACAGTGCAGCGTTCCTTAGCCCTGTCACTTTTACACTGCAGAGCTACGCCAATCCCTGCCATCTGACAGTTTAGCACTCATACAATCCACATCCTCTGGCACTGCTCCTTCAGTCCTGACCCTCTGACAGTGCAGTGCTCCGCCAGCCTTGACCTGTGTCAGTGCAGAGCTCCCTCAACACTGACCTTTTGACAGTGCAGTGTTGCCTCAGTCAGTACCCCCTAACAATGCAGCACCCCCTGTTTCCTGTCCCTCTGACAAAGCAGAGCTCCCTCATGACCAAACCTATCACAGTGCAGCGCTCGATCTCCCCCATTCATGACACCCTGACAGTGCATCGCTCCATCAGCCCTGACCATATGATGCTGTAGTGTCACCTCAGGCTTAGCCTCTGACCGTGCTGTGCCCCTCAATGCTAACCCCCTGAAAATGTAGCGCTCCCTCAGCCCTTAACATCTGACAGTGCAGCGCTCCCTCAGTCCTGAGCATCTGACAGTGTAGCGCTTCCTCAGTCCTGAGCATCTGACAGTGCAGTGCTCTTTCAGTCCTAACCAACTGACATTGAACGACTCTCTTACGCCTCACCCACTGATAGTGCAGCTCACTGTCAATCCTGACCATATGGCAACACAGCGCTCCCTCAATCCTCATGCACTGACAGTGTAGCGCTCCCTCAGTCCAAACCCTCTGACAGTGAAGCACTCCCTGATTCATGGTCCTCAGACAATGTAGCGCTCCCTCAGCCCTGTCCCTCTGGCAGTGCAGTGCTCCTTCAGCTCTGACAATGCAGTCCTACAACAGACCTGAGCCTCTGACAGTGCAGCGCTCCAACAGACCTGACCCTCTGACAGTGCAGCGCTCCTCCAGTCGTAACTCCCTAAGACTGCAGCACTAACTCAGCCCTGACCCACTCGCATTGCAGAGCTCGCTCAGTCCTGACATCTGACAGTGCAGAGCTCGCTCAGTCCCGACCCACTGACTGTGCAGCACACCCTGATTCCTGACCCTCTGACAATGTAGCCCTCCATCATGCTTAACCCTCTGACAATGCAGCGCTCGTCCTGACCCTCTGATACTGCAGCACTCCCTGATTCCTGACCCCCTGACAACGCAGCCCTCCCTCATGCGTAAACCTCTGACAGTGCAGCACTCTATCATTCCAGGACCTCTGACAGTGCAGCGCTCCCCCATTGCCGACCCCCTCACAGTGCATTGCTCCATCAGGCCTGACCCCATGACACTGCGGTGCCACCTCAGGCCTGGCCTCTGACTGTGCAGCACTCCCTCAATCCTAACCCACTGAAAGTGCAGCGTTCCCTCAGTCCTGAACATCTGACAGTGCAGCGCTCTCTCAGTCCTGACCATCTAGCAACGCAGTGCTCCCTCCATCCTCACACACAGTGCAGGGCTCCCTTAGTCGAAATCCTCTGACAGTGCAGCAATCCCTCAGTCCTGGTCCTCAGACAAGGTAGCGCTCCCTCAGCCTGTCCCTCTGAAAATGCAGTGCTCCTTCAGGCCTGACCCGCTGACAATGCAGCCCTCCCTCAGAGCTGACCCTCCGACAGTGCAGCGCTCCTCCAGTCATTACCCACTGAGTATGCAGCAGGTCCTCCATCCCCACCCACTGACTTTGCAGAACTCTCTCAGTTCTGACCCACTGACTGAGCGGCGACTGTCTGAGCGGCGCTCCCTCGTTCCTGAACCTCTGACAGTGAGGCGCTCCCTCATTCCTGAACCTCTGACAGTGCGGCGCTCCCTCATTCCTGACCCACTGACTGAGCGGAGCTCCCTCGTTCCTGAACCTCTGACAGTGCGGCGCTCCCTCATTCCTGAACCTCTGACAGTGCGGCGCTGCCTCATTCCTGACCCACTGACTGTGCCGCGCTCCCTCATTCCTGACCCACTGACTGTGCGGCGCTCCCTCATTCCTGACCCTCTTACTGTGCGGCACTCCCTCGTTCCCAGAACTCTGACAGTGAGGCGCTCCCTCATTCCTGACCCACTGACTATGCAGTGCTCCCTCAAACCTGACTCTCTGACAGTGCAGCGGTACTGCCGTCCTGATTCTCTGACATTGCAGCGCTGCCTCAATCCTGATGCTTTGACAATGCAGCGGAACTGCAGTCCTCATCTCTGACAGAGCAGCGCCCCCGTATTCCTGACCCCTCACAATTCGGCACTACCTCAGTCCTGACCATCAGACAGTGTCCGACAGGCTTCCTCCTGAAACACCAGGGTTTTATGATTCACGAGTCTGATTTCTACAGGGACTGGGAGATTAGAAAACGGCTCAAGACGCGAAGGTAATGAGTGATTCCAGGCAGTTCCCCCATGCTTTGTACCGACTATTGTGCCTGATGTTTTGTACCGGCATGTAACAAGGTTACACGTGTCCAGCTGTGGTGACCGAGGGTCTAAGTTGTTGTACATGAGAGTTGTCCACGGGGTTCGGTGTGAATGCTCAAACACTGCCCGCAGCCTCCATGATTGAAATTATTATCTTCTTCTACCAGCTTCTTAACTCGAGAATGCATTTCATTTAATTCATTGGCACAAAGCTTGGAATAAAAATAAGTTATCCAGATCAGTTGAATAATGTTGATTTGTTAGATACTGAAGAAACTTCTAAAGCCGGTGAACAACATGGTCAGAAATAGGTTGAAATGTATTTTAATAGAGAACCAGGCTGGGGGGAAAAGCAGCGCCTTCAGCTCATGTAAATTAATGGGATGTGATTTCATTCAGTTTTATCTGTGTAAAGCGACCGCAATAGGGCTCGAATCCACATTCTCCTCATAATGTTGCACGATAAACGGGGCTTAAAAGCCGAATCTATTCGGCCTTGAGACAAGCCAAACCTCCAGCAAACAATTGTGAATAAATGTTACCGATACATTCAAGACCCTGAGTCACACTGTAAGTAGCGCACTTTGCCCCCGAGTCCTCATCCACTCCTGAAGCTGAATTCTGACTGTTTTCTAGGAATCGTGTTTGTTATTGTGTTGTTTTAACAGGAAAACACGATGTTCACCGCGGGAAAGCAGCAGACACCGCAAGGCAGGAAGTTGAGGAAATGTTTTCAATTTCACAAGAACAATTTATTTTCGCCGTAGTAGAAATACAGCCAATATAAATTAGAACAGTGGCGTTAATTGAACTCGAGTTAGGACAGGAAACATGGGTTCGGTTTTTCACTTTTCTAGCCAATACCCGAATAACGGCCCAAACAGATTGAACCGCCTTCTTCAGTTCTTCCCTGAATTCAGTTTGTGTAGCTGGCTGAAGACACGTGTTTGTACAGGGACACAAAAACATCAGCATGTAACCTGATTGAGGAGCGATGTATGTGAAACATATATAATCGGGTCGGTAATGCACGGCTAGGTTGTGAGTTACAGAACAGACAGCGGCTGTCAACCGCAACACTATAAAACTGCCTGATATAATGAACAGGTAAATAATGGATTTCCTTCCGTTCTCCACCTCTAGATCATTGTGATTCTTAGTGTCGTGAGCCCGGAGTTCCCTGCGGGCTCTGGGAGCTGTTAAATTGCATCTGATTGTCAATTGAATAACAATATGAAAACAAAAGGAAGTAAAAGAGTGAAAATACTTCCGATCCCATAGTCCGCTACCCGGCAGGTGATAAAAAATAAATCCCAGCTTGGGCGGAAACCCCCGTGAACATTGTTAATGATCAGTTGGTGTTCATAGGCAAACCAGAATTGGATATTCTCCAAATAGTTCAGCACAAAGGCCGTTATTAAGGTCACTGTAGCAATTTTGACAACGCAACACTTTATTTTAACCTTCTGACAGCACATAGATACACAACGGTCAAAACTGAAGGAGATGTAAACCACACAGACGTTTATATGTCATTATTACTCATGTACATGTTTAACTTGCCGACGGCAGTGTAGGAGAGGAATGAGTGTGGGAAGAATTTTCTGCATTGAATCACTTGACTCCTCAACTTCCACAGCCGAACCTGGATGTCTCTGCATCCCTTTACATCGCCCCAACGAGTTTCAGTTTGCACAGAAGGTTTGGTTTCCAAATTTCAGTTTTAATTTTTGTTTCCTTAGGATATGGGAGGATCAGATTTCTTTCTCTGTTTCCTTTTTCAGATTGGGCCTGGCTCAATAAAATAAAACAAGCTTTGAAAGGAGAGATTCCATCACAGGAACTAATCGAGAGAATACATTCTGCCGCATTTGTTGTGTGTTCTATTATCGAGAGTAGCAAGTTCCTTGCAGCAAAGTCTAGTTTCTCAATACACGTTTCTACAGAGCACTTCCGCTACCAGGTCAACGTGCCATGTTTTCCTTTCACTGATCCACTCTCCGCGAGCCTCTCTCTTGGTGGGCTGCTGTGTTGTTGTTCAGCCTATTAAGTTGCATGTCGATCAGAGCTATCTTGCATCTGTTATCGACCAACTTCAAATTGTCAGTCTGATTCATGCGCATAGTCCTGACATTCCCGCTTGCGAATCGACGAGTTGACATCTCCTATATTTTAGTTTGTTTCATTTATTTGCCTGGTGCAATGGATTCTATCAACTTGTTGTGGAGAGACTCTAATCTAGAAGAACCCATTGAAGCAGCTGGGCTGTGGTGGGTCAGCACCTTAGTAGTCGGGCGCTCCCCGATGTGAGGTGGGTGGCGAATGACCAGAGAGATACGATTGTCCATCCCACCGCCAGAGGCTGCCTGTAGCACTCGTTCATTATGGCAATCAAATTGGAGTTATCACTCATAGCTACTGTTTCCCGTGTTGTGTTAACATTCTGCAATGAAAATGGGGTGCCCTCTCTCCAGGGATCCAGGTTTGACAAAATGTATGTAGATCTGGGCTGCGCAAACGGCAGGGTGCGACTTTTGACCTCCCCGGTTGAATCTGCATCAATGCAGAAAACTGCGATCGGCACCATCTTGGTTGCAAAGGTAGCCAGGAATGTGCCATATTTAGACATCAATCTGCCTTTGGGTTCCAGTCCAGATATTTTGACAGGGGTTATTCGCATATTCTTTAGCTCTCCCGAGGCATCCATATCGCAGTGGAGCTATTGTCCCACAGCTGCGAGTTCGGTTCCTGAGTCCACATGGCAGTGGGCCTGGACACGGCATGTCTGGGGCTAACCCGCTCTGTGTTTCTCTGAAACTTCAGCCTGGGGCTGTGAGGAACCCGTTTCCATGGTCACTGGGAAGATGCACAGTTGAGAACTTGCTCATGGAGAGGCCCTGCACCGACAGAGGGTGATTTACACGTTTCTCATTGTTGTAAGCCAGCAATGTGGGCTGAAAATGAGAAAACATTCAGCGCACAAAAGCAGAAAGCATGCTCACTCTCTTCACCCACACATTGGACACATCCCATCAATCTGTTGGATGCATTAATTTCAATTAAACCGGAAAAAGGAACAGGTGTACCATGCATCTACGTCAAAGCCATTAGAGTTATGGGGTACAAAGTAATTAATGGAAATTGCCCATGTCTACATATATAGAACCAGAATATGTCATCGCACTGTGTGAAGCTTCATTTGCTCTGGATATCATAGAGGGGGTATAAGTGAAGACAGAGCATTTCTGAAGATGATCAACAAAGACAGGTGAGAGTTTCTGCCCTTGACATCTAGGCTGCATTTGACCGAGTGTGGAATCAAGAAGCCCTAGCAGAACTGGAGCCAATGGGAATCAGGAGGAAAATGCTTCACTGTTTGGAGTCATACCTGGCAGAAGCTGAGCTGGGCGAACCATTGTGGCTACAAGAGTAGGTCAGAAGCTATGAATCCTGCAGCGAGTCACTCACCTCCTGACTCCCGAAAGCCTGTCCACCATCCACAAGGCACAAGTCAGGAGTGTGATGGAATACTGTCCTCTGGCTTGGACGAGTGCAGCTCGCACAACATTCAAGAAGCTTGACACCATCTGTGGCAAAGCAGCCCGATTGCTTGGCACCCCTTTCACAAACATTCACTCCCTGTGCCACCGACAAACAGCAGCAGCAGTGTGTACCATCTGCAAGATGCACTGTAGAAACTTGCGAAGGCTGTTTTGGCAGCACCTTCCAAACCCACGACCACTCCCATCTAGTTGGACAGGGCAGTAGACAGATGGGAACACCACCACCTAGAAGTCCCTCCCAAGCCACTCGCATTCCTGACTTGGAAATACATCTCCGTTCCTCCACTGTCGCTGGGTCAAAATCCTGGAACTTCGTCCCTAACAATACTGTGGATGTGCCTACACTACAGTGAATGCAGCAGTTCAAGAAGGCAGTTCACCACTGCCTCCTCATGGGCAAATGGGGATTGGCATTAAATGATCGCCTTGGCAACGATGACGGCATCCCGTAAAATGAATAGAAATGTGATAAATTTTATTTGCATCTTATAATTATTTTTTGTTGATAGAAAATTAAAAATCCAAAATCCTTAGGCATCGACTCCAATTTGTTCCAGCCAACCCCTGAATATTCCAACCAGCTGTGCGAGGTTTTGTGCACCCCTGTCCAGTTGTTGTTCCTGTGTATCCCTGTCCAACTGTGGTAGCCGTAGGAACCCCTACTTCCACTGTGGTAGCCCTAGGTTCCTGTGTGCATCCGTGGTCCCCCTGTGTATATCTGCTCAGAGGTGCCAGTGCCTGGGTATACCTGTCAGCGGTGTAACCTGGTCAATTTGTTCATGAATGTCGTCTTCTAGGGTCGTGTTCATAAGATTTATGTGGTTATGGGAACTCGTAATACACCGTCCAAACAAAGTTTACCCCATTCACAGAATTGGAACGGAGCTTTCCGGAGCCGGAGGGCCGTCGCTTTCCATCCAAATGTAACCGAAAGAGAGTGATCTCCTGCCGAAAATTCCGTGAAGGAAATTCGGAAGTTGAGTCAGGAATTTAAAAAAATGTAAAGTATATTTTTTCCCTCTGTCACTTGTATGGCTTTGAACGTTGTGACACTTGCTGAAGTGAGTGCAGTGGATTCAACATTTCACTGCCTCTCTTAACATTTTCTTCGAGCTGAGACCAAAAACATGGGTGTTTACATCGTGTCGATGTTATCAGCTTCGCCTGACACGTGAAAGGCCCCTTATTACTTGATAGAAATCTGCTTCCGCATGCGGCGGCTATTCATAGGCTGAATGCAATTGTCCTTCATCCACAAATGTGATCTGACATGTTAACTGTTTTGTAAAATGCACTTTTCTGAATGGAAATCGAACCAGAACCGCGGAAATCCTAACCATTAGGCCGGCAGGGAAGGATACCTAAATGTCGTTGAAATGACGAAAGGATCATTTGGATGTGCTTTTGATTTTGTGCATTAAATGAAAATTAATTTCATGAGTCTGCTATTTAAAGATCTGTTTACGTGTTCCTCTATTCTTGTTCATTTATCCGGCTGCATCTGACTTCAATCTGGAAGGGCTTTTTTCTGCCTATTTAATTCTCCTTTACATTTCAAATACATTGAAAAATAACCCACAGGTACACATGCAGTTTTCGAGAATAATGAACTATAAAAATCTTCCCAGATCAGACCACATTCAGCCGAAATGAGGAAAAATACAGATCCATGCAAGCAGCAGAGTGTTGAAACGCATTTAGATCCAGCAGATCATGTCAAAATCACATCGCGAGTCTCGCGCTGAGAATTGTTTTGAGCCGATATCAGGGTAATTTGCGCTCCCCCATAACGTAGTCATGGCCGAGTGGTTAAGGCGATGGCCTACAAAGTCCATCAGGGTTTCCCTGCGTAGGTTCAAATCCGGCTGGTTACGCGGTTACATTTGCTCCATCAGTTTCAATATTTGACGGAGTTAATTTGTGATGTATTATGCCTGAGGTGGAATGCTACCGCACCGAGGAACAACAGGAGACAATCCCTCCCATTATTGTTCATCTGCGTATAATTACGAAATTTCTGCCATAAATTCAGCAAATTAGTGACATGTTTCCTGCTGGTCCCCTCTCCCTTTGTCTCAATTACTCCACGTCTAATTATACATAACAAAAACAGAAAATGCTGGAAAATCTTATCTGGTCTAACAGCATCTGTGGAGAGGAAAAAAAAAGTTTCCACTTCTCATTAGTTCTGAAGAAGAGTCAAACGGTCTCGAATCGTTAACTCTGTCTTTCTCTCCACAGATGATGTCAGACCTGCTGGGATTTTCCACTAATTGTTGTTTTTGTTTCAGATTTCCAGCATCCGCAGTATTTAGGTTTTAACTTAGTGTTTAATTGACTGCCATCTCTTCCAGGAATGCCTACCTTGCTGAAGTACTGTTCTTCACTCCGACAGGATTTCCGCGTTTCTCTTTTCCCCTTTTCACCTTCATTGCTTTCCATTTCCCTTCTGGTGTTTGACAAGGTGTTCAGTAAAACTCGCTTTCACAGCCATTCTTCCTTCCTCAGTGACTGTCCCCGCCTCCAATTTACCCCTCGTGGTTCCAACTGAAGCTCCGTCCCTCATGTTTTGAAACCGCCAAGGGTTACAGGTATCCCCGGGACATACAACCCTCCTTGGGCTGCTGTTCTCGCTGCATCCTGAGATCCACACTCAGTGCCGTGTGCTGTTATTTGATCACACCCGACCTTTCCATCCAACACCACCGACTTACCCTATCTCAAAGCTGTCCTTGTCCCCAGTTTCATTGTATTCTTCCCCTCATCCGAGGCCTTAAAAATAAACCTTGTCTCTCTATTTCAGGTGCTAAGGGGCGCAAGCTCCAACAAATCATTGATATGAAAGCCCAGCCAGGACCCTCCACCCCTCCCCACCCCTTTGGCCCCATCCAGTCTTCCAATCCCAGCCCCGGCCGTGTATTCACCATGCCCTCTGACCTTCCCCTCTCTGATGCTGAACGTTCAGTGCTCAGTAAAGGACTCAGGTTCATACCCTTACGCCCTTGCCTCAATGAATTCTGGGCTCGGCACGATGCTGAACTCTTCTTCCGGCGCCTTCGTCTCCGTGCTCACTTCTTTGGGCAGGAGTCCACCACCCCCACACCAACCCCCGCCCCCCCGCTCACCCCCACCACCTTCAAAGGATCTTTTCACCCGCCTTGAGTATTCTCCCTCCACCTGGACCCCTCCCTCCTGCCTCTTACCTACTCTTGATCTTTTCTTTGAGAGCTGTCAGAGTGACATCGGCCGTCTCAATTTCTCTGCTCCACTCTCTCACTCTAACCTGTCTTCCTCTGAAGTTGCCACATTCCATTCTCTCAGGCCCAACTCTAACTATGTTATCAAATCTGCTGACAAAGGTAGCGCTGTTGTTGTCTGGTGCACTGATTTCTACCTCGCAGAGGCTGAGCGCCAACTCAAAGGCACTTCCTCCTACCTCCACATGGACCATGACCCCACCACCAAAAGTCAGGACATTGTTTCCAAGGCGGTGCCTGGCCTGAACACCTCTGGGGATCTTCTCTACACAGCTTCCAACCTCATAGTCTCCCAACCTCACAATCTCCCAACTTCGGACAGCACGCTACTACCTCCTCCCCAAAATCCACAAACAGGCCTGTCCCAGTAGACCGATCGTGTCAGCCTGTTCCTGCATCATGGAAATTATTTCTTCGTATCTTGACCCCATTCTCTCTCACTTTCTCCAGTCTTGTCCCACCGACATCCACGATTCCCCTGATCCCGACATCATATCAACAATTTCCAGTTCCCTGGCCCCAACCACCTCCTCTTCTCCATGGACGTCCAATCCCTCTACACCTCCATCCCCCACCGGGATGGTCTGAGTGCTCTCCGCTTCTTCTTGAACAGAGACCCGAACAATCCCCATCCACAACCTCTCTCCTCCGTCTGGCTGAACTTGTTCTCTCACTGAACAATTTCTCCTTAAACTCACCTCACTTCTGCAAATAAAAGGTGTGGCTATGAGTATCCACATGGGCCCCAGTTATGCTTGTCTCTTTATGGGATATGTGGAGTATTCCAAGTTCCAGTCTTACTCAGGACCCATCCCACAACTTTTTCTCCGGTACATCGATGACTGTTTCAGTGCCACTTCATGCTCTCGTCTAGGCCTGGAAAAATGTATCAATTTTGTTTCCAATTTCCACCCTCCATCATTTTCACATGGTCCATCTCTGACACTTCTCTTCCCTCCCTTCACCTCTCTGTCTCAAGTTCTGGTGATAGACTGTCCACCAATATTCATTACAATCCAACCAACTCGCACAGCTACATCAATTACAGCTCCTCACACCCTGCTTCATATAAGGACTCCATCACATTCTCTCAGTTACTTCAAGTCCGTCGCATCTGTTCCAATGATGCCACTTTCCTAAACAATTCTTCTGACATTTCTTCCTTCTTCCTGAACGGCGGTTTCCCACCCACGGTGGTTGACAGGTCCCTCAAGTGTGTCCAACCCATCTCCCACGCCTCTGCCCTAACACTTTCCTCCCCCTCCCAGAACCTTGATAGGTCATGTACTCACTTTTCAAACCACCAGCGTCTGCATTCAAAGGATCATCCTCCACAAATTCCGCCAACTCCAGCATGATGCCACCATCAAACACATCATTCCTTCAGCCACCCTGTTGGCATTTGGTATGGACTGTTCCCTCTGGGGCACCCTGGTCCACTCCTCCATAACCCCCTACACCTCAAACTCCTCCCACGGCACCTTCCCATGCAATCGCAGCAGGTGCAACACCTGCCCTTTTACTTCCCCCCTCCTCAACGTCCAAAGGCCCAAACACTCCTTCCCAGTGAAGCAGCGCTTCAGTTGAACTTTCTTCAACTTAGTCTACTGCATTCGTTGCTCCTAATGCGGTCTTCTCTACATTGGAGAGACCAAACGCAGACCGGGTGGCTGCTTTGTGGACACGAGCACGACCCAGACCTTCATGCCGCTTGCCACTTCAACACTCCACCCTTCTCTCATGCCCACATGTCTGTCCTTGGCCTGCTGCATTGTTCCAGTGAAGCTCAACGCAAACTGGAGGAACAGCACCTCATTTTCTGACTAGGCACTTTACAGCCTTCTGGGCTGAATATTGAGTTCAACAACTTCATATGATGAACTCTCTCCTGCAACCTCGCGCCTTTTTGATCCTTTTTTTTAAAATATGTTTTTATTAATTTATATATATAATTTCTCCCCACCTATTTCAATTACTTTTTAAAAAATGTATTCGTTGTTTTATTCTGCTTTCTACTCTTAATGTCACCTTTAGCACCACCTTTAACACCACCTTTAGCACCACCTTTAGCCAGTATCACCACTTCGGATTTATGCTTATTACATCTTTTGCAATCTCTCCTTTGCCGCCACCTACCACTGGCCTTCTACCCAGCTTCAACTATCCCACTGCCTTAAACAGTTTACACTTCACCACATTTTCACCTCTTTAGTTCGAAAGAAGACGGACTCGAAACGTTAACTCTGTCTTTCTCTCCACAGAGGCTGTTAGGCCTGCTGAGTTTTTCCAGCAATTTTTGTTTTTGCTTCAGATTTCCAGCATCCGCAGTATTTTGCTTTTATCTTAAAGGAAAATGTCGTTATTGCGCAGGAATAAAAGAAGATCATCAACAGTTCCCCAAATCTGGCTGCCAGTGGGATTGGCAGAGTCTGGCCGCCACGTGATCCTGCAACAATCTAAACTTTGGCTTTCGGAGAGCCTCACGATTATGTGGAACATTAAAGTGTGACTGGTAAAGGGTTAGGTCACAGAACTCAACAAAAGTAGCTCTTTCACAATTGAAGTTCAAAATCCATTGTACATGTAAGGTTTACAATAACATTCTTGAACATTGAGGTGATCTGCCATAGGTTTATTAAGGATGCAATAATACACAAGGGGGAATTTGAAATTGCAATCACTCCGAGCTACTGTTGGTGGGCGACCCAAACATAGCAGAGCGCTGAGTTCAGTATCTGAAGCCGAATAGACAGTAAAGCTTTGAGTCAGTGGACGTTTGTTTCCGCGTACTAGACAATGCCCCTAACATGCATTGTTTGATTGCATTGAAGCTGAAATACTTATTTATTGATAATTTCACTCGTGATAAATATCCAAGAATAAAACATTTTAAAAGCAAGTCTGTCCTTATTTTTGTATCTATCATATTACATAAAACGGTGCCCGTTCAGGTGTTTCCTCAGGAGAACCACACAAGACGGTTCTCAAATCTGACTTTTTTATTCGTTCATGCGGTGTGGGGTTCTCGGTCAGCATTTATTGCCCATTTATTGTTCAGGGAGCGTTTAAGTGTCAACCACTATGCTGTGGGTCTGGAGTCACACGTAGGCCACACCAGCTAATGTCTGGAAGATTCCTTCCCTGAAGCACATCAGTGAAGCAGGTGGGTTGTTATGACGATCGGCAATGGTTTCATGGTCATCATCAAACTTTTGCTTACAGATTATTTTGAGGAATTTATTTTTCACCATTTGCCTTAGCGAGATTCGAACCCAGGTCACCAGAACATTGCCCCAGGTCTCTGAATACTAATTTAGTGAAAATATCGCGATGTCATTCCATCCTCTTAAAATGTTGACATCATAGGCAATGGGTGGATCAAATTAAATACCTTATTATTTCATCCTAGAACTGACTATTGTTGCACGGTCGGCTCAGGCCATTCCAAAAGTACTTTCTATAGACTGTTACTTCCCCGTGTAACCGGCAAAGATTAAGGTTAATATAGCTGAAAAATAAAGGACAACTACTATAGCTTGAACGCACCAGAGGATAGTCTGATCAACCTTTTTGTTTAAGTGCCTGTTATTGAGGTTAAATTATTTAAATTCAACACTAAATTAGATCTCCTCAAGATCATATACTTACTACGACCTATATTATGTCTTTGCCCTCCGTCCGCTCGTTTGTTTAATTCCGCTCTTCAGAACCAGATTAAGCATTTTATTTAGTAGTTATGGTCTTACATTGGAACTGCTCTTTTGAACATTTCAATCATCCTTGGCTCTACGTGATCATAGTTTCACTTTTGCGTGTCCATAGATAGCCTCAAGATTATGGACATCATTATATTCAATACAGAAAATTGCTTCCTTTCTGGCTGTCTAGGAGAATATAGCGGTGGGGGTGGGGTTGGGGGTGGGGGTGGGGTGTTGGGGGTGGCCTGGAGTCATTTGTTTGGAATCTTGCCCTCCATTCCCCAGATGTTTAGGGTACTGTTTAATTATGAAAGCTAATATTCACATTAATCAGTATAACCAATATCACAACCAACTGCAAGACAGAGCTATGAATGAACTCTCTTAACTCCACTTCCCTGACACTCACTGGTTTGGTTATTGATATCAGGTTGATTTTATTTGTTGAGTCGTGACCATCTGGATTATATTCAGGAGGACTGGATAAATAGATGCAGATAGCGCCCGTCAGTTGAGGGATCAAGAACTAAACGCCAGCTATAAAATATTAAATGACAGAACGATTTAGAAATTATGGTGAAGAAAGGTCTTTACTGGAGAACTGGGAGATGGTGGAATTCGCAGATTCAGAAGTTATTCCAAAATAAAGAGGAAAATAAATAAGCTGGTGACTAAAAATAAGCAGGTGATGTTCTTACAAGGCGGCTAAAATTTATTGGGACTATTTTCTTGGCTGGAGGGTAAAGGCCCAAAAGGTTTGGCTGGTTGGAATGATCTGTTTCCTTGTTACAAAATACCGACATGTTCACGACCAATTGAGAGTTGTAGTTAATACGATAAGCCAAGTTCTTGCTGCCGTTATAATTAGATACTGATCAGGAGACAGGACGCTCGTCTATTACTCCTGGAAACAATGGAGAGTGAAACCTTACTGGGGTCCAGGGTTTGTAACATTCACATCAATATTACAGGTAAACTATAAACAACCACGATTTCAACACCCACTTCGTTGCTTCTATTCTAAAGGAATCTATCACTTAATATTACAGAGAGTATTATTCCTGTAGCTGGAGTGGAAGGCACTAAGCGCTAACTCCCACGTGTTCGACTCCATATCTGAACCTCAAGTATGACTGTTCCCTTTGGTTGTGGGGTAAAAGGTGGAAGGTTTCAGCAGGAAATTGAGCTGCACAGTTTCGGAGAGTAGACATGAAACACACGGCTCTAAGGTCAGGAAATGTTTTCTGATGCCTGTTCATTTTCAATGACAACAAATCCCTTTGATCCAAACGGAAGGTGGCCATTCTGTACGGAATCACGGGCTGTAATTCTGCTCTAACTTGGGCAGGTCGTTTGGCTTTGTTTTTTTATATTTTTAACCACGGACGAAATAAATATCCAAGGAGATTTCACAACATTAATGAGCTCTTCCACGAACTTCGCTTGTGTCGCTGCATAAATGCACGTGTTTATAGAAGACTTCAACTGGGTGAGCATATATCCGGTCTCATTGGCAATATATTCAGGATCTGTATATACTGGTTGGATACGTACGACCAGGGCACCAGTCCACTGACTCACCACTGATATCAGACTCAACAATATAACATATATATTCAGTATTACAATATATTCAGTTCTGTTGAAGGGTCGTGTGGACCCGAAACGTCGACTCTTTTCTTCTCCACCGATGCTGCCAGACCTGCTGAGTTTTTCCAGGTAATTCTGTTTTTGTTTTGTCAACAATATAAAATTGGCCGACACGGCGAACAGAAAAATAATGGATTTCCTTCGGCTCTCCATCTCTGGATCGCGCTGATTCCCAGTCCTGGGAGTCCGGAGTCTCCTGCGGGCAATATTGGTTACTACAATGCGTCTGACCGTTAAACAATTACACAGCAATATCAATGCAAAAGGAACCAATGAAAATAGAAAACTTTGTAATCTGAAGTAGGCTCCGCCTGCAGGCGATCTGAAAAAGGCCACATTGGGGCTGAAACCCCACTGAATGTTGTTCATTATTATTTTATGTTCAAATGCAAACCAGAAAGGGATGTTCTCTAAACACATTATCACAGAAAATTATTATGACGATGGACGCAGTTCTCACTGTACAATACCTGGTTTTCAGTTTCTCACAACATATAGCTACAAACTGGCCAATTTTAAACAGACAGTAAACCACACGGACAAGCCGACGTTGGTACAAGTCATGTACACCATAAGTTTGCAAATGACAGTGTAGGAGAGGAATGAATATGGAAAACGTTCCCTGAGAATTTGATGAGCAACTCTATAGACTAGCGTGGCCAGTAGGTGCACAGCCGCCATGGCCACCATGTGAATGGAGATACTTATTGGAAGGTGGCACTTTCCTCTGCAGACGGTCACTATTGTCAAAAGATTCACTGTAAGAAAGAGGAAGAAGAGTTAAATAAGGTTGGGGCGTGGGGGTGGCACTCAGAAACCTCCGGTCACAATTTGTGGGGCAACGTACAGATTTGTTGCTACTTTCAATTGGGAACACGGTTTCCTTTTAGAATATTCGGCCAGCATTGATGACATTTCTTTTGAATCAAGTAAATCATTGAAGACTCAATTACCTTCAAACACATTTCATTTAGGAGGTAACAGGTTCGTTCGGATTCAGGAAGGGGAATGGTCAAAGAGAACGGTCCACAACATTGAGGCCCAGACGCTGATAACACATGGCAGATGTCGGGGGGCTGGGGCCGTGGTGTGCAGCGGGGGGAGGGGGATGGTTCACTTTGGGATGGTGGCGGAGGTTTACCGACTTGGGACGATATAGTAAAACATGAGGGATCAGTCAATTATCTGTCATTTTTCTACAATGATTTGTTTTCCATGCTTAACACAATTAAACTGCAAAAAAGTCCACATATCTTCCATAGCTGTGCGATTAAGGAAAGATGGGGTGTGAACAGCAACAGCAAAACAATAAATATTTATCTAGCGCTTTCAAGGAAGTGCCGTAAAAGCAATCTAGACAGGGAACACGTGGGGAGATTTTAGGACGGTGGCGAAAAGCTTGGTCAAAGAGTGAAACTTTAACAAGTATCTTGAAAGGCCGACGAGACGTGGAGAGGCCGGGGAAGGGGCGATTTGGCGGGAAATTCAGAGAGTTGGACCTAAGCACCAAAGATACGGGAACGAATCGTGGAACAACTAAAACTGGGGATGTCCAATATGCCAAATTTAGAAGATTGCAAATTTCACCGCGGTCTGTGGGGTTGCAGGGGATTTCAGGTTTACAATGGGCAAGACCAGGGAGTAATGGGTGTTGTGGATAAGGGTTTGGGAGCAGAGATTTTATGACCACAAGCTAATGGAAGGCAGAATGTAGGAGGCCGGGCGGGTGTGCATTGGAATAGCAAAGTCTGCAGGTGACAAAGGCTGGAATGAGGATTTCAACAGCAGATCAACTGAGACAAGGCAAAGTCGGACAATGTTAGGGAGATGATCAAAGACTGGTCACGAAATACATTGGAACTGTGGTCAGAAAGTCACCTCATGGTGAAATTCTGACACCAAGTTTGAAAACAAACTTCCTTAGTCCAATACAATTTCTCAGCAGGGGAAATGAGTCAAAGTTAGGCAATGGAGTTTTGAAGAGACCAGTAACAATGGCTTCTGTCTTCCTGATCTTTAATGGGTGGAGATTTAGGATCATTCGCTGCTGGATCTGTGATAAGCAGCCTGATGAATCGGTCGAGGTGGAGCAACCTACAGGTTCGATTGCGAGGCAGATCTGGGTGTCAACAGCGGACATTTGTTTTATTCGTTCCCGAGCTAGGCCAGCATTTGTGGCCCATCCCTTGTTGTGCTTGCGAAGGTGGTGGTGAACCGCCTTCTTGCACGGCTGCAGTCCATGTGGTGCAGGTGTACCCGCAGTGCTGTTACAGAGGGAGTTCCATTGCGAGCTGCAATGAGGGAATGACGATAGATCTCCAAGTCAGAATGATCAGTGGCTTGGAGGGGAACTTCGACGTCGTGTTGTTCCCTCGATTCTGTTGTCCATGTGCTTCCAAATGGTCGTGGATTTTGAAGCTGCGGCGGAAGGAGTCTGGGTGAGTTCCTGATTGAGTCCCTGTTCATGTGAAAACAATTGCTCTGTTTGAGCGTTATGTCGACGAGTGGCAGCATGCTGATGGGAAATAGGAAGCGGACAGGAATAGGTCTTCACGGCGGTTTCGATATCAGAGGTAATGGCGCAGAAGAGGGAAGAGAAGCCCTTGCAATCGATGCTCTGCCTGTGATTAAATGAAAAGGAATCGCACGGAATCACAGAATTGTTATGGTGCAGAAGGGGACCATTCGGCCCCTCGTGTCTGCACCAGCTCTCCGAATGAGCAACCCATCTAACATTATTGCCCGCATCCCACCTTCCCCCCCCTCCACCCCCACCCCTACTTCCCGTAACCCTGCACATTCTTCCTTTTCAGATAACAGTCTAATTAACTGTGAGTGTTTCAATTGCATCAGTCTCCTCTACAGCCTCGGGCAGTGCACTCCAATCCCGAACACTCGCTGCACCAAAATATTTCTCCTCATGCCACTTCTCCTTCTTTTAGTAATTACTCCAAACATTTTCCCTCTCCTCGATCCTTTCACGAATGGGACAATTATCTACTCTGTCCAAACGCCTCATGATTTCGAACACCTCCGTCAAACCTGCTCTTAATTTCCTTTCTCTATGGAAAACAGTCCTAACTTATCCAATCTATCTTCATAACCAAATTTCCTCATCCCTGGAACCATTCCAGTCAATCTGTTCTGCAACCTCTCTGATGCCTTCTCATCCTTCCTGAAGCGTGGCGCCCAGAACTGGACACAATACTGTAGCTGAGGCCGAACTGAGGCCTTGTACAAATGCAACTTTAACTTCTTGCTATTGTACTCTATTGATAAACCCCAGGATACGACAGAGCACTGTCAACATGCCCAGTTCCCTTCAATATTCATGAACAATCGGTCGCTTAGTAATACAGAACTTGAGTACTGTTGAAAAAAGACATTTTGTCGATGCTTTTTGTCTTGCCCTCATGTGGACAATCACATGAATAACAATGTCAGGGCAATTTTTAGCAAATGCTGACCGATCACAGAATCACATCTAATGTCGGACACTGTATTTTGAGTCCTGCAACCACGGTCTGTACCTTGCCCGTTCCGACAGCAGAAGTGAAGTGCTGTTTGATACGATTTGATAGGTCTCCTATCAAACAGCATCTCCCTTCTCCTGTTCACAACGGGCAAGGTACAGACCGTACCCAACCAGCCCGTGCTCGCAAAACTCAAAACACAGTGTCCAAATTAGATGTGATTCTGCGATTGGACAACATTTGCTAAATATTCCTCAGTGAGAAAAAAATTATGCTGAAAACCAATTTAAGACTGTGAGTTGGGCTCTGTGTGTATAAAGAGCTACATATATCAATACCCAGAGCAGTGTTCTTTGCAGCCAGAAAGAACATGTACACACAATGCGCCTGTTTCAGCGAAACAAAATAAGTGATAGCCATTCGTTCCTTCTTTCCTCGGTGCAATGCCTTGGTGAATTCCAAGCCACGTGGTTTAAATTTTGAAACAATTCAGTAGCCATCGACCAGTTCTTTCTCCACGGCAACACCTCTACCAATCAGAGTCCACTTGCCAGTCATTCAGCACTCTCTTATCAGACAGTATAAAGTTGTTACTTCCCTGACTTTGGTAGTCTTGCGATTGTCATTATCATTCTCATTGCAAGGCAACAATCTTTGACAAAATGCCTTTTTTCAGCATTAACCAATTTATGAACACATACAACCAAGTCTGTCTGTCCCTCCACACCCTTCAGAGTTGTACGCTTTATTTTATAATGACCTTCCATTTTCTTCTTACCAAAATTAATCACTTCACATCACTTTGCATTAAACTTCATCTGCCTCTTGTCCGGCCATTCCACCAAATTGTCGACGTCCCTTTGATGTTCTATACTATCCTCCACACATTTCGGAATACCTCAAGGGTTTCTATATCTGCAAGGATTAAAACTTTGTCCTATACACGAGGGTCTAGGTCATTAATGCATATCAGGGAAAGCACGTGTCCCAACACTGACCCCTGGGGAACTCCAGTTCAAACCTTCATCCATCCCACAAAGAAATCCATTCACCAAAACTTCCCGTTTCCTTTCGCTCAGCGAGTTCCATCTCCACCTTGTTACTGTCCCTTTTATTGCACGAGCTGCAAACTTGCTCACAAGTCTGTTGCGTTATATTGTGTCAAATGGTGTTTGGAAGACCATGAACACCATATCAAAAGTGGTGCCCTTATCAACCATCTCTGTTAGCTCTTTAAAAAAATCTACAGCAATTTCGTGGAACAAGATTTTCCATTAAACAATCGATCCATGCTAATTGAACCAAGAGAGTGCGGTCCCAGTTCACTCCAAGACAATGTAAAACAATGGAGGGGGATGTCTTGGTCAACGCCATCTGCAGACAGACCCACCGGCGCCCACATCCCAGGAGTGAATAAATAAAGTCACTGGATTTTATGCTCTGATAAAATAATGGAGTAGCGAAAATCATAGAGAGCAAATCGATTCTCCCAATTTGCCGACCAGCAGAGCCCCTCGCCGGCGAGGTGGACACCTAAATTTCCCGCTTATGTTCATCAAATGATCCCGCTGGACAAGTGTCAAAGCAAGGAGGAAATTCTCATTCTGTTACATAATCATTAACAGTGAGATATTCAACAGCTATCAGACAGCAGGAAATATTGACTTACCAGGAGTACCAATGGCTACCAGCACGGGATAGTAAATATCCTTGATCTGTAGAATTATTGGCCTTTCCATTCTTTAGAAGAATCTTCGCCTCCTGCCCTGTTTTGCAGTTCCCATTGGAATGTATCTGAGATCCTTAAGTGATCCCCTTAATAGTACAATCCGTGCCCAGCTGAGAAAAGCAGCTTGCGTAACATTTGGCGTTAGTTCCAGTCACTTAACAAACAAACAGCGCTTCCGCTTCAGTGACTTCAGAACGGCAATGGCAAAGTTGAGCAGGTCAGTCCACAAAACGCCTGCCATTGAAATTCATCATCAGAATGAAATCCAAGGGGAGATGTGCCTCAATATATACATGATAATTTGGTGGATCAGCATTTCAACGACCCAAAAAAGGTTCTGGATCTAGTTTAGATCCCTTTTAGATCTAGTAGTGTGCAATGAAGACGGTTTAATTAATAATCTTATAGAACGCGATTTCTAAGGGAGACTGAAAATAATGAGGTAGAAGATTAGATTTTGTTTTTGTAAATGATTTGGTTTACGCTGAATCTCGGATGATGAGTCTCAAAATAGCAAACAAATAGCTTTTGAATTCGAGCTGTCAAATGTAAGTTAGGTCACCACATTTAAAGATATGATTTTGGACAAACAATGGTTCTCATTAAAATACTTACTGTACAATTTTAAACACGTATACATCCATTTAAGTTGTATCAGCCCCAAGACAAAGAAGAACAGCGCAACCGTTACGAACAAGAGTGCTTAAAGATACCATAGTAATAAACCGCGGAAATCGAAAGCTTTTAGGTTTCAGCCAAAGAGGATCTACAATTTACAAGGATACACTAAAGAGAATATGATATTACACAACAGTTAACTTTAAAAAAAAGTTTGTAAACATTTCTATAAATTATGCAGATGAAAGAAAATAATTGTGAGAGTAAACATTGACCCTTTGGACTCAGAGAAAGGTGGAATTATAATGGGGAATCGGGATTTGGCTCAAAAACGATTCAGAATAAACCTGAAACCAAATATCAAGTGAATATATTGAACTTTTGTAACTCTGTACCAGGAAAGAAAGAATTCTGGAGACATTCATGGAGGTAAGTTTCAAGCAATCTCCTAGACCTTTCCACTTGCAACATGGAGTTTGACAGAAGAGGTAGCTGCAAAGATAGCAGATGTATTGGTTTCGATCTTTCAGAATTACTTAGAATCCAGAACAGTTCCCAAGGATTGGAAAGTAACAAACCCCGATATTTAGGAAGAGGACAAGAAAGAAAACGGGTAACTATTAGCTTCACATCACTGCCAGGCAAAATGATATTTTCCTTTCATTTCGGGATGTGCTAATAGAACATTTGGAAAATCATAATGTTATTCAATAAACTCCACACAAGATTGTGAAGGGGAAATTGAGTACGGCGATCTTATCAGCGTTTCTGAGGATGTAATTATGAGGGGGATAAAGGAAACACAAGTGAATGCACTAAATTTGGATTTTCAGAAAGCATCCATTAAAAAATCCTTAAAGGTTCTTATACAAACTTAGGAATTATGGGATTTGGCGTCAATTCTAGCATGGAAAATGAATTGGCTAATGGACAGACAACAGAGAGTAGGAAGAAAAGTGACATTTTCACCTTGGCAGGTTGTAATTAGTGGGGTGCTGGATGGATGAATACTTCGGTCTCAGCTATGTACATTCGATATTAATGGCTGATATGATGGAACTGAGTTCGAAGTGTAGGATAAAGTTTTTTCCCACAGCAAGAGTTCATGTGAGACTGGAAAACAGCACCGCCACAGTGTGATGTAAAGAGTCACATAACAGTAAACCTGGGATAGACAGGTTCGGACAACGGAAAGACGTGAACTCGAGACGCTCGTGTAGAAAACTGCATGGAGATAGCTCTTAGTCTGGGCTATACTGGTGGTTATGTATACAGCTGTGTGTTACCAATAAACAGTGACTGTTCAACAGTTGAACTTTCTTCGTAAGACCAATGGACAGAACTCTTACAACTTGGTAGCAACTAATGACCGAACCCAGAACTCAAGACAAGCTGGGGAAAGACCCCAAAATCTGAAAAACTAAAGGAACCACATCGTGACCTGACGAATTCACCAAAACTGAAGAGAACAGATGAAGATCGCCTAAGAAGAAACCCCATTGCAGAACTGGAGGCTCAAGGGCAGAAGAGAAATCCACTGTGTAGCTGAAGGACTCCAGCAGAGCCCACCCCGGGCATTGTGAATCCCCATCCAATACAGATTCAAATAACCGAGCCAGATCGCAAGGGCGAGTTAGCTGAATAATATTTAAAATAGGTACAAAGGCTGAACGGGTCTTTAAAAGTATTGAGGGAATTAATCAGGCAGAACAGTCCATTTCTTCAGTCACCGCCCCCAGACCAAGTCCAGAGTCGGCGGCCTAGATCCGTTGAAATAAAAACATTTGACGCCTCAGTGAAAGCCGGAAATCCCCTTTGATGAATTGAAGACTCTACTCTGGGAAATTCGCGAGAAGACCCAAACGTTCGATTCAAAGACTTGCTGCAAAGAAAATAAATCACTTTGAGGTCGGGTCCGACATCGCCGCTGGAGCCCGCCAAACCCCAAAAAGCGCGGGGTGAAGTGAACTAAACGGTTTCTGCAGATCCATCTTTAAAAGTGCAACAGCAATTAAATCTGAACTCCCCTCTGGTGAAAGAAAAACAGCCTTGGATAATAAATCAGAGCTAACAGGTCGATCTTTGCTGATCCAAGGGGCAATTCAGGCACAGAATTGGTGACGTTGGCGGGCATTTTTAAAAGATATACCATAGCTTCAGGGTTAGATAAAGAGACACAGGTTGAAGAACTGAAAACATTTTTGTAAACAGAAGGTCCGATAACCGGTGACGTCATTGTGAGCCAAGGAATAAATGAATCTCCGGGTAAATTTGAAGCTGTTCTGAAATCTTTCGATACCTATTTTGATTTAAGAAGGAATACAGTTTTAGTGCGAGGAAAGTTCAACAACAAGTCCAACAACCTGGAGAGCCCATTGGCATCCTGGACCTGGTGGTGTCCGATAACGGCCCGCAATTCACTAGTGAAGGCTTCACTCAATTCACCATCCATTACGGATTTCAGCAACTTAACTGCTCCCCAAATTTTCCACAATCAAATGATGAGGCGGAAAGAGGCGGCCCACCATTAAACCCTCTTCTGAGATATAGAAAATACGTCCCATAGACGCTTTGAACATTGAGATCCAACTTGCCTCAGTGCAACAGGCAGGAGCTGTGCAATGTCCCGCATAATCTTAGTAGAACTTAATTCTCCTAGCTTCTGTTACCAAGCTGAAACTGTTTACATTTCGGCATATTGTATTCTACCTGCCCTGTTCTTTCCCACACACTCAGCCCATCCATCTCCATCTGCAAATTTTCTGCGTTATCTCCAACACACACTTTCCCGTCACTTTTCATCGTCAGTAAACTTGGATACTTTGTGTTGTAAGAGTTCTTTTCAGTAGGTGTTCAGAGGCTTGTAATGTTGAACAATAACCGTTTGTTGGCAACACATAACTGTTTGTGTATGTATGTGTGTGTGTGTGCGTGTGTGTGTGCGCGCGCGTATGTGTGCTTACGTGCGTGTGTGTGTGTTTTTGTGTGGTTGTGTACAAACTATAGGCCAGACTAAGAGCTATCTCCATGCTGACATCTACTCAAGTCTCCTGATCATGCCTGTCCCATGCGCTAACCTGTCTATCTTAGGTATACTGTCATGTCACTCTTTCTATCACGCTGTGGGCAGTGCTGTTCTCCAGTCTCACATTAACTCTTGCTATGCCGAACGTACTCGCAGTACCGTTCCCTCCACTCTTAATCCAACATAATTGCATTACAATATTTTTTACAGCTACCCTTTCTCCTTCTTCAAGCCTATGACTTTATAAATTCAGACAGTCTGGAGGCCTGACAATTCTACCAGATCTCGTTCTGGTCACATCTGGAGGGTTGCAGGCCCAGTTGTTTTGGGCCAGCTTTATTGGTTTGGAGTTGAAAAATCAGAATATCCTTTCTATCTGGCACATTTTTTTAATCATTCATGGGATTTGGCAGGCGGCTGGCTAGGCCAGTGTTTATTACCCATCACCAATTGCCCTTGATAAGGTGGTGCTGAGCTGCTTTACTGAACCGCTGCAATGGATGTGATGTAGGTACACCCACTTGACTGTGTCTACCTGATTAACTTAGAAGTATGATAGGAGGTTCTTCTGAACAGATGAGGAGGAGAATCATGTTCCGGCGGATTGTACCTTCTGGAGTATGTAACAGGTATGATCTTGCTTGATCATCACCTCCCCAGTCTATGATGCCCGCTCTTTCAAGGTGCCTGGTCCAAACCTTGTCACTTCTGTTTAACTAGAGCAGGTTCTTGGTGCAGTATCTCCGACTGCAGGCAGAACAGTGCATTCTCGGTCCTGAACTTCCTTCTGATCCCTGACTGGCAGAATAACATAGAGATCCAACCTGCCAGGGTTTCGGTCTCCTTACCAAAGGAAGGGCAGCTTTCCTTCACAGAAAGGACAATGTATCTTCATTAGACTGGTTCATGGGAGGAGATGATTGTGTGTGAGGAGGGACTGTTTAAGCTAGGCCTGTACTCAGGTGACCGGCCTGCTTTGAAAACTTTATTTTCAGTAAGATTTGAATCTCAGAACACTCCAGCTTAGAGAATCACGGGAAACACCAGAGTCAGGAGCTGCGACAAGAGCTCCATCATCTCAGTGCTGACCAGTAGCTCCATTCAAGATCCATCTGCCAACTATATAACTGCAGCAGCTTTAACAAAGACTTTTCCAGCTTCCACTACCTCAACTGCTGGTAACATACTTAGCATCAAATCGCTCCTGATTAAGAATTTACTGGCAGATCACAGAGTCACAGTAGCATAAGGTGTCGACAGGGGTGCTTCAGAGTCGCCTGAGTTCTGGATCGATGTGATATCGTCCTGTGATAACGCTGTAAATGTAAATTATTCAGCACCGGGCAGAGATGACAATAACCTCACGCACTATCCTTATTACAGCTCTGGTTTGGAAGGTGGGGGCACGATTTAAGTTTCTAACTTTTCACAAAGATACGGCGACACTTCATCTCCGGCCGCCATCTTATTCTTGCTCCACCAGCTCTATGTTTATTCATCTGCCAAAGTGATTTTTACTGACGTGACCCCAGAATTTTATCTGCTTTCATTTTATGAAGGAGCACAGTTTGATGTTGAACTGAATGAGTCACAGGCATCAACCAATATTCTCTGGGTTATCCGCTTCCCACTCCACAGGACCCAGCCATTTCCAGTGTCACGGGGCGAATGGATAAAATGAAAAGCAAACATCTCTGCATCAACCTCTCTGTCTCTTCTCCAGGTCTCTCTCCCTCGATATCCCTCTATCTCTCTCTTTCCATTTTTCTCCCTCTGGCTCTCTATGTATCTCTCCCTCTCAACCCCCAACATCCCCGCCCCCCTTCAACCCGTCCCCCTCTCTCTCTCTCACACACGCACACATACGCACACGTACACGCGCACACACGCACACACACGTACACGCGCACACACGCAGACACACGTACATGCGCACACACGCACACACACGCAAACACAAACGCACACTGATGCTAACACACTTTCTTCCTATTCTGGCCCAAACGAATTGAAAGGAAATATTTTCAGGAAAGCCACAGTGACGGCCTTTAAAGAGATTGTTTGGGTGAAGTCGTGGTTCCTTGCCACGATTAGGAAAGGATGGCCAGACAAAACCAAAGGTTTTCGATGAGGAAATATGTATCGAGCAAATTGAAAGAAGTAAAGGCTGTCAGATTGTTTTCTTTTATTCCTTCACGTGATGAGGGCTTGCTGGCTGGGCCAGCCTATATTGCCCATCCTAATTGTCCTTGAGAAGTTGATGGTGTGCTGCCTTCTTGAACCGCCGCACTTCCTGTGGTGTAGGTACACCCACAGTTCTGTTAGGGAGGGGGGTTCCAGGGTTTTGACCACGTGACAGTCAAGGAACGGCGATATATTTCCAAGTCAGGATGGTGAGTGACTTGGACTGGAACGACCTAGTGGTGGTGTTCCCATTTATCTGTTGCCCTTGTCCTTCCAGGTGGTAGTGGTCGTGGGTTTGGAAGGTGCTGCCTAAGAAGCCTTGGTGAATCCCCACAGTGCATCCTGTAGATGGTAGACACTGCTTCTACCGTCCGTCAGTGGTGGAGGGAGTGAATGATTGTGCGTGGGGTGCCACTCAAGCGGGCTGCGTGGAACTGGACCGTATCAAATTACTTGAGTGTTTTGGGAGATGCACTCATCCAGGCAAGTGGGGAGTATCCCATCACACTCCTGATTTGTGCCTTGTAGATTACAGACAGGCTCTCAGGAGTCAGGGGAGTGAGTTACTCGTCGCGGGATCCATAGCCTCTGACCTGCTCTTGTAGCCACAGCATTTATATAGCTAGTCCAGTTCAGTTTCTGGTCAATGTTAACCCCCAGAATGTTGATTGTGGGGATTCAGTGAAGTGCAGTCGGACGTCAAGGGGCGATGGTTAGATTATCTCTTGATGGAGATTATCATTGCCTGTCACTTGTGTGCTGTAAATGTTACTTGCCACTTGTCAGCCCAAGCCTGGATATTGTCCAGGTCTTGTTGCATTTGGCCATGGACTGCTTCAGTATCCGAGGAGTTGTGAATGGTGCTGAACAGTTTGCAATCATCAGCGAACATCCCCACTTCTGACCACATCTTGGACGGAAGATCATTGATGAAGCAGCTGATGATGGTTCGGCCGAGTACACGACCCTGAGGACACCACACCGCAAGTGAGAACCATGGAAAATAATAGAAAATTCATTGGGGAAGTGAAGAATAAATACAGGTAGAAAAGAGAGACTGGGAGAATAGACTAGCAGATTTTTTTTTTGCTTTATGGATATAAATATAAAAGGTTGCGAAAACAGGAACGGGCCGAATAGGGACTAAAACGGAATTTCGCGCCTGGAGCCAGAGGACTTATATTGTGTTTGCCAAGAAAGAAAAACACTGCCAAAGGCAGAGTGAAACACGAGATGGTTGTGAAATTGGGTGGACGACAATGGTAGATAGAGGAGGCATTATAAACCTGGTTTTAATTAAATGTTGATAATTCACCAGGATTGGTTCAGGGGCACGGTGTTGAGGAACGTAAGTTTGGAAATTGCGGAGGGCAGTGGGCCACAAATTTCCAATCCTGCTTAGTTTTAACGGACGATGCTAGAGGATTGTAGAATTGCAAATGGTATACCATTGTTCACAAAATGTAGCTAATTATTTGTAAACCACACACGCACCAGTTTAACCTCAAGTGGTGGAAGAGCTTTTGGAAACGATATCCAGAGACAAAATGTATTACCACATGGATAAGTGCGGATTCATTCAGGAAAACATGTCTGGATGTGTTAAAAGCAGTTAGCGTTCAGTTAACTTGATTGTTTTGGGATGAAGACTGTCAGTGGAGCATGGGCACCAAGTCAGCTGAATGATAGGAAACCAAGAGCCGTGGTGAATTGCTCTATAATGGGATTCTCCAGCCATCAGCAGAGTCATCAATGCTGTTTTTCGTCAACATAGGACCGAGGCGTCAACGTGGAGGGCACCATTTCAAAACTTGTGGATGACACAAAACTCAGAAGTGTTGTCAAATTCAGAGGAGGATAATGATAAACTTCCAGAGGACAGAGGCAGGGTGATGGAACAGATGGCATGAAGTGAAATTTAACGCGGAGAAGAGTGAAGTTGTACATTTCGTCAGGGA
Organism: Cetorhinus maximus; assembly: GCF_964194155.1. Classification (NCBI taxonomy): domain Eukaryota; kingdom Metazoa; phylum Chordata; class Chondrichthyes; order Lamniformes; family Cetorhinidae; genus Cetorhinus; species Cetorhinus maximus. Next base: position 255,096 of record NW_027596139.1, on the reverse strand, counting down.
GGGCGAGGAATGACGATATAAGGTACACTAGTCATTGCTAAATGAGATGCAAGAGCCGAGGGGGCGGGAGAAATGTCTTGAAGTTGGCAGCGCATGTCGGGAAATTAGTTAAATTACTGACCGCGATTCAGCGCAAAATCAAGTGGGTCACCGACTGTGCGGTGAATTTTCAGTTCACTCCCAGCATTCGGCGGAGTTGCAAGGAGAGGGAACTGGAAGATCTTTCTACCTGGCTTTCATTCAGAGATTTGTTATGTTTATAGCAAATATGGTAACAACTAACCAGAAAGAAAAATAATCCAACTGCAGTTGTCATTTATGCGTTGATCTCAGTGCCAGCTTGTGGCAGCACCGCTTGACAGAAGAGAAGACAACACTGTGGAGAGTTCTCACTGCTTTCCGCTAGTATTTGCGCTGCGCTGAGTGTTCTTCATAAGAAGTGAAACCGAGTTAAATTTAATTCAAAAACGTTATACGGCGAAAGCGTTGGTTTCTCAGTTAGTGAATTATGTGTCGCCGACAAATATCTGAGCTATGACGTACATTTTGCAATATCGGCGTTTTGTTTCATTCGGACGTGGTTTAAAGCAATTCGCAATAAATTATTACCCTGTTGTACGACGCTTGTAAAGCACATAGAAGCAAATGATTTTAGTGCCTCCAGCTGAACAGTCGATGTAGAGACAGACATTAAGCATGTGGAGAGTACACAAAGAGCTTATCCAGTGAGCAATGGGCGTATTTTCTAGGTGGTGAGAAACAGGGGACCGTAGAGAAGCAAAAGGATTTCGTTCTACAGGTGCAGGGCTCACTAATCGCCAGTGCACATGCACAAACAATCATTTTAAGATCTGGACTTCCAGGCTGTCATATCCGAGGTGCCACTCATTCCAACAGATAGTTAGACAACTGTCTTAAATCTGCAGCTACGCAGATCTATGTAACAGACGGAGTGGCATAAAAGCTACAAGCGAGTTTTGTAATGCAATATTGTGAATTGCATCCCACTATTTTGCTGTGAACATGATTCTGGGGCTGCAAACGCATTAGGAATTCTTTATCTGTGATGGTGCTGCATGACGGTGCGAATTGAGGATTCTCAGGATGGTGCAATTGAAGCAGGAGATCAGTCAAAAAGTTCGTGAATTATTGAGAAGTTGTGAAATACATAATACACCTGTCCCTATTTCTCATGTTCCTCCAGACGCTACTCAGAGGAAGCAGCAGGATTACATTGACCCTGGAGTGGAAGCAGTGCTGATTCCGGAGTTTAGTAGGTCACTTTAGAAGTTCAGTTTTGATAATTCTAGATTTGTATAAGTATAGGATGGGTAAAGCACAGAAGGTGCCTGTCCGTTCTGTGCTGCTTCTCTGAAGGAGACGATCACCTAGTGTCAATCCCTCGAAGTTTCCTGCAACTTTCTTTCGTTTGCAGGGCTTCTACCTGTTTCTAATCTCTTGAGAAAAGAAGAATGAAGGGTGGTTTGATCGAGGTTTCTATCTTGTTAGAATCTAGTGTGAGATTAAATGGGGAGAAGCTGCTTCCACCGGCGTTAAGAATGGGGTTGAATCAGAACATATTGTTGGCACTGATTCACAGGGATAGCGTCTCTGCAAACCAAGGGAAAAGCCTGGAAGAACCTTTCACACTTAGAGTAGCTGGAAATCTGCAAATAATTCCTAAAAATCATCGAGAACGCCACAATTTCGAGAAGAAAGTTTTTTTTTGTTGCAAATCGAAGAAACTTATACGTCTCTTCTGTTCTCTTGAATAATTCAGCATACTTTGCTCTTTTTTCCCGACACTTCAATGAGTCTGTGCCCTTTGTCCCAAAAGGATGCATTTGGATAAGGACTGGAGCCATGGACCTTCAGATTAAATGTCTGATGCTGTACCGATTCGGCTATCCGGCCTCCATTGAGCATGTTTCCCATAGCAGCCTTCACTGTCTAACAAGAGTCATTACAGCGTCTATTTTTTCCATTCCCTTCTTTGTATTTCACCCCCTACAACGCGTTTCCCTCACAGACAGACCGGCAGCGTCACTTTGGCTTCATTTCACAAACCTTCCAACTTGCATCAACTATTCACTCCTAACCAGTGGATGAGATGTGATGATTGCTGTTATCCTGGTCTGTGCATTAGACCTTCAAAGGTTTGAAGAGTGTATTCATTTCAGGGAGCTATTAAGTTGCAGAAATTGAAGGGGGAAGCACTAAAGTCACAGGGATGGATTTCACGAGTGGGTAAATGATTTGTAATGGTGTTTGATGTGGGAAAGTGTAATACCATCCCCTTGAAATCAAGACAGCTCATTAGGAGTAACGTTTAAATAGTGTGAAGCACTAAGTGTAGGTGTCTAAATCGATCTGCAAGCCCGAGAGCATTGATTAAAACGATTCACCATGCACCCCTCCCCACTCTTTCCTGCATAACGTGCGGTAACATAGACCAGTCAACATCTTCCCTTGCTCTGCTAAACCCGGAATAAATCAAAGTGCTTCCTTAAGTAAACACCTCCAAAGGTAATATTGGTCCATTCGGGCTTCTTAATATTGGCACGTAAACCCAAATGCTTTTTTCGGGCTTTGTTACGTTGATGTAAACTTCATAACATCTGCCTCCAGTTGATGTCTTGCTGGGTTTTACTGATTTAGTTTTGTCACGTTTCTATCTTTATTCCTTCATGTTACTTTCGGACGGTTGCAATGCAGCCATTCACAGCCCCATCTGGACATATCCTTTGTTTCTTTACCATGCTCATTACAACTCTCTATGGATTTTACATCAAAAAACCTTTTCCCTCCTTCCCTCCACCCTCACAGACATTCGCTTTGTACATCCCGCCCCTTCCTCCTCTCCACAGGATTAACATTTAATATATTTATATCTTTCTTCACTTCTGATGAAAAGTCATCGACCTGCACAGTTCACTCTGTTGCCTCCACAGGTGCTCCCTGACCGCTTGAGTATTCCCAGGATTATTTTTTAATATTCCCAGCAATTACGTTGCATTGCTTTACTGTCTGAAAAGTTGGTGGAATCAGATTCAATCTGAATTTAAAGGGAACTAATTTACAGGGTGACGTGGGAAGCTTGATTGTGGAACTAAATTGACAGTTCATTCCAAGAACGGGCACAGAGTAGATGTGCCGACAGGCCTCCTTCTGAGCTGCAGGATTTGATGAATCACGTCTTTAATTTCTGCGTTGACCGGGAGATTAGAAAATGGCTGAAGACGTGAAGGTGATGACCGAATGGTTACAGGTAATTGTCTGATGTTGTGTGCCGAACATGTAATACATGTAAGAGGATTTCAAGCACAGCACAAGTCTATAAATTGCTACTATATTAACTCCTAAAACCCCTAATTAACCTCGCTTTCACTTACACTCCCGTTAAGGAAACAATAAAAACAAATATATTTAAACAGACCCCAACAAGTCCACACAATACCCTGGGCAGAAGTATTCAAAGTGGCTATTCCAAGCTTCGGTCTGTGTAGACAGCAGGCTTAATGCACAAATACTGAAGGCTGTTTGCACTTCCCGTCGACCTTAGAATGCCTTCCCTGCCATCGTTCTCCTTTATAAATGTTTGTCTTTTTTAATGTAATCCCCATTGTTCCCATAAGTCTTTGAAACTTACCTTTCTCATAATATGAATCATATTGCTAATCATAGTGCTAATATTATCAGGAAAATTTGGAAAAATAAACATGCTGATTGCTTGCCTTCTCCGGCTAGGTGCAACATTCAACCATCTCTTTGAAATTAAAACTATTGTGATTTACCTAAAACTGCAAATTCTGCTCACCTCACATTCTAAGACTTCAGCCATGTTTTCCCATTTAGCATTTCAAACCTAGATTCAGCTGATGAGTCAAAGACTCCAGACCAGCTGCCCCCAATTCAATTACATCCCACAAACACTCAGAGAAACTAATCAAATCCCACTATGTCCTACATTTACAATAAATCACAATAATGTTACGAGAATTATTGTACGTTCGTGACATCTGGAATTCCCTCCCTTAAGCTCTGTCCCACTTTACCTCTCTCTTCTTCTTTCAAACACTCGTTCAAATCTACCCATTTGGCCAGACAGTTCGTCATTTTCCTAAATACCTCCTTGTGAAACTTCGTTTTAAATGTTGATATATAACGCTCCTTTCAAGCACATTGGCGAGGGGAGGGGTGGGGAGTTTGTGAAATGCAATAGATACATAGAAGATTCTGCTGTGTTGTTCAGTTGAGCGGGCTTCAAAATTAATTTGTGTGGATCCGTTCAAAGTTAATATATCCCTCCGGTCAGAGCTCGGGTTATGGAATATTGATGAGGGTCACTGCTGAATCTGGGATGACGAGTTTTATCTAACGTTGGTTCCCATTTTTAGCAGCAGAAACCACAGGATATCCACGTTCATCATGCCGGAACTCCACCATCGATTTGTAATTTGGTAATTTCCATGAGGTGACCAGGACTGCACACAGTTCTCAAATTGTGGCCTAACTAATGATTCATACAGCTCCACCATAACCTCCCTGCAAGTATATTTAAGCCTCGTCTAATAAACGAAATGATTCTACTTGACTTCTTAAACACCTCATCGGCCTTTCATGTAACATTCGGGAATCTGTGGAGATTCGCTCCAATGTCCATCACTTCCTCGAAACCTCCCAATCCTCTCTTCATTAATTGTGTATTCCCTGCCACCTGTTTGAGTTCCCCAGCTTCATTACATCGCTCTCCCCGGGTTGAATTCCATTTGGCATTTTTCTGACCATCTAACCAGTCAATTGATATATCTTTGCTATCAAACCTCCTCACTATCAAACACAGCCACTTTTCTCGTTGCCTAAAAACTTCATGAAGATTCCCCCTATATATATTTCCAAATAGTTAATATGTGCCATGAAAAGCGCTGCTAAATATACATGTGGCTTTTTTTTTTCAGGGGAGAAATCTGGTTGGTGCAAATCCATCTCCCAAATACCCTTAACGCTGATGTTTTCAGGATTCACGTCGATTCTCGGGCGCTGTTTTAAATGTAAGTTCTCCATTGGCTCTGCCATACAGCCCGATAAACAAATACCAATGATCTTTGCAGCAAAACAGTGCAACGGATTTGAAACCTTTGCATTATAACCACTCACCGTTCATTGGTGACACATAACCTCCTGGGCTCAGAAATCAATGCCGCCCCCGTCTAATTCCAACCAATCCCGAACGCTTCGTTATGAAGACAGCCAGAAGAGGGTAAACCCGAGGCAAAACAAGATTGAGCTCCCCCAAAACTGTTGTTCAGCGGCTTGTGAAGCGGCGCTGCTGTATGACTGTTAATCAGGTAAATACATCAATCACAGCGGCAGTTGGCCTGTTACTTACCGCTTTCCCAACTTGCTCTGATCGCCTCAAGTCATTGATTGAGGGCCAGGCGGAAATATATTTTGTTCCCTGACATTGCAACTCCCGCGAATGATAGCATCAAATGTAAATTTCAACAGGCACTCGGTAATTTCTCGTTGAAGCCCCCGCCTTGAGTTTGCCCGATTGTGAGCAACTTCCTTCCAATTCGCCATGAAATCCACACGCTTCAATTCCTACATCCTAGAGATACTGCAACATTTCCACACTATTTTTACTTCAGTGTTTGAAGTGCTTATGTATTTTATATAATTTAGCATCGTTCCGAAGGCAATTGTGAATGAGCAACTTGCACTGGTCATGCGCGACATGCCCACACCCCATGAAATAAATAGAAAAGAGATTGCATAGATACCGGCCTATTGACGGGAGATTTTGCAGTTTAAGGTTTGCTTTGAGCAGATTATTTTCATCATTGACAAGAAGGAGAAGGTATCTGTTGCTGAACAGCTTTGTGAAGATCGGATCATTCAGCAGCTCTGGGAGAAACATACACTCACAGCTCGCTGGTAACCTGAACTTTCAACTGGGCAAATCCGGGAGTTCCAGCCTGTGCGCGATCAATCAGCGAGGAAGATTGCGGAATCCTCCACTCACTGCCCGTTGAATTTGAAAACCAGATACTAGGGAAACTTCACCAGGTGGCCGGTTAGCTCAGATGGTTAGATCGTGGTGCTAATAACGCCAAAGTCGCGGGTTCGAACCCCGTTCGGGCCAACGTAATTTATTCGAGTTAGAAGTAATTAAAGCCCGGACCCGGTTCAGTTGTTATTCCTCCGCTGTCACATGGAAAGAGCGTTTCGAAAAGTTCTGCTGCAGCGTTGCAGGCTGTGTTTTTTTTTCCATCCATGCTTCTTCCTTCTGGAACATTTCTGCCTCTAGTTCTGACAAATCCGTCCTTCTTTTAACAATTCTGTGCCACAAATTTGTTCGCGACAAGACAGCAAAGCTTTGCTACTGTACAACGGATCACTTGCAAACGACGCTCTGCTCAGCATCTCTGGGGCAAATATATCCTTACAGCTCCCTGGTAACCTGAAGCTTTGTCTGGGCAAATACGAGAGTTCCAGCCTGTGCGGAATTTGTCAGGTAAGGAAGAATGCTGAATTCTCCACTCACTGTTAGACTGAATTTGAAAAACATTTGATCAAACTAGGAACGTGCTGCTTGGCGACCAGTTAGCTCCGAGATAAAGGCAAAATGCTGCGGATGCTGGAAATCTGAAACAGAAACAGAAAATGCTGGAAAAATCTCTTCAGAGTCATACGGACTCGAAATGTTAACTCTGTCTTTCCCTCCACAGATGTTGTCAGACTTGCTGAGTTTTTCCAGCACTTACTGTTTTGATCAGTCAGCTTCAATGGTTAGAGGATGATGCTAATAGCGTTAAAGCTCACGGGTTCCATCCCCATTGAACAATGGGACATGGGAAATGTGTGGTAATTCTGTCCCTATTCCAGTTCAGTTGCAGTCCTTCTACTGTTCCATAGTTCGAGGTTCAGTTGTAATTCCTATACTGTCACATCGGAATGGGATTTCGAATCGGACCGTGTTCTCCTGCCGCATCGCAGGTTGAGCCTTTTTCTCTTCCACACTTCTTGCCTTTGGAAAATTGCTGCCTCTTGTCCTGACAAATCTGTCCTTTTTCACACTTCTGTGCAATAAACCGGTCAGCATCATGGCAACAAATATTTTCTCCTGTACAGAGAAACACTTGCAGACGAGCAGTGACATCGCTGTTAACTGTGCCCATGCCTGCCGTTCACTGCAATGCTGCAGGCAAATTACCTCGAGCCAATTTGCAAGTGTCAGTGCAACCAATCGTACTAGCCTACCATAAAGTGATTGCATTGAAGCTATCAACAGCTCTCTACACGACAACAATAACTCGCTTCACAACAATTTCACGCAAATACTGCATCTGTCAGCAAAGTCTATCCATTATCAAATTTCTCAACAGTCAGTCAGCTGCTGGCGAGGCCAAAAAAACATTTTCTGCTTCGAGATATCTTTTAAAAAAGCAGCACAATATACTCCTAATGTGTTGTTAATTATTCTCAAACATGACCGGAACGAAGTAAAATACTGAACCGCGCCAAGTCTACTTCATTGCTGAGCGACTTGTAAGCGACGGATAAACTAGGTCCCTGAGAAGCCATTGTTTTCCCGTCTAACTTGTCGTAATTCCAATCTCTCTCAGACATTCTAGTGACGAAGACACCCAGCAGAGGGCAAACCCAACGCAAAATTACTGTGAGCTCTCCCCACGGTTTAGTAGCTTTGCTATATGACTGTTACTGGGATAGATTTTTAAATCACCGAGGGCAGTCGGCCTGTTATTTGTTCTCTTATTTACTGGTTCCGCAACTTGCTCCAATCGCCTAAAGCCCTGACTGAGAGCCAGGTGGAAATATCTTTTAGTTTCCTGCACTTGCAACTTCCCCGGCTTTTACTACCAAATTTAAAATTCAACAGGCATTCGGTCATTTCTCGCTAAAGAACCGCTCATAATTCGTAAAAACTGTGATCGTTTTACTTCTCATTCGCAATTCAGTTCCAATTCCAAGCTTCACTTGCATCATCCTGAGGACAGGGCAACATCTCAAAACTAATTTTACTTCAATGTTTGAAGTATTTTCACTTTGTAAAGTTAGCAATCCTTCTCAAGGCAATTTCGGATGAGCAACTTATACTGGTCGTGGAGGCATATCCATATCTCATATAATAAATAGAAAAAGAGAGTTTGGATAAGATATCAGCCTGTTGATGGCGAGAAGGTGTTCAGCTTGAGGTTTGCTTTCGGCGGAATATTTTGAACATTCAGAAGGGGAGCGTTGAAGTTGCTGATCAGCTTTGTGAACATCGGAACAATAAGGCAGCTCTGGGGAAAACTCATTCCCTTCCAAATCCCTGGTAACCTGAAGCTTTCAATTTACAAAGACGATAGTTCCAATGGTCCAGCTGGTGCGCGGTCAGTCAGCAAGGACTGAGTGTCGATGGTCCTTGGGTCGTTCTTCGGTACCATTCCAGACACAGAATCCGAGTGACCCCCGCCCCCCTGCTGCCTTGATACTGTCTCAAAGAAGTGTACAGGAAGGATATTGAGCGTATATTGTTTTCATGCTTTGAAAAAGTGTCTGCATGTATGACAGGAAAGAATCAAGGCGCATAATACTCAGTCGAAACACATCTGAACATTCCCTCTACATACTGTGATATTTATCTGGCTCTCTCTATCACTGATCTCGTTTCCCTCTTTCTTACGGCGAACCTGTTGACAATCATGATTCTCGCCAGAAGAAACTGCGGCCTTTTCAAATTTATCTGTCTATATGGTGTCTGGAAACAGCAGATCTACTGATCATGTTCTACATATATTAGAATATCAAACTTTCAGCAAAGTCTTTACACGTTCATTCCTCTCCAACACTGTCATTGTTATGGCAGCACCAAACTTTAAATTGAACAGGCACTCCGTCATTTCGCGCTGAAGCACCCGTCATAAGTTGGCACTGAAGTGGCCGCCTTACATCTCATTCGCAATTTAGCTCCATTTCCAATCTTCAATTGTCACTGTCATGGCCAGAATTTTAAAGCAAAGTATGTCACTGTGAAAACTGCTACAGTGACCATAACAGTGGTCTCTGTGCTGATCTATTGGGAGAATTTGCCATTTTGATTTGCTCAGGAACACAAATGTTCATTTCTCAGCAACTGAACAAACTGCAAAAACGGGTGATCAACAAACTGATCATTAACAATCTTCACTTGGGTTCCCGCCCTGGCGTGGACTTTGTTTCCATCGTCTTCCGGGGTAGTGGACTTTTCCCATGTTTTCAGGTGAAGTTCCAGGCAGCAGAATTTTGGATGAGCACAGGTATGTGTGGTGTGGAAGATGGGAGGCCGGCCAGGTGAACACTGGAATAGTCAAGCCAAGAGTGAACAAAGACATGGGTGAGGGTTTCAGCAGCAGATAAGCTGAGGCAGGGCCGCAATTGGCCGATGTTCAGGATGTTCAAGTACTGAGTGTTCATCTGATAACAGCCTGTCAGTCTGTCTATTATCATGTAGTTATATCAGAGATATTAGGTGTAAAATGGATACAGCGTCAGCCACTATTGTTCAATATTAGGATTGTTACTGTGTCTGTATCTCTGGAACATTATGTCGCTGCGGGACTTTTCACATTTCACTGCAATCAGAAGCTGAACAAAATTTCCCAGACTGTGGCCAAGGACTGAGACCCTTTAAAGCTGACATTAGCCCCTTTAGCTCGTCCAATTGGGATAATTCCCTGTAGGATATTTGCTGTTCATGAACCATTAATATCAATAATTCCTGTCACTGGGTTCACTGAGAGGGATGAAGAGTCAGTGAACAGACCGGAGTGTCACAGTTGTTCTGTTCCTGACTCTCCCCCTCCCGGTCTTTTAGTGAGGACTCGGTCTCTCAGGGAATGTGTTGTCTCCAATTCCGCCCGATTTCCGTCTTTTAACACTGAGAGAACTGACAGCTGTCAGTAACTCCAGTATCGGGATCCTGGTGAGTTCATTGTGGTTCAGTGTTTAGACAACACAATAACAAACAAGGTTCACAGAACATATCATAACTCAGATTCAGGAGGGGATCAGATACGTGGGCAATCTGCGCTCTCTACCTTCTGATTCAGGTTCCTGAACGTTGCGGAAAAATAAATGATAATTCTGGAATTGTTGATGTTGTGGTCGTATTAGATGAGGCATTTTACTTCCCTGTGTCGTGCAAGGTTATCAGAAGATTGTAGGTTGGAGTCCTGCAATTTGTCCTATGTTCTTTTGACGCAGATAAATTGTCGTGTACAGAGGTTCTCGCACACTTAGTGTGTAGAATTCTTTTTTCTAATTCCCTCGGTAAAAACCCTGACTTTAACTCCTTGACGGTGGCATTGGGTCCGAGATTCCCAGTCAGCGGGAATAGTTTTGGGCTGATCTTACTTGTTCAAATTTACAAAAAAATGCATCGAATGCCTCCTGCAATCATGGGGAAGGATCTCGGTAAAGGGACGGTCAGTGCGTTAAATGTAGGGGCTGAGCTCTGGTTTGATGTCGGGAATTGAAGAGGGTTAGGAGTGAGTTCAAAAGACAAACAGATTTGCAGAGGAAGAAAACGGAAAGATTGGCGACGAGGAAGAAAGAGGAATATGAACGGTCTTCGCCATCTTTCAAATTTTATTCAATGAAAAATCAAAAGAGAAAATAATCTCTGTGCCAAGGAGCTGCTGATAGTGCGGAGAACAGAAAATAGAGCTGGAATTAGGAGAATCATCGTGTTCACTGAGGGAGAGGAGATGGGATAAGAAAAGAAAAGTTGCGAGGGGGCGGGGATGAATGGCTGGATCCTGAATAGCTGCCGTCCAAAAACAATGGAAATAAAGGGAAAAAATAAGTTTAATAAATTAATAAAATGGTGGCAGATGTTATAATGTAAATTACTCTATCATGTTACAGTCACTGTTTACAAGATACTCGTTGACTGTCAGATTATTAATGAATTCTGCCTCGTTAGTCATTACTAAACCGAGTGTGGCCGGCTCCTCTCGGTTTTAAAATACCTTTTTTCAGCAACCTGTCCTGGCTTCAAGCTACCAATTCACTGATTTCACTAAAATTCCGATTCAGCCCAGTTTTAGTGAAAGAGCCAGAGTCGGGTGTTCGGACACATAGGGAACTGTCGGCTGACTGTTGGTGTGAAGGGCCTTTCCTCTCAAGGAACTTTAATATTCCAGGATCTCTAAAAACTACCGCTGTTCCTAAATTTCTGAGACGAAATCTGCACTCTCCCCTGTATATAAAACAATGCCCAAGACATTTCCAATTTCCTCTTATGAAGGACAACGCCTACTCCCCTACGGGGAATTGAACCCCGGTCTCCCGCGTGACAGGTGGGGACACTGACGACTATACTAACGAGGAACTGCTAAACTTAAACACAGAGTAGAAAAACCTGGGGTTAACTTCACTCAGTAACAAATGAAAATGCTGAAGTGGCAAAATGTGGGACTGGAGGGGGCTTCCATCAGTTGTTTCCGAGACTTCTGATTGAAGTCGCTGTTGTTCAATTGCTGTCAGGAACTTATAATGCTTAATAACCCACAAATTGATATTTGAAGAATGAAAGAAATTAAATTGTCCTCCGATCAGCACATTCATATCGTGAAGAATTCATCTTTTCTGTAGTGTCTCGGTTTACAAATGGGAAAATCTGACCGCCAGTGAGATCCGCGGATGTAATACTCACACCAAACTTCCAGGGAAGTTGTCAATATGGGGAATTGTCGGTGAATACGCGGCACAGGCCTATGCTCAATAATGCGCACGACTGAGGAAAAAATGTAAATTCTGCACCTGCAGTGAAAGTCTAGGAGAGTTCGGAGACAATGAAAATATCATCAATTCAGGTTATCTGTTGTGTGGCAAATGCTGGCAAAATAACACTCCTTCTGACCCCATTTTGGGACTTTTAATAATGATAGGGATTTATTTTTCCTCTTGAAACATTTCCCGACCAGGAACCCAATGAGGGGGAAAAAAAAACAAATGTTAAAATGAAAGGTGAGTATATTTATGTTCACCCTGCAGTGATGGGGGAATTCCCCCCGCCCCCTGTCATTATTGTGTCCAGCCTCCTGCTGGGCCGCCGTCTTGCATTTGTGCAGCAGCTGTTTATTATTCGGTTCAGCTCCGTCTCTCCCGTCACTGGCTCTCCATCCTGTCGATGGTGCTGTCTCATGAACTCCGAGAAGGTAACGCATTCGCTTATTAAAATCACAAGACAGAGGCTCTTTGAGTGAAACATTTGGACCCAGGCCAAGTGTTTAGTTCACCACCCAGCAGATCCTTGGAATTACATGCAATGCATTCACTTGCTTTATAAATGCCTGGTTACTGGTTGATATATGCACTCATCCTTGACTGTCTCAATGGCCTTTAAGGGTGAAGGCTTCCTCCCGCCTGCTGTAGAAGCTGCGCCCCTGCAGCTTGAGTTGTGCAGGACATCACTAGTGAAGATTGCATGCGCCAGGCGGCTTATAACCAGGTTTCTCTTTTCTACATTTTTCAGAGTCTCCAATTTTTCCGGTGCTACAAAACACATTTGACGATGTTGCAGTTCCACCTTCTCGTGCCCAGGGTTCTGAAAGTTAGGGAATTAATTAGAGACCCTGATAGTCCGATGGCTGCAAATGTGTGTTGCTGCTAAAACTTGATGGGATGTGAAAACTAGACAATGTGCTTTCATTTCCTGAGTGAATTGTACTTGTGTCAAATCTCCTTTCCCACTCCCATTCCTCAATCCTGCCTCCAGCAGGTATCCTTTGTGTGAAAATGGATTCTTGAGGGCCCTGTAACTTTGTAATTTCGGCATTCATGTGTGGTTGATTGGCAGTTACCCCCTGAGGTCTGCATAATGCTGGGAATAACTGCTGGTCTGTTTGTAAAATATTTTTAAAAATGTTTCAATGATGGACATTGAACCATCGTAAAGAGCGAGTCAAAGCCTGATCGCTGCGATTTCTCATTTAAATTCCCAAACCGGAGACAAGAATCATTCATTGGCATCGATCAACCTCAAAGCTTCGAGGCTGAACTAGACAGGCCACTATATGCCTTACAGAGCGGGTAGAACAAGGTCTTTCTTCATTCTCTCAAATGTAACATCCCTAACAATGCCGGCATCCCCATCCCTTGAGAAAGGTTAAGAGTCAACCACATTTCTGCAGGTCAGGCTGGGTAAGGACAGCAGGTTTCCATCCCTAAAGGACATTTATGAACCTGATGGTTTTTTTTACAACAACCGATGATAGTCTAATGTGAGTCAGCATTATTTAAATTAGTTTTATATCCCAGAATTTCTTAAATGATTGTAAATTCGATCAGTTGCCGTAGTTGGATTTGAACCTGCGTCCCCTGAGTATTAACCTCCCTGGATTATTAATGCAGTCACATGACCAGAGAAAAAGGCCAGTAAATTAATGTAGGCCCCAGTCTCTCTGTTCCACTGCTTGTGAGCATATTCTCGGGAAAGTCGAGGGTGAGAACATGATTAGACCTCTCAGTTTGACCTAAGTTCACATAATGGAGGGAGGGTTCCACAAACACTCACCCACTTTTCATTTTCAGACCTGCTGTCAATTGCCACTGTCCATGCCCTCCAAGGGACCAAAAATGCCCCGCATGTGATGTAGCTTTCCAGGATTCATAGCTTCAATGTAAAGAGGAAACTCGCAGATTACATTATCTTGCTCTCCAGACAAATCCAAGGGCTATAATTTCAGAAGCCGTGGAGGGGTCCGGGGAACGGGGGCGGGGTGGGGGGGATGATCCACGTGAATTTCACTACATTCAATATCAGGATCTCTATTCACACACATCTGTTTTCAGGCGCCTCAAACAATTCATCATAATGTGCAGGGACCCGGCAATCACACACTGACACACTGTAGAGGAAGCTGCTGATTTGTGGGGTGCAGCATGGGACAGAGAATTCTTACCCAGCTTGTCACACAGAGGACATGCTCGTACCTTGGCCCAGCTGTTCAATTAAGCGCGCGGTCTATCGTTCTCTACACACAGGATAACATTCTCCTGTCTCACGGCTTCCATTTCAGTCTGTCACACTCGCTGTCTCACAACTGGAATGTCTGGATCTGTGTAAAGTGTTATTCGATCTGCGATGCTCGACTGCGCATGTCCATTACCCACCAATGTAAGTTCAGTTGTTACCAAGTGAAGTCCAGCAGAATGTGGCTGTGAAAGCAGCTGGTGAGGGGCTCTGTGTCTTATTGGCCTGATGTGGCTGTTATCATTCTGACTGGGGGTTAAACGTTGAGTCTCAGCATCCTGCTGCCTTTCCTCCTTCCCTCTGGCTGCCTCACTCGGCTCCTTTCCGCTGTCACTGTACAGAGTGTCGGTTTTCACTAATGCTGAGCACTGCTCGGTGCCACTGGTGGAGGATGATACGGTCCTGGTGGGAGATGGTTCCTCCTCCCCTCATCCTCCAGCTTGGCCATTATCCCTGCAAACAGGAATTCACCAAGGCTCCTTAGCCAGCTCCTTTCAAACAAACCACCACGACCATCTAAGAGGACATGTGCAGCAGCGACATGAGACCACCAGCAGCTGAAAGTTTCCCTCCAAGTCACTCAACATCCTGACTTAGAAATATAACACCGTTCCTTCGCTGTCACTGGGTCAAAATCCTGGAACTCCCTTCCTAAAAGTACCGTTGTTGTACTTTACATCACAAGGACTGCGGCGGTTCAATAAGGCAGCTCACCACCACCTTCTCAAGGGCAATTAAAGATGGGCAATAAATGCTGGCCTACCCAGCCAAGCCCACATCCTGTAACTGAATAAATTTAATTATTGGTAATCAATTCCAGGAGTTGCACTTGGAACCAGGGTTTCTGGCTGAGTCCAAAAGACCTCACATCTACTACTTTAGAGGTTCTGTATAAACGCGACTTGATGTAGTTAATAATAACACTATGACTGATGGAAATGCAGTGGTGAAGTGGGGGATTTGAAGGTGTAGGAGCTCTAAGCAAATGAGTTTGTCATATCATCCCTTAATCTACTCTAACCTTCTCTCCCCCTGTATTAATCATTTGATTCCGCAAATATTATTAAACCTATGCTTTGTAGTTAAAACTTTTAGTTCCCGGAAGTATTTTATTTCCAACCATGTGGCGTTGTGAATCGTTGGTCTTTAGCATAGCTGGAATTCAATTGTGCCACAGTTTAATAATTGAATTCAAGCCTATTAAAGCATGACATACAGGAAACGTTCCTTACTTCTGACTGGGGCTTGGAGGGAGGGCGTGAGGCTGCGGGGTGCGGTGGGGCTACCGGTATGCAGCGGGACCACTGCATTTTCAAGATTGAGATCAATAACCTAGACATAGGTGTGCAGGGCATAATTTCAAAATTTGAGGATGGTGCAAGACTGGAAGTATTGTGAACTGTGAGGCGGATAATAATATACTTCAAGAGGGTATAGGTAGGGGAAGTATGGAATGGGAAGACACAAGGCAGGTGAAATTTAATGTACAGAAATGTGAAGTGATACAATGTGGTCAGGTGAACGAGGGGCGGTGACATAAAATGATGGTCCTGATTCTGATTGGATGCAGGAGCAGAGGGACGTGGGTGTACAGGTGCATACATCATTGAAGGTGGCAGGGCAGTTTTAGAAAGCAGTCCTTCGTCCTGAATACTCGGCTTTATAAATCAGGGCATAGAGAACGAAAGGAACTAAGTAATTAAACTTCATAAAATTCTGGTTCAACTTAAACGAAGGTTTTAGAAAGAGTTCAGAAAAGATTTACGAGAATGATTCCAAGGATGGGAGACTTCAATTATGTGGATAAATGGCCAAAGCTGGGGCTGTTCTTCTTCGAGAAGAGAAAGTTGAGAGATTGGTTAGACGATTCGGGTGGAGAAATTATGGTCATGTCTTAAATTGTGTGGAGGTATAAAGCAAATTATTCCCTATTGTATAAAGAACCTGAAAACGTTAACTCTGCTGTCTCTGTTCACAGAAGCTGTCAGGCCCGCGGAGGATTTCCAGCATCCTCTGATTTTATTACAAATATCTGTAAGGACAGCTGTGGCCAGTCTGTATGGTTCAGAGAGAGGGAAGATTCACCCGCCCCCCATCCCCCTCCCATTTCTTCGTCGCTTTACAGAACAAACCCTGGTAGGAGTGAAATACCAGTCATCTTTCGTTTCTGAGGCCTGTTTTGCGGGCAATGATAATTGTGCAAGACGAGTTCACCGATTACGAGCTCGATGCGTCACTGCAGGGTTGACAATGAAAACTATATTGACGCAGAAATTGTTACAGGTGTCACCTCGGATGCTCTAAATCCAGTAACAACTTCTGCAAACGCAAGTTAAATTCGGATGACACTCGCCACTCACAATGGCTTTGGTTTATGGCAGGTAGAATGAAGAAACATCATTTAAATGAAAGAACTAGTGACCGCTCGCTTCTTAAACATAAGGTGTTTTTCCATCTGGTTGCGAGATAAAGAGAGCAGAGTCCTTGAATTAACTGCTGTCAAATGCCAAAAGTGGCTGCTTTACAACAAATTTACCACATTTTAAGTGATTAGTCATGATTGAGACACAGGTGGGTTTTGTGCTCCTGCCCGCTATATCTTCGATAACATTGATTGCTATTGGCAGATTGGTGCATCTTCCCCTTGCATCTGCATTCAAGTGTAACAACCACATTTAGCTCCCCTCTTGAAAGCGACCATTGTCCTTCGTAAGGCAATTGTACTTAGGTGAATTATTACTGTTTTGTTCGCTGTCAACTGGGGAGATACATAATCGATCTATCGCCAATTGGAAGCAGTAATATTCTCCATAGCTTGACTTTTCAATTTGTGACTCCACTTTGTGTTCAGTTATAAGGTGTAAACGTCAATATGAACTGTGCATATTCAAGGATAAAATGGTTCCTGCTGCATTAAGTTTGAGCGAGGAATAGATTTATCTGCCCTATTAGCATTTTTTTCAGTGATATGTCATGACACCCTTTCATTCTCCAAGCGCAGTTACAGCCTAAAAGTTTCTTTTCATTTTCCTTATTTCTTTTTGTTTATGCCCAAGGGTACTTGTGCCATGATACTTGGCCAAAGCATTATAAATGCTCCTAAAGTGAAATAGAGGATTGTAGGCAACATCACTTTCATATAATAGGGGCTTTCCCAATTTTACCCAGAGTGCTGATTAAAATATTAACTCCGGCAATGCAGAACATTACCTTATCATCAGGCGACCGTATTTCGGAAAGAAATAAAACAAAACAAGAAAAAAAATCCTTGGAGGCACTGGATCACCCCCAGCAATGTGTCAGGGATGTTATCACGAATTACTTTGAGTACAGGCCTCCGCAGTAACATTATAGTGTTACAGCTAGAAATGTTAGAATGATTCTCTGCACGGACACAACTATTATTGTTCGTGTAGGGGCTTCCCCAGTGATGCTGCGATACTCGATATCTGAAATTTAAAGGTCATGCTGACCATTGCCTGAAAGGTAAACTCTGATTCACTCTACGCTGATGCTACAAGATCTCCTGAGTATTCCCAGCATTTTCTGTTTGTATTTCAGGACAAAAAAATTTGGAGCAGGGCATACAAATGTTTGAGTGGAGTTTTCATGAATAATGATAGGTTAAAATCAGCACCGATAATTTTCTAACTTTTCCTACTATTATTGTTATAGTAGGTAATGTCTAGTACTATTGACTGACAGCAAAAGCATAAATACACGGACATATCCAGTATTGTTAACGTTCGAGCAATATCATCGCCAGTCATAATAACGCCGAGTCATCACGAGGTATCCACACAGAATACAATAGGTTTAAGTTGTACATTACAGTCTATAACAGGTTTACATTCTGCAATGCCTGAGTCCAGATCGCACCAGAATAATATGAAGCTCCAAGAGACCAACACTCTTCAGGAGGAACGTCCCTTTCAACATTCAAAGGTGGCATGCGCAGAACACATCACCTCTGGGGTTACTTTCCGATCATTCATTTTAATTGACGAAGTTTCTGGAACTGAGCTGGTCAATCTTCCCATTGGCGGACCGGGGTCTCTGACGAGGTAAATTAGCCGCTTGTTTGTTAAGTGACTATAACTAACACGAATTATTAAATGAGCTGATTTCATCAGTCGAACAGGGGTTGGCCTATAAAGGGGGAAACAATTACGGTTCTTAAATACAATCAGAAAACTGAGTGAAATCTCGCATCCTTCTAAAAAAAAATGACCCGGCCAACGATTCTACAAGTAACAGATGTTTACTATCCAATTCTCGCAGCCTTTGGTATTCCCGGTAAGTCAGTGTTGTCTAATAGCTGTTTGATTTCACTGTTAGTGATTATGTAGCTGATTGAAGGAATGTCTCACTGTCGAGTCATTTCACTGCCAGGATAAATTGCTGAATATCAGCGGGAACCCTAGCCGTTCACAGGGCCTGTGAGCCGCGGTAATGCTCAGCAGATCCTCACAGTGAAGGAGAATTAGGCTAATGTCCCGCCCCCACAAAACTAAAGCATGTGTTGCGTAGTGTCAATGGCCATCATCTCATATGTAATGTTGCCCATTCTCTACATTACATTGATAATTCCTAGTACTTCAGCGCCCTCCACCCAGCAGTCGGCGGGAAGTTTTTTTGAGGAATACGAAGCTATTCCTCATTCCTCCCTGGCAGCGAATCTTTCCGGATCCACCGCCTACCGTTCAGTTCCTGAGCGGATCCTTCAGACCGCTTATAAAGAAGCAAAGGCCAACGTTTTGAATAACATTGGATAGTTTATCTTCAGCTGAAGGTTTTATTTGAATTTATTGCGTCCTGTAATGGATTGTAAATTATATTGAATGCCGCTGGCATCGGATACTCTTCCCGAGATTCTCATCTCCAAATAATCAGAAAGAACCGATTGTAAAATTATTTTTAGTGTAACATGGAGCCCAGTGGCAATTTATCAAATTCACTCGGTGTATCACTTGGTAACGGCCCGATGACAGGAAGGTTGTTTGAAAGGAAATATGTATATTATTTGACTGTTGAAATTCAAGAAGATATAAGAATATCCCACTTTCCCTTTACGAAAGTTATATCTGTAACTGGACTGCCTCTGCAAGGTGCTGACGGCTGAGTTGCGCTGGACAGTTCCATGCAGCCTCAATCTAGCGACAGGGACAATGGTCAATGAAAGGGAATCGGGCGATATGTATGCCGGACGGCTGATCCGATTTAGCCAGTTTTACACTGTTGTCCGAAGTCACCATTGGCCCCAGTTGAGGCATCAATGCATTAGGGTCGGTGGTAGTGGGAGGAGTTTGGAGCTACTCTCCGTTACTATTTTCCAGGCTGAATTCGAGTGACCCTTCTCTCAGCATCATGAAAACATCAGACTGAAATTTAGCGGGAGGACGGCAGAGACCCAGTCCCGATACAGTGTTTCTCTACACTGAGGATCAACTCCCTGAAAGAACCGGACTTCCCCTAAGGACCCCGATGGAAGAAGACAATGGACAAAAATTAACTTTTTAAAACATATATTGTAAAAAATCAAACCAAAGTCAAAAAGTTTATAATTAGCTTCTAATTGTATTCAGTAGAAAGTATTGATTATTGTTGAAGTAGCTGATACAACAATGATAAGTCTCACGGATATCTCAGTTAGCCCACAGCACACATATGGCACTGTGTTCAGTCCTAATGTCTCTCACAACTCCATCTTGTTCCAGCAGTGCTCAACCACTGTTCTTAACGTAAGGTCTGATTCTCAAGTGGCCTCCAACAACCACTTGAATCCAATCCAGCTACACGGATATGATTATCGACAACAAGCCTACTTCTGTGTGGCCTGTTTCACTGGGGTCACAACAGTCCTGATAGCGGAGTTTTCCCAGCGGCACTGTCACTCACCATTCAATAGCGCTCTCGTGTACAGTATCATTAGCTCTGTGGCTCATAGCTTTTCTCAGGTTTTAGTATTTTAAGATTGCTCCCATACACAACTTCAACGAGAACCACTGAGCCTTGGCGGCTTCTGCTGAAAAGGAATTGAACTTTTTAGACTCCTGCTTGTTCTGACCACATGGTGAAACCCGATCTCCCAAACTGTTTACACTTCCCAACCAGTTTCCATTCCCTTACCAATTACATGCGCACATTCATTTCTCAGAATTCCGGTGTCCAACGAAGAGATCCCTCCCCCATAAATCTGGTTCCGATCTCTGTTTCAGCGAGGGGCCAATCTCAAAAATACTGCCCTTGAAACTATTTAAACACAATAGAGTGCATATTCGTTTATTTATTTTCGGAGTTTCATCAACACTGGCCAATGTTATAAATTGGACACATGTATATAACGCTGGGTAGAAATGCACAGTAACATTTCCAATAATATTCTGTGGAAGGTATCTGAGTGTCCATGTTACCTACTTTCTCTCCCTTTTTCCCACAGCGAACCTTATGACAATCGTGATTCTCTCCAGAGGAAATTGCGGCCTTTCAAAATGTATTTCTTTCTATATGGTGTCCATGGCAATAGCCGATTTACTGGTCATGCTCAACAATGTTCTTGTGCATAAAATCCTGAGTAAACGTTTTCCACATATAATCCTTTCCTATACACCCATTTGCAAGTTCATAATGTACTCAATTAGTACCAACCTGTATTTGTCGGTGTGGTTTACAGTCTCCTTCACACTTGACCGGTTTGTGTCTATATGTAGCCACAAGCTTAAGACAAGATATTGCACAGTGAGAACTGCGGCTACAGTTCTAACAACAATCTGTGTCCTCTCACTTTTACAGAACATTCCAAACTGGTTTGCATTCGAACCTCAGCGAACAATTAACAATTCTCACTGGGGCTTCTAGCCCAGCCTAGATTTTTATACATCTCCTTTTGGTGTAATATTTATTTGGCTACAAAGCATTTTATTGACATGGATTCCTTTCTCTTTGATATTACTGTTTAATTGTTTGACAGAAAGACAGATTTTAATAGCCAGTCGAGCCCGTAAGGAGCTCCGGGGTCACAGCAGCGAGAATCATAATGATCCGGAAATACAGAACCGAAGGAAATCAATTATATTACTGTTCACTGTATCAGCTACTTTTATACTGTTGTGGCTGACAGCAGTCGTTCGTACGTTAGTCAGTAGTATGCTCATTCATGTACGACCTGATTATGCAGCTCCTGCATACATCGCTACTGAAACCGGATACATGCTCATGTATTTGAGTTCCTGCACAAACACTTTTATTTATGCAGCTACACAAACTAAATTCAGGGAAGAGCTGAAGAATATACTGAAATCTCCATGGACAATAATTTTGTTAATGTTAAAAAAAATGCAAAACGAAACCAACTGTTCCTGTTCTAACTATAGTTAACTTGTAGACTATGTTCCAGTTTTGAATGGTGGCCTTTCTGTTGCGACGACAATGAATTGTGTTTTTTAAGGCATCAGAAATCATTATTCCACATTGTTCCATGTGTTTTATGTCTGCTGATATTCGACGGGAATTATAATTGTTTCTTGTTATAGCGGCGCACTTGCAAGTCAGGGGCCATAGAGAACAGTTATTAACATGTTTCAGCATTGGAGTAAAACCTCTCTGTGTTGGCCTTAACTCCCCTCCACTGCAGGAACTGCATGAGAAGCGCCAGTTTAATAAGCAGCTAAGGTCCCAAAACTTCCAATGTCAACAGCAGTGAATTGAAGTTGTTGTTGCGCATCCCAAACACTGCGGACGTCCTGACACGTGGACACGCTCTGAAATTGCCCCGGAAGTTTAAATTCCTGATTGACTGATTTGCGCTCTCCTGGACCCGCTGTCATTGTCTGCCACACTGAGCTCAGTGTCAGAGATTTGGGTGTCAGATACACGGGACTTGCCTGCATACTCACACTGCGAATGTTACGCTGGTTAAACTTGATCTATCTCAGGGATTAACCAACAGAACTGAACGAAACACCAAACTCAACTCTCCAATTCACCACCACCTCCCCCCAACCATGCCGACCCGATCCGACTGCCCACGAGACGCAATGGTCCACCGATCCAACTGCCACCCGAATGATTGCCCAGCCCAGCTGACTACCCTATCTCCACCCGGACTAATCCTTCCAATTTAGCTATTTCCCTCCCAACCCGCCCCCAGCCACTCCCACCTCTCCTCAGGACCTGACTGCTGTTCCCCGAACTGACTACCTGCCAACACGGCTGCTCTCCTCGACCCAGCTACTCAGCCAACCTGACTACCCACCCAGCTCAATGGCCCACCTGATCCAAAGCGACTACTGCCGATTGGGCGTGATTAACGTGATTACCCACCTATGAAACCCAACTCCAGTTCTCTAGGCAAAGGGATTGCTTATTCTCTCAGTCCTAAATACCTTACATTCGCTAATATGTGGACGTTCGTCCTCAACCATACATAAATTCAAAATCCAGTGAATCTCAACAAAGTGCAGTTGAACCAGTTAATTAACATGTTTCAGTGTGAGATGCCTGTGTCCTTCCATCTACTGATGGGAGAAGAATGGATTTTACAGGTGGGAGCTGCCCAAATGACAGGGTCCGTGCAGGAGAGATTCCAGTCAAAGACCTGCAGGCCCATTCCTCTGGACTGGATAGGCAGAAAATACAGGAATGCCTTCTAATAAAGACGCAGACTGGAAGACCTTCTCGATTATAATTGACAAGATTGTCATGAAGTTTCTCCACATTGTATCCTCTTGTTTTCTCTTTATATTGTAGTAGCTGCTATCTTTAGCCATTATATACTAAGTAGCGAAGAATATGTCAATTTGCAACAACACGAGACTATCAGGCCAGTACTGACCCTGCAGTAAGCATCAGTTTCAGGATGAAGTTTTATGGAAGTTATTTAAAGATATGTTATTGCACACTGATTAATAAACTTCAAAAACGTTTACTCGTTTGATACCGTCTAGAAATATAATCTTTTGTCATAAATCATCCTCTCAATTGGCAGCAATGATAAAGGTGAATAGCAAGGTTTATAAATAAACAATTGTTAGAATTTCAATTATGTTGACCTAGATTGAATTTATCTATTAGACAACAAGTTAAGGGCCTAATACTTTTGGCCGATTGGTAAAAAAAATCTTGTTCAGTAGGGGAAATTATCAACATTGAATAAGAATAAGCAAATTATATTCTCACGATATGAAATTGAAATTTAACAATTACAGAATTGTGTAAAGCAAACTTATAGGAATTGTTATATAGAGGGAGTGAGAACAACGTGTAAAAATGTAGTCGTAGTATTTCAGTTAGTGAAAAATGCAAGATTTGTATCTGCCCACGGTTCGCACCCGCCGCCCTGCAACCTGCCACCACCGCCAAATAAAATCATTACCTGCCGCTGCAATTTCTGCCTTTAAATGTATTTTAAATAAAATTGCACGGAGTGCGTTCTCAATAAGAGAAACATTCATTCCAATGCTCTCGAACCTGATTAAAGCATTTATGCTTCAATAGCGATATAATTATACTGGTTTTGAATAGCCTGTCATTAGCTGCTTACATTGAGCGTCACTCTGCCATGTTCTCATTCATGTTGAGATCCTTCAAAAGTCGAACTTCACATTGGAATCCAGTGCGACAACACTGAATAGGTGCTTGTCAAAGTCACAGATCACACGCATGCAGGATATGAGCGTCTGACCACGTATCACCCCGATCGCATTGATTACACAATGTCGCGCAGCTCCGCCTTTTTTGCTGCTAACCTCACCCGCCAAGTTGATGTCACTCCAGACTTGGCTTATGCATTGTTACTCTGCCGGCCTTCTACCGTCCACTATCCAGAAAAGCAATATCAGAGAAAGCCCTGATGGCCAGAATGCAACTGGCACTGAGCCCCAATCACACAACACTAGCGCTCGCTGAACATGTGCTCTGGTATGGGCAACCCCTCTATTTAAAAATGTTCATTCTCGTATCAATCCCATCCTTATCCTTGTCTCTACCATCGTCTGCGATCTCCTTCTCTACAGTCTTCTGAAAATTATGTATTCCTCATATTCCGGCGTCTTGCTCATCTCCTAATTCCTTCACTGGACAATTGTTGGATTTTCTTTCAGATCTCTATGATGTAATCTCTGGAATCTTCTCCCAAAATCTATTTCTCCCACTTTAAAGTCGTCATTAAAACTAACATCTGGCCTCTTTTCCTAGTGATTTAAATATCTGTCTCAGTCTCCTTATTTATCCAAATACAACATTTGTAAGCCCAACGACACTATGTTAGCAAGTTAACACCGTGATATCAATGAAAGTTGTTATTTGCTAAAATGAACTATCCATTCTTGCCAGTCCGTCCCCAACACATGCCTGAATGGTCCTGTCCATTTAACGTGGATGGAGCATAAATTACTGAATATTATTGAGTGTTGGTTCCATTAGTGACACTGAACCTCTGATCATCACAGTTTACGGTTTCAGCACAGGAATAGGTTCTAATCCCGGTTCACAGGGTATTCACTGGTAACCAGCACTGGGGCAGAGATTGTCATAGCGCAGTGACTGTTCTCAACTACTAGGCCATCAATTGCTCCCTACAGGGTTCACCATGTCAGACCAGTTTCAGCTTATGCTGGAGAGATAACCGAAAGTGGCAACTGCGAAATGCTTTATGACAACGACAAGGAAAAACGTCGAAGCGATTATCATTCCCGGACCCCGCCATTACCATTGAGACACACTCAAGAGATCGCGGCAAGTTAGCACAACGGTTCCCGCTTGCTTCATAGATGATTTTGATCCAATCGTGGTTCCTTATAATCGCACGTGATTTGCTTCTTCCCGCGTTGAAAATGCCCGCTTCTTTTCCGGATTAATTTAAAGCCACACATTGCAGAAACAGACAGAGGCACTGCTGAGATTCACAATTGGGACCTTCATTTTAATAGACAGGCGCCTTCACTAAATAAGCCGCGGTGACAACCTGCAAGCAAGCATTGAAATACAAAGCTTTGAATTGTAGATCACGATATTGCTGCAGAATGATCTTAAGAAAGAGAGGGGAAGTTGTATTAACTCATTTTAACAATCAAGCATCCAGGTAATATCAAGAGAATGCTGGAAATACTCAGCAGGTCAGTCAACATCGGTGACGAGAGCAGGAGATGTAACCTTTTAGATCGCTGGCCAATCGAATAAACTGCTCTGTTGTAAAGTAAGTCAGATACCGAATCAGAGGGAGTGTCCAAAATAACCTTCACCTCAGCCCTATCCAATCCCGACAGATTGACCTTCATTCAGATGGACATGACGGGGAACAATAAAATATTTATATGATGCTTGTTATTTGCTTCTTGCTAGGAGACGCTTTCTGACGCCTGGTTTTCATTGTATGTCTTCACGCTCTACACTTCCTCCTGACAGGAGAAACAACACACTGCCAAATTTATGGAGGTGTCACTTCAGTCCCTCAGGAAACATGAGGAACAGATTCAGGCAGACTGGGCAGAACCACCTGATGCTTTATTAGTAAACAAAAAATAAACACCTTGAATATCTTCTCTGTTGTGCATTCGGCTTTCCTGAAAAAATACCTTCTCGATTTTTCAATTTCAATGTCATCTTCTTATAACAGTCAAACGTCAATGCATACATCACTTCCTCAACGGCCAACTTCAATTGCTTGGCGTAATTGGGTGCTGCCAGATCTGGCGTCGCATTTAATACAGTTTTCAAACTATCAAATGGCTTCTGAAACTCCATTGTACATTGCAAATTCTCATTCTTTTTTACTACTTCAGTTAGTGAAGCAAGCACACGGCTTAAATTTGGTACAAACTTCCAGTAACACCAGCTCATGCCCAGAAATCTCAAAACTTCCCATTTTGTTGTAGCACTGGGAAATCCATGATAGCCATGAATTTCACACCTCTTGGAGCCACCTTTCCATCTCCAATTGTATGGCTTAAATACATAACTTGCATTGTTGCAAATTCACATTTAGACAAGTTCATCGTTAAATTAGCTTCTTGTAATCGAATAAATAATTCTTCCAGATGCTGTAAATTCTCCTCCCAAGCCTGACTATAAATGATTCGTTCATCAACATAAACAACATAATTGCATTGATCTGCAACTACTTTGTTTGTCATCCTGTGATGTGTCACAAGTGCATTCTTCTTACCAAATGGCATGATTTTAAACTGTTATAGTCTATTTGTCGTCACAAAATCCGATTTTTCCTTTGCTCTCTCCGATAATGATACTTGTCAATATGCTTTTAGCAAGTCAATATTTGCGATAAATGTTGTTTGCCCCACTTTTTCAATGCAATCTCCAACCGTTCTATTAGATTTGAATCCTATTTTGTCACCGCATTCACCTTTTGATTGTTCACACAAAGCCTTTGTGTTCCACCTGGTTTTGGTGCCAGGACAATGGGTGAACTCAAGTTACTGCAACTAGACTTAATGATATAATTTTGAAGCATGAAGTCAATTTATTTCTGTGCTTGTGATCACTTGCTGAATTTAATCCATAAGAATGTTGCCTTATCGAAGATGAAACACTTACAGGGGCATCTTGCACAGCTAAATCTTTCCTCCCCAATGCATTCCCACAAATAAGCATTTTTGACTGCAAAAGCTTACCTAAACCACTTTGATAGATTTTGGAAGGCAATTCAATATTACATTTAAGTACTCAAGTATTCCCTCTTTATCTATTTTGAACAATGGAAAATCAATTTCAGAGTCCTGCATTTCTACTTCTTCTTCATAATCTACCACAACTAAAGACTAATTTCGTCGTCTTCCCACCTCTTTGGAAGCGGTGAAGAACGCTCTCATCATGGTTTTTAATAGTTTGATGCAATCCTTCCAAAGCTCCTTGTTGATAAGCTGTTGACTTAAACTGTTTTGTTCCCTAAACTGTTACTTTCGCCCTTAAACAGCTGTGACATTAAATTTGAAAACTGATCTGATTGTTTTTCCTGAGATAAACCATATCTCGTAAAAAAAAATAGTCAACCCTTCCACAGTCTCCTTCGTTATGTATATATATTTTTTAAGATATCGCTTCAGGAAGCCTGGTAGACACATCCATCATTGTCAGTAAATCCTGATTTCCACTTTAATATTATGAAAGGGAGCTACACAATCAATTATGGCTCTCATCAAAAGCTAATCAAATGTTGGTATTGAGATTAACGGTACCGATTAATCACAGTTGTGGTTTCCCTATCACCTGACATCTGTGACAAGTTTACAGAAGGTGACGACAAACCTGTGCAATCCTGGTCAATAAAAACATTTCTGCATTGTTGCCTGTGTCTTCCCAATTCCGAAATGCCTCCACATTGGAATTTAATGAACAATGCTCTGAATCTGATTTCTATATCCTAATGGGATGACAATGTGATGTGTCTCTCAGCAGTTTTCATTAGCTGAGACATGGTCCAGCCTCCAATTTCGCATTTCAAATATCAACCGTAAAGGAATAACACTCTGGGATGCATTTGCCTCTCTTTCTGAATAAACCGTCTGATATAACTGTTTTAATCCCAAAACCTTTTGCTGCATCTCAATTAACTGGCTTGAATTAAACCTTTCAGCAGAAATACATTCTGTTGTGTCTTTCTGAACAATAATATCAGACACATTGCCGGCTAATTGGATTTCAATACCCTCGTCCTGCATTTGAACTGCCTGTCCATCTGGTTTCTCTTGCTTCAAACGTTGTGCCTGTCATCTCATTATCACATATTCTGGAAACAATCCAGGATGCTCCTATTGTAACACGTCTGTTTAAAACGCTTCTACACGCTTCTCAAATGCCACATTGGTGATCCAGCGACTCATTAACCAAAATAAATTAAACCTCTGCAATGGGCATTTTTTCCACCACCCCAACAATCACTTCGCTAGTTTTTCACTTAGTTTTTAAATTTACCTTCCACAATGGAATATGTTTAGCATCCCCAAGAACCTCACTCAATATGACCTCTTCCTGCAATTCTCTGTATGAAAAACAAACATCACTATCCCACAACAGTAATGCTTTACTAGCCGCTGTCTCTCCTGAAATTTTAACATCCTTACCTACTCCACCATGGACACATGGAAAGACATTCCCTTCACACACAAAATCTTTAAACATTTTTACAAACTGCTCTTCATAATTCTCTTGGGTAAATTTTGCACACATTCCAACTTCTTTACCTGTCACTCATTCTCCTGGTTTTACTTGTACACAAACCAGGGTTTTTTTGCTGTGCCTGAACACCAATATTCACAGTGCGTTTACTTCCAGAACATTTCTGCCCCCCCCCCCCCCACCCCCCCCCCCCCAATAATTCCAACAGGTTTTTCCTGCAATTTCCAACACACTGCCTTCATGTGTCCCACTTTATTAGAATTAAATCATCTCACCTTTCAGCACCTTCCTTTTCATTCAGAGATAAAACTTCCTGGGGGTTTACAGCTATTCCTTTTATTCCCTGACTCCCTACCTACCTGCTCCATTAATTCACCTCCTGGTGCATCCTTTCATCTGTGGAATTATTCTCAACTGTAACTGTCGCCTGTTATTGAGACAATTGGAGTTCCGCTTAACTGCGCTGTTAAGCAATGAATTTACTTTTAAACGAATTGGAGGTGAAATTTTGAAGGAGCAGAAAACTGGCTTCCAACTTTGACTTACCATAATTGACGGAAACCATTTTTACTGCCCACATTCCCCAGTAGGAACATTTTTACTATTTTTCAATACTTAAATTTGAGTTGCTTTTTCCCTGAATTTTGCTGTGGCCCTGTTTATGACTGTGCAGCTGCCGGAACCCATTTTATTTCCAATACCTTTTTCAGCAAAGCCTATTCATGAGAAAATTCCTTTACATTCAGTCAGCTGCTGGCGAGGCAAAAAAAGCATTTGCTGCTTCCACATGTCTTTTTGAAAAAATACTGCACGACGTACTCCTAATGTGTTGTTAAATTACTTTGAAATACGCCCGGAACGAAACAAAATACCGGCCCGAGCAACGTCTACCTTATTGCTGAGCTACTTGTAAGTGACGCATAAACAAGGTCGCTGAGTAGGCAATGCTTTCCCGTATAGCTTGTTGAAATTCCAACTTCTCTCGAACAATCTTGTTACGATGCCACCTAGCAACGGCAAAATAACAGTGAGCTCTCCCCACCGGGAAGCAGCGTTGCTGTACGTCTGTTACTGAGATAATTACATAAATCACAACGGCTGTTGGCCTGATATATGTTCTATCATTTACTGTTTTCCTAACTTGCTCTAATCGCCTAAAGTCCTTGACTGAGAACCAGGCGGAAACATGTTTCAGTTCCCTGCACTTGCAACTCCCCCGAATTATACGACCGATTTTAAAACAAGCCAGAGCCACCAGAGGTGGCCGCACGCCGGTCCACCGTCACGGAGGGGTTGGAAAGTCGCATTGCACGAGGTAGCTCGTTTTTCGGCCGGCGCAGACACGATGGCCCAATTGGCCCCTTTCTGTGCTGTAAACTTTCTGTGATTTCTATGAGTACAATGTGAAGGTGTCGGCAGAACTCATCAGGAAACGACAACTTGATTTGGCCTCGAGGCCGATCATTCAGTCGGTGAGATGAGGTGTCAGAGGGTCCTTGTGTCGGCTGTAACCAGCTAGGGACTCGATGACAAAGGATTGGGAGTAGGTGGAAGGGGAATAGGGTGGAGGGAGTGGTTCATGGCCTGGTTATCTTCAGCCAGTTAATGCAATTACAATCAGTATTAATCCGGCAACCATGAAAACCACTGGAAATTCAGGGGCCTTATCTCAGGTAATTATTGCAGAAGGAATCATGGCGAATGATAAATTTAGATGGATTGAATGGAAAACTGTGGGCAAATGGGCTAAATGGCCTGAAGGGAACATTATAAATAAGTGGGCTAGAACGTTTGAAGGGAATATCTGGTAGGGTGGGCTTTATAATTTAATTGTATGTGCTGAAGGGAACACTGCTTATTGCCGAGCTGGATGAGTTAAATGGATTATTATGGACTTGCTCCTCATTCCTCCCTCGCAAAGAATCTTTGTGGTTCTACCCGCCCCCGCTCATATCCTGAATGGGTCCTTCAGGGCGACTGTAAATAGACAAAGGGCAACGTTTTGAATTACTTCGGATAGTTTTTTTCTTCAGATGAAAGTTTTATTTGAATTTATTACTTCCTGCAATGGATTAGGACTCATATTGAACACCGGTGGGACCTGGTGCCCTTCCCGAGATTCCCATCTCCAACTAATCAGAAGGAGCCGACTTTAAAATAATTTTTAGTGAAAGATGGAGCCTCAGTGGCAATTTATGAAATTCACTCGATGTATCAAAGGGTCATGGCTTGATAACAGGAATGTTGTAGTTAAGGACATTTGTTTACTATTTGACTTTGAAATTGAACAAGTTATGGAAGTATCCCATTTTCCCTTCACGAAGCTTATATAGGCAACTGGCCTGTCTCTGCAAGGTACTCGCGGTGATTTGCACTGTTGAGTTCCATTGAGCCTCAATCCAGAGATGGGGCGATGGTCTTTCAAAGGAAATCGGGTGTTATGTACAACAGACGGCTGATCCTATTCAGCCAATTTTACTCAATTTTCCGAAGTCAACAATAGTCCCAGTTGAGCTATCAATGCATAGGGGCGGTGCGACTGGGTGGAGTTTGGGGCTGCTCTCCGTTACCATCCTCCAGACTGAATTCGAGGGACCCTACTCTCAGCACTATGAAAACATCAGTCAGAGATTTACCGGGAGGTCGACAGAGACCCAGTCCATATAGACAGTGTTACTGTTCACTTCAGGATCAATTTCCTGAAAGAACGTAACTTCCCAAAGGTCCCAGGTGGAAGAAAATAATGGATAAGTTTTCACTTTTTATAGCATTATCTTAAAAAAAAATTCAAACCAAAGTCAACAAATATATAATTAAATGCTAATTGTATTGGGTAAAATAGTATGTATTATAATTGATGTAGCTGATATAACAATGATAAGTCTCACGCATTTCTCAGCTAGCCCTCAGCACATAGTCGGCACTGTGTTCGGTCCTAAAGTCTCTCACAATTCCGTCTTGCCCCAGCGTTGCTCAGCCACTGTCCTTAACGCAGTGTCTATTTCTCAGGTGGCCTCCATCACCCACTGGATCCCAATCCGGTTTCACGAAAATGATTATCATCAATAAAGCCTTCTTCTTTGGAACCCCTTTCACTCGGGTCACAAGAGTTCTGATGGCGGAGTTTTCCCAGACGCACTGCCACTCCACCATTCGTAACCCTCTCGTATACAGTATGTTCAGCTCTGGGTAAAAGAAAAAAAAATTCTCAGCTCTTCGGCGTGACTGGGTGGCTCATAGCTTTTCTCAAGTTAGAGTTCTTTAAGATTGCTCCCACACACATTTTCAGCGAGAACCCCTGGGACTGCGGCCCTTCAGCTGAAAAAGAATTGAACTTTTTAGACGCCTGCTTGTTCTGACCTTATACTGAAATCCAATCTCCCAGCCTGTTATACTTCCCAATCAGTTTCCGTTCCTGTTCCTGTTTCAGCTGGGGGCAGTCATAAAAATAAAGCCCTTGAAACTGTTTAATCTCAATATTTATTTTGCGAATTTCATCAACACTGGCCAATATTATTAATCGTATACGTGTATATAACGCTGGCTAGAAATGCACATAATTTCCCATAATATTCTGTGGAAAGTACCTGAGTGTCCACTTTATCTACTTTCTCTCCATTTTCCCACAGCGAACCTGATGATAATCGTGATTCTCTCCAGAGGAAATTGCGGCTTTCAAAATGTATTTCTTTCTATATGGTGTCCATGGCAATAGCTGATTTACTGGTCATGCTCAACAATGTTCTCGTGCGTAAAGTCCTGAGTAAGCACTTTCCACATATAATCATGTTCTATACACCCATTTGCAAGTTCATAATGTACTCAATTAGTACCAACCTGTATTTGTCGGTGTGGTTTACAGTCTCCTTCACACTTGACCGGTTTGTGTTTATATGTAGCCATAAGTTTAAGACAAGGTATTGCACAGTGAGAACTGCGGCTACAGTTCTAACAACAATCTGTCTCCTCTCACTTTTACAGAACATTCCAAATTGGTTTGCATTTGAACCGAAGCGAACAATTAACAACGTTGACTGGGGTTTCCAACCAAGCCAGGAATTTTATACATCTACTTTTGGTGCCATATTCATTTGGCAACAAAGTATTTTATTGCCCTGGATTCCTTTCTCTTTGATATTACTGTTTAATTGTTTGACAGTCAGACGGATTTTAATAGCCAGTCGAGCCCGTAAGGAGCTCCGGGGTCACAGCAGCGAGAATCAGAGTGATCCAGAAATACAGAACCGAAGGAAATCGATTATATTACTGTTCACTGTATCGGGTACTTTTATATTATTGTGGCTGACAGCAATCGTTTGTACGTTAGTCAGTGGTCTGGTCATTCATTTACTACCGGATTATACAGCTCCTGCATATATCGCCACTCAAACCAGACAAATGCTCATGTATTTGAGTTCCTGCACAAACGCGTTTATTTATGCAGCTACGCAAACTAAATTCAGGGAAGAGCTGAGGAAGATTGTGACATCTCCTCGGGCAATAATTCAGGTATAGATTTTTAAAAATGCAAAATGAAATCAACTCTTCCTGTTCTAACTATAATTAAATTGCAGCCAATGTTCCTGTTTTGATTGGAGGCCTTTCTGCTTCCACGACAATATATTGTTTTTTTAAAAGTTATCAGAAAACACTGATCCACTTTGTGTCACGTGTTTTATGTCTGCTGATATTCCATGGGGATTATAATTGTTTCTTCCTAAAGCGGCGCACTTGTCACTCAGGGTGCACAGAGGACAGCCATTAACATGTTTCTGCATTGGAGTAAAACCTCTCTGCACTGGCCTTTACTCCCTTGTACGGTCGGTACTTCAATGAGAAGCGCCAGTTTAATAACAGCTAGGGACCCAAAACTTTCAATGTTAACGGTCTGCCGAAGGGCCGTGAAGGCTCGAAACGTTAACTGATTTCTTCTCCACCGATGCTGCCAGACCTGCTGAGTTTTTCCAGGTAATTCTGTTTTTGTTTCGGATTTCCAGCATCCGCAGTAGCTTTTAACTTTTTGTTTTTATCTCTGTAGTTAATTTAAGATGCTATTGCGCATCCCAGATACTGTGGATGTCCTTACACGTGCACACGGGCTGAAATTGCCTCGGGAGGTTAAATTTCTGATTGGCTGTTTTGCATTGACCTGGATCCGCTGTCAATATCTCCCAGGCTGAGCTCACTGTCAGAGACTTGGGGGTCAGATACAGGGGACTTGCCTGCATACTTGCCCTGCGAATGTAACGTTGGGAAAAACTTAATCTAGCTCATAGCCTAAGCAGCATAACTGACCTACTCACCACAACCAGTGCTGAAACTCCACAAACCCCCGAAAAACCTGACTACTCCCCCAACCCTAACTGTGTACCGAACCAACTGCCCACCCTACTGATCGCCCACCTCACCTGACTATCCTCTCTCCGCCCCGACTACACCTTTCAATTCGGCTACTTCCCTCCCAACAAGTCCACCCCCTCCCCGCCACCCCCCAGCCCTCCCCACGACCTGACTGCCCTTTCCAAAACTGACTACCTGCCAAAACGATTGCACTCCTTAACCCGTCTACTGACCCAACCTGGCTACTCACCTGACTCAACGTCACTCCTGAATCAAACTGACAAATGCCCATCGGACTGCCTACACAATCCGGCTGCCCGCTCAACCCGATTACCCACCTATGCGACCCAACTACACACCCAACCTGAATGCCCAACTAGAGAGCGGACTGCCCACTGAACCCAATTACCCACCTAGTTGACACAACGACCCACTCAACTTGTGTATCCAACTACACGACCTTACAGCCGGGCCAACCTGATTATCCACCTACGTGATCTGACAACCGGACCAATTCGATTTCCCCACCACCACACCCCTAACGGCCCAACTGCCTATGCAACTGGATTACTTATCTGCCCAACCCCGAATACATACCCAACGCGATTACCCACTAATGTCACCCAACTCTCGTTCTCCAAGCAAAGGGATTGCTTCTTCTTTCAGTTCTAAATTCCTTATATCCTCTCATCTGTGGGCGATGGTTCCTGATCCTTCAGATCTTGGAAGCAGTCTGCTGCTTCACACCCTTCTTATGTTAAATCACCTGGGCACAACTCGCCAAACTATATCAATCATATTAATTTCAAAATCCAATAAATGTTCGGAAAGTGCAGATAAACCAGTTAATTAATACCTTTCTGTAGGAGTCTAAACACGTTTCTATTTTAGAATTTTCATTCCCGCATTCAAATCCACCCATGGCCTTGCCTCTGCGATCGTCTATGATCTCTTCCCTCTCTACAATGTTCTGAGAATTCTCTATTCCTCATATTCTGGCGTCATGTTCATCCATTAATTCTTCACTACACTATTGTTGGACTTGCCTTCAGGTCTCTGGGATCTTCACTCTGGAATCCTCTCCCAAAACCCATCTCTCCTCCTTTAAAATCGTCATTAAAACTAACATCTGTTCAGTTGCACTAATGCTTTAATTATCCGCCTCAGTATCCTTATTTGTCCAAATGCACTCAATGACGTTTTTTAATTAAGTTACAGTGCGACATTACGACCGTTCTTATTTGCTAAAATGAACCACCCATTCTTGTAAGCCCGTCTCCAACACATATCTGAATGGTTCTGTCCATTTAAAGTGGGTAGAATATTAATAACTGAACATTATTGAGTAATGATTTCATTCGTGGTACTGAACCTATTATTATCGCAGTTTGAATGTGAATGGCTTCAGCACAGGAAATGAATCCAAGGCCGATTCACAGCGCATCCAGTGGTAATCAGCACTGGGGCAGACAGTGTCATAGCGCATTGACTGTTCTCAAATACCAGGCCCTCAACTGCTCCCTACATGGTTCAGTATGCCAGACTAGTTTCAGTTGATGCTGGCGAGATAACTGAAAGTGGCTACATCAAAATACTTTGTGACAACAATAATAAAGATGTAGACGCGGTTATCTTTCACGGACTCTGCCAAATTCCCTTGGGATACATTCAAGAGGCCGCGACATGTGTGCACAACGGTCCACATTCGCTTCATAGATAATTTTGATCCAATAGTGCTTCCCTATGGTCGCACGTGATTTGCTCCTTCCCTCCTGAAAAATGGCCACTTCTTTACCGTATTACTTTAAAGCCGTACATTGCAGAAACAGAGGCACTGCTGAGTGAATTGGACTCTTCAGTTTAAAAGACAGCCGCTTTCACTAAAAAAGGCACGGTGACAACCTGCAAGCAAGCATTGTAATCCAATGTTGTGAATTGTATACCACTATATTGCTGCAGTATCATCAAAAAAAGAGTGGGGGGAGATGTATTACCACAGTTTGATATTGTAAAATCCAGCTCATATCAAGAGAATGCTGGGAATATTCAGTTGGCCAGGCAGCATCTGTGAAGAGAGAAGGAGATGTAAACTTTCAGATCGGTGACCAATCGATTAAACTGCACTGCTGTAAAGGAAGTCAGATACCGAATCAACAGAAGTGCCCAAAAAACCTTTCACGTCACGGCTATCCAATCGCACCAGGCTGCTCTTCATTCAGATCGACATGTCGGGAATTAATGAAACACTCGTATGAGGATTCTTATTTGCTTCCTTCAAGGTGCCGCTTTCTGACACCTGGTTTTCATTCCATGCCTTCACGTTCTATACTTCCTCCTGACATGTGAAACAACCCGCCACCTAATATATGGAGGCGTCACTTCAGTCCCTCAGAAAACCTGATGAACAGCATCAGCCAAACAGGGCAGAATAACCTGATGCTTTATTATCACACTCAACAAGCAATAAACACTTTGAACATCTTAAACAAAAACAGAATTACCTGGAAAAACTCAGCAGGTCTGGCAGCATCGGTGGAAAAGAAAACAGTTGCCGTTTCGAGACCTCACGACCCTTCGGCAGAACTGAAGTATAGTTAGGAGAGAGGTGAAATATAAGCTGGTTTAAGGTTGGGGGCGGGGGGAGAGAGAAGTTGAGGGTGGGGTGGTTGTAGGGATAAGAAAGCCGTGATAGGAGCAGATAATCAAAAGATGTCACAGTCCATATACCATTGCCGCTGACCCAGGGTCACAGTCAAAGAATTAAAGCCAGAGATTTCCCAGCGGGAATTAGAAAATAATTCTACACACAAAGTAAGCTGGAATTTCTCTACTCGGCAATACATGTTTCACCCGTTGTTTATTTGAAATCTGAGATTAAAAGAGTTTTCTTAAAAGAGGTTATTAAGAAATATGAGGGAAATGCGAAAATATGGAGGTAGTTACCAAACAAACAGAAAAACAGAACATGCTCCAGCGAATAAAGGGTCTGAACAAGAGTAAAGGTCGAGGAACAGCCCCTGACCTTGCAACTGGGTATGATAGAGCATTCTGGACTCAACACTGAGTTCAACAATTTTAGATCAGGACATCTGCCACAATATTGTTCGGTCACGTTACTTTCTTTACTCCTTCATGTTACATTCGGACCATTGCTTAGCGGCAATTCACAAACTCAGATGGACATCTCTTTTTTTATTGCTTTCCGACAGCCACTGCAATTTGTTTGTAACCATGGAAACTCTCTCCCTGCTTTCCACCCTCATTGTCATTGTCTTTTGTACATCCCACCTCCTCCCGCACTCCACTGGTTTAACCCCTGTCACATTTACATCTTTCTTCCATTTTGAAAAAAAAATCATCGACCTGAATAGTTCGCCTATTTTCTCCACAGATGTTTTGTGAACTGCTGAATATTTCCACAATTTTCTGTTAATTTCGGTTTTCCAGTGTCTGTACTAGCTTCCTTTTCAATCTGAAGGCATTTTGGAAAAAATCTTGAACGCCATTCATATTCCTCTCACTTTCTTCTTCGCCAATCTTTCAGCTTTCTTGCTCCGCAACTCTGTTTGCCTCTTGAGCTTCGTCCGAACGCCCCTCAATTCCGGACACTAAAACACAGCTCAGTCCCTATTTTGAACACGCTGGCTATCCCTGTAACGAATCCGCCCCCGTGATTATTGCACTAATTTGATCCAAAAATTTGGAATGCTAAGGTAAACATAAAATCAATCCAAGACCTATTTCAGTTTCCTGGGAATCTCGGATTAAGGTCCACAGTGAAAATATTCAAGCCAGGGATTCCAGCATGGAAATTAGGAAACAATTCTATGCACAAAGATTCCCAGAACTTCAGAACTCTCTACAGTACAAGGAAATTAATGCTTGATCGATGGTTGTATTTTAAATCTAAGAATGTAAGATCTTTGTTAGAGGATATTAAGGGCTATGGGGCAAAGGCGAGCATATGGTGATAGTCACCAATCAGCCACAATATCATTGAACATGTTCTAGGGACTAAATGGCCTCAACAGCAATAAACTTCGAGAGACAACAGATCAACTTCCAACTGGGTAATCTGCAGCCTTCTGCTCTCAACATTGAGTTCAACAAATTTAGATTCTAATATCTGCCTCAATGTTGTTTCGAGCGTGTATTATTTTTCTTATTGCCGGTTTGGTTTGTGACGTTTCTTTCTTTATTCTCCATGTTACATTTGGGCCGTTGCTATGCTGCCACTCCCACCTCACCTGGACACAACTTTTCTTTCCTTATTATACTCCCATCACCTGGACACACCTTTTCTTTCCTTATTATACTCCCACAACCACAAAAACTCGGAAATGTTACAACGCAGGAGAAGGTCATTCGATCCATTGTGTCTGAATGAGCAATTCACTTAGTGCCATTCCCCGCCTTCTCCCCGTATGGACGGTCTTCCTTTCGAGATAACAGTCTCAGTCCCTTCTTTATGCTTCCCTCGAACCTACCTTCACCACACTGTCAGGCGTCAGGCGGTGCATTCCAGAACTTAACCACTTTCTGCGAGAAAAAAATGTTTTTTTCATCGTGTCTCTTTTGCTTTATTTCAAACAACTACTTTAAAGCTGCGCTAGCTCGAACTTGATCATTTCACGGATGGGAAAACTTGCTTCCCATCAAACCTTTCCAGACCTTTCGCGATCTTCAATCCCTCTAGCAAATCTCCTCTCAACCTTCCTTTCTCCCAGGGAATCAGTCCTAACTTCTCCAATCTATCTTCACAACTGAAGCTCCTCATCCTAGGAAATATTCTCGTGAACATTTTCTGCCTTCCTTCCAACATCCTCCACATTTTCACATCCTTCCAAAAGGGAAGCGCCCAGAACCGGGCGGGATGCACCAGCTGAGGCTGAACCAGAACCTTCTATATATCTTGTTTATCTTATTCCCATTACAACACTCTTTGAGTTTTAGTGCCGTGAAAACCATTGCCTCCTGCCCTCTCAGACAATCACTTTCGAAGTGACCCCATAAACATCGGATCAGACCTAAGCTGTGCAGGCCTTCCACATCCAGTTGTGAATAGTGGTGGACAATTAAACACTGACTGGAAAAGGAAGCTCCACAAATAAATGATGGCCTTACCAGCGGTTTTCACATCCATGAAGCAACAATAAAAAAACTGTCAATGTATTCCGGGAATGGCAGCAATCCTACCCCGGGGTCCTATTCCGAAGGTTCTGCCGAAGGGCCATGAAGGCTCGAAACGTTGACTGATTTCTTCTCCGCCGGTGCTGCCAGACCTGCTGAGTTTTTCCAGGTAATTCTGTTTTTGTCCTATTCCAGTCACTGTTGAAAGGGTTCCATAGTGGCCCAGTCCGCTTCTTCGACACTTTGACGGATACCACAAGGCCACCCTCTGTTTCACTCAGATTCATGTCAAGGACAGTTTCCAGTTGGCATGAAACAGCGGAACAAACTTTATTGAAATAAATTGTAGTTCATGGAGATGCCTTTAAAGCCTTGGTTTTTTGCCAGAATTACTTCTCAAACCCCTTGAGACATTCGTGGATTAATCCGTAATATCCCAGTTTGTGAAGGTGTGTGCGCCGGATCAAGATCAAAGAGCAAAAGAAAATCGGATGTCCTCTGTAACTACTGCTCTAACCCAGAAACGGTTATCATTCGATGAACCAGACAAACCCGTTAGTTCATTAGAATGATCTGAAGAGGAAGAGATGCTTCTGCACAACTGTGCGCGCTCGCTTTAAAGGGAATTTCGATCCTATTGTTCTTCTTTATATTCACATGTCATTCTAAATGCTTCCCTCTGACTTAAAAATGCTCAGCTCTTTGCTTGGTTAATTTGAAAAAAAAGCAAAAGCGCCATTGAAATTGGAACTCAGCATTGCCTGCATTACTGATACAAGATATCACGCACCAAACCACAGCGCAAAGTTATAAACGACACCAGGCTGCGATGTTTTGAACCATATTCCACTATTTGGTGTAAACACATTGGGAATTCTTCATCTGCTATGGGGCTGGGTGGCAGCGAGAATTGAGAATTTTCAGGAAGGGAAATTAAGGCGGATATTCAAGCAGGAAGTTCTGGAATGTTTGAGAAGCCGGGAGACACGTGATAAACCTGCTCCTATTTCTCATGTTCTTACAGACACCATACAGAGGAAACACCAGGGTTATATCGAACTTGGAGTGGAAGCAGTGATGATTCACCAGTGGGATTACGGAGTTCAGTAGTTTACTTTTGGAGTTCAAGTTTCCTAATCCTAGATTCGTGTAATCATAGAATGGGCTGTTTGGCCCATCGTGTCTGTGCTGGCTCTTTGCAGGAGAAATTATTCTACTATCATTTCCCCGCCTTTTCCCTGATCCCTGCACACTTTTCTTTTCTTTTCAGGGATTCAATTTTTCCTATTGCCTTGATTTACAGAGTTTATTTTTCCTTCTTCATTATGTCTGTCTTCAGTACTTTCCCTTTACAGGTGAGATGAGAGTGGCTGACCTTGACATCAAGGCAGATTTTGTCCGAGTGCAACGTCATGGATCCCGAGCACAACAGGAGTTAATGGGAAGCAGGGAGAAAACGCTCCGCTGGTTGGAGTCATAAACACCACAAAGGTAAGTTGTTGTTGGAGGTCAATCATCTAAGTTACAGGACATCACTGCAGGAGTTCCTCAGGGTAGACACCTCGGCCTAAACACCTTCAGCTGCTTCATCAATGACTTTCCCTCCATCATAAGGTCAGAAGTGCGGATGTTCACTGATGATGGCACAATGTTCAGCACCATTCGAAAATCCTCACACACTGAAGCAGTCCATGTCCAAATGCATCAAGACCAGGACAATATCCAGGCTTGGGTTGACAAGTGGCAAGTAACATTCGTGCCGCACAAGCGCCAGGCAATGACCATCTCCAACAAGAGAGGATCTAGTCATTGCTCCTTGAGTCCAAAGGCATTTTCATTACTGATTCTCTCATGATCAAAATCCTGGGATACCATTGACCAGAAACTGAACTGGACTAGCCATACAAATGCAGTGGCAGCAAGACAGGTTAGAGGCGAGGAAACCTGCGGCGAGTAACTCACCTGATGACTCCCCAAAGACTGTCCTCCATCTACATGGCACAAGTCAAGAGTGTGTTTCAATACTCTGCACTGGCCTGGATGAGTGCAGCAACAACCCTCCAGAAGCTTGACACCACCCAGCAGAAGATAACCCGCTTGACTGGCACCCTATCCACCCAACATCCCTCCACCACAAGAGTACAGTAGCAGCAGTGTTCTTCATCCAGCTGATGCACTGTAGGAACTCACTTGGACAGCAAATTCCAATCCCACGAACACTGCCATCTAGAAGAAGAAGGG
Source organism: Cetorhinus maximus (assembly GCF_964194155.1). Lineage (NCBI taxonomy): Eukaryota > Metazoa > Chordata > Chondrichthyes > Lamniformes > Cetorhinidae > Cetorhinus > Cetorhinus maximus. The sequence goes on along the minus strand of NW_027596139.1, from coordinate 214,226 downwards.
GAGCAGATGCACAGGAACGCCGCTACTTGGGAGTTCCCCTCCAACCCTCACACCATTCTGACCTGGAAATATATCGCCGTTCCTTCACTACCTCTGGATCAATACCCTAGAAATACCCCTCCTCCCACAGCTAACGGCACTGTGGGTGTACCTACACCACGTGGAATGGACAAGGCAGCTCAGCAGCACTTTCTCAAGGGCAACTAGGGATGAGATTTTATTCTCTACACATTGACAACCGTGCTTGATGCTGACCTGGTCTAAAATTCTGCATTCCCTCCCTAAACTACTCCACTTCTCCAGCTCCTTCCGATCTTTAAGATGTTCTTTAAAAACTTCCGCTTTGACCAAGCTTTTGTCATCTGATCTAATATCTCCTTCTGTGGATTAGCATCATTTTTGCTTTATTTGTAATTATAACCCTCCTGTTAAGAGTTTTGTGACTTATTGCTATGTACTTATGCTGGCAGTTAGCGATGGTGGTATAGTGGTGAGCATAGTTGCCTTCCAAGCAGTTGACCCGGTTTCGATTCCCAGCTGTCGCAGTTTCTTTGTTTTTAAACCTCCAAATCAGAAACCCCAAGCTTGAAGCTGAATTTGATCCGTTTCGGTGAGATTTTGCTCCGAACACACGGGCGGATTTAATAGAAATATAATTATTTCCCACCTCCACTTATCTTCCATTTAAAATGTAACTCAGATGTATTCCTTCTTGATGATAATGAAGGTTGTCCCTGAGCTGCGGTGTGGAGCCGGGATAGAATTAGTCGGATTTGTAAAATTCAGCGATTCTCTGAATATTTTCACTCTGCTGCTTCCAATTTCTTATTTGAATATCGATTGCTGCGCAGGGATTGTTTTATTGTTCATAAAGTGACAGACTGCTCACGCTGGGAATCTGAAAGTATAATAGAAGGTGCTGGAAAAACTCAGCAGGTCCTGCAGCATCTGTGGAGACAGGATTATGGGGTTTCACATTTCACCTTGATTGAAGATTTAACGAATAGACCCGTTATCGAAGCTTTGAAACTGCCGGAGCTACTCAGTTCTCCCAGTATTTTCCATTAGAATCATAGAATGGCTACATCACTGAAAGAGGCTATTCGGGCAGTCTAATCTGTGCTGGCCCTCTAAATGAACAATTCACCCAATGCCACTCCCCGTAACCCTGCAATGCTTTCCTATACCAGTGAGTGCGGATGGATTCTATAAATAAGTCTCTGGTACCTTCTGCGATTGTGGAATTGATTCAGTAAATATCAGTCTCTGATACTGTCTGTAATTGTGGGATTGATTCGATCAATTTCAGTCCCTGGCACTATCTGCGAGTATGGGATTGATTCTGTAAATATCAGTCTCTGATACTGTCTGTAATTGTGGGATTGATTCGATCAATTTCAGTCCCTGGCACTATCTGCGAGTATGGGATTGATTCTGTAAATATCAGTCTCTGATACTGTCTGTAATTGTGGGATTGATTCGATCAATTTCAGCCCCTGGCACTATCTGCGAGTGTGGAATTGATTCGATGAACATCAGTCTTTGGTACCATCGGTGGGTGTGGGATTGATTCTGTAAATATCAATCTCTGTTACTAGCTGTGAGTGTGGAATTGATTCTGTATCTATCCGTCTCCGACTCACGAACAAGCAGCGTTCGGTTTGGGACTAAATACCTCATGCGTGGTCTTCCGCTGCAAATCAGTAATTGAAATCAACATTTTCTGCAAATCACTTTGATCAGCATCTAAACATATAAACTGGAGATGGGGAAACGGTCAGAGAACAATGAAAAATCGGACTTGTCCTTTTAGGAAGCTCAATTTGGGATCATTCCCCACAGGGCATTTGCTGTTTACGATCCCATCTTCACAAAGAAATCCTGCAGAAACATAGGAGGAGTGAGGGGGCTAGCGAGTTTGCTGGGACTGTGCAATAGTAAATACTTACTCACCTCTGAAGTGAGAATTAAACGGAAAGATTTAGTTGATTTTATGATTTCAGTAGGAAAGTAGAGAACATGTCAGCGAATGGGTGAGAGTGCGATCGCAGCAGCAATAAAAGAGGTTTAAGTCGAGACTGAGGCTTTTTCAGCGAATGAGACGTTTGCAAAAGCAACCATTCTGGTCTGAGACAGGGAGGATCTAGCATGGGACTCTCGACTGTCCTATTTTCAATGCTATTGGAGAGTTTAGCAGCACACAGAAACCAAATGATTCATGCACTAGGACACCCAAACTCCTTTTCATCTCAGAGCTCTGCAATCTCTCACCGGTTGGATTATGTGCCTCTTTTTTGTCCGTCCTGTCAAAATGGACAACCTGACGTTTTACTACTTTCTACTCCATTCGCCATGTCTTTGTCCAATCACGTATCATATCTAGATGCTTAAGCCCTCTTCACAACTTACTTTCCGACCTACAATTGTGTCGTACTTACTTTACAGCCTTGCCGCATGTTCAAGTCTCATTTGTCACTTTTAGAGTGTTGTGAAGGGGGTGTTATTCCCGCCGGTAATTTTTGAAAGCGACAGCAGGACGAACCACAATTTATACAGGATTTTAAAACATGAACATTTCACCAGCTGTAATTCACCTGCCTTCTCCCCGCAACCCCCCACATTGTTAATTCTCCAATCAACATCTAATCCCCTCTTGCTCCGGGAGAGGAAGTGGGAATGCAGCCTGTGTCTGGCACGGTCAGTATTAGAGGAATGGCCTCTGCACCTCGCAGACATACAGAAGTGGTCACATTAAAAATCCATTGTGTGGTCCAGAGGCCACTCCCCCAGTACCTGCTGCTCCCAGGGGCATTTCCACTTCCTGTGCTGGCCGGTGCCCCTTTTCTACTTGTGATCGGGAAGTGAAGAAGTTCCATGTGGGTCAGGAGTGAGCAGGACCGAGAATGCGAGAGTTTGGAGCCTTGGGCCCGAGCGGGGAGAGGCCGCAACGTTATAAATTGGGCGCGGGTGAAGGGCGAGGCCGGAACCAGGTGGATCCCGAGAGAGGGAGGAGTGGCGAATGCAAACAATTATTGTGATATTGGGGAAGGGGAGGGGGGAATCATGCCAGCATGGAGACGGGGGGAGGGGGGAGTCAGGCCAACATGGATACGGGGGAGGGGGAATCAGGCCAACATGGAGACGGGGGAGGGGGGAGTCAGGCCAGCATGGATACGGGGGAGGGGGTTCCAGGACAGCATGGAGACGGGGGAGGGGGAGTCAGGCCAGCATGGAGACGGGGGAGGGGGGAATCAGGCCAGAATGGAGATGGGGGAGGGGGAGTCAGGCCAGCATGGAGGCGGGGGAGGGGGATCCAGGACGGCATGGAGACGGGGGTGGGGGAATCAGGTCAGCATGGAGACGGGGGAGGGGGGGTCAGGCCAGCATGGAGACGGGAGAGGGGGATCCAGGATGGCATGAAGACGGGGGAGGGGGTGTCTGGCCAGCATGGAGACGGGGGAGGGGGGGTCAGGCCAGCATGGAGACGGGGGAGGGGGAGTCAGGCCAGCATGGAGACGGGAGAGGGGAATCAGGCCAGCATGGAGACGGGGGAGGGGGGGTCAGGCCAGCATGGAGACGGGGGAGGGGGGGTCAGGCCAGCATGGAGACGGGGGAGGGGGAGTCAGGCCAGCATGCAGACGGGGGAGGGGGATCCAGGACGGCATGGTGATAGAGGGTGGGAGGAGGGAAGCATGACCGGCATGGAGTTGTTTTTAGTGGGGGAGGCGGGTGAGAAGGGGGAAGAACTGGCTTGAAACAACTACCCTGATTTTTTTCGGATATTCTTTAAAATAAATGGCCCGTTAACCTAATCTTTCTGCGTGTAAGGGCTGTGACATTGGGAGAATTCTCTGCTTCATCCTCCGAACTGATCTTTATGGAGACGGGGCACATTCCTGCTGCAGTTTGAAACCTCCTCCACATGATGAGGCCGCTAGTAATGCAGCACTCGGCCCTGTGCTGAGTCAGCCCGCATGGTGCACCCTGGGCTAGAAATTGGACTCCCTGCTTTCGGGATGGAGAGAAAATAAAATATGACCGCAGGCCAGTCTTTACCACAAGGGGACCTGCAAAACCTCCAGCACATTCGGGAGATGATCCTTGCTACATGTTTATCTCAACCACGGAACTCTCTTCATCTGCCGCTCATGCTTCATTCAAACATTGTTTCAGTTTCCACCCTTTCTCAGTGCCATCCCCGCATTGGGAGATGTTTTCTTCAACTTAGTTTAGAGTGGACAAAATGTCCACTGGAGGTTTAATAATTACACCCAAATGAAAATGGTCTAGAAACATCTGCATTCCAATAGAGATCAAACAAATCTCTGGATTGGTATAGTCACGAATCTTTGTCATAAACTGTTCCCAGATCATTTTGCTTCCCGCCACAAATTTTCAGTCTTTTCTGACCATTGCTGCCATTCTGACCATTGACCATTCTCACTCCCTCAGCAGGTTCCTATAAGGCTTTGCCCACTATTATTACAATCCCTTTCGGCCATCTGGACATCAGTGACCTTATTGCTGCCGAGCACTCGGCATCCCTGGCAAATCCAGCCGCAGCGACCCGAAAGTTATGTCTGGTTTTCTGGTTCGCAGAGCTGCTGACCAGGATCGAGCCGCTGTCTGCGGTGAGCGACAAGAAGGATCGAGAGGAAGGTGGGGGCACGCACTGTCAAATAGAAGGGGCGAGGGAAGGTCTTGGGGAAAATTTTGAGATTAAGCGGTAAGATTTGTTCTTTATATTCTCCGACTGTAACATCGAGAAGGCCGCAGTGACAGGGAAAAGCGAGGTTAGCGAATAGGCCTGGGGTCATGGCGAAAAACGTAGAGTGTAAAACTAGCCAGAAAACTGCTTAAAAAATCACTCTGCGCAATAATTTCTTCAATATCTCCGATTAGACATACATGTATAGGTCAAACTCGACCATTTCATTTTTTGTAAAGATACTAATGTTTATTTTGCAACCTGAGCCAAGAGTTCGAAGGAATGTTTACATAATCTTTCGCTATTTCCTCATTAAGTCACGATCAACACTCAAAACTAACAAAAATACAAAATAAAGGCCCAGCCCCCACAAGAAGACAAACCTACGGTCCAATAATGTTTTAGAAAATGTTTAAATGTGACTTCAAAATAGTCTGGAGGAAATGTGATGAAGCAACGAGTTTAAGCACGCTGCCCCCGGTTCCGTCGTGCAATCTGGGTGTCTTTGGGCATTACGGTCACTCTTTTGGCATGGATGGCACACAGGTTGGTGTCCTCAAACAGGCCAACCAAGGAGGCCTCACTGGCTTCCTGAAATGCTCCAATTGCCGCACTCTGAAACCTCAGGTCAGTTTCGAAGCCCTGGGCAATTTCCCTCACCAGGCGCTGGAAGGACAGTTGCGGATAAGCAATTCGGTAGAATTCTGGTATCGGTGGATTTCTCGGACCGCGACTGTACCTGGCCTGTAGCGATGAGATTTCTTCACTTCGCCAGTGGAGGGACATTTCCGGGCTGCCTTGGTGGCAGCTGCTTCCTGGGCGCTTTTCCGCTGGTGATTTACAGAGGTAGATACTAATAGCTGCAATAAACAAAGAACCCTTTTATTCAATCCTATTTGTGTGAATTGACTGATTTCGGAGACATTGAGATATTCCTTTTGCAGAGTTAAAGAAGGAGCTGAAGGCCGCCCAGCACACTGTTGATCTGTAGCTGGGCGCTGCTGCTGACCGGGCTGCATGAGCGAGCGCACAGAAGGTGAAAAAGTGAAGACCAAGGTCAGTGTGCAGCCTCCTGCTGCTGGTCACCATGGCAATGGGAGTGGCCCTCCACAGAGAAAGGGAAAAACGTGTCATTCACCCGGGCCTGGGTTGGAGACTAGCCGACTGCTGTTTGCAGGGATAATGGCCAAGCTGGAGGATGAGGAGGAGGAGGAACCATCTCCCACCAGGACCGTGTGAACCTCCACCTGTGGCACCGAGCAGTGCTCAGCATTAGTGAAAACCGACACTCTGTACAGTGACAGCGGAAAGGAGCCGAGTGAGGCAGCCAGAGGGCAGGAGGAAAGGCAGCAGGAGGCTGAGACTCAACGTTTAGCCCCCGGTCAGAATGAAAACAGCCACATCAGGCCAATGAGACACAGAGCCCCTCACCAGCTGCTTTCACAGCCACATTCTGCTGGACTTCACTTGATAACAGCTGAATTTACATTGGTGTGTAATAGACATGCGCAGTCGAGCATCGCAGATCGAACACCACTTCACCCAGATCCAGACATTCCAGTTGTGAGACAGCGAGTGTGACAGGCTGAAATGGAAGCCGAGAGACAGGAGAATGTTATCCTGTGTGTAGAGAACGATAGAACTCGGGCTCAATTGAACAGCTGGGCCAAGGTACGAGCATGTCCTCTGTGTGACAAGCTGGGTAAGAATTCTCTGTCCCATGCTGCCCCCCACAAATCAGCAGCTTCCTCTACAGTGTGTGATTGCCGGGTCCCTGCACATTATGATGAATTGTTTGAGGCGCCTGAAAACAGATTTATGTCAATAGAGATTCTGCCATTGAATGTAGTGAAATTCACGTGGATCATCCCCGCACCCCACCCCCCCACACCCCCCAACCCCCCACCCCCCATCCCGCCCCCGTTCCCCCGCCCCCTCCACGGCTTCTGAATTTATAGCCCTTGGATTTGTCTGGGGAGAAAGATAAAATAATCTGCGAGTTTCCTCTTTCCATTGAAGCTGTGAATCCTGGAAAGCTGCATCTCATGCGGGGCATTTTTGGTCCCTTGGAGGGCATGGACAGTGGCAATTGACAGCAGGTCTGAAGATGGAAACTGGGTGAGTGTTTGTGGAACCCTCCCTCCATCATGTGAACTTAGGTAACACTGAGAGTTCACATCATGTTCTCACCCTCGACTTTCCCGAGAATATGCTCACAAGCAGTGGATCAGAGAGACTGGGGCCTACATTAATTTACTGGCCTTTTTCTCTGGTCATGTGACTGGATTAGTAATCCAGGGAGGTTAATACTCAGGGGACGCAGGTTCAAATCCAGCTATGGCAACTGATCGAATTTCAAATTAGTTGAGAAATTCTGGGATATAAAACTAATTTAAATAATGCTGACCCACATTAGACTATCATCAGTTGTTGTAAAAAAAACCATCAGGTTCATAAATGTCCTTTAGGGATGGAAACCTGCTGTCCTTACCCAGTCTGACCTGCAGAAATGTGGTTGTCTCTTAACCATTCTCAAGGGATGAGGATGCCGGCCTTGTCAGGGATGTTACATCAGAGAGAATGAAGAAAGTCCTTGCTCTACCGCTCTGTAAGGCATATAGTGGCCTGTCTAGTTAAGCCTCGAAGCTTTGAGTTATTCTTGTCTCCGGGTTGGGAATTTAAATGAGAAATCGCAGCGATCACGCTTTGAATCGCTCTTTATGATGGTTCAATGTCCATCATTGAAACATTTTTAAAAATATTTTGCAAACAGACCAGCAGTTATTCCCAGCATTATGCAGACCTCAGGGGGTAACTGCCAATCAACCACACATGAATGCCGAAATAACAAAATTACAGGGCCCTCAAGAATCCATTTTCACACAAAGGATACCTGCTGGAGGCAGGATTGAAGAATGGGAGTGGGAAAGGAGATTTGAGGCAAGTACAATTCACACAGGAAATGAAATCACATTGTCTAGTTTTCACATCCCTTCATGTTTTAGCAGCAACAGACATTTGCAGCCATCTGACTATCAGGGTCTCAAATTAATACCCTAACTTTCAGAACCCTGGGCACGAGAAGGTGGAACTGCAACATCGTCAACGGTGTTTTGTAGCACCGGAAAAATTGGAGACTCTAAAAAATGTAGAAAACAGAAACCTGGTTATAAGCCGCCTGGTACATGCACGCTTCACTAGTGATGTCCTGCACAACTCAAGCTGCAGGGGCGCAGCTTCTACAGCAGGCGGGAGGAAGCCTTTATCCCTGAAGGTCATTGAGACAGTCAAGGATGAGTGCATATATCAACCAGTAACCAGGCATTTAAAAAGCAATTGAATGCATTGCATGTGATTTCCAGGAGCTGCTCGGTGGTGAATTAAACACTCGGTCTGGGTCCAAATGTTTCACTCAAAGAGCCTTTGTCTTGTGATTTTAATAAGCGAATGCGTTACCTTCTCGGAGTTCATGAGACAGCACCATCGACAGGATGGAGAGCCAGTGACGGGAGAGACAGAGCTGAACCGAATAATAAACAGCTGCTGCACAAATGCAAGACGGCGGCCCAGCAGGAGGCTGGACACAATAATGACAGGGGGCGGGGGGAATTCCCCCATCACTGCAGGGTGAACATAAATATATTCACCTTTCATTTTAACATTTGGGTATTTTTTTCCCCTCATTGGGTTCCTGGTCGGGAAATGTTTCAAGAGGAAAAATAAATCCCTATCATTATTAAAAGTCCCAAAATGGGGTCAGAAGGAGTGTTATTTTGCCAGGATTTGCCACACAACAGATAACCTGAATTGATGACATTTTCATTGTCTCCGAACTCTCCTAGACTTTCACTGCAGGTACAGAATTTACATTTTTTCCTCAGTCGTGCGCATTATTGAGCATAGGCGTGTGCCGCGTATTCACTGACAATTCCCCATATTGGCAACTTCCCTGGAAGTTTGGTGTGAGTATTACATCCGCGGATCTCACTGGCGGTCAGATTTTCCCATTGATAAACCGAGACACTACACAAAAAAGAGGAATGTTTCACGATATGAACGTGCTGATCGGAGGACAATTTAATTTCTTTCATTCTCCAAATCCATCAATTTGTGGGTTATTAAGCATCATAAGTTCCTGACTGCAATTGAACAACAGCGACTTCAATCAGAAGTCTCGGAAACAACTGATGGAAGCCCCCTCCAGTCCCACATTTTGCCACTTCAGCATTTTCATTTGTTACTGAGTGAAGTTAACCCCAGGTTTTTCTACTCTATGCCAAAGTTCAGTCGTTCCTCGTTAGTATAGTGCTTAGTATCCCCGCCTATCACACGGGAGACCGGGGTTCAATTCCCCAATGGTGAGTAGGCGTAGTCCTATTATCTTTATTAAGAAGAAACACACGAAATGTCCTGGGCATTGTTTTATATACAGGAGAGAGTGCAGATAAAGATTTGGTCTCAGCGACAGGGAGATTCAGGAACAGCGGTTGTTTTCAGAGATCCCGGAATATTAAAGTTCCTTGAGAGGAAAGGCCCTTCACACCAACAGTCAGCCGACAGTTCCCTATGTGTCCGAACATCCGACGGTGGCTCTTTCACTTAAACTGGGCTGAATCGGAATTTCGGTGAAATCAGTGAATTGGTAGCTTGAACCCAGGACAGTTTGCTGAAAAAAGATATTTTAAAACCGAGAGGAGCCGGCCACACTCGATTTAGTAATGACTAACGAGGCAGAATTCATTAATAATCTGACAGTAAACGAGTATCTTTTAAACAGTGAGTGTAACATGACAGAGTAATTTACATTATAACATCTGCCACCATTTTGTTCATTTATTAAATGTATTTTTCCCTTTACTTCCATTGCTTTTGGACGGCAGCTATTCAGGATCCAGCCATTCATCCACGCCCCCTCGCAACTTTTCTTTTCTTATCCCATCGCCTCTCCCTCAGTGAACACGATGATTCTCCAAATTCCAGCTCTATTTTCTGGTCTCTGCACTATCAGCAGCTCCTTGGTACAGATGTTATTTTCTCTTTTGATCTTTCATTGAATAAAATTTGAAAGATGGTGAAGGGCATTCATATTCCTCTCTCTTCCTTCTCGCCAATCTTTCAGTTTTCTTCCTCTGTAAATCTGTTTGTCTCTTGAACTCACTCCTTACCCTCTTCAATTACCGACATTAAGATCAGCCCAAAACTATTTCCGCTGACTGGGAATCTCGGACCCAGTGCCACCGTCAAAGAGTTAAAGATAGAGTTTTTACCGAGGGAATTAGAAAAAAGAATTCTACACACAAAGTGTGCGAGAACTTCTGTACACGGCAATTTATCTGCGTCAAATGATCATAGGACAAATTGCAGTACTCCAACCTACAATCTTCTGATAATCTTGCACGACACAGGGAAGTAAAACGCCTCATCTATTGGGCCATACGACCATAACAGCAACAATGCAACAAATATCATTTATTTTTCCGCAACGTTCAGGAACCTGAATCAGAAGGTAGAGAGCGCAGATTGCCCACGTATCTGATCCCCTCCTGAATCTGAGTTATGATATTTACTGTGAACCTTCTTTGTTAATGTGTTGTCTAAACACTGAACCACAATGAACTTACCAGGATCCCGATACTGGAGTTACTGACAGCTGTCAGTTCACTCAGTGTTAAAAGACGGGAATCGGGCGGAATTGGGGGCAACACATTCCCTGGGAGACCGGATCCTCAATAAAAGACCGGGAGGGGGAGAGTCAGGAACAGAACAACTGTGACACTCCGGTCTGTTCACTGACTGTTCATCCGTCTCAGTGAACCCAGTGACAGGAATTATTGATATTAATGGTTCATGAACAGCAAATATCCTGCAGGGAATTATCCCAATTGAGCAACTTAATGGGGAAAATGTCAGCTTTAAAGGGTCTCAGTCCTTGGCCACAGTCTGGGACATTTTGTTCAGCTTCTGATTGCTGTGAAATGTGAAAAGTCCCGCAGTGACATAATGTTCCAGAGATACAAACACAGTAACAATCCTAATATTGAACAGTAATGGCTGACGCTGTATCCAATTTATCCCTAATGTCTCTGATATAACTACTTGATATTAGACAGACTGACAGGCTGTTATCAGATGAATACTCAGTAATTGAACATCCTAAATATCGGCCAACTGTGAACCTGCCTCAGCTCATCTGCTGCTGAAACTTTCATCCATGCCTTTGTTTACTCTCGGCTTGAATATTCCAGTGTTCCCCTGGCCGGCCTCCCATCTTCCACCCCACACATACCTGTGCTCATCCAAAATTCTGCTGCCTGGAACGTCACCTGAATCTAGTCCAGTTGACTAATCACCCCCGTGTTTGTTGACCGACACTGGCTCCTCCCCCGGCAATGCCTCAATTTTGATACCCTCATCCTTACTTTAAAATCTCTCCATGACTTCACCTCTTCATTTCTCCGTAACCTCCTCCAGCCCAACAAAACTTCCAGATTCCTGCTCTTCTGCCATCTTGTGCATTCCGGGTTTTAATCTCTACAGCATTGACAACCGTGCACTCAGCTATCCTGGTCTAAAATTCTGGACTCCCTCCTTAAACCCCTCCACTTCTCCAGCTCCCTCTCATCTTTAGGAAGCTCCTTAAAGTCTACCTCTCTGAGAAAACTTTTGTCACCAGACCTAATTTTTCCTTTCTTGGCTGAGCATCAGCTTAGTTTTTTAACGATAACGCTCGTCTTAAGTGCCTTGGGAGACTTTGAAGCTGCAAAAGTACCGAGCTCAGTGATGGTGGTATAGTGGTGAGTGGCTTTGCTTTTCAAGCAGTTGACTCTGGTTCAATTCCCTAACATCGCAGTTTGTTGATTTTTTAATCATCTCAAATCAGAAACCCCACACTCGGATCTTTATTTGATCCGTTTCGGTGAGATCTTGCACGGAAATCATGCGCAGGTGTAATTCAAATAAAAAGGTTTTCAACCTTCACTTATCTTCCATTTAAAACATAACTCAGGCTTGTTCCTCATTGCTGCTAATGAAGGTTTTCCCTGAACTTTAGTGTGGTGCTGGGATAGGATTACTCGGATTCAGTAAAATTCACTAATTCTCTGAACGTTTTCCCTCTGCTGCTTCCTAATTCTTGATTTGAATGTCGATTCCAGCACAGAGATTGTTTTATTGTTCAGAAAGGGACAGACTGCTCACGCTGGGAATCTGAAATAATAACAGAAGGTGCTACAATCAGCTCCCAAAGAGGAAGGTTACTAAATATTTCAGGTCTATCGAAGGTTTCAATAATTGACCCCCTAAACCGAAACTATCAGAGCAGCCGAATTTTTCCTGCATTTTTCAATTTTTTCAGATGAGTTCTTTCAATATTTCACCTCTTTCCCAACTCAATGTTTCCTGTGAAAATTTCAAGGCTGTGCTCAGTTCCTTGCGTATTTGTGTTTTATCTGAAGTGATGTAGGTCATATCCTGAGAAATCAGACTGAAATCCTGCTTATTCTAGGGTAAAATGTACTTGGGTTTTGTAATCTGCCTTTCAGGGATAGCAGCATGACTTACTAGAAGGGAAATGGGCCGTGAAATCCAGTCTTAGTTTCACTGCTGCCTGTGAGCAGAACAAGGCACAGCTGTGATGTCTTGAAGCGTGAAACCTCTGGACAAGTATTTATGTGTCTCTAATCTAAATATATGAAACCGCACCAATCACCCCGCATTTGCTGACCTAGAAAACTCGCTCCTGACCCGCCAATATCTCCATTATAAAATTCTCATTCTCAATTTCAAATCCCTCCATGACTATTTTCCTCCCTTATATAAGTGGACCTTGGAAATCGTTTCACTTGAATTACAGCCGCGTGTGTTTTCGGAACAAAATCTCATCTCATCAGAATCAACTCCTGCTTGGAGCCCCTGAACTCAGAAATCTAAAATGTACAAATTGCGATTGTTGGGAATAGATCTCAGATCAACTGCTTGAAAAGCAGCTATGCTCACCACCAGGCCACCACAGCTGACGACATGGAATTGGTAGGGCAAAGTATCTCAAAGCATTAGCCATATATTTGAATGGTGGTTGGAGCCTCCATCATTATAACAACAGAAAATGGTGTTCAGCGGTGGTCAGACAGCCTGGTATTAAGATTAACTACAGATCCGATTGGTGAACAGTGTCAGGTTATGCTACATGGCATGAGGCGACTCTTGAAGTTTTGATCAGACCTAAAGAGAGCCGAAGTTCGGAAAGCATTAAAAAGACAGCGCGCTGACTGTACAGAAAAGCATGTAAAACAGAGTCAGATAGTGTTCAAATGAAGCGCAGGGAAGCAGACGGATCCCTCATGGTGAGATTGCAGTGCATGGCCTGTGACTTCAGTGAGTGGGAGAGGGTTTCAAAAGGACCAGCTCCAGATTAGGTCAGTCAAGAAAGGCGACTGACCAGGGCGTGGACCGGATTGATAGTGAGCGAGGGAGAGTCAAAGAATGAAAATAAATAAACAAAACTGCATAAACATCAGGCCAGAGAAGGCTGCGATTATATTGGCACAACTTTGGAAAAGTCAGCAAAAGCAGCCACAGTGACAGTCATTCCAGGTACTACAGAAGAAGGAAGGTCAAAGGGACTTTGTCAAAATGTCCACAAAATTCCCCAGATTGAATTCGGATGCAGCTGAACTACCACCCGAATACAAAAAGTTTGAACAGAGCTATGGTTTCTTGATTCAGGTGTGCCTGAGCCAGACAAGCAAGACATTAAAATTCACCTAAATTTGTGAATGATGGTCTACGCAGGCTGAACATGTCAGGATTAACAGCAGAAGAGCTAAAGGATGCGCAAAGATATGGGTTATATTGGAAGACCGGTTCAGAATCACGTTCAACTTCAGAATTCATCATCGACATGTCATGTCATTTCCACCACAGACCGAACCCACGAACAACTTTGTCAGCAGATGCAGCGAAAGGGGTCCATCGTATGATTTTTCTAGTGCAGAAATAGTCGGCAGAATTGGTCAGTTGTTAATCACATAGACACATTCCAGCAAGACTTGCAAGACAAGCCCAAAATAAATAGCATCAAAGAAATACTCAAGGATGGACATAAGTGTTAAATGAGCTTCGCTGGTCAACGAAGCTTAAAGGTTCCAAGTGCAACACCAACTGTTGATGCACTCAAACCAAGCAAGGCATGTGCAAGTCAGGAGGACGCATTTACAATGCTGTGTGAACAGGCCTTCATTTATTCACGCAGCTTCCCCTCCCAGTTAGCTGTTTAATTGTCCACCACCATGCATGACTCGATGTGGCAGGACTGCAGAGCTTCGATCTGATCCAGTGGTTGTGCCGTCGTTTCGAAAGTGATTGCCTGTGAGGTAGGAGACAACATTTTTCATGGCACAATGTGCAGGGCTAGGGGGAGAAGCCAGGGAATGTCTCATTCGGAGATCTGCTGCAGACAGGGTGGTCTGAGTGACCTTCTGCTGCGCTGTAACATTTCTGTATTCCTGTGGGTAAAGTAAAGAATAAAGAAATGTGTCCAGATGAAGTTCTGAGTGGCAGCATAACAACCACCTAAATGTCACATGATTTAGAAAGAAAGAATCGTGACAAAACCAAACCAGGAAAATAAAAATAGGCGCAACAACCAACATAGAGGCAGATGCTATGGTGTAAATTTCTTGAACTGAATGTTGAGTCCAGAAGGCTGTAGGTGAGTTGTTTCCCTCGAAGTTTGCTGTTGCTGAGGCGAGTTAGCCCCTGGAATATGTTCAATGACGTTGCGTCTAATTTGTTACTAACTCCATCTGCTCGCCTTTGCCTCAGATTCCTTAATACCCTCCTTTAACAAAACTCGATCAATCTCAGATTGAAAATATAACAATCAATCAAACATTAGATTCCGTTCACAGAATGTGACCCTGAAGTTCTAGCTCGCTTTGTGTGTAGAATTGTTTCCTAATTTCCCTGCCGGAATCTCTGGTTTTAATGTTTACACTCCGAGATTATCAGCCAATCGAAATAGGCTCTTCGACTGACTGATCTGTTTCCCTTAGCATCTGGTAAGCTTGTGTCAAATCACTGCAGAAATCGGGAAGGGGGACTTCATTACTGGGGCAGTCAGTGGCTTCAGCATACGGACTGAGCTGTGGTTTAGTGTCAGGAATTGAGGAGCGTTAGGAGGGAGTTCACGAGACAAACAGATCTATGGAGGAAAACAACTGGAAGATTAGCAAGGAGCAAGAGCGAGGAATATAAATATTGTTCGCAACTTTTTTTCGCAAACCTTTCAAATGGAAAAGGGAAACGGTGTAGTCACTGGAAAAGTGAAAAGAAAAACAGAATCAAAAAAAGGACCCAAAAATGTTTAGGAGGTCATAGAGCATCAGTGTAGACAAACACAGTGAACTGTTTAGGTCGATGGCTTTTCATCAGAACAAAATAAATTAGAAGAATACAATGTTTAAACCAGTGGAGAGCAGGAGGGCGCAGGGTTAACAAAAGAGCTGAGTGAGGGTTTTTGTTGGGGCGGTGGGTTGTTGGGGTGGAGGAGAGAAAAGGTTTCATGGTACAAAAGCTGAACAGAATTGTAATGGTTCTATAAAAATAAAGGATGTGTCCAGATGAGATTGTGAATGGCTGCATAGCAACCGCCCGTTTTATATTTAATGATAACGCTCTTGGTAAGTGTCTTGGCATTTTCCTGGCATTGAAGGGCCTGTCATCAGCGTTAGTGGTGCAGTGGGGGATATAATCTGTCTTCCGCGCTGCTGATTCGTGTTCCATTCCCGCCAATCGCAGTTTGAGGAAGTCATGCCGACTCGAAACGTTAACTTGGTTACTCTCTCCACAGACGCTGCCAGACCTGCTGAGCTTTTCCAGCATTTTTTGTTCTTTTTATTGTTAATTTTAAACCTCTCAAATAAGAAACGCCAAGCCCGGAGATTATTTTGATCCGTTAAAGTGAGATTTTGTTCCTAAAACACATGCGGGAGAAAATCTAATGAGAAGATTTCCAACCGCTACTTTCTTCAACACGGATATAACATTCTCAATCCTCAAGTCAGCTGGCATCATCACTGGCTCTTTCTCTCTCTGTCTCTCTCTCCACCTCTCTATCATTACCTCCGCATAACACACACACACCACATGTTCACCATTGCATTTTGTGGCTTTATATATGATAGATTGCTTTACCCAGGACGATTATTAT
The DNA here is from genome assembly GCF_964194155.1 of Cetorhinus maximus. NCBI lineage: Eukaryota > Metazoa > Chordata > Chondrichthyes > Lamniformes > Cetorhinidae > Cetorhinus > Cetorhinus maximus. Next base: position 198,309 of record NW_027596139.1, on the reverse strand, counting down.
GCTCGTTTAGATCAGTCGGAAAGCATCTCCTCTACAACAGCGCAATGATCATTGCTTTGCTGCGCTGTAAATGAGTTTGTGTGTGCATGTCAGAGGCATGGAAGATCCAAGCTTGTACACATCGTGCAGTTCAATTCACTCGTTAGCATAGTGTTTAGTACCCCCATTTGTTACGCAGGAGATCGGGGTTCAATTCCCCGAAGGTGCGAAAGCTCTGGTATTTATACAGAGAAAGCACGAGAAATTGTAAACAGAATTTGAATTTGGTAGGTATATGGGAGATAGATGCTGATAAAGGTTGTATATCAACAGAGTCAAGAATCTGCGGTTGCTTTCAGAGATCCCGGAATATGAGCGCACGTTGAAAAGAAGGGCCCTGAACCCACACAGTCAGGCGACATTTCCGTGTGCGCGTTAACACAGAAACTGACTCCTTCACCTCAATTGGGCTGAATCGGAATTTCTGTGAAATTAGTGGTTTGGTAGATTGAATCGAGGACAGTTTGCTGAAACAAGATACTTTAAAACCGAGAGGAGCCGGGCTATGCTCAATTTGGGAATGAATATACACGCAGAGTTCATTAATAATCTGACAATAAACGTGCATCTTGTAAACTGTGACCGTAACATGACATAGTAACTTACACTTTAATCTCTGCCACCATTTTGTTCATTTTTAAAATTTACTTTTTTCCTTCATTTCCTTTGCTTTTTGACGGCAGCTATTCAGAATCCACCATTTTTTGTTTCCTTGCTTACCCCGTTTCCCCTCCCTCAGTAAACACCAGAATCCTGCTAATTTCAGTTCTATTTGCCGCTCACTGCACTAATCAGCAGCTGCTTGGCACAGGGATGCTTTTCCCTTTGGGTTCTTCATTGAATAAAATAAGAAAGATGGAGGACGCCATTCATATTCCTCGCTTTTCCTCCTCGCCAATCTTTCAGTTTTCCCCCTCTGGAACTTTGTTTGCTTCTTGAACTCCCTCCTAACCCTCTTCAAATCCAGACACTAAACCACAGCTCAGTCCCAACATTTTACCGAGTGACAGCCCCTTTACCGAAACCCACACTCATGATTGCAGGAGGAATTTGATAATTTTTTTTGAAAGTTATTTCCAATGAATTTGTACCCTAGGACCAAGGGCCGCAGGCACGGATTTAAAGCCAGACAACAGTGTAGCTCTCTTTTTAATGCTTCCTTTGAACCTGCCGCCAGCACACTCTCGGGCAGTGCATTCCACGCCTTAACCACTTTTTGCAGGGAAAGTAAAGTTTTTCCTCGTGTCACTTTTACTTTTTTTTAACGAACTACTTTAAATTTCTACCCTCGAAGTCTTGAACATTTCACGAACGGTAACATTTCCTCCCTGTCACTTCTGACCAGGCACCTCGTGATTTTCAATCCTTCTATCAAATCGACTCTCGGCCTTCTTTTCTCACAGGAAAACAGTCCTAACTTCTCCAATCTACCATCATAACTGAAGTTCCTCATTCCAGGAGTATTCTCGTGAATCTTTCCTGCCCTCTTTCCAACATCCTCCACATCACCACATCATTCATAAAGAGCAGCGCCCAGAGCCAGACCTGATACAACAACTGAGACTCAACTAGTGCCTTCTCCAAATCCTGTGCACCTCATTCCCATTACAACACTTGGTTTTTGAGCCTATTGCCTCCTGTCCTCACAGACAATCGCTTTCGATGTGATCCCACAATCAAAGGATCAGATTTAAGCTGTGCAGAGCTTGCACGTACAGTGGCGAATGATGGTGGAGAATTAAACATCTATAATGGAGAAGAAGGCTCCACAAATAAATGTTGGCCTTGCCAGCAATTCTCTCACCCAAGAACGAAAAATAGTAAAAGCTGTCGATGTATTCCAAGCCTCACGGCAACTCTAACCTGGGGTCGTGTCCAAGTCTCAGTTGAAAAAATCTCATTGTGACCTCAACTCATTGCCTACACACTGACAGAGAGAACATAATCATAGAATGGGCACAATACAGAAGGCCATTTGGCCCATCCTGTCTGTGCTGGCTTTCAGAAGGAGAACTTCACCTAGTGTCAATCCTTCGCCTTTTTCCTGATCCCTGCATAACACCGCACCCCACCACCCCCCTCCACCCCCGCCACCCCCCACCCTTTTCAGGGCTTCCAAACTTTTCTATTTCCTTGAGTATAGAAGAATGAAGGTTTAAACCTGTTAAAGTGATTTGTTAGGTTAAACACGGAGAAACTGTTTCTCCCGCCAGTAAGAATGGGGTTGAAACTTGACATGTTTTTGCCTGTGATCCACAGCGATCGTGCCAACCAAGGGAAAAATCAGGAAGCACTTTTCACACTTAGAGTAACTGGAAATCCGGAAACAATTCTAAAATCGATCGAAGCTACCACAATTACGAGATGGTGGGTATTTTTCTTCAAACTAAAGGGTTCTCGGTTTCTTCAGTTCTCCTTGAAGAATTCAACCTCCATGACTCGTTTTGTTGCCGTTTTGCTGGGAGTGAACACCTTGAGCCAAAAAGGCAACGCCCAAACAGCGATGGAAACCTGGACCCTCAGGATAAAAGTCTGATGCTCTACCGAAGGCGGGACCCGGGCTTCGTTTCACATGCATCCCACAGCCGCCTTCATTGTCCACAAAGAGGCATCGCAAACATTTGTTGCATTTCTTTCTTTGGCAGTTCTGTTTATTTTCATATTGCCAGTTTTCACGCGACTTTGTTTTTCACCTCAAAGGAAGGTGAAATCAGATTCAATCGGGTTTTCAATGGAACTAATTTACAGGGTAATGGGGAAAAGCTGGTTTGTGGAACAGTATTTACAGATCTATCAAAGAGCATGGACAGACTCGATGGGCCGACAGGCTTCCTTCTGAAAGATAGGATTCCGCGATTCAGGAGTTTCATTTCGACATGGGCTGGGAGATTGGAAAAGGGCTCATGAGGGTGAAGGTGATGAGTGAATGATTCCAGACAATTGTCTGATGTTTTGTACATTACATTATGCCTGACATTTTGTACCGACATGGAACAAGGCTGCATTTGTCTTGCTGTGGTGACCGAGTGGTTAAGGTGTTGTGCATGAGTGTTGTGTATGCGGTTCGGAGGGAAGGTTCAAACACCGCTCGCAGCCTCCCCATGATTAAAATGATTATCTTCTGCCATCAGTTCCCTGACTTGAGAATGCAGTAAATTAAACCCATTGACCCGAAACTTTGAAACACAAATAATTTACGCAGATCAATTAGATAATGTAGATTTGCTAGAAACGGAACGAACAGCAAAAACAGGTGTTCAGGAAACTGGTTGAAATGTATTTTAACAAAGAACCTGAAATGTTTGGGATGAAAAGCAGGATTTTCAGCTCATGAGTATTAGCGCGGTTTGCTTTCAGTCATATGGAGGGGGTTTGTCTGCGTGAAAGGATGGTAACAGCTTGTGTGGCTGCATAGACGCAAGTTTTTGGACAGGAACTCAAATAAATCAACATATAACTAGTTTGAGAGGCGATGTATGTCAGGGATGTAAAATCGGGTCGGTAATTAACGGCTAAGCTGATAGTTGCAGAACAGACAGCAGCTGTCAACCACAGCATCATAAAACTGCCTGATATAGTGAACAGGCAAATAAAGGGTTTCATTCTGTTTTCCACCTCTGTGTCATTCTGATTCTTGCTGTTTTGAGCCCGGAGTCCCCTGCGGTCTCTGGTAGATGTTAACATGTGCCTGATTGTCAAACAATTAAATAATAAAATATAAAATAAAATTGAGAAATGGAGATAAAATACATCCGAAAATTCCGCTACCCCGGAAGACGATGGAAAAAAATCCGCGCCAGGGCGGGAACCCGAGTGAACATTGTTAATGATCAGATTGTTGATCACCCGTTTTTGCAGTTTTTTCAGTTGCTGAGAAATGAACATTTGTGTTCCTGAGCAAATCAAAATGGCAAATTCTCCCAATAGATCAGCACAGAGACCGCTGTTATGGTCACTGTAGCAGTTTTCACAGTGACATACTTTGCTTTAATATTCTGACCATATATCGCTGACAGCAACAGTGACAATTGAAGATTTGAAATGGAGCTAAATTGCGAATGAGAATTAAGGCGGCCACTTCAGTGCCAATTTATGACGGGTGCTTCAGCGCGAAATGACGGAGTGCCTGTTCAATTTAAACATTGTTCCATTTGTTCCTTGTACCTTTCTTCAGCCACAGTGTCTCACTTGTGTTTCAATGGATCATATATTTTGTCAATCAATATATTTTCTGGATTCTTTAAGAATTATATAAACCTTTCTCATTGTTGGCATACATAAGTATTTGCCAATATTGCCATTTTTAAACAATTTTTATTCCACTCATTCAAATTTGGTTGTGCTCCCCAATCTATTGCAAAGATCTTTGTCATTTCTTGCTATTAACTTAAAGTCCAATATACTATGATCATTATAATCCTCTTATTTCCAAACTTATGCTCTCTATCAAGTCCAGATAGATTGCGTTTCTTGCATAATGGGTTGGAAGTTTTACTGTTAGCCTTGTTGATATCCGTGCCCTCAACATCGTTGTCAAACTCATCAGCCTTTTAATTTCGTGGTAGTTGACATTTACCCATGATTATTCATCTATGATTTACTTAACTAATTGCTCGAAATGATTGTATGATTATCATTCAACCTCCCTCCAATTTTTAGTTCAGCTGCAGTTTGCCACCGTTAGCATGATTTGATTGTTTTTAGACAATCAACGGATGAGGTCCTCTACGCGCATCCGGATACCTGAAGTTCGTAGTCTGCAGCCGAGCGGGAAACAGAAACCTTGATATCTGCTGGCACTTTACTCCAAAACAGGGCAAAAAGAAACATTATTTGAATGATAAATAGTAATGAGAATCTTTCCAAACTCATGTCTCGTTTCACAGCACAGAAGGACAAAGGCACAACCACTGGAATCTGATTCCTGTAAATGAGTACAAAGAGGGGAATGCTGATCGAGTTCATTCAGTTCATGGTCACTTAAAAAGAAAACAAAGGAAAGTAAAGCGACATTTACCCAGTCAATATTCGGTGCGAAAGGAAAATTTATACTTGATCTATTTGCCTGAGTCGGCTCCTCGCCAGGTGGAATATTTTCAATCTCATTATAAATTGGTTTGTACAAACGAACAATGAATCGCTGTCGCCAATCACAGCATCTGTTGGATGAAAGGTGGAAAGTGGAACTTTTCCCCCCTTTTCAGACGCGTGTAAACATTAATTACGTGTTTCCTTGCATCTCAAAATACATCCGGGACAGTTTCAGTACATGTGCATGTGCTGTCAGTGCCAGCCTATGACTGTATAAAGTGAGAGATGATTTTAAGTGCAGCTCTGCTTTCTGCCTTTGAATGACGCATCTTATGCCAGTTGGCATCTTATAACTTTCTCAATTTACAAATAAGTTGCTGTTTTTTTTAGAGTTGTACTTAAAATGGAACATTTTGTTTTTAGGATTTAGGTTTTTAAGACTGAGAATCATTCAGTCAAACAATATTTGTTTTGAAATAGTTTATTCCAGCACTGAATGCTAGAAGTTTGCGAGTGGCAGGTGAGTATGTTTCCCCCTGCAAACTGTTAAACATTTACAGAAATAATGCAATAAGTAACATGTGTTAGACAGATAAAGAAGCAAATACGGGTCTCAGATAACTCCATTATCTAACAACTGATCTCATCGGCCCTGGCAGGAATTCACTTCACAAAGCCTTTCCAACTTTAATAACTACTCTTCAATCAAACTCTCTAAAGTGGAAAGAATCTTTGATAGGGCCTTAGGTATTTATGCTCAACATTAGTGTTTTGTATGAACGGGCAGCCCGCATTATAACCCATTCTGTGAACGGTACCAAGATATGGAGCGAAGCAAGTTCTGAGGAGGATGCAAAACATATGAAAATGAATATAGTCTGGTTAAGTGAGTGGCCAAAATTTGAGAAATGAAGTATAATGTGCGAAAACATGAGGTTTTCCAGGGACTGGAAGAATATAAAATCAGAATGATGTCAAAATGAAGATAAACAGTAAGATGATTTGATAAAAGGGACACCGGTATCCAAGTACATGAACGTCAAAATTTCAGCGTGCGTCTGGAGCAAACTCAGAAGGGAAAGGCAATAATGCTCTCCATTGAAAGGCAACAGAACAAAATATCGCTGAGACCACAGCTAGAATACATCGCGCAGTTTTGATTAGCTTATTTAAAGAACCATTTAATTGCATTAGAGGCAGCTCAGGGATGAATCAGGGGACCGATTCCTGTGATAAGGGGGTATCTTTTGAGGGAAGGCTGAGCATGCGATGTGGAAAGCATTGAAGTTTAGAGGACCGAAATGTAAGGTTTCTGTTAAATATAAGATTCTGAATGGGATTTATTTGGCTGTTGCTCAAGTTGCGCTGTTTAAAAATTAACGAGTTTTCCAATTAATTGGGAGAAGAGGAGGTATGTGTTCCGTTTAATCGCAGCATTGCTGGTGTTTGAAATTTTCTCCCGCAACGGGCAGTGGAGGCTGGATCACTAAGTATATTCAGTGTAGATGTAGACACGATTTCGAAGGAGAATAATTTAAAGCATTCTGGGTACTTGTCACAGATGTGGATTTAAGATCGCATTGCCTCAACCATGATAGGATTGAATGGTGGGGCAGTCTGGCGAGCCCGATTGGTCTACTCCTGTTTATATTTCTGATCTTCCAATATCCTATCAACAATTGGGTGGACCCCATTCAATTTCTTTGTTTTTCAAAAACAAAGAAATTTTCTAAAATACTGTGTGGGCATCGTTAGGCACTTCATCACGCCCATGACTGAGGATGATGCGGCGCATGCGGCTTACGTTCGAATAAGCTGCAGAAAATCCGAAATTCGTTCACGTTGCAACGTGAACCTTGGCCTCTGTCAAGCAGACTTAGTAATAAACACTTTGAGACCACACCTATCAATGATCCACCTGATAATTTAACATGAGTGCTTTACTTTCTTTGAGATTAAAATATAACAAGAAATTAAAGCAAACTATTTCCCATCGTGCTAAAATAATGCTAAGTAGCTCCCTAGGCCTGCATCAATCCATAATTATCATTGTCTGTGTATTTTCTTTCCCCTCCAATCGATATGATTTTTTGATCCTTCCCAGATAAAATCACTTGGAAGAAAACTCTGTCACTAAGAACAGGAATCTTTAATTTGAATATTATGCTGGCTGGATATTGTTTTTATCGAGCACTAAATATTTCTTTGAAAATTCAATTTTTGATTTCGGACAGGCATTTTGAAGGGTCCTCTTTTGGGACATTACTCACTCACCGTCTTTCCAATTTTACATTACCATTGAACTCTTGTTTGCTCATGGGATCTAATCTTCAACTGTTCAATTAGGTCTTATTTCTCTTGCTTCTTAATTCTATAACCTTTGACATCTCGACGTCTGTGCTCATACTCCTGACTGCAGTTTGCAAGCTTTAAGGATCAGAAATCATAGGTTTCCTTCAATGGCATTCGAAACAATCAGGATTGATTTTAAGATAGCCTATTAAGGAGCAACAGATTTTATGTGATACCTGGGGAAAATAGACCTGACAAGCAAACAGCACATGAGATTTGAGAGCAGTTCAACGATCCAGTGAACAAATGACCCAATGGATGCTGACATCTGGAGCTTGTGACGAACAAATTTTCGACTGTAGTCGAAGTGTTCGGAAACCCTTCCAATGGTCTTCTTCCATCTTCCTTGGAATTTCTCGATATGGGCATCTGGAAACGGCGTGATGAGAACAGCCACCTGCCTCCGTGCTCTTAATACACTTCAATTCTATGATTTGGTTTTTTAGCCTGTTGAAAATTATGAAAGTATAGGCACCCATTAACTCGAAACACAAGTGTGTAACTTCATACCGATCTCACCTGTGAGATTTCCGCTTGATCATAAACTTTCGCTTCTATTTACTCATCGCATAGTGAGGCTGAATGTTACCACATCAACTTACGGATGGGCAGTTATAACAAATTGTTCATGCATTTGTTTGCGATCTTGTGGCTCAGTTGGTAAAACCCCTTTCATTGAACAGGTGAGCCCCAATTTCAATTCCAACCCCAGGCAGTAATGGCCATGAAAATGTTGTTCAACGTTAATCTTATTCCATCCTCAATACCATCCTCTAAAATGGAGAAAGATAAGTGATAATTTCCCCAAAAAGAATAAGGTCATAGTCTGTTTCTGCAATCTGACTGGTATGGACTTGTCATTTGAGGCATAAAACGTTGTGCTCAGGGAAGTAACGGGTTTGGGGGATGTGAATATTTCAGAAGGCTTATCAAGTGAGGTGTGGTAAATATTGGTTATATGATAGCTTGCAAGAACGGAAGGGCTCCAGTGTTCATTTTTTAACCACACTTACGTCAGTTTAAACAAAGTGGAGAACAATAGCAGAAGGGAGAAAATGTAAAGATGTCAGCCAAGACGAAGAGAAGGAAGGGACTTGATCCCACCAACCAGTCGACGCCTCCAAAGTCAGAATCGGAGAGGGAGTTAGAGAAATGGTGTGAAACAACTTGACAAGGGGAATAAAATAGCGACACACTCAAAAAATTGTATTCGAAATTGTCCGTCATCTCCCCCATGCATGGTTTCCAGCACCTTGTGCTGTGGCTATCATTTTTAAAAATGGGACTTTCAGTGAAATGGCAAAAACTAACTAAAGTGCGTTACTTGTGACTATGCATTCCAAACTTAAACTAATGCAGAACCCAAATGATAATATAGGCAATAAGCTGATACCAAATCTCAAAACAATCTCAGAAGACGGAATTAAAATAAGGCCGTGGCCAAGTGATAATATTAGTGGACCAGTTATCCAGAATCTCATGTTAATGATTTGGGGATTCGAGTTCGAATGGGGCATGGTGTGGTGGAAAATTCAGTTCATAAAATGTGGAATTGAAAACTAGTCTCAGAAATGATGATGATTAAAATGTAATCAACTGTTGCAAAATCACAGTTGGTTCGTTAATGTCCTTCAGGGAAGAAAATCTGCCATACGTAGCGAGTTTGACAGACATATGATGGAGGAGTGTCTCTGTTGATTGCCGACGATGATAACAGAACACAGAGGGAAATCAGTATTTGGAACGCGTTTGGGAAGAAGTGAAAATGATAAGGTGAAGAAATCACTTTTGGAAGTGGTGTTCAGAATCTGGGCAGTAATGGGTAGGGCAAAGTACTAAACGTCAAATAACGAGTTCATATCTGAAAGGCCGAGCGTAATTCATGGAGGATACTCATCTACATAAACTGTAACGATCTGATCAACAAATGGGGCGCAGCTGAAGGATTCATAGAATGGTTTCCGGATAGCAGCATTGGACGTTCGGGATCCAACTATAGTGCAGCGCTCAACCTGGTACTTTGCAATAAGACAGTATTAATTAAATAGTTCATTATGAAGGCGTCCTAGGTAGACTTGATCAAAACATTACTGAATTTAACACTCAGTTTGATGGAATAAATGGTGTAGCAAACTAGCATTTTAAACGTAGGTAAGCACAATGATGAGGGCATGAGTGCAGATGCAGCTAAAGCGAACTGTTAAATGAGGTTAATGAATAGGTCAATAGAAATGCAGCAACATACAGTTAAAGGGATATTTCAGAATACACAGAATACCTACTTTCCGACTAGAAAGGAAAAAAGAAAAAAATCAAGCCGTGGGCCCACCAAACGTGGCTAACTCATAAAAAAAAATAAAGACAATATCAACCTTAACGGGATGAAAAACTAAAGCACTTAACGGTGCAAATGCTGGTGGGATGTCCGGAGATTGGAGAGATTGTACAGAATATGAAGGAATGCCAAAACAGATGAATAAGGGTGGAAACATTAAAGTATGGGGGTAACCAAGCTGGAGACATACAGAGCGTGGTAAGAAATTCTATAGATTTCCAATAAGAAAATAATTAACTAAGTAAGCGTTGGTACTATGAAAAGGAAGCCTGGGAAATTATGAATTGAAAATAACGGAGCCGGCAAAGTAACTGAACAAGTGATTTGTATTGTTCATCACTACAGATGATGCACGCAACATTCCAGAAATACCTGTAAATCAGGGAGCAGAATGGCAGAGTTGTGGCTCTGAGCAAATGTTGGGGGCTGCGTCCTGACAAGCGCCAGGTCTAGATGAACTTAATCTCCTGCGGCCCTACAATAAGTGGCGAGGGAGATAATTTATGCGTTGGTTTCATTTAGTTCAAAATGCCGATGATAATGTAACTTTCCATTCGATTTGAAAATAGGGATTGGAACTCGTTAATTAGATAGGGTGCGGGGGGCGTGATATTTAGAGGGGGGAAGGCAGTGCAGGAAGCAGGGAAATAAAGGACAGTTAGATTAACAAGAGGAAATATGTTATGACAGCGGACTTAACAAATAAACAATTCAAACAGGCGGATTCATCATAGTTAAGTAGATCGGAAATCCTCTTTAACAAAAATCAGTGGATTATTTTCAAGACATGTGCTGCGTATAAAGGTGCACGGTGGATGCACCGTACTTTAGTACAACAATTAGTTATGAAAGCTAACAGAATGTTATCGGTTATTACTGTGAGAATTTAATACTAATGTAAGTATGCTCCATTTGTGCAGGGAGCTGGTGAGGCCACTACTACAGTATTCTGTACACTATTGGCCTCCTTATTTATGGAAGGATGTACATGTGCTGGAAGCAGTTAAGAAACGGCTAAATAGGTTAATGCCAGGAATGGGCAGGTTGCCTTCTGAGGCAACATTTGTCAGACTTGGCTGCAGCCACTGGAGCTTAATGCGTAATAGGTGGTTTGATTGAAATATTTAAGTTCCAGAACAGTGTTGACTGGATGGATGTGGAGGTGATCATTCCTGTTGTTGGAGTATCTAGAACTAGGGGCCACAGTTTAAATTAAAGGGAACACTCGGTAAAGATAGAGATGAAGAAAACGTTTTATCTTCTCTCAGGGCAAGTGAGACCTTTACTCCCCTTCCTCAAAAGAGAGTGGAAGCAGTGTATTTTCGACATTTGTTAATGCTGAGTTAGATAAATGCTTGCTGAAGTTGGGGGTGAACTGTTAACGGCAGTAAGCCGGAGGTTAATTCAGATCAGCAGTGACCTTACTGAATGTCGGAAAAGGATCGAGGGGCAGAGTGGCCAACTCCTGCTACATTTCAGTTAATTTTTATTCTAATTGTTCGTACGCATGCTCGTTTGTTATTGTTAATTAACGAAGGAATGGAATAACGGTACAGTTTCAGATCCAGTAAGTAAATAGTCAGAATCAACTTCCGCTTGAGGGGTACCACAAGGAACAATGTCGATCGATCCATTTACCTTTATACAATTATCACCAAACATTTTTAACTAACGTAAAACTTCCTCAGGTTGCATGTTAAAATATCTTAAGCAAAGAAAATTTCTGCGGAGTAGAAATATCAGTATACTAAAATAACGATTTCAGGAAAAAAACCTCCCTCTTTCTTTCAGCTTGCACAAATCTAAACGGACAGAAAATCCCATTGATTCATGATCGCTGGTGTAAGGTATTAAAATCTGATTAGTGCTAGCCCTCATTGCAACTCTGCACTGATATATACTCCCAGTAAGGCATGGCAACTGGGGTCAGGTGCACAAGTCTGTTTCGTGACAAACACTCAGTAAATTTGACAGTGGCAAATAATTACTACATACATATGCACAACGTACTCTATCACTGATTGTAAGATTCCAGGGCAGTGCACGAAATTTGATTATATTATAATATAGTCTTGCTTGAAGTTAAAAAGCTTCCGTGTGTTGATCAGTCAAGGAGTGGCCCATCATTTTATTGATGCTGCCGATTTCTGTCTGTTCTCAGTCTCTTTGCAAGACGTCAACTGTTGAAAACTATTTCACTTTGTAGTTTTCGGCCACTTGATGAGTCATGCTATGGGCCATGCGGAATTTTTTGGCTTGATCTTGAAACAGCTGGAAATTTTGGGTCTATCAGGGACCATGTAGAGAAATATAAACATTGTACCAGGTGCTGCCCTAGACTTAGTTTATGGAGTGAATTCTACGTATGCAGATCGGCGCTATCAAAGACACATGACCAATGTACATCCCAGTGAGCAAATGAGAAGGAGGAATTTAAAGTTTACAGTACACGGGGCTAGTGTTCTACAATACTCACCAGTGAAGGGAACCATTCCTGTATCAACTGCGAGTCGAAATATTCAATGTTCATCATTGTTGTATAAAGGTGAACATATCACTATTGTATTCACAAAAACATGCAGACAGTAGCATCTTGATGTTAGACTTGAACCGCACAATATCCATAGGCAAAGATGCGCATATTTTCTATTACTGCCTCTATCAGTTGTGCCGTTTATCGCCAGTGGGATAGTTAATGAACTTAAAATCTGGGCCTTGAAATGTTTCAATTTCCCTCGACAATGTGTCCAGTTAATAAAATTAAGTGATAGAATTATGAAGTGTTCGGGCAAACCTGCATGGCTGAACATGTTTGATTAATAATGTAACAATTGCCGTTCGCCATGATTCGTGATTACGTCTCTCGATGGCTTATCTCTGTTATTAATAAGAACTTCGTGGAAATTTAACTCTCCTATAATGTCCCTGAGAATATCAGATCTGTACCTGATAGATGACAGGTTCCCTACAGAGAACAGGAGATTTCAGAAGCATTTCAGAACAACATTATGAAATAATATAAATATGAACATTGAAATTGCATGCAATGTTTTAGGAATTGAGATATCTGTGGCAGGTCTTGGTTTCTGGAAGTTTCTGGAACAGTAACACTACATGGAATGATTGCGTAAGAGCAGCAAGTGAATGAAAAAAAAAACGGCTTCAAGGTTGTAATGGAATACGCAAATCAATTCAAAGAATCATCCGTAAACGATTGATGAGTTTTCTGCAGAGGGTGCCACATGACTTGATATATTGAATCTAACAGAATACGTGCGCAGTGAAGGGAAAAGGACGTCTCTGTCTGCAGTGAACTCTGGAAGGATAGGGAAAAGAAAAATAAAGTTGGAGGCGGTGTTGTTCGGGGTATGATGACAATTCTACAGGAGAGCAATTTCGCAGAGCAATGATCGCCTAAGTCAATATAGTCATATAAGCAGAAATAGCAATATAAAGTAGTTCGGCCGGTTTTATAGATTCCAGGATAACACGCAGCATATTATGGAGTTAATTTATCATCAAACTTCAGTGACATGAATCATTAACCGGAAACAATACCGGGCACATTAATTTAACAAGTACAGAGTGGGGAACGTCACAACCAAAGGAAAGGAGGGTGAAGGATTCCTAAATTCTCTTGAATATAAGCTGCTTAATCAATAAGTTAGAAGCAGCTTGAGGAATGATCAAATGTTCGATGCAGTTCTACGTAATGAAGTCGCACAAATGTTTCGTGTTTCAGACGAAAACATTCGGTGGAATTAAAAAATATATACAAAGAACAACAAAGAACAAAGAAAAATACAGCACAGGAACAGGCCCTTCGGCCCCCCAAGTCTGCGCCGATCATATTGCCCGTCAAATAAAAACTTTGCACTTCCGGGGTCCGTATCCCTCTATTCCCATCCTATTCATGTATTTGTAAAGTTCCCTCTTAAACACCACTATCGTACGTGCTTCCCCAAATCCTCTGGCACCGAATTCCAGACATTCACTACCCTCTGCGCAAAAAACTTACTCCGCACATCTCCTCTAAAGTTTTCTCCTCTCACCTTAAGTCGATGTCCCCTAGTAATTGACTCTTCCACTCAGGGAAAAAGCTTCTGACTATCTAATCTGTCCATGCCACTCATAATTTTGTAAACTTCTATCAAGTCGCCCCTCAATCTCCGTCGCTCCAGTGAGAACAATCCGAGTTTCTCCAACCTCTCCTCATACCTAATAACTTCCAGACCAGGTAGCATCCTGGTAAACCTCCTCTGCACCCTCTCCAACGCCTCCATATCCTTCTGGTAATGTGGCGACCAGAATTGCACGCAATATTCCAAGTGTGGCCTAAACAAGGTTCTACACAGCTGCAGCATGACTTCCCCGCTTTTATACTCAATACCACTGCCGATGAAGGCACGAATGCCATATGCCTTCCTGACCAGCTTTTCCGACCGGGTTGCCACATTCAGTGACCTGTGGACCTGTAGACCAAGGTCCCTCTGCCCATCGATGCACTTAAGGGTTCTGCCATTTACTGTATAATTCCTGCCTGTATTAGATCTTCCAAAAATTATTACCTCGCATTTGTCCGATAAAACCCCACCTGCGATTTCTCCGCCCAAGGCTCCAACCGATCTATATCCCGTTGATTCCTTTAACAATCCTCTTCACAATCTGCAACTCCTCCAACCATTGTGTCGTCTGCAAACTTACATATTAACCCAGTTACATTTTCCTCCAAATCATTTACATATACTACAAACATCAAAGGTCCCAGCACTGATCCCTGCGGAACTCCACATGTCACAGCTCTCCATTCAGAAAAGCACCCTTCCACTGCTTCCCTCTGTCTTCTATGACCAAGCCAATCCTACATCTATCTTGCCAGATCACCTCTGATCCTGTACGACGTTGCCTTCTGTAACAGTCTGCCTTGATGGACCTTGTCAATGGCCTTACTGAAATCCATGTGGATAACATCCACTGCCCTTCAATCCTCGATCATCTTTGTCTCCTCCTTTAAAAATTAGGTCAATTTGGAGAGACATAAACTCCCTTTCACAAACCCATGCTGCCTCTCACTAATACGCCCATTTGCTTCCAAATGTTAGTAAATCCTCTCACGAAGAATCTTCTCCAATAATTCCCCTGCCACTGACGTAAGTCTCACCGGCCTGTAATTTGCTCGGTTATCCCTGCTACATTTCTTAAACAATGGAACAACATTTGCATTTCTCCAGTCCTCTGGGATCTCAAAAGTAGCCAGTGAGGATAGAAAGGTTTATGTCAAGGCCCTAGAAATCGTCTCCCTTGCCTCCCTCAGTACTCTGAGGTAGATCCCATCCAATCCAAGGGAATTATCGACCGTAATATTCTTCAAGACGCCTAAAAGCTCCTCTTTTTTGATCTCAACATGATCCAGGCTATGTACACACTCTTCCCTAGACAAATCGACGGCTAAGTCCTACTCTTTGGTAAATACAGATGAGAAGTACTCATTTAGCATCTCTCCCATTTCTTCTGGCTCCACACATAAATTCCCACCTCTGTCCCTGACTGGGCCTACCCTTTCCCAGGCTCCTGCTTTTTACATATGTATAAAGGGACTTGAGATTTCCTTAATCCTGGTTGCCAGTGACTTTTCATGACCCCTTTTTGCCCTCCAGACAATTGCATAAGTTCCTTCCTACTTTCTTTATATTCTCCACGGGCTTCATCTGTTCCTAGCCTTCTTGACCTTACGAATGCTTCCCTTTTCGTTTTGACTAATATCACAATATCCTTCGTTATCGAAGGTTCCTGAAACTTGCCATACGTATCCTTCATCCTCGCAAGAACATGCCGATGCCGAATTCTAATCAACTGACGTTTGAAAGCCCCCCACATGGCCATTGTTGATTTGCCCTCAAACATCCGCTTCCAGTCTCGATTCCTCAGTTCCCATCTAATAATATTACAATTAGCCTTCCTTCAATTAAGCACCTTAAACCGAGGACTCCTATTATCCTCATCCACCAACACCTTTAAACTTACTGAATTATGGTCACTTTTCCCGAAATGCTCCCCTACTTTAACTTCGACCACCTGGCCTGGTTCATTCCCCAATACCAAGACCAGTATTGCCCCTTCCCTAGTTGGAAAATCTATACATTGTCTCCGGAAGCCCTCCTGGATGCACCATACATAAAGAGAATACCGGGATAGTTCCAGAAACTTGTAATTAACTAAACAGCATCATCCTCTGCAGGAGTTCAATAAGGGACGATGTCAACGATACATTTACCTTGATACACTTATCACTAAACATTTTTAACAAACATGAAACTTCCTCCAATTGACACATTTTAAATTGTCTTAAATATAGAACATTTCCATGGAGTGGAGAGATCAGTAAGCTAAATTAACGATTTCAGATTAAAGCCTGCTTTATTCTCTCAACTGGCACAAGTCTACACCGACAGAGCCTCCCATTAGCCAATGGTCACTGGTGTCAGGTATTTCAACTCTGGTCAGTGCTAACACTCATTTCAACTCTGCACTGACATATTATCTAAGTAAGGCATGGCTACTGGGGTCAGGAGCTCAACTTGGTTTCGCAACAAACACTCTGTGAAATTGACACTGGCAAATCAATTCTGCATACATACCGACGACGGATTCCGAAACTGTTTGCAAGGTTGCACGGTAGTGCACAAAATTTTATCATGTTATAGTATAGTCTCGCTTTAACGTATAAATCTTTACATGTTGTTCAACAAAGGCCGGCCCATAATTTTATTGATGGTGCTGATTTATGTTTGGCTTCAGCCTGTTTGCAAAAGGTCAAGTATTGAAAACTCTTTCAATTTCTGTTTTTCTGCCAATTGATTGTTTGAGTCACAATGTGAGCTTTGCTTAAATGTCTTTCTTGATCTTGAAACAGCTAAAATAATGCATTTGGCAGGAACCTTTGTAGAGAAACGTACATATTGCACCACTAGGAACCGCTGGCTTAGCTTATGAAGGCTTTCTAAAGGTGGAGGTGGGCATTATGGTATAAATGTGAGCAATGTACATTCTAGTGATCGAAAGAGAAGGAGGAAATTGCTCCATAAAATTCGCTAGCGCAACGGGCAGTGTTCTACAGTAGGGAACCATTATTGTATTCATTATGACGCAAAATATTCAATGTCCATCATTACTCTGTGAAGTTGAACACTGCACTACTGTTTTCACAAATGCAAATTGCATTCCAATCAACATGATACCTTTG
The DNA here is from genome assembly GCF_964194155.1 of Cetorhinus maximus. Lineage (NCBI taxonomy): Eukaryota > Metazoa > Chordata > Chondrichthyes > Lamniformes > Cetorhinidae > Cetorhinus > Cetorhinus maximus. Next base: position 181,309 of record NW_027596139.1, on the reverse strand, counting down.
AACCCCACAACACCCTTCGGCGATGATGCACATCGTTTCTCTAATTGCATCATTCGTTTGTGCAGTTTTCGCCATTGAAATAGTTAGCGAATTTTAAATCTGGACCTTGATTTTTTTTACAATTTCCGTTCACAATGTATCTGGTTAACAATATTAGGAGTTACGGGTCACAAAGTGTCAGGACAACCATGGATTGCTGAACTTGTTTGATAAATGATGTAACTACTGTAGTTCCCTTGAATCGTGATTGTGTCTCTAGATTGTTTAAATCTGTTATTATTGACAACTTCGTGACAATTTAACTCTTTCTCCCTATCCGTGAGAACATCAGCTCTATATCTGTTAGTTGACAGGGTCCCTGAAGTGTAGAGGAGGTTTGAGTAGCATTTCAGAACATCATTGTGGAAGAATATAAACTCGTACAATCAAATTACATGCACCGTTTTTAGGAATTGAGATATCTGGGTGTCTGGGAGTTGACTTCTTCCTTAACGGTTGCTGGTTGTGTTCTTGGTAAGGCTTGATATCCAATTGTGTACTCTAAGGTCAACTTTTTTAATGAAATACCTTCTCGTTACTGCCATTTTCCCTGTGATGAGACACTGAGCGTCGATCTGACAGTGCAGCGTCCCCATCCGTTTCCATGAAGCCATAACTTCCTGAGTTACATGTCGTGTGGATGTGTGGTTCCTTGGGGGCGCTGTTCTAATAACAATAAATGAGAATGTTCAACAATTGTTTTACAATACCCTGGGTAACTGTCAGCATATACATGTTGATATGTCTATTCTTGGTTTGTGGAGGGCTGTTCGTTTGTTTGTCGATATGTACAATTAGTTCACGTATTTCACAAAATTTGAAGGCAGTTCTGGAGTGAGTTTAGAAGCCCTTATGAATGTCAAAGGGATTTCAGGAGATCAGGATTCAGCCATTATTTAATTTATTTGTTAAATGTAGCATTTGTTACGCAATGCACTCCAGGCAGATTTGGAAGATTGATTTTTATAGGCCGGGTGTTATGATGGACAGGCAGGGCGGTGGTGTTGAGTCCACAGTCAGATTATCCATGCTTATTTTGAATGGTGGAAGGAATCAGAAGGGCCGAATGGGCCTTCATTTACTTTTAATAATAACGGGGTTCCGAGCTAGTTACAGTGCTTGCAGGGGTATTCCCAGAATTCACATTCATGGAGGGTTATGAGAATATGCAGAAGCTGTAACACGAGTAGCACGGATTCCATGCTTCGAATCCTTGATTCTAAAATGATTATTCGTAGCCAAATATATCCTGTTAATATTTCCAGGATGTCCGTTTGTAAGTGCAAAATATTGATATATGTCACTGTCACTGAGTCCACTCAGATACACGGCAGCAACTCTAATATCTGCCAGCTCCACAATTCTGTGCGAGTATTTAAAGCTGCTGAGGAACCTTCTTGCTGTCTATATTCATGTTCCATGCTCATGTTTGTTGTCTGCAAAGTTGTCAGAGTGAATCAGTTTGTGTTGAACCAGATACATCAGTGGAAACAGATGGCTGCTGGGCAAAGTTTTCAACGGAAATATTCTGTTTCAATTCATTTTCATCACCGTTGACAATCGATTTAAAGAAATAACTTTGTAAATGTCTATGTCTGCTGAGATTGTTTTCATTCTAAATAGCGTCCGGTAAATGTGCCATCCGATGAATGGCTCTTGATAAAAACTGTAACTTTATAACTGCACCACTTCTGTGTTCGGACATTGATCTTCATTAAATATTCAGACACCTATAATTATCCAGATAAACCTTTAGACCCCGAGATTTCAGGGTGACGGTAAAATATGACTATTTAGGTTGATTCGAAGCAAGTAACCAACTGACTTATTTTCAAGGTGCTTTCTCGTCACTGGATAACAGCAAGTCAAGGTTTTGCATTTACACATACTCAATCTATGTGTTTGCTTTTGATAAACAACAATATTAATGCTACACTGGCCTAGAAATTAGTGCAGAAATAGTGCCTCATTTTCCATGGCTTAGACCATAAGACATAGGAGCAGAAATTAGGCCATTCGGCCCATCGTGTCTGCTCCGCCATTCAATCAGGCCTGAGAAGTTTGTCAACCCCATTATCCCGCCTTCTCCTCGTAACCTTTGATCCAAAATATCTCGGTCTTAAATACACTCAAAGACCTGGCCTCCACAGCCTTCTGAATTCCATGGATTCACCACTCTCTGGCTAAAGAATTTTCTCCTCATCTCTGTTCTAAAATGTCCTCCCTTTACTCTGAGGCTGTGTCCTCGGGTCCTAGTCCCTCCTACTAATGGAAACATCTTCCCCAAGTCCACTCTATCCAGGTCTTTCAGTAATCTAAGATTCAGTTAGATCCCCCCCCCTTCATACTTCTAAACTCCATCGAGTATAGACCAAGAGTCCTCAAACGTACCTCATATGTTAAGCCTTTCATTCCCGGGATCATTCTCGTGCACCTCCTCTGGACTCTCTCCAGGGCCAGCACATCCCTCTTCAGATATGGGGCCCAAAATTGCTCACAATATTCTAAATGTGGTCTGACCAGAACCTTATAAAGCCTCAGCAGCACATCCCTGATTTTATATTCTAGTCCTCTCGAAATAAATGCCAACATTGCATTTGCCTTCCTAACTACCGCGTCAACTTGCATGTTAACCTTAAAAAAATCCTGGACTAGGACTCCCAAGTCCCTTTGCACTCCAGGATTCTGAATTCTCTCCCCATTTAGAAAATAGACTATGCCTCTATTCTTCCTACCAAAGTGCACAACCTCACAATTCCCAATGTAGTATTCCATCCGCCACTTATTTGCCCATTCTCCTAACCTGTCCAAATCCTTCTGTAGCCAGCCCACTTCCTCAATACTACCTGTCCCTCCATTTATCTTTGTATCATCTGCAAAGTTAGCCAGGATGCCCTCAGTTCCTTCATCTTGATCTGTAATATATAAATTGAAACGTTGTTTTCCCAACACTGACCCCTGCAGAACTCTACTAGTCACAGGCCGCCATCCTGAGAAGGATCCCCTTATCCCCACTCTCTGCCTCGTGCCAGACAGCCAATCATCTATCTATGCTAGCACCTTGCCTCTAACACCATGGGTTCGTATCTTACTGAGGATCCTCCTGTGCTGCATCTTGTCAAATGCCTTCTGGAAGTCCAAGTAGATAACATCCATTGGCTCTCCTTTGTCTAAACTACTCGTTAACTTCTCAAAAAATTCTAACAGATGTGTCAGGCATGACGTCCCCTTGATGAAACCATGCTGACTTTGCCCGATTTTACCATGCACTTCCAAGTATTCTGAAATCTCATCCTTAATAATGAACTCTATAATCGTACCAACTTCTTCTATTTCACTTCAAATGTACATGGAGGATTGTGGTTCCATCTATACATGAATTTACTGATTGATTTGGAATCGGAGACATTGATCCTGGCCTGTGGATTTGTTGTGTTATACGTTTGGGAAAGTGTGCACAGATTACGGTAACTTGGTACCGTGATGCTCTTTTGTGATCAGGGAAAAAAATATTTGCAGGCACTAAACTGTCCTGTAGTTTCAGTGAATACATCAAATTGCTCAAAAAAAATACTTGTTGTCTTTTTATAGACTTTATTTATACAGCTCAAATTCAAGTTCCGAGGGGAAAATTCCAGGCACATTATGTCCACATTGGAGGTGAACTGCAAACATAACACGAGCAGAGAAGCCACCACAACGCCAAGTGCTTCTTGTTAGTCCACAGGACAGCAAAACGCGCAGTGACTGTTGTGAGTCTCTGCAGGCTGCGAGTTGCATTTAATGCGTTGGGGGACATGAATGCCCCCATCGTTTCCAAGAGCTCGCCTTCTATAAAGCACATCCCTTCCTGTTTAGAGGGAACTCAATTACGTCTCCCCTGATAGAGATCATTGAATGTGGAACTTAATTTTGTTCTCTGTTTTCGGTAATTCTTTATATTTTTTTATTATTCTCTCCTGAAGTCTCTTCGAGTGATCATGTTTCCTCAACTATTTGGAAAGTTGCCCTATGCAACTACGCAACACATATATGGTGTGCAATGCAGCAGCAATACTGAGTCTACAGTTCAGAATGTCTAAAAGCTCTTCAAAGTGCACATGCAGCAAATTTATGATTTTAAAACGTGTTGCCTTCATTGCTGGCTGCATTGATAATGGTAATGGACGTGAAGTGCCATGATTCTAATGTTGCATTTGACCGAGACTTCAACCAAGAAGGCGACTTTGATAATCCATTTTAATACAATTTGCCAGTGTTTCTAGAGTTGTTTAATACTTTCTCTGTAGCATGTTATTTCCCGTCCATTGCACCCCGAAATCTTTATGTGTCCTTAGAATCTCTTTTTTAATGGCAGTATGCTATAGATGCTGTGAGACTGAAAATTGACCAAAAAACCTTGAAATATTTAGAATTCCAAGCAACAGGTGTAAGGAGAAAAATAATCTTCATCATTCAGCCAAGTGTCCTTTTGTTAAAAATGGTAAATGTTGTGTCGTCATAGTTCCAGTAGGAACAGGCACCTTGAAAGTGGGAAGGGGGAAAATTGTTTAAAGAACTCAAGTAAATCTATATCATACTGAGAACGGCAGAGGTGCCTAAACGGAGGGCATAATCTTTTCCAGCTCCCTTTGTAAGCAATATTATAGAAAAACAATTTTGACATGATTTATATTTAACTCGGTTCTGAGCTTGGGAAGATGCAATGTGTGAAGGAGGGAAATAAGGTTCATTTGTAGAAAATTCAGTTAAAATCCATTGAAATAGGTCCAGCGGCTGAAGAGAGAATGGCCTGGCTGAGGTGGGAGAAAACCATTACATTGAAAACTTACTTGAAGGTGATTGTCATGCTTGAGGACTTCACAGTAATTTTCAGCAAAACAATGACATAATGTTTGCTTTGTCTCTCGAATGTAAGCAGAAAAATATTGGGGTTAATGAACACTCAACCCTTTCACTTTGGAAGGATTGAATATGGCTCTTCATATTGAATGAGAGGACATGAATGGAAAGCTGCTGCACATCCACCAACTATAGGGGAAGGTGCCATTAAATGAAGAGTGGGTATCCTTGGTGAAGCAATAATGGACCAGGGACTTTTTAGGGAATGTAACCATGTAATTAAATAAAATAAATCGAGAGGTAGCTTGGATAGGTTTTATGGTAGCTTTCCATAGAATGTGGCGGAAATGGCAAAGCCTGAGGCCTGAATTTGTAGTTTTTTGGAGTGAATGTCGAGGAGCAGTTTTCACCATGGTGTAAACAATAATGGAGACGAGCGTCACCTGAACTCTTTGAAATGGAACACGCATTTTTGACGGACGGCAACCATTGAGTCAGTGAGCCCACAATTGAGGAAAAGATAAGTCATATCCGAAGCAACCTTTGGAAGGTTGCATTGCCAAAATGGAAGTTAGAGAAACAGAGAAGTTGGGAGTTTGGCATAGCATCCTCAAGAGAGGAGGATTGTGGAAAATTTAATCCAGGTAACTGTGTTGATCAGATTCTTAGGGTATATTATTCTTGACAGAAATGGGAAAGCTGCTCTCCCCCTCCAGCATCTTTATGTCCCCAAGTGTCTGAGTTCCATGAAGATTGTATTCGTGTTCTAGTGATCTACACTAGATAAATCGTTCCCGCCCCTTCCCTTTCATTACTTCAAATTGACACTTCCAACCTGTCCTCCAACACCCTGAATTTCTGCTCTCCTCTCTATGGGACAATCCCATGCCATCACAGGTGAGAAAAACAAATGTTCCATTGGGGTGAGGCTGTACGGCTGACCTGTCCTTCACAATCTAACAGCTGTAACCAAATAGATTAAATTGTAGGAACCAAAATATTTTGCCAAAATCTCCCAAAAGGTTTTTACTACAAAAAGCGAGTATCAGTGGGCAAAAAAATTGGCTGTTCCGAACAGCAAATTTAAACATACTTAATTTCAGCTGACATTCACCCTCTTAACTAAGGCTCCAGATAGACTTTTTATACTCGCAGAAATGTTAACTATAATCTATTGATTACCTCTGGAGAAATTTACCATGATAATCATCATATTACCGAATGCTTCATTGCTAGAATGTGTTTGGGGTTAGGGTATGGACAATGAATTATGTAATAATTATGCAGATGAAATCTATAACAAATGCATTACGATAATACATTCTCAAATGTTTGCATGGACTCCTTTTCAACTGGTCATTATAAGACAGAGGGTCTATGTTTCAGTTCGGAATTGTTCAGCTAAGTTCTATCTGTGAATTAATGAGTCTGTGTAATGTTCTGGTAATGAGCTTGCGTTTTGTGACTGACACCAAAAAGTGTAATTCGCATGTCAACTCACCTAACACCAACACGTGTGGACCGAGATTTAAAAGGTAACCGTGCTTTAAGCTATTGTATATTACTCTATTCGGACATAAGTGAAAAACAGTCTCTCAAATTGCCAACGTGTCTGAGCTTCAAATAATTATTTCCACGAGAAAAGTGATAACGTTAATATAATGCATGGATTCATTTGCCTTGATTTGTTTCAAGCCTTTGAATGGAGTTGCACGGAATGTGGAATGATAACCAATATTCATTGGAAATGTTTAGTGGAGTTAAGGGCTCCTTTTATTTTAGTACTCGGTAGGTTGAGGGCTGTAGTTGTGACAAAGTCGTGCTTTTTTTCTCCATACTGGTCAATCCCGTTGCTCCCTTTGCAGATATTTTACAGGCCAGGAAACACGTACCAGGTGTAACGTCGGGACGCAGAATGGAACTTAGGTAAAGATTACTTGCTTCCTCTTTTTAACCAACTAAAATGAAATTTATCAAAAAGTAAAGGTGATTATCTTTAGTTCTGCTCTCGGCTGCTGTGCAGCCCAGTGCATGAAACAGCCATGGACATTTTTAAAATTAACAGTGGAATGCTGAAGCTCTGCTCAGTGAGGACAGGATAGGAGCAGTTACTATCGTGACCACACGATAGAAGCTGCCTTCATGGTGCGAACATAAATGTTCGTGCCTGCCTGAAACGGTAGAATCCTGTTTTGTGAATAGCAATCCAGGTGGTAGTACAGAATGGAGAATGGTTTAAGATTTAAGCACCGCTCCTCTGTGCACCGCCCTTGGGTCAGGAATAAAGTATATTTGAATGCATTTGACAGCCTTTGTTTCATCACTCTAATCTTGTCCATTTCAATTCCTTACATGACTAAATTCATGCAGTGTAACAAACATGTGATGAGATTCAATCCCTTCACCTCTAACTAAGACAATTGATCATTAATTGTTATCAATAGAGCTTTTCACAATCCAAAATTATATATCATGCGATATTAAATCACTTCTTCCTCAATTGTCTCCATTTTCACGTTTTAAAATTGATGGTCCGCGTTGTCTATAACTCAGCGCAATGAGATTAGGTTGAAGTGCAGTCAGGAACCATTCCTAGACCCTGTTCGGGGATGGGCTGCACAGCGTGGGTCGACAACGTGCATCAATGTAGAATGTTATTCCTCCTGTCAAGTTCGCACATTTTGCATTTCCCCACCCGTCCCCCTAAACACCCACACCCCCCCCTCCCCCCCCGCCCCCCCCCCCGCCCCCACCCCCCCCCCCGCCCCACCCACACCCCACCCCCACCCCCACACCCTCCTCGTAACAGAGAAAAAAATGCAGTTGAATGGGTGCAGTGAATTCTGGAAAGGCGAGACGAGTAGAAGGCACGGTCCAATTTGGGACAGATGACATAGCTAGAGAATTGACACAGCTCATTATTACAAATTTTCATCAACGAGAAACTGTGAAAACCGGGCTTCACAGTTCATTATCTGTAGATTCATCCCACAGCTGCATGCTGGGAAATATTGAACCAAGAAGATAGTGCAGATGAATGCATGGTTCCGCACATGATGGACGATAAATAGCTTCAGGTGCCTAGGATAATCTCGACAAGAGGGAAGAGACAAGATTAATTTTGATAATCTGTGGATCTTGCCCCCGATCAGGGCTACGACAATGCATTTAAATATTGTTGTGGGCGACAGCCTAAAATGTATGAGTGTGATTGGACACCAGGACCCAGCAAATGAGTGAAGGAGCAGCAACACGACAAGGAATGGAGACGTAAGAGCAGCAACAACATTTTAACAAATATATTTAAGGCGTGTAGGGTATTATGGAATAGCTGGCTGTCAAGTTAAGGAATTTTCCAGAATCGATTGACAAGTTTGCTACAGAAGGTGCTACATGAGTTGATGATAATGAGAATAAAACAGAATACTTGGGAAATGATGGGAACCGGGCGCCTTTGTCTGCAGTAAACACTGAGCGGATATAGTTGAGATAAATGAGGTTGGAGGCAATATTGTTCAGGAAACAGATGAGAATTCCACAGGAGTGCAGAATAGCAGAGCATTGATAGCCTAAATCATTTTGGTCAGATAAACAGAAAGAGCAATGTAAAGTAGTTCGACGTCTTTTAGTGATTATCAAATAACACACAGCAGATTCGCGATTGAATTTATCAGCAAACTTTAGTGACATGTGAAATTAAAGGTCAACAATATCGAGCGATTTCACTTACCATGTACAGGCTGGGGAACATGATAAGAAAAGGCAAAGAGGGCGAAAGATCACCAAATTTTCTAGAATAGAATCTGCTTAATCAATTTGTTAGAAGGACAGTGAAGAAGGTTCAAATTTTCGATATAGTTTTGCTGAAAGAATTCGCAAAAACGTTCTGTGTTTCAGACGATGGAATGCGGTGGAATAATGCATATATATATATGTGTGTGTGTGTATAATAATTATTATACCAAAATTTCAAGGTTCAAAATAATAATTACGTGATTTTTTATGCAATTGATGAAGGGAAGATTATAAATCGTCTACATTCAAAGTAGAAACGGTTATGTAACCAGCCAAAATATTTCCATGCCGAAGGAACAATAATAAAGTTCAGAAGTTTGAGGAAAATGTTTCAATCTTCTTTGGGAATTGAACTGCCGCTCGAGAAATGAATTAGTTCAAATGTTATGGTGTTGTACATGAAGGGGCAGATGGCAACTCTTGGAATAGCGGACTCATCTTTATAACATCTTTGACATTGGAGAGACCTCATCAAGGAAAAAATAATTCTCACTTGGGAAATGGATTAACAATGTCAACCAGACCATTTGTTAAAGCCAATCATGTCTGAATTATCTGTGAGTTCTCTGATGAATTAACAGACATTGCGAGGAAGGGCATGCTATCGATATGTATGACGTGGGCTTTCAATTTTGTCAAACAAACTCTTTGCAGATTTTCACAGTCAGTCCAAGTGCATTGCATGAAAGAACATTGTTAACTTGCTTGTTTGGTTGACGAAAAGGGAGGCGGATGAAAATAGTCGTAAATGAATTGTCATCCGAGTAGGAAGAGTGTGTTCCGCTTAGGCATCGAGTATAATACTATTCATCTTTTTTTTACACATATGTTTAAAATATTAAGATAAGTTTGGGTACAGAAAGAAACTGGTTACAACACTTTATAATGTTGCAAAATCATAAACATATTAGCAACAGAAATAAGACGGACACAGGCAAAGTGGTAAAGTGGCCAGACGCGTGGCTGCTTGAATTTTTTGTGCTTTTGTGAGACGCAATGCATCATAGGAAACATTCCGTCTTGTGGCATCAAGGTATAAATGTGACTACTTTGAAGGGGGAAATGAACACAATTACGATGATGTGCATGCCCATGATTACTTGAAAGCGGCGTGGAGATTGGGGCAAATGAAACATACTCTGTACTGGTTTGGTAAACATGGGCATTAAATTGAAATCTAATGAATCACTTAATACATTTGTAAATTAATTGCTATTATTCAGGTGGCATATGGCGCACAATTTTAGTCACTGTAATGGAGGATGGATGTGAAGGTCCTGCAGAAGGTACAGAAAAAGTTGTTAGGAAGACACGATGACAACTAAATAACATCATGAACATAAACCAACAACATTCTGGGGTTGGCCTCACAATGTAGATAGTGGGAAGGCGTCCTTCTCGCATGAAGTCCTAGAAATAGGGAGCGATATTCAAAAACATAGGATCTCTCAAACAAGTGGCAGATGAGCAGGAATGTCTTATTCCAGAACGATGTTAGTCTTTGAAAGCTCCTTGCACGGAGGTTGATGGGCATTGAAGTTTTGTCAGTTTGAGAAAGACAATGCATTTGATCCTCAAAGAAGCTGTGTTATTTTGAAGGGTTGTGGCAGAGACATGGATTTCTGGCTCAAATCAGATCAACAATGATCATATTGAACAGCAGAGAAGTCTTGCTGAGGCATATGGCCTCTTCCATTCCCGGAGTATCTTATGGGCGGGAGAATGTTGTTATGTGGAGAGATTCGTGAAATTGTTTTTTTTTTTTTCCCTGTTGGAGCTGAATAGCTTATGAAATATTCCAACAGCGCTTGTAACACATAATCATAGAACAATTACAGAATATAAGGAGACCATTCAGCCCATCTTTTCCATGCCATCCCGAGGAAACCAAGGAGCCCATTCTAATCCCACCTTCCTTCAACCGGCCCATATTCCTGCAGTTTACAACACTTTAGGTGCACATCCAGGTGCGATTTTAAAAGCGTTTAAAGTTTCTGCCTCTACCACAAATATGGAATGCGAATTCCAGTCATCGACTAGACGCTGTGTAAAAAAAAATCTTACCTATTTCACCCCTACACCTTCTGCCAATTGTCTTGAATCTATGTCCCCTGGTTTTAGAATTCTCCGTCAAGGGATACAATTTTATCCAGTCCACTCTATCTATTCCCCTTATAACTTTGTACACTTCAATCAAGTTACCTCTCAGCCTTCTTTGTTCTAAGCAAAATAACCCCAACCTATCCAATCTCTCCTTGGAGCTACGCTTTTTAAAATCTGGAAACAATCTTGTAAAACTCCTCTGCACTCTCTCTAAAGCTATTCCGACCTTCCTGTAATGCAGTCACCAGAACTGCATACAATACTACAGTTGAGGCCTTACCAATGTGTCATACAATTCCAACCATTTATCCTTACTTTTATGCTCTATACCTCTGCCAATCAAGGAGAGCATTTCATACGGCTTCTATCCAATCTTGTCTGCTTGAAATGCTGCTTTCAGTTACCTATGTACTATTACGCCAAGATCACTACAGTTTAATCTGCACTAATGTTGTTTACATTTTATCATGAATGATTTTCTCTTGAAATCCATGTCCCTCTTCATAAAGCACAAAACCTGTATGCTTTATCATCATACTCTATCAGATTATGTAATTCATGGAAATATAGCAGCCCTCTCTGCCTCGAAACCACATATGTAAACTACTCAGTATTTTCTATATTCTCGCCTCCAGGTACTTACCAAGTTAATCACCTCATACCTTCGTGTCAATGGCAAACTTTGAGATCGTGTGTTTGCAGTCAATTATCTGCCATTACTACATACTAGTAAAAGCAGGAGATTAACGTTGATATGTTAATTGGTTAGCGAGGTGATGGCGGATTGGGAGTTATCGTACGTGGAAAGCTTGGTCAGACTTGTGGAGGATCCCATTTAGAATAATGAGAGATGATTTTATTTTTACACTTGAAAGGTCCTGATGGAGATTGATATGGTGACGGCTGAATGGATGTTTCGACTCGTGGAACAGTCTAGAACTGGATCGCAGGGCTTAAAAGCTAAGTTTCCTCCCACTTCAGTCGCGGGTGAGAAAAAATTTTTCTCAGGTGATCTTGAAACTTTGAATGTCTCTTGTCCAAAGAGCAGTGACAGCAGGGCCAGTGCACATTTTTAACGTGAATGTAGAAGCACACTTGATTAACAAGGGGGTCGAATTTCATCGCGGGTAGATTAAATATGGGGTTGAGGCCACAAGAATATCAGTCATGATCTTATTGAATGGCGGAGCAGGCTCTAATGGCAGAATGACCTTCTGTTGCTCCTAGTTAGTGTGTGTGGGGAATTAGTTATTGCTGAAGAACGTCTGCTTGCTGCAATTTCCGTGTGAGAATGCGAGAGGGCGTAGTTCTGTGTGGAGAGAGATCTCTGTGTTTATGATGTTTCTCTGTATGGATGGTGTCTGCGGGGGCGCTAGTGTGCGTGAATGGGGAGAAGTCCTCTCTGTGGGGCAAGGCTGCATCAGCAAGAATGGAAAATAGCGATGATAACAGCAGTATCCTCCTACATCTGTCTACTCACTGTCCTGTGCACGTCTTTCTCTCTTATCTTCCTCTGGCCTCATTTCATACCGTGTTCGATTTCCAAAATAAAAGCACTGCCCGAAATCTCTCAACTGCTCAAATTCTGCTCCCTTGTCTATCTAAAATTTTCATCACTTCACTATTGAGGAGCGAGGGTTACATATGACCTGCAATCAGATCACCTCCTGCTGTAGTGCAACCAATGAAACTTCACAGAGTATCATTCTAAATATACCTCAACCACCGTTATCGGAGATGAAAGCTAGTTAAATTACTTCATTTTAAGTTCAACCTATAACCTGCCTTCTCGGAAAATAAAGAAGAAGATGCAAAATTGTAATTTAAAAAAAAAACTGAAAATGCCTGAAAACAAGTCTGCTCGTCTGGTAGCATCTGTGGAGAGGGAAACAGAAAAAATCAAAACTGTGAGTCCAATAATTATTATTTCTTAGGAACTGGAGAGAAGTGGAACTCCGATGAGCTTAAAGCTGTTGCAAAAAAAAGAAAAAGAAAGGGGTAATGCAACAAATTAAGAGGTCAGGGATATGCCGGAGGGATGGAGAGTATACATCAGAAAGATGCAATTGAACACAGGACAAAGGGAATGACAATCACGTTGCTAAAGTTTGATACTTTTGTCAGGGCCAGATGTCGATAGTACAATAAATGTCAGCACTGTCTGAAACAAAATAAATGGTTCGCAGAAAATGGCAGAAAAAACACGCCCGCTCTGTCGCGAGACAACCAAGTCTGCTTTCGGTCTCCGCAATGAAAACGAGACTGCATCGTGAGCAGCAAATACAGTGGAATACATTGACTGAAGTACTAGTAAATCGCTGCTTGACCTGGAGGGATTGCTTGATGCTTTGAAGGCCAAGGGGGATGACGTAAAGGTGCAGATGTTACAGCTCATTCGATTGCAAGTGAGAGTGCCCTGTAAAGGCAATAAAGTGTTGGGGTAGATAGCGGATTGAATCAAGGTGTCACAGAGGGAACTGTTTCATTGTAATTTTGGCAGGCAAATGAGGGGGCGATGCGTTTGCTGCTGGTATCATGCTACAATTCGTGGAAGAGGCGTAGATTGCTGGGGTGGTGAATGAGTTCGTGGTGAACCACTCCTAGTTTCAGAAAAGATGTGTGCAGAAGTGCTGGATCTGTGTCGGATACTGTTCAGGGGCCAAAGAGCAGGGTTTGTTGGGCTGGGGAAGAAGGGAGGATTCTCCGGATGTTAATTGTGAAAGGTAACATAATCAGATCTGTGGAAGGCAAGAAATTTTGGAATATTAGAGACTCCTTACCGAAATAATGATGTGAAGATTTATAACCCAGAAGTCTGTGGAAATCAGTGGGTTTGCAAAGAATGTTTGTGGACTGCCTAATGTCAGCAGTTGAGACAGGAGAGTAACGCATTGAAGGTATCGGAGAAGGATCATGTGATGGTGAAAAAAAGTTTATAATTGGAAGAAAACTTGCTGAATTATATTTGTCTCCAGACATTCAGGCAAAAGCATGATTTTGCACCAAAACAGACTTCGATGTTCCAGAAAAAAAAGGAATGAACCCTGTGAGTGGGCCTAAGTCGGACTATATTCATGAATGTCGAACATGACCACACACAAAAAAGGCAGATATAACTGGGGTCCATGCTGGCAGCCATACCCTCACCGATGTGACTGCAAATGTCACATGAGAAAAAAGTTTTTTCACGCAGTGAGAAGTTGGGGTTTGGAATGCCATGCCTGGAATCGTGGTGGAGGCAGGTTCAATAGAGGCATTCAAAATGCCACTGGATGATTATTTAAATTGAAACAAATGTGCAGGGCTTCAGGGAAAAGGCAGGAGATTGACACGGATTTAAAATGTCCAGGGAGCTGATGTAGACACGATGTGCCTAATGCCGCCCTTCTACACCTTTACAGTTCTTTGATTCTGTGATTCTTGTTTTGCGGAATTAAAATAAAAAAAATGTTAATGTTTGTTTCCTCAATGCGAGAACGAGTTGTGCTACACTGTGGTGTGTGGTGGTGGATGAGGAATGTCCGGGCCTATGTTCATTAAACAAACCGAGAGCCCTCAACACGCCCATGTGGAGTAGGGAGGTTTAGAGGGATTCGATGTACATAGTGAAGAGTGCCTATCAGGGCAATGTAACTGGAAAATTTTGAGGTGATGTAGGGGATCTTAATAATCACAAAGTTAGGTAGGATGTTTAAGCACAGTAGGGGGAAAAATAAAGCCTAATATGAAGAAATAATTCCATCGGGGTAGGCACTGGTGGAGACAATGGGTTTAATAGGAAAGTCCTTTTTGAAGTATATATATAAAGTTGGTACAAGTGGGCTGCAGAGCTGGGGCACCATGAGGCTGGAGACTTTAGAGGGAGGGTCTACTTTGGAGTTGACATCAGTCGCAGGCTTGCAAACTATAACTTGATGTTTGTTGATGGGGTTTTGTTCCAGATGTGGTGCAGAAGAAGTGTCTGAGTTTAGGTCCACAGACTCTGCAAGGTAGAGGACGGTGTGCCAGACAACATGCGCACCAAATTGAGTTTGTCAACTTTGCTTTTTTGTACATTGTATCAATGTCAATGACTGAACACACAGTCACACAGAACTAGATGTTGATGAAGACTGTGATTCTGAGCCAAGATCAGAGAAAAGCCAAAGCTAATTTATCTGCCGTTATGACTCTATAGTGACACTCGGCTATGAACTGGCATAATGACTTATAAACTGACACTGTGAATATAAAGTAACCAGAACGATGGAAAATTAGTAATTACCCCAAAGTGACCCATTGTCTTCAATCCTGAGCAATAATAACATATTTACTCACTTTTAGCAAAACAAACAAAAACCAAGAGATTATCCGTGTCGCAAAGGATTTGAGGAGTTAGAAATCGACGCCTTGCAGATACACTGCCCCAATGATTAGCAAGTAATCATGTGAACTTAAGCCGTTCGATTACCTCCAAACTAGCGATGAGATATTATATACCCAACTGTCATTTAACTAACTCGCTACCCATAAACTCCCTCACTCCTCCAAAAGGACAAGCTCCCCACAAATCAACCGTCGTCCAACCGATAAAATAACATTAACATCGACCAGTCCAAAAACTACCACTCTCGGCCTAACAACGGAAAAAGTCAACAAAGCCTCTGTCTGATGTGTTCAAATAGGAGATGAAGCAGCACTGATAAAAACAAGCTGTACTGACACTACTCCCATGTTGGAGCCCTGCAATATTCGCCAGTAATCTGACGGAACACCCGTGTTAACTTACTGAGCGCCATAAACCTATGGGCAATGGCAGACCGACACAAAAACAACAATATATACCCGTATCACTGTCTATGTAGTTAATCGTGAATTCATTTAATATAAAAAAAAACTGAAAAGCAATGCACTATCAATTAACTGAACTATTCCAATAAAGCGAATACTCTCTAATTAGAAACGTATGTAAAATTACATGACACATTGAGCTTATTGAAAATGCAGGCACAGTAACATTGTGAAGTAGCATTGAGTATTCAAGTAGCGCTCATAAAGAAATATCAATAATGAAGTAATTCAATCACTGGTTTAACCTGAACTTAACCATTAACTGTATCAGCTTCCTGATTAAACCTTACTCAACTTCAGTAGATTGACTCACATCAATCAGCTGGGTGTATGAATGCCCAACATCAGGAAATTGTATCATCAACTACCAATTCAAAAAAAAGGCGAAAACTGTGTGAACACAGGCAAGGTCGTTGCACGGCTTTCGCTGGAAGGCCGGGGACGAGGGTGGGCCAAATTCAAACCGGTTTGAACATGAGGCAGAGGCATTGCGTGGCCTTCGAATGGAGGCCCAGGATTATTTGGGACTAATGAGAAAATGGTTCGCACATTAGCTTAATTCATTAACTGGCTTTAAATAATGGCTCGGGATGATTTGGGACTAACAAATAAAACTTCCATTGTCGGCAGAGCGCATGATTTTTGTACTAAACACCTACTTTGAATCTGTCTGTGCTGGAGAGTAGATTTTTCCTAACTGGTAGAGAGAACAAATTGGCGACCTTGAATTTGAAACACATTCACATATTGGATATAGGTAAACTCCAGGCATTAATCAAAGCAGCAAAATCAACTGGCCGAAAATCTGCCAGGGGTACAGAAAGCAGGGAGCGAAACTGAATGGTCGTTGATTTTACATGAAGCATCAGTCCAATACTGCCCCGAACGTGTGTGTGTTAGGGGTACTTTCTCACATTTAGGCATTACAGTCATCATCAGAAGTGAAACATTAAATCCTTCAGCACTGTATATAAGCAGTGATCAAACAAGACAGCAAATAACAAATTAAATCTTGCATTGGGGTTTGCTAATTGATACATTTTGAGGTAAATTGACAGTTGGCAAAATATAATTTATATAAACCGAGACATTGCAAATAATATATAAAAATAAGTATTCCTTGCTGATTCAACATCAATAAAATGACTCGAAGCACACGACTGTTTAAAAAATAGAACCTGCTACAAGAATTTTACCTCACCTGGTACAACAATCACCTCAACTTCCAAATATTCATTTTACTGATTACCAAGCAACTGATTTAGAAATCCTCACTTAACAAAGTTACCACGACCCATCAATTCATCCCTCGCTAATAAACGAATACAATGTAGAAATGGTAACCAAGTGCTCTGAAACTGACCTAGCATCTCAGAAATTCTCCAGT
Source organism: Cetorhinus maximus (assembly GCF_964194155.1). Taxonomy (NCBI): domain Eukaryota; kingdom Metazoa; phylum Chordata; class Chondrichthyes; order Lamniformes; family Cetorhinidae; genus Cetorhinus; species Cetorhinus maximus. Next base: position 164,313 of record NW_027596139.1, on the reverse strand, counting down.
GTTTATTACTTTTCATGTTAACAAACCATCCATTACAATGTAAAGTGATACACTGCAGACTGGCCAAAAACAATTCAAAATATTCAGCACCCAAACAAAAAGAGGCACACTCGTTATCCGAGGTAATTTTTAGCCCTCATCGAAATCCTATCCGTAAAGTGCTGCCCCTGGACTGCTCTGGGGAGTTTGGCTACACCGAATCATTTAATTTATTCAGCAGAAACGCTGGCCGCCAGTAGCTTGAAGGCGGAGTTGTTGAGGAGGGTGACGTTAGGGAGGGATTTGGGGGCGCGGTGGGAGCGGTGATAAATGCCGACATGCCGGTTGTAGACTTTCACAGCCTGAGCAATGGCAATAGTCGATTAAAGCCGCCAAACTAGACGTATTGTTTGTTGCACACGCCAGACTGTCTCGACAGTTTACCGGCATCTTATTGCATGAACAACTATTAATGACACTGGTTTGGATTATTTGCAGGTGACATTCTGTCATGTTTTTCCCGTGAATTGGTGCCGGTACCCAGATATACTGCCACGACTCATTGGCCTGGACATGTTCAATGTTCACAAGCCTTATGTCAATATTGTAAGGGAGCAGCGACGAAGTTGCTGGTGCAGACATCACCACAACGCCAGGTGTTTCCTGTCAGTTCTGCACAACAACAAAACATACAGCGAGTGCTCTGTGAATCTGCACACTACGAGCTGCTGTGGGATTACACACAGACATTTTCAGTAGTAATTACTCATCTTAAAGTAAAAACACATTTCATGTCGCAACAAATGTCCCTGTTGGCTCTACTTCTCTCTAAGACTAGCGCTGATTAATGGAAAAACATTTATTCAAATGATTGGCAATATTACCCAAAGAAGGTGCAAGTACATTTCGGCAGTTTATAGAGAATAATTTAGGAGCGGCATAGATCCGACTGGGTAAATTGGGAAAACCATCCAAGAAATAATGGTGGTCTCTACACTTCTGTTATTGGTGATAATGGAAATCAAGCAACTGCCCTTGAAATGAAGCATTTCCTATAAGTTTAACAACAATGAGCACCAATAATTTAGAAGTCAATGGAGATGAAGCCGGTTTTCAGATTTCAGGTTATTTCATTCTCAATAGTTAGTTAAATCGCCAAGTTTAGCTGCTTGAATTTCTAATGTTTTCACTATCACCCTATTTGGAATCTCCGCCCAATTCTCCTCCACAACTTTGACAAATTAAACTCGTTATGGGACTGCAGACAACCCACTGAAATATATAAGTAGTAGCCACAAAATAATCAAGCGCAAACACACAGTGTCATCAATATACACAGAATTATTTATCTGCGAAGCTTTTAAACTGGGTCCTTCGGCCTTGGACCTGAGGAAGAGAGTTTGTAAATAGATGTTTGCGTTGATTGTGTCTTCGCTATCCTATGGTGAAAAGGCCTCTCGATAAAGTGTCCCAGTGTGAAAAGCATTTATTTAATTGTTTAACACGTTTAATAAATGTAAGAATTAAGCTGCAGTCTGTCTAACATTGAAACCTGTAAACCAGACGCTCCCCAGCTCAAACACAGATTATAATCAGGATGCAGAAAATACATCACACTAGTCTTAAAAATTAGAACCTTAAAGCTGTCAAACATAACCGAATAACTCTCATGAGGCTCCTGAGTTGGCCACTCTGATTTTGATTTTAGAATAATAATGATAAATGAGTACATAAACACTTTGTTGTTCCTTACATTCTTTGTTACAGTCTGAAGGAGTGTTCTTCTCCTTTTTATACCCGACTTCTAGCTGGAAAGAAAAATCATATTTTTTTCTTGCAATGTCTGTTGAATTTCAAGTGAATTTCATATCTCATCCCAAAGCCATCAGTAACGAATAGAGTTAACGATTCATGTTGAAATGACCTTCCATGTGGTTGGGAACTGGTTAATATGACAGGTCATCTAGACATGAAACGATAAACGTTTCTTTCCGGAGTTGATGCATCACTGGCTGTACATTCTAGCTTTCTGTTTAGTTTGTATTTTACGTTAACAGCCTCACATTTTTTTCGCGTTTTTTGTACTGAACAGGAAAGCCATGTAATAGGAGCAAAGAAACAGAGAGACAGTTAGAGAGTCTGGTGGTTAGAAAGACAGAGACTGAGTTAGAGAGGGTAAGCCAGGAACAAGGCAGATACAGAGAAACACAAACATTCACACAGACACACACATAAACACACATAAAGAGATATATCTCAGGGCAAGTGGGGAAAAGTATTCCAATTAGCTTTTGTGTCATTAACTGGATGTTATGAACTTAAATAAATTGACAACATTGTTACTGAACAGAAATTTAATCACACAGCGGCTGACTAAGATCTGGAATGCACCATAAAACATAATGGTGTAATCATATTCCACAGGATTCTTTAGAAGGCAATTGGACATGTGCTTTAAGAGAACTCATTTGCAAATGTATGTCGGGATAACAGCAGTTGTGACACAGCAGGTGTAAGAGCCCACTGCTTTGTAAGTTCCTGCTGTAAGTTTCAATGATTGAATGATCTGATACTGTGTTGTTGACTCATTTCCTTTCCATTCTAACAGGAAAAGGCGGTGGATGGGCCCTCGGTTCGTTTTATCCATTAATGGGCAAGTTCATTCTCATTGGTCTGTTACCAGACGGCACTCTAGAGCTCTCACATGATAACATCTCAATGTTATTTGGAAGGAAGAGTCAACTCTGTTCAAACTGTTTTCAAACACTTAATTGCCGCCTCAGCCGGGTTTTCGGAAGGTGTTCGAAGGAGAGCCCGGCATCTGTGTACAGCATTCGGTTAAAGCTCAATCCCCAGCGCAGGATCCCAGTGCCGGGAAGATGCTGCGGTCCTTTCTGACTCTAACGGCACTGCAACTTCTGAAATGTAAGTTTTTAAAATTAATATTATCCTGTTCTACATTGCGGCTTCCACTGTTATTCAACAATGAATCTTATCAATACAGATATTGATATTTACTGCAGAAAACATTGAGCTATTTTGTAAGGTAAATTTTGGATTTGTGTTCAAATATTAACACGTTTGCCTATTGTGTAATGGGATATTGCTGCATAATAATACGCAGATCGAAGGACGCTCGCTGCCTGAAAGGCCGGTGAATGCAGGAACCCTTATCACATTTCAAACATGTTCGGTTGCGCATTTAAATTATGGTAGCGCACAAAACAAGCTGCCAAAACTGGAAAGTGGGACTAGGCGGTATCCGATTTTTCGACCCGCGCAGGCCCATTCAACCGAAGGCTCTAATTCTGAGCCTCAAATTGCTATGGCTTTACCCGTGTGCATAGGTCCCTGTTCTCTGTCAGCGATCACCTGAATTCCCTTAACCGGCTGGCTAGTTTGGAGTTGAAAACATTCCCAACTGAGACAGTTGTACAAATATGAAACAGATCGATTTGCCGAGAGAGAATAGTCCAGTCTGGGCTTTATTTATTGAACACGGACTTTTTTACATTTATTTCTGCGCTTCATTAAGATCGTATGAACTGAGGATTGATGAGTCGAGTTTATTTGCCGAAATTTTATCCAGTTAATATTTTAGGCATTTCAATTGATTTATAAATATATCATTTTGAATCATATTTGAAAGGTTTTGCACCTGGTTGGTGATTGTTTTAAATGTGATATTTAGTTCAGAACGATTTAAATCCGAAAGAGAACAGAAATAACACAGCAGCTGAATTTATTGAGTCCCCTGCTACTCTTCCTCACACACAGCTTATTAAGATTAACACTCTAATCAGACAATTTCAGCAGAGCTGGTACGACGTCGAAAGCCGTCACTGTTAGAATATCATGGAGCGGAGTCCTGGTTTATGTCAATTAACTGAGTATGAAACTGCACCTACTAACGTGTGAGCCTCCACACATAGTACTCTCAGGGGTATTTCTCAGTCGACGTTCCGCCTGAATTATGTGTGATATAGGGGCAAACACTAAAGCATGCATAACAGTTGGTTCTGCCTTCGAGTGTTTTGCAAGTTCGATAAATAGTTTATATTGAAATAAGAAGAAGGAGCACAATTAATATTATAATGTTTTCTTTTGGCGATTAATTGCATTCTCCAAATATATAGTTACTGCAACTTCTTTAACTCATGGGAAATGGTACTTATCAATGTTCTTGTTTAATTTGTTAATACACCCTTCCAAGTTATGACCACATTGTATGAAGTTTAAAATTCCCATTGAACTATTTGTTTTCACGGGTTAGGTGATAAGTACGTTCGCTCAAATTTATTCCGAATTCTCATTGTTTTTCAAGGTCCCATGTGGTGTTTAATGAGGTATCGAGACTTGTGCCTTTACTTCCTTCCACCGGTCTGATATTATTGTTCAATTTTATGTCGATGCCTTGGTTGAAATTTGTTGCTGCTTCCAGTGCGTGTCTTCATTTACAATTCTAAATCTCTTATTAGAAATAAGAAATGCTGCCTTAGTGACAGGGAAACCTCGCTGCATGCTTGTCAGGTGCACAGTAAAAGGCACATGGCTCTCCCAATAAGTTTCTAATTATTTAGAAATAAATGACTGACACTAAACTCCAGTCTTTGTAATTTATTTGAAGAACATGTCTTCAAAATCAAAGAACTGCTGGAAGCATGTATTATATATTGCTCCGGAAAATATTTTCACAAATCCCGGAATGAACAAAATTCTTTGTCGAAAATTGGAATATTTTTCCTTAAATTGGAAATTAATTTGGGATGAAATAGTTAGTTTAATTGTGTTGAATTCTGAGCTAGTAGACTCTTTGCTCATTTGTTTCATTTTAAATCCGCCAAGTTCAAAAGGCCAAATGTTGACCATTGCTTTTCGTGGCCGTTATCTGGGCTAACATGTTTTACTTATTTCCAATTGCAACTGAGACTTGAGTGTCAAAAGGTCTAAAGTGATCATACTCCCAGCAGTTTGCTTTTATCTTGACCTCTGCCCCTCTTGAACAGAAACCGCAGACTGAACATGCAATTCGAACCTGGTTATTTAAATTTAGTGGATAAGGAGCGTAAAACGTCGCTGTTAGAAAGGAGCGGATCAAATTCTGGAATGTAAATTAACTCAATGAGTACCGAATCCTGGTCAGGGCAGCACTCACTGGTGAATGAACCAATGCAGATTTCCAGTAACTGACTTTCCTCAGTAGAAATGCGGTCAAACCTACTTGTGATACTTTGAAATAAGAAACATGCAAATTGTTTATTCAGCAGTATAGTGTTGGACCCAATTTTTGAATAGAGTATAATAAAATATTAATCATTGTCAGCATCAACATTGCTTTAATTATCTGTTACCATATATATAATTATTAACTGCAATCTACAAACAATAAATTAGCTAAAAACGTTCTTATATTTACGTATTTGCTCAGAATTTTGTTTAGCCTTTACTTTCATCAATATTATGGCTGATTGATATGAAGTTGTATTTTCTGCTTCGCTCATTTTCTATGTACAGATTCACAAAATTAACAAGTTTTCTCCACCTCCTTCCAAGTTCCCGATAACTTTTATGTAGAGTTAAGGGGATCTCTGGATTTTTTTTAAAAATTACTTTGCATCGGGGCGAGGATTATTTTTTTTTGGCTGCTTTGTCAGTAAAAAGAACTAAAATAAATTGTGTTTTATTGTCAGGGAATAAATTCGAGAATAGTTATCAGATACATTTTTCATTTACCGAAATATATTTACATTGGCTATTTAATTTAATTCTTTAAAAAAGTAATATTTTTAAAAGTTTAAATTCTAAAATTCTAACTGTGTCGCTAATTTAACGAACATTCCCTGCGCGGCGCAGAAAGGAGACAGAAGACAAAATTAATATTATTCAGAATCATTTTCACAAACCAAGCACAGATCAGGTTTAAATCCCCAAAAGCGGGCCAATGTTGTTAAAATTTAGAATCCGTGTGATTAGATGGAGCGAGATTTGAAATTGTTTAGTTACATTGTGGAAATGTCATTGAGTGCATATTATGGACTGTATTATTTTCCGTTCATTCGTCATCAAACAGGGAAATTAATTTATACAATTCTATTAATAACTGTGACATCTAAATATTAACTTGCATCTGCTTAACATAAACTTTGAATACCTGACCAAATATATATCACATTTCGATTTAATCCAGAATACAACTCCAAAAACGAGGCAGTTAGTTTTAATTTCTCCCCTTGCACAGGCAAAGCAGACTCGATTGCAAATGTTTTTAATCCCAGAGTGCTAGAAGCAGAGCGCATTTACTCTTGGAGAAGCATGAATCACATTCTGGGATGTAAGGTCAATGACTGACTGTACCAACCTGTTAAAGTTGCAGTTACTGCCAACTGAACCCGGGCACATATTTTTCAAACATATGTTTATCAGTGGTAGAGCTTTGTGACTGTTGTGTGCTTTCATGAGCTGAAAGGTTTCAAATACTATTTTCAACTTTGGAATGATGGACAATGACTGTTTTTTTTTTCAAATTTAAATTGTAAATTGCGATCGATCAACGTTGGTTGTGATAGGATAATTATGGTAAAAATGAGTATTAATTGCACGCTGATAGGTGAGGAGAGCATAAGATCTCAAATTTTACCGAGAATTAACCTGTAAACATGCTTGATTATTTGTATCTTTTTGGGGGCCTGAAATCTGTTTTAATTAAATCACTTTCCTAAGGCAGGCATTTATGTGTATATTATTTATGTGAACCTGAATGTTTGTCAGCCTGTTGCACATGCTTCATATGTTTTTATAATAGATCATGTTGTAGCTAATGAGATATCAGATCTCAACTCTCAAACTTGCATTCCTTTATGTCGCTTTGTATCAGGCTTTAGGTGGTATTTATATCTTGTGCACCTTGTACATGAGGTACTTAAAGAGGACATGTTTGGGCTGACGCTCAAGGGGGTTGCTATGAACTTGCTGGTGCGCAGCTTGTTGAGTATTGTTGCGACTTCCATTACCCAGGCATTCACAGACAATTCCAACAAACTCCTGAGTAATATTTTCTAGGTAGGTGCACGCTTTGTGCAGGACTGGCAGAAATCATGTAAGGGGTTGCAGAAATCCAACTGTGGGTGGGAATCAATGTAAGATGTTTTATAACACGTCAAACAGGGAATATAGAGATACCAGGGTATCCTCCTGGTTAAAATAAAAACCCGAGCCAATTTTGGAAAATGTTAACGCACAGTCAATGGTGTGAAACCAACAAATGGAAAGTGACCAAGAAACATGCAGGCCACCATGTCTTCGAGAACCGAGCGTGAGTGAGGTAAACATACCATCGATAGTATGTTAGAGGGACTTTAGATGGTGAGAAGGTGATCTGTGCAATGGGGTATTCTCGGGATCTCCTGGGTAAACGTTGACCAGTTAATAACATGAACTTTCTGCTGAGCCTGTACTGGATGCTTCATTAGGAGTGGAAAACAGATGAAATCACAAACCGCTGGATTATTTCTTCCGAAAAGCGACGGGAAAGCTACCTTCAGATAATAATGGAAACTTGGATGTTTGTTGAATTTTTTTAACATAAAGTTCCTGAAAACATTATGTTCAAAAAATGACAAAATATTCTCGCAGTTGCTTTGAACAAATAACGTTTCTGGCCGTTTCATCGTCCTCTTAACCCATGAAACTTTAATTCTCAACATTTCATTTCAGGCAGAACTGGGAGCAGTCAGGCTGATCCATCAGGTAATAACTCTTAATTTTCATATTATCTGATATTTTCCTGTCCAATCTACGTGAATTAAAACTAACTGTCGGAGAAAATTGCGGTACCGATTTGATCATTGATTAACTCGCTCTCCATGTGCCTGTCAGGGAGGAATGGGATGTTTCCTGCACTCTGACAATGAACATATTTAAAGCCTGTTGAGGGACAATTGCTGCCGAATGCAGAGCGACCATGACTTGGGTCCCGGAGAGGGGAATGTCAATAACCACTGATACTGCTGCCGATCCCAAATGGGCTGCCAATTCTCGAATTACATCCAGACAGAGATAGAGGTTACATGACGTTCCAGTTCCGGTGGGCGGGGGAGGGAAGGGTTGGCTGGGAGAAGGAGATTGCGTTTGTGCTCTGGTGCTCTGAATGGACCTCAGTCTCCGCCAATCAGTGAGTTCGCTGTTATAGTCACGTCCATCTCCTGATCTCCGGGGACTGGAATATATTCTGAACGTATCGACCAACTGTCCCAGAAGGGGCATCTCTCCCACTTATAACCGGCTCGTTTAAAGGGTTGAATACAATTATACCCTTGTGTTTGAGAGGTTTTATTTTTAAATTGGGATTCAATGGGAGATTGGGCACAGGCCAATATTCCAAATTCTTCTGCTCTGACCTGCAGAAAGTGGAGACCTGTTAGCTGGGTCTCGCGGATTTAATGGATTGTAATTCTGCGCTTATTATTGTATTTTACAGAGGCGGTGAAACTGAGACTGGCGAATGGGGGCAGTCGGTGCGCAGGAAGATTGGAGATTCACTACAGGGGACAGTGGGGGACTGTGTATGATGAGAGCTGGGACCTGCAGGACGCCGCCGTTGTGTGTCGGGAACTGGGCTGCGGGACCGCAGTCTCTGCACCGGGCGGGGCTCACTTTGGGGAAGGCTCCGGACCCATTGTGACGTATTATGTTGAGTGCAGCGGGAACGAGGCCGCCCTGCGAGACTGTAAATCAGATTCCTGGGGTCACTATTCCTTGTCACACGGCAATGATGCCAGCGCGATCTGCTCAGGTACAAATATTTCTTCTGCTTCTCATCGCCGCCGGGTCTGATTTTTTCCCCAGGAATAAAGGTGGAGATGTTATTTTGGGACAGCCGATTGCTGAAGAATGAGACTTAGGGCAGGATATTTCACTTGGAGTTAATGTTAATTTCAATCAGATTAATTGTGTGTCATAACTTCATGTCAATAATTGTGTTAATTTTTTTTAAAAATAAGCTCACACCGGAATGGAAGGTTGCACCCCGCTCTATATCACTGCTGGCTTCTTGCTGTGAGGTGACCCGGACCATCCGAGGATAGGGAAGAATGTCCGGAAAATCCCGCACGCATTCTACCCTCTCCCTCGCCACTCGCCCGGATGGTTCGAGATGCTCTTGGGGGAATGAGTGAGAGCGATTGCAGAGTCCAGTTGTTCAGTTGCCCGGCTGTTAGATCATTGATTTATGTTCTCCCTCGCTGTATAAATTCCCTGGTGTAACGACCCTGGGAAGCACAACGGAGCGCGCACGTGTCTTTCATTCAGCTCCATTGAGGAGTCTCCCAGAGAGCAGGGGAATTCCCCAGATGATGTTGAAACTTCCCGGGCTGTTCACACATAGTTCAAGGCGCCAATACTTACGCAGGGGCCGCATGCTCATCTCTGCCATTCCTTAGGTTTCCGAGAGTCACTAGTACGGAATATTTGGGCTGCTATTTTACAGGTTGTGAAACGGGAATTGGGGAGGAAGGTTTCTGTGCGTAGGGAGAGTCTAAGTCATGGGGCAGCACAGGTCTAATCTGCAAACAGAATCCCGATGTTAACTGCACAGTCCATTCATTTCAATATTTAATTTATATTGAGATCGGAAGAAGTGCTGCATTTCAAACAAATATGTTAAGTGCAGTGCACGGCACAATTGCAGTCAATAATCTTAACAGCGTTATAGTACTGGAAGAAAGGGGAAAGTTCACCATCACCGCACCCAAGAAATCCGACCACATGGACCTAACGTGGCCATCCTCAGAACAGATTCATTAGCAATTTAACACTTTGTAGGATTTTGTTGCAAAGGGCAGCAATTATAAAACTGAATCAGTCTTTTAAAACTAAACTCAATGGAGATTAAACGGAAACTGCATTTTCTAAGTTACTGATCGATGTCGAACTTTTTTCAACTGCTACAGTCATGTCTTTCTTAACGTTATATGTTCTGAAGACGAGTTGTTAGGGCATGACTGCTCAGTGCTCGGCTCCATTCGCAATTCATCAAATTAGGAAGCAGCCCAGGAGCACACAGAGCAAATCCTGCACAACATCTATGCCTCAAATGATAAAAGACAAATAATAAGTGCACCACACGTGTGTCTGCAAACGGCTAACGACAGCAAAGAATGAGAGATTCCACTTAACATTCAGTTGCTTTACAATCTAACAGTCCATCACCATCTTAAACTTCGGGAACACCGTTGACTGAACTTTCATTTGCAATACCCAATGAAAATGCCGTGGCATCTTCAGCAGGCCAGAGGCTGAATGTTCTGTGAGTTTCGGTCTTCAACTGTCTTACCAGAGTTTCTTATTTCCCGAATGATTGCTCATCGTGGAAACTGCACTTGACCTGTATAGGCGCTGCTGAGGCACTATTCAGGAGACTTCCCATCCCCAGACGAAGTTTTCTCTTTGACTGGATGTTTAATCACCGCTATCAACCACCATTCTCTTCCTCAGCGGGACAATAAGACTGATTCCTTAATTATGTGCAGGGGGAACGGCAGCCCCTCTAAAAACATTCTCTTCTCCATCTCTCAAAGAAACGGCCTTCTTCTTGCTGGTTCAAATTCCATGAACTCCCAATCTAACAGCAATGTGGTAGCCCGTTCACCACACACAAGGCAGCTTCTTTTATGAAACACAAAATAATCTTCTCAAGCAAAATTGGATGGACACTTAATACAGGTCGTGTTAGCGAAGTTCACATCTGTAAATCTGTTGGAAACATTACACAGAATCACACATTTTCGACGATAAAGCTACTTACTCCATAGGACAACCGGTCAATCTCAGGGTTAATGATCTAATCGAGCCTCCCCCGCTCCCCAACAAATTTAGCCTCCCGCCAAATCAACACCACGTTTTCTATCTCCATCAATATAACGTGAGGTTCCATTCTCCCCCATCTGTTCATCAGTCATAAATAAATCCATGTCAATCACCTCATCTTCTGTGGCCAGGAGTTCCACATTCTAACAACCGTCTGGTAAAAAAAAAACATTTCTTCTTCTTAACATTTCTTCTTCTTATTTGCATTTGCAAATTTTAGTAGTTTTTTTATGTTTGCAAGTTTGGCCATAGACCACAGTTAACGATCATCTATCCTGTCAATTCGTTCAATCGTCATAAAGATCTTTATCATTTCAGTGCTCGGGCTACCTTCCCTAGTGAAAACAAATGTACCCAAGCAATTAATTTCATTTCCCCCGACCTTCCTCGTAGAACTGTCAAAATCCAATTAAATAACTTTCAACTTTTCTCGCGTCTCTTGGAATTTGACTGCCCCGTTGCGACGGTGCCGTGGGTGTAAATGGCGGTGAGCTATTCAAATGTCCATTGACTTCGGCGGGACTGTAATATGCCGGGAGCGCAAGAGTGGGCTCACCGAAATATAATGAAACTATCAAGATTTTTAATTTCTTCCCTCCAAAAATGAAGGCCGAGACTGAGATCCATCCGATGGCGCATCTAACTAATTTGCACTTTCATTTTCCAATGAATACTTGAGCTCTGAATTAATTCTAACAAAAGTACTGCATTGTCCTTAACTATTATAACATTCATTTGCAAATTAAGTGCACATTTTGTGAATTTATTGCATTTACTGTTTATTCTGTCTCTGTAAGTACCTCCTCACAGATTTCCTGAGTTTCAGCTGAGCTTCGAATTTGACTTCACAGACTAATTTTGAACTGTTTCCTGTGGATAATCTGTTTCTGTAAACGGTATAAAATATTGTTCCTGGCATCCGTCCTGCTGGAACACAATGTACTACCTTTGTACTGGTCTGAATATCTACCCTCAATCCCTAATCATTGATTTCAGTTTGCTATGCAGTTTGGAATTAATTCTGCTCGCTGTCCGCTAGCTCCACATCGTCTCTCACGGAATTAGCTTGTTTTTTTTCTCTCTATTGCACGACAGTACAGAAAATCTACTGTTAAATGTAAAGGAAACGATGTAACTATTAAAAAAAAAACAGAAGATGCCAAAACCAATGATTTGAGTAAGACGTTCCTGTGGAGAGACAATGTTCTCGTTTAACACCAGTAGGCTTTTGGCACTAAAACTGTGGAAGCGATATTCAGAGACGACATTCGTTAATGGTCAAACAACCCATAACCAACGTTGGTAACCATTACAGAAGGCAGTGATCTGATACTCTGTTATCCAAACGTTTGAATGCATCCGGCAGTGCAGTTGCTGTCCTGGATCAAATGACCCTTAATTATTGAGGGTCATTTTTGTTTTTATCTCTTCTCCCCTACATTATACGATGTAATTTAGGCTACGTGATGGAAGGTTACTGGACATTAATTGCCAAGGCCCGTGAAGACTATTCGGTTGCAATGAGTTTGCTTCTTCATCGCCTCTCACTGTCCTGATTAAACTAGATGTGAGGGCCGAGTGACGATGAGAGAGAATATTGTTGGACTATCACTGTCTTCCCATTTATTGCTCGTCGATCAAAGCCTTAAGAGGCTCCCTAATGCTTCGGGACTCAAAAGGTGATGTAAGGGAACAAGAACCAATCGACATAAGCTGTCCTTTCAAGTTTACACTTGAAAGACGAGGAACATCCTGGGGAGCTCTAAATGCACTCCTTACATGATCAGCGTATTCAAACCAAGGCTTGGTTCCCAGAACTGTACATGGTTATCCGGTGATTGGTTCCTTTTGATTCTAGCTGTCAATATGTTAAAAATGCTAAAATAGCACGAGCCATTTTTTTCCCCTTGTATGTGACCGTTACATTTTACTGACAGATTCAAAAGGGCTCTTAACATTGCTTTGCGCTTCCAGTGTTCGGAACTTTTCACTGGGAAGGTAGTGTGGAATCAAACAGTTAATGTTTGAGGTTATTTCGTGTCTGTGTTCGTCAATGTGCTCCATTGACGAAATGACAAACGCCAGCAGATCAAATGGGAGACTCTAAACACTCGAGGACAAGTCAAGGTTCCTGGATTTATCCGACTAATTTTCTGGCCTTTCACGGTATGTGCAATAGGTGCCAGGGAAGAGTTACGCCCTGAAAGTATTATGAGGAGAAAGCTGCTGTCGCTTCCATATAAGTAGATGTTGTGAAGAGACGGTCTTATAATTTCTAGAGAAGGGATTGAAACGTGAGGGACCAGAGGTAGTAAAAGTAGATAAATTGGGACTTTGAGAATAGATTTGTAATAAAATTATTAAATACAACCCGATAGAAAATACAAAATGGAAGGGAAAGGAATTTTTTTTGGTGATCAGATATTTTCCCGCAGGGATAGATGGGGGTGGGGAGGGGAGGTGCCTGGATGCAACTTGATGTAGTTTATATTTGCAAATTAGTGCCAATGTAATACCAGCTGTGAAAAGTCGAATTCTGGGTGGTCTTCATTATTGAGATCTATCGACTGCGCCTCGAAGGTGTGCACGTGTGTTGGGGTGAAAGATGGTATGGTTGGAGGGAAAGGGTAGCATTGTCTTTTTGTCATTCAGTGTAGACAGAATTTCAGTGTTCTTCATAGGCCGCATTTTGGTCTATAGTTTCAGGGCGGGAATCGGGATAAGAACGATATGGGAATGAAGAAAGTTGGCTGCGGGTAGAGTAGACATTGTTTGACGTCAAAGTGCACATCTCTTTCAATATATGCTTAGCCAAGTTCCCTCTGTAGATATAGTGCGTGTTTGTAACACGGTACTGAGGTAGCAATAAATCTAAGTATATTAAAGGTTGCATATGGCCACTTTGCAAGCAATAACTTCTGGAGCAATGTAGGGTTTAGCTTAATCGCGATTATGCCAGAATGAAAATTTTATCAGCAGTCATCATGACAGGGTTTGCTTAAACAGATATGCACAAAATTGAAAATGATTGCGACTATCATGAATTGTTCTTCCTCAGATCACAGGTTTCCCAGACTCGTTTCCGGGGATTCCCAATGCTCGGGCAGACTGGAAATACAGTTCGGCAAAACCTGGGGAACAGTGTGTGATCTTCACTGGGATTGGAATGACGCCAGTGTGGTTTGTGATCAGCTTCAGTGTGGAGTCGCTGTGTCCGTGGCAAAAGGGGCTTATTTTGCAAAGGGCACTGGACTTCAACGGAGCGATAAATTTGAATGTAAAGGCAATGAGACAAGCCTGACAGACTGTCCTAACTCTCCAGTAAATGAAAACGAGTGCACCCACATGAACGATGTCAGTGTGAGCTGTTCCGGTGAGTAAAACGAATCCGAATGACATAAAAAGTTTTCTGGTGAACTTTTCAGAAACTGAGAAAAAGCCAATTGATTCTTTCATGATCATTCCCAAGCACTTCTTTATAGTTCACTGTCGCTTTTTTATGATTCTGGAATAACACAATTCTGTGTAAGTCAGTAACTTCTACGTTATCTGAAAATAGCACATTATTATTGCTAAATTAATGTTTGCACCATGCATAGGTTCTTCATTCACATTTGCCAGAACACCCATTATCGAAAGAACTCTCAAGTCGTGTTCTGTTTGCCAAACCTGAGGCAGACTTCATTAAATACAAACGGAGGCGAATCATTAATTAACAGTGGTTGCGTTATTTTAGAGAGGCGTTTCAATGAATTGACCCAAATGAGGTAAATAATTAGGAGAAAATTTCCTTTCTGGTTTCTCGCTCAAAATAGTGGGATTATCTCAGTAGCAGCATTGCAAGTCTACTTTCAATCTGCCCACGTCAGCAGATCAAGAGAATGGATTTCAATCGTTTTTGCAGGGGAGTGTAGGAACCAGTAATAAATGCAAACTTGTCAAATATATTCCTATCCCCGGCAACAGCAAATTCATCCTTTGAGTGGCCTTCTTCTGGGTTACTGCACCCGTGACTCTTTATCAAATCTTTGAAATCAATATAAGATTTTTAACATAGTTTTATCAGCCCTAATTCTTCCAGATTAAATAGCTTCAAGTCATCTTTGTTCAAACTGGGATCATAATACAATGCTTAATTACATTATACATCTTTCTTATCTACGTTTTATCCCCTCCAAGACGAATATTTTCTTCCGGAGTGCCCTGTCCAAATCTGACACATGTTATACAGGTTGGTTCTGGCCAATATTGGGTATGACTGAAACGTCACGTCCAGTCTTTGGAATTTCAAAGCTGATGTGATAAAGTCCAAAATTCCATTAGCTTTTTGTTGGATGAACTCTCTACTTTGAGCAAATAGACGCGTTAGTTTAAAGGCTTTCGCAGTCTGGTGAGTTTCAAACAATAAGATGTGTAAAAAGTCCAGTGCAACACAAACTTTTCCATTTTCATCTTTTCCTTTTTTATCTTTCGCCATGTCTATATTCAAATGTGGATTTACAAAATGTTTTCGTCCTTATTTTTATTAAAAACAGGGAAGCATGGACCCCGATTGGTTGGTGGTGAGAACAGGTGCTCCGGCCGGGTGGAAGTGCTGCACGGAGGGCAGTGGGGGACGCTGTGTGATTTTCACTTTGGTTTACAAGACGCCAGTGTGGTGTGTGAGCACCTTCAGTGCGGGGCTGTAAAGGAAATCCCGAGGGGTTCTTACTTTGGGCAGGGAACTGGCCCCGTGTGGAAGGAAAATTACAGGTGCCGCGGGAATGAATCCCGATTGACAGATTGTCCGGTTACATCCGGGGAAAATTTTAACTGCTCACATGGAAATGACGCGAGTGTCAACTGTTCGGGTGAGTCCTCTCAGTAGGTGTAATCATGGATTAAAATAATCTCCCTGCAGAACTGAAAGAGGCCTTTCAGCATGTTCTGTCCATGCAGGTTCTCTGCAAAAGTATCTCACCCACTCACACACCCATGCAATTTACAATAATCCGGTATTATTTTCCATGCAATTATCTGACAACATATATTTTAAAATCTCCGATTGATATTCATCCACCAGATCTTCAGCCAGTGCATTTCAGATCCTCGCCGCCAAATCCTTAGACGGTGCTTTTCGTATCTTCAAGCATCATATTTTCCGACAATGAACTGCAGATCCTCATCATCATCATTTTCAGAGAGTGCATTTCAGGTCCTCATCCTTCGCTTTCTCAGGCAGTGCATTGCAGACCCTCATCATCCACATTTTCGAACAGTACATTGCAGAACATCAAACACCCACATTCTTAGACAGTGCATTGCAGATCTCCATTCCCCCACATTCTCAGGCAGTGCATTGCAGATCCAAATCCACCACATTCTCAAGCAGTACATTGCAGATCCACATCCCCCACAATCTCTGGTGAATTGCAGATCCACATAGGCCACAATCTCAGACCGTGCGTTTCATATCCTTACCCCCCACAATCTCGGAAAGTGCATTTCAAATCCTAATCCACCACTTTGTCAGATAGCGTGAAGCAGACCCTCACGTACCACATTCTCAGCCAGTGCATTGTAGACCATCATCCACCACATTCTCAGACAGTGCATTGCAGATCCGCAGCCACTACAATCTCAGACAGTGTATTGCAGATTGTCATCCACCACATTCTCGTACATTGCATCCCGGGTCCTCATCACCCACATTCTCAGTCAATGCATTGCAGATCCTCATCCATAACAATCTAAGACAGTGCATTGCAGATCGTAATCCAGCATTTTCTCAGACATTGCATTGCATTTCCTCATTCACTACAATTTCAGTCAGTGCATTGCAGATCCTGGTCCTCCACATTCACAGGCAGTGCATTGCAGGACCTGATTAATGGCACCATGCAAAATTAGCATCCTTACGTCACCATTTCCAATTTGTCCATCACCATAAATCTGTACTGATCATTCATGATCCTTCCGCCAATGGCAATAATTTTTCTGTGTCATATTGTCCAGATCCCGGAGGTTTTAGGCGTTCCCTCTCCAAGTAGAATATTCGTAGCTCTCTAAAACTATGTAGATAAAGTAAGTTTATCATCACCATAATGATCTTATGAAGCATTTCTGCATCTTTTCTAATGCCTTCAGACCCTCCCTAAAGTTTGTAGCCCAAAAATGGAAGGATTACTCCTGATGAGGCCGACATGAATCATCACATCTTCCCTGCCGTGTACTCAGTGCCTTAGTTATACACCAAAGAACTCAAAACTTTAGTAGCCTTTTCGCAACCTGCGCTGTGAAGTACAATTGTTTGTAGAAATGCATCCGAGATACATCAGCTGCTGAAACTCATTTAGAAATGATCCCGTTCTTTATTGTTCCTTCTACTCGTCCTTCGTCTGCCAGCCTTACTTCACTTAAAAACACTCTCAATTCTAAAGCACAAGGCCAGGTACAAGAATGACTCAAGTTATTTACCAGAGCAGTCAAGTCTGTGAATGAAGTGCAGTGCTGTGGGAATGCTGCCCTCTATAATATTTCGTGTTCCAGGTAAGAGGGGTAATCGATGCCATATCTGCATCAGTGGACGTTAATAAAAATGTGAACCATGGCTCTACTTTGAGGGAAACGAGAGTGTCTTCCCCGGTGTCCTTTCCAAAGTTATCCCTTGATCAACATCAAACAATGTAGCTCATCTGGTCATTATCACATGACTGTTTGTGCGATTTTACTGCGCCCATTATGGCTGCGGCGTTCCCTAAATTGCAACATTGACGACATTACACGATGCAAATAAATGCCTGTAACTTGCGTTGAGACATCCGGTAGTTTTGAAAAAAACACTTATCAACTTTAAATATACATTTATTTACTTCCGACAAAAGTGAGCCAACCAATGCTTCCCTCAGCTAAATTTCATGTGGAACTTTCCGGCCCGTTCTAACAGCTTGTCTGTGTTCGATTGAATTTTATCCTTTCAACATTTTACAACACTTAAAAATTCCGTGAAAAAAAAAACAATAAATTGTTCCTCTTACAACCAATAATATATATTACTGGAATAATATATATAATATATATTACTGGAAAATTAGGGTTGCTATCCGGGTGGAATGTTCTTTTCCTCTGGTCTGGAAAAGAAGAAATCTTGAACACGACATCCTGTCCCTTTCAAAGAGCAATTCCATCTCCAAGCAGCCATTTTAGCCTTTTATTCCACAGGCGCTAACATTTCTGCCAAGCATCATTCGTGGCCCTTTTCCAAAGGTCATTTGAAAGTCCATCAAAACCACATCCACCCCATGACCCTCATTAACACTCTCTGTAACCTCATTTATTTACTCTAGCAAGTCCGTGCAATGCGATGTCTCTTACCAAATCCGCCCTAGTTTGTTAATGAATCCACATTTTTTCAAGCATAACTTGCTGTTACTTCTGCCCCAAGGGATATTTTCCAAGCAAAGAAAGCTTTCCCAAAGACAATATTAAACTTACTGGTCTGAATTTACTGCATTTATCCTTACACCCTTTCTTGAACAAGGGTATAATATTTGGAAACATCAGTTATCGGCATTGAAGAAGGATGGGAACATTATGACCATTGTCTGGCAATTTCAGTTCAGGTCATGCCCCTCGAATACATCTCATCCAATCCATGTGTCGTGTCAAATTCAACATCAGTTGCCCAAGCCAATTCGTCATCTTTAAAAATATCTAGCCATTCCATTTTTTTTTCTTCTGCTTATTCTTTGTCCACCATTGAGCAGCGTTTTCTTCTTTGGCAAAAACATACTCAAAATGCTCACTCAACAGCTGAGCCAAAACATCAGCCTTTATATACCGATGTCCTTCCTGGTGTCGGTTTTGTGCCTATATAAGACTGTAAGATCACGTTTTATGTTAGTGGGACTCTCTTATACGGTCTGGATATTGTACATTAATCTTGGATCTCACTTGCATTATCCAAATTCAATATCCTATGCATATATTTTGTTCTGCTTCACCTTAATCCCCACCTCTTTAATCAGCCAGGGAGCCTTGGAGTTTTTGCATCGTCCTGCACGTGTCTAAGCCAATTTTCCATTTTTGCACCTGCAAAAGAGCCTGCACGTCACGAAAATCATTTATTACAATGTATGTTCACACACCTGAATGGTAAATATAATTGAGGCCCTTATACAACCCCTATTGCTCTTATCCTGAATAACACCACATTATTTCCTCCGTTATTGCAATCTTTCTTTTCTAGTTTTCTGTGCAGTTTGGTTTTTCTCTCTAACATTATCTGCCCGTTCACATATCCCAGCCAAATTAGTTCTGAACTGTCCAACAAACAAACCAGACGGACATTGCCCTCGGACTTTTTCATCTGAAACACATGAAAACATCCATTGGTCCTTTCTTCACAGAACTGAATCTATGAGTCCATGAGAACAGATCTTAAAGTCACATGAACTTGATTAGCGCTCTCATGCACCGTTTATCCGGCGACATTCATCAGTTCTATCGCTCGTGCGTTGTGCTGGGATATTTTAATATTATCAGGATATTATTCCGTTGATGGCAATTTACTAGATTGTTTGCAATATCCTTAAAAATCATCTTCAGGACTACACCCCTCTTCCTACCTCTGAAATTGCTCCACTAACGGAGCACGAATGCCACTGCTCACCCTACCGCATCAGAGGGCTCAGCAGGGCCCCAGTGATCTACCTCACCTTGGCACCACGGTCACAACATTTATTGAATAATTATTGCCCCGGTTATGTTGAATCAAATGTGCATTTTTTTTTGAACGTTAACCCTTGCTCTCAACGGCTTTCTTCTTGTAGATGAAAGTTGGTCACTGAAATTGACAAATGGGGGAAGCCGCTGTGATGGTCAGGTGGAAATTTACCATAACGGTCGCTGGGGCAGAGTACAGGACAGCCTCTGGGAAATAAATGATGCTAACGTGGTCTGCAGGCAACTCGGATGTGGTGTCGCAATTGCCGCTTATATCTTTTCAAATTATGGAGAGAGTGAAGTGCCTGTGTGGGTGAATGATGTCCAGTGTGGAGGAAACGAATTGCATCTCAGCAACTGCAGCTCATTTGCAATGAATTCTTCTCTCAATGAGAGTGTCGGCGTCGGAGTTCTGTGTTCAGGTGAATAAATAGATCAATTTTACAGGAACATACATAGAGATATCTAATAAGGAGTGTGGTGTGAATATACATCACTTGTTCCTCGAGTTCTTTTAACCTCACTGCTTAACACTGGAGGGCTAACGTGGAGAGAGTGGGCACGGACAGAACTGATCAACAAACAGCACTTGCATGTTAGCTGTGCATTTATTAACGACAGAATTCTCAATTATCTCTCAGACAGGAAATTCTGACTGCACAGTTGGGAGAGTGTGTTGTTAGCGCGGGTCGGGGGGTGTTGTGAGGCGGAGGTGAGGTGGTGTCGGGAGGAGCCTTGCAGCTTGGTGCGAAATTGTGTTAATTTAACAACGTTTTCATAGAATTGCAGTTCACATACTGGTCAGGGCAAGAGGAATCTCATGGGATTTCTGGATTATTCCATCCTTGAAAAACTCAGGTACTTACAGGCCTTTCAGCAGCAGAAGGCTGAGCTTCTGTGAAATGTCTTTCTTAAAAGTCAACTTGGTTTATTTTTCCACTGATGCTGCCAGACCTCCTGAGGAGTTACAGCATTTTTTTTCAACATAATCAATATAAAATAGCGAGATATTCAGAAATCGAGTGAAATAAGGGTTCGAGATGCGTGCAGGGAAAAATAAACTGTGTACAATTGAAGTTCATAAGTAGTTTGGGTGCAACGATGAATACAAAAAAGTTTAATTGAGGTTGAAACAGGGCACACAGCATTGAGCACACAATATGTGAACTGCACTCCAAAATATCGTAGGAGTCAGGTGTGGGAATATTTGAAATATTTGTGCATTCCACACTATAAATTTCAAATAATTAGAGATACATGGTTTCAACTATAGAAACAGTTACCTATCATAGTCAAGTCAAATATTTTTTAAATTACTTTTGCTGGATAATA
This sequence comes from Cetorhinus maximus, assembly GCF_964194155.1. Lineage (NCBI taxonomy): Eukaryota > Metazoa > Chordata > Chondrichthyes > Lamniformes > Cetorhinidae > Cetorhinus > Cetorhinus maximus. The sequence goes on along the minus strand of NW_027596139.1, from coordinate 143,436 downwards.
TTCAATAGTTTCAATTGGGTTATGACATAAATGCGTAATCGAATCCTCTTGATAAATACTGTATTTTTAGGTTCAGAACACATACAGTTAAGGCTGTCAGATGGTGGAAGCCCATGTGCAGGACGAGTGGAGATTTATTACAACGGGACCTGGGGCTCAGTTTGTGATGATTCCTGGGATCTGACAGACGCTGACGTAGTTTGCAAACAGCTGCATTGCGGAAAGGCATTGGACGTGACACTTCCTGCCTCTTGTGGACCAGGCTCAGGTCCAGTTTGGCTGGAAGGCTTGCAGTGTTCAGGGGAGGAATCGTATCTCTGGCAATGTCCCTCTGCATATTGGGGTTCCCACGACTGTTCTCATAAAGAAGATGTGAAGATTATGTGCTCAGGTGCGGGTGACCTAAATGAACTCATTTCCTTTATACAAGAAGATTCACACAGATGGTATTTTACTGAATAGCGCAGAAACTGCACATCAACGGTTTATGCTGCTCAACGCGTCTGACAGCTGCTTATTCTGCTCATAATCTTACATCATTTCATCTGGTATGAGCTGAATTCCACTCTGCATTTTCCTCTCGTGTCTTTATCAAACGTCACATTCAAGGCATCACCACAATTCGCCCCACCAAACGTACATGTTCCGTGTTCCACATTCTCCTTCTATCTGGGTAATAGAGAGTGAAAAAAAACTGACATGGCAATTTTTTTGGCTCTTGTGTTTATCGTCCAAAAAAAGCACGACTTTATTCTAATCAGCACTGAAATAATTTCGGCATTGACACGCCTATCCTGCCGTCTCTGAACGTCTTCCTGCAGTTATTGGAGTCTGTCTTGGTATTAACTGCAAATCCTAGTGCATTTTGTACATTTACTTCAATTCCAAATACCAAGTGTAGTATGTTAATCTTAAACAGATGTGACCCCCAGCATTAATCCATATGCACAGCACGCTCCATCTTCTGCTATTCTATGTGAAATCCTGCGTTGTTGTTTGTTGGCTCTTCTTTTAATACTGTGCCAATAATTTCATTTTCCCTGATCTCAGCCTTAATTCTGCTGCTTGAAAACTTTTCGAAAGTTATTGTTTTCAAAATCCATGTGGATTACATAGATATTATTATCTCCACGTAATCTTTCTGAAACTTCTTCAAGTAATTCAATTAATTGGAAGATATAGAGTTCGCTCTTTTGAAATCTGCGTTGATTATCCTTGATTGTATAATTGGATTGTACATGCATCACTGTTACATTTTTGGAATAATTATCTCTATTCAGTGAGCACATCTGGCGCAACTTGGGTTGAGGGGACACTGTTGACTTGATTCAATTTATCACTGGAAACATCTGGAGATTTCTTATTTCGTTGATAGAACACAAGGAGCTGCGGCTGGTGAATGGAAAGCATCGCTGTCAGGGGAGGGCGGAAGTGTTCTACAATGGGACCTGGGGAACAGTGTGCTCGGAATCACTGAATCGCCATGATGCTGAGGTGATTTGTAAACAGCTACAGTGCGGCCCTCTCGCTTCTATTGAGTATAGCGCTCGGTCATTCGGAGAAGGATCAGGTCGTATTTGGCTCGATGAGATAGAATGTATTTCACACGAGTCGACCATTTGGCAGTGTCGGACTGACCCGTGGGGACAACACAACTGTAATCACAGAGAAGATGCAGGCGTTTTATGTTCAGGTAACAAAACAAACCCTCTAATGTGAGAGTGTTATTTCATTCATTGATGTCCAAATGAGTCAGCACGTTTCCTTCCCCAACAGGAGGAAAGATAACGAAGGACCAACCCGAAAGTGAAAAGGATTGTGCTCGACAATCAGGTGATCTATCCGCTTTATTATATCAATTATCTGAGTTGTATACCTGTATTTTTGTGCAGAAATAATAGTGATTGATTATCATTGACAGATTCGGGTGTAGATTTGCGCCTGATTGGAGGTAACAGCAGATGCTCCGGACGAGTGGAGATACGGTGCAAAAACACCAGCGGCACGGTGTGTGATGACTCCTGGGATATGGCCGATGCCAATGTTGTCTGCAGACAGCTGGGTTGTGGCTCTGCTCTACTTGCCGCAGGAGGGGCCGCTTTTGGCCAGGGTGGAGGTGACATGTGGTTTGATGAGGTGAGGTGTACCGGAAGCGAATCCTTTCTCTCCGATTGTCCTTCTTCAGCGTCTGCTCAGCCTGACTGTGATCACAAGGAAGACGCCAGTGTGATTTGTTCCGGTAAGGGTAGTGCAGAACGGGGCGGGTTGGGGCCGGGAGATTGGCGGTTGGTGAATGTTCGCTCAATATGTCTCATGAATTCGTAAATGATGAACAACAGATCACTTTCTAAATTAAAGTTCTATCTTTTTTTGCATAATAACCCATAGGTCCCGAATTGTCGTCGGCTGCTTATCCATTCACACCCGCAGGTTGGTCTTATGAATAAGTAGTATTCATGTCAAGGCTAATGTCCAGAATGATCTGATGTGATTGACATTTGCTTGTTTTTATAAAAAAATTCCGAAGTTAATCTTAGTGTTGCAGAATGTTGGACTATTTAACAATACATAGCATCCTGTGTCCCAGTTGAATCTTTCTTTAACATTTCATTAAGAACATGAAGACAATATCACTTCCATCCCTCTTGTGATCGGTATAACAATCGGGATCCTGTTGATCTGTGAGTTCATCGCACTAATTGTGGTAATGCGGAGACAATCATCAAGGAAAGGTGAGGTCAAATATTACCACTGACTTCACATTAAATCTCGGATATTTTTATTTTTTATTTCAATTCATGAATGATAAATGAGCCTCGCTGGCAGCCCTGCATTCATGGCCCATCCATAATTGCCCTTGAGAAAGTGGTGATGAGATGTCTTCTTGATCCGTTGCAATCCATGTTGCGTAGGTACACCCACAGTGCTTTTACAGAGGGAGTGTAAGGATTTGACCCAGCGACCATGCCGGAATGGCGACAAATATGCAAATAAGAATGGTGAGAGGCTTGGAGGGTGACTTCCAGGAAGTTGTTTTCCCATGTCTCTGCTTCCCTTGTCATTATCCTTTGTTGTTTATGTGGTTTTGGAAGGTCTTGTCTAAGTAGACTTGCTGGATTCTTCAAGTGCATCTTGTAAACAGTACACACTGCTGCCACTATAAGTCGATGGTGAAGGGAGTGATTGGTTGTGGATATCGTGCCAATAAAGCGGAAAACATTATTCTGGATTGGGGCAAACTTCTAGAGTTTTGTTGTAGCTGCACTCAAACGGGCAAGTGGAGAATATTCAGGAACACTCCTGATTGTCCCTTGTAGATGATGGAAACGATTTGCCTAGTCTGGAGTTGAGTTCCTCAGAAGCGTTCCTTGCCTCTGACCTGCTTTTGTCACCACATCATTCATATCACAAGCCCAGTTCAGTTTCTGGTCAATGGAAACCCCCGGGATGTTGTCAGCGGGGAAATCAGTGATGGTGATGCCACTGATTGTCAAAGGCTGACAGTTAGATCACACCTTGTTGTAGATGGCCATTTCCTGGCACTAGTGAGGCGCAAATTTTACTCACCACTATGAACTTCAGGCCTGGATATGGTCCATGTCTGACTAGATGTGGACATGGCCTGCTGCAGTAGCTGAGGATTCGAGACTGGTAATAAACATTGTGCCATAATCAGCGGACATCCCCACGAATGACCTTCAGATGAAGAGATGGTCATTGATGAAACAAGTGAAGATCGTTGGTCCTAGCATGCTATGCTGAGGAGCACCTGTATTAATGTCCATTTACTGAAAGATGATTGGCCTCCAACAACCACAACTCCCTTGTTTTGTGCTCACTCTGACTTCAAGCAGCGAAGATTTCCCCCTGAATCCTATTGGCTCCAGTTTTTTTTTCAGGCGCCTTCATGCCTGATACGCCGACGAGAACTCACTTTATTGCCCTTTTCCATTGAATGTCACTTGTCATGTTGGAAACTAATGTTAACCGATTTAGCGAGTATTCTCGTTCAAAGTGCTCGGTCAAATAGTGAAATGTGTCATTTAAATGGAAGAGTCACTTGACTGTCCACATTCACAGTGCTAATTGTTCCACCGCTACTGTGTCTGAAGGTCAATCAATTGTTGTAGCCATCGATCTGAGGGTTATTTGAAGCATTTTAGACTTAGTGCCCAGTCATGATGTTTCCGTCAATCGAAGTCTATCCAATCAGTGTCCGTCCAGTCCTTCCGTTTCCGTGCCCAGATGCCCAATCTCGAGCTCCATAGCCAGAATCGATCCACACTTTTGAGGCAGGAGACTTTGATGGGATTTTAAGCACCAGTTTATGAATATTGTGTACCCTGACTTAACTAACTACTCTGATCTGAACAACCAAAACACTCCTGTTCGATGCGCACAGCAAATTAATTTTAATACTGTTGCGATACATAAAGGAAACGTCAGCTCCTCACTCGTCATTCCAACCTGATGCTGTCAGCAGAATTCAGTCATTTTCCCGAGCTTCTCTTCAGCTAAAATCCCCTTGGGTCTCACAACAGAGTTTTCAGCTGGAATTCATTCCTCCCGAAAACGCCTAGTTTCGTCTTTTCCGACCTTAATTACATTTTCCATAGTCTGGTGGAGTTGAACACGCGTCCATGCGGTTACCCACACACGCACACGCCCACACAGACACAGCCACACGCACATAACGTCTATCTCTCTCTATCTCTCTCACACACACGTATGGATACGCGCTCTCTCGTAAAAAAAAAACTACTTAACAAAAGATCCTTCATAGCCAGCTCACTGACTTTCTGCATTCACTTTCGCCATCAGTTTTGTGTTAATATTTGCAAACACTTTTATTATTAAACAAAGGTAAAACGAAACAAATTATTAATCCCTCTGCATTGTCTCCATCAGGTTATGTCACTGGCAGTTGGGGTACACCAATTGATTTGTACCAAGCAATTTATGAAGAAATTGAAGATATTCCGCCTGTCAAGGATCCCGCTCTGACCCGTGGCTCAGGTTTGTAACTTCCATTGCAAAGCCAATCCGCACTGGGGGATTCCATTTCCGTTTACCCATTTTAAAAGTCAGGGCAATGAATGGGCCCGACAGGCATTCCGCTCACTTTACTCATGTGAAAGTTTCCGATCTCCGTGTGCTTCTGTTATGTGAGAAGAGTGATGAGCTCCTCAAATTTCCCAAATTCTGTGTTGCTCAAAGGGTGTTTTGCCGTTTGGCGGAAAATAGGGAGCAGATCGGTGTTTCCAACTTCCCAAGGGACTGCTCACTGCCTCCATTAGGTATCTGACTGACTAAATTATACAAAGAGAGGATTATTGAACAGAAAATGCAATCCACTCTCCCCAACTATGATAGTCTACAGGGCCGCTGATCTCAGGGGCCGGGAATCACATTCGGGAATAATTGATCCAACATTATGAATATCCATAATGAAAAAGAAAATACATTCAAACTACTTTCAACCGAATCCTGGGGACCATATATCAATAACTAATAAGAATATGATAAATACTGGGGCAAACCATTGGGAACAAGAGCACACAGAAAAATAGAAATAACGATAAAATCGCGAAGAATAACAATGATGGTAAGCGGCGTGGTGGCAAAGCAGCATAAGGGAGAAAACGAAGAAAGACGACAAATGTAATTACGGTGATAATAATGACTAATCAATGAAATGATCGTGGACCGTCTAGCAAGTTAGTACAATATTTAACGGCACAAAGAAATGGTCAGTCAGTATGGTATGACCGTGTTCCAAAAAGGAACTGAAAGAATAGAGCAGCATTCATGAAATATCAGAAATATTAATCAACGACATTATTTTAGTATTCACCAGGGGTAAGAGGGAATGACTTTGGAAAATTAGGTTAGGAGTGACAAAATTTCATTTAAAATCAACTTAAAAAGAAAGTTTAAAAAAATCTTACCAAAAAAGCACGGGTCATAACAATTTGCTTCCAATCATTATGGAAAAATATTATAAGATAGCAGAGGCACGATTACAGTGATTAACCAATTAATTTCAAGCGGTGGTAGTGCCACGATCCTGGCAGATAATTAATATTAAATGTACAATTAAATATGGAGAAGGAAAATGCCCAGGGATGAATGATCCGTTATCTGAACGTTGGTGGGAGAAAAACTAATAAAATTGATACAAAGGAGGAAAAGGGTACAAATTCGCATCAAACAACCAAAAGCGCAGTCAGCAAATACTCCATAATGGGAACTGTCACATTAGCAACTTCAGCAAAATGCTGAAAAAGTTAACAGCATAGATAAGGTTAGCAGTCAGGACATAAAATCTGTGGATTTGATAAATAATGTTTGGAACTGTGCACTTAATATTCCGATGGATAAGACAAGTGCTAACCTCTCAGCTATTGCCCAGTGGGTGTCAATCTTGCCTCTGAATCAATATCCTCCGGCATCCAGTTCCACTCCAGTACTTGTTCAGAAATTTCAACGCTGACACTGTGGTGCAGAAATGAGCGGCTGATGCCTTCTTGGCCGTGTTCTCTTTCAGAGTCGTTGTTTAAGTGGTGACCAAAATGTCTTCTCCTGGAGAATTTAGACCTGCCCTTGGTATACTGACAAATATGTATCTCTTGAGCAAAATCACAAAGTCAGATTATCTGCTAATTAGCACATCGCTGTGATTGCCTGTGGAAAGTTTTTTGTGTACAAATTGTCTGCTGCATTTCCCATATTTAAATAGTGATAATACATCACAAGTATCCATTAGCTGTAAAAAGCTTTGGACATCTGGTGACCTTGAAAATCACTGTTTGCTCGTATCCATCACATTTATATGCAGTAAAGTGACACCTATGAGAATGGGTAGCCTGCTGCCTGCAAGACAGGAAACAGAGAGTGGTACACAAGGTAGTTGTGTTGGGGGAGGAAAGTGGGAATGGGTATTTAAAACGCGTCTCTGCTGTGATTACTATTGTTCTAAATTAATCTGAACGATTTAGACTTTGGATAAAAATGATATTTTTTCTAAATTTAACTATTGAACAAATTGTGTTGGGATGGGGGTAGTGAAAGCATTTTAAAAACATAAATTATTAAATTTGCGGCAAAGAACATACGATTGGCAAATGAATATCTACATAAGTAATTATGGGGAATTACAATCTAGTATATAAACTGAGAATTAATTTTCGGTCTGTAACAATGAATCCGAATTAAATTTAAAATCGTGGAATGCAGGAGTTCAGGGAAATAAATAAAGAAAGTAAATCGATGGAGAATGATCAGGCTGTAAAAAGCCAAAACAAACACTATATTTTATTTCTGGATAGATGTGCTTAAATAACAATATTATTCTGTTGAACCTCGATCGAACATTAGTTAGAGGGAATTTGGAGTATAATTTAGGGTTCTGGTCAGCATATTTTTAAAGATATAGAGGAGTAGTTGATGAGGCTCAAAGCACTTTACAAGAATGGAAACCGTGTTAGGAGCAAAAGGAATCCAAAAATGCTGAAAATAAGGATCAACAAATGCTTGTTGGTCTCTTTTTGGTTCCATTGCCCATGAGTTCCTTTCTCCTCCCTCAAATAGGACGGATTTAACGTCTCTGATAATGAAATGGAAAGCGGAGTTTTGGGGAGGGGGCTACTTATTTTAACCTCTACTCCAAAGGGCTGTTTACTTCTGTACCGTGATGACACTATAATGACATAAATAATTCCTCCAAGAACCAATTTATTTTTTGCCCCTTTCTTTAACAGTTTCTGCTTCCATTGATTCGCTCAATCATATCGAATATTACACCAGCTATGTTTTGGATTTCAAAAGTCTTGGATCGCAAAATCCTGACGAGAACTCCTCCAGTATTCAGGGTGGGTAAACTTTTACTTCCGACCATCTGGTTTTCATCCTTCACACTCAGTAACATCTACAATCGAATATGAAGTATTAAAAAGAACGAATACAAGTTAAGTTGCACGGACGATGATATCAGCTATTACAGTGACTTTAGATAAAAACGCTTCTAAAATACTTTCAGGCTGATACAATATGATATCAAGATCATGTGATTGTACTCAATAATATAAAGGACTGAAATAGTTTCATTTAGAGTACATATCATCTTATTAGTTTCATCACAAGGCCCAGTAATCTGTGAAATGTGAAATACGCATGCACGCTGTCGAGATCATTGGGTCAGTGAGACACGTGACATCAAAACATAAAATAAAAATACTGTGACGCGAATGGTTCCAAAAATTCTCCACACTTTAAGATCCCTCCCCTGTTAGCGCAATAGAACCACTGTCCTCTCTTCTGATTGTTTTGTTGACAAGTCTCAATGTTATTCTAACTGTTCATTGTTAGCAATAATCTCAATGAAAGTCGTTTGTTCCTCCCAGCTCTCCGCGATTACGACGATGCTAAGACTACAGACAATGATTCTAAGGGCGATCACTTGCTGCTGGACAGTGTTCATGATGATTTCTTCACACGGGAAAGTGCCGGCGGTGATATGTGAATTCTGGGTGAGATAGAGATTTATTTATCTTCTCAGCCTGTCCTCTGTATTGTTGGTGACTTTCTTACTCTCTGCTTATATCGGTTCTGAAATGCCTGATAATCCATTGGATGATCTGCGGAGTCTCTCACTAACGGGATACGCGCTGCTTGAATGGTTGGGTAGACAGGTTGTTCGAAGGGGTGTGCGCTCCATCCATCATCTCGACTTAGTATATGCACGTTTGTGTTTGTTGGATTGCGGGGTTAGTTGTGTATCTTCAGGGATGCGTTGGAAACATCCCTGAATTGATTTTCCTCCTCCTTCTGGGAGAAATCGGCCTCCTCCACCTCCCACCACTGACTTCGGAGTAGATGATGACTTCTGAGTATTCCTTCCCTCACCTGCTCACATTTGCGGAATGAACTGGATCTGTTTTAAAGTTCATTCATATTGGCGATGGAACAAACATTTGTTTGGTGTATGCTCCTCTTGAGGTGATACCATTTATTTCATTAATTAATTGGATATGGGCGTCGCTGGCTTGGCCAGCATTTATTGCCCAAACACAATTGTCTTTGCGAAGGTTGTGGTGAGCTTCCTTCTTGTAGCTTTGTAGCCCCGCTATTGTAGGTACCTGCTCAGTGCTGTTGGACACAGGATCCCAGGATGCTGAGCCAGCGACACAGAAGTAAAGGCGATAAATTTCCAAGTCAGAAAGGCTTGTGACTTGGAGGGACATTACAAATGTTGGTGATCTCATGTATGCTATACCCGTGTCGTGCTAAATGGCCCTGGTCCGGCGCTCAGAAGGTGCTGCCACAGGGGCGTTAGTGAGATTCTGCAGTGCCTCCTACAGATGGTGCGCATTGATGCTACTATTCGTCGATGTGATGGGAGGGAATGTTTGTGGAAGGGGTATCAATCAAGCAGAGTTCCTAGTTCTGTAGGTTGACGAGCTTCTTGGGTGTTGTTGGTGGTGCAATCGTCCACTCAAGTGGAGACTATTCCATTAGGCTCCTGACTTGTGCCTTGTCGATTATGTACAGGTTCTCTGGAGTCAGGAGTTGAGTTGCTCGCCTCAGGATTCCGAGCATCTGACATGCTCTTGTAGTCAAAGTGTTTACCTGGCTATTCCAGTTCAATTGATGGTCAATTGTAAGCCCCAAGATTTTGATAGCAGGATTCAGAGATGAGCATGCCATTAAATGTCAAGGGGTGTTGGTTAGATTCTCTCTTGTGGGATATCGTAATTGTCTGGCACCTTGGTGGAGTGAATGCTACTTGTCGCATGTCAGCCCAAGAGTGGATATTGTGTAAATTGTGCTGCATTTAGTCATGGACAATTTCAGAACCTGAGCTGTTGTGAATGGTGATGATCATTGTGCAATCTACAGCGAACAACCCCTCCTCTCACCTTCTGGTGAAAGGAAGGTCATTCATGAAGCAGTTGAAGATGACTGGGCCGAGGGCACTACTCTGAGGGACTCCTGCAGTGGTGCCCTATAACTGAGATGCATGGCCTCCAAAAACCACAGCCATCTTCCTGTGTGGTATATATTACTCCAAGCAACGGCGAGTTTTTTTTTTCATTCCTTTGGATCCCAAAGACTCCGGTTTTGCTCGGGCTACGCTCGGTCACATGACGCCTTGATTTCAAAGGCAGTCACTGTCCATTCACCTTGGCAGTTCAGGTTTGTTGTCCATGTTTGATCCAAGGCCGAAAATAATAATGAAGCTCAGTGACCCCGTCAAAACCCATACTGATCGTCACTGAGCTGGAGATTGCTAAGCATGAGACGCTTCTGATTTTACTGATGATGGAGAGTAGACTGATTGGGCTCGAGTTGGCTTTAGTCATTAATAAAATTAATGCTGTTGGGTGTGATTTTCTCACTTGTTCAGAACCCAAGCGGCAATACGTCGAGTGCTAAACATGAAACATCGGACTTTGCAGGACGTCGTCTGTTGCCTCACAGCGGCACAACACAGCCCGGGCAAAAATAAACACCATTTCTCTTTCAATCATGAATAAATAAATTCTAACCTCTTCATGCTGCTGTCACACACCCACGCACATGCTCACTCGCGCGCGCACACACACACCAGACACCTGAAATGCACCCGCTCTCAGCCCATTATTAACCAATAATATGTTCATTTTAAGTGCATAACACTCAGGTTATTTTTGATCACGCCTTATCGGCCCCTCCCATTCCTGATATGAATGGCAATGTCCTCTGTGAAACCTTCACAAGCCCACCCAATCTGTCCCCAGAAAGCAGTGAGGGTGTTGCTCAAACTTTACAACATATACATTAAACTGGTAAAGCCAATGTTTCATTACCGGCTACAAGCTTGTTCCGCATAGTTGGGGAGTATGCAGCCCTCTCTGGTTTTTACCATGTCATTACATGGAGTTGTTCTGATGCTTTTAATGATGCTGAAATTATCAATGAGAACTTGCTGTTTTTTGTTTCTCTAGAAACAACAACAACAACAAAAAAAATCAAGTTGATTTGGAAATATTCTGAAGAAGAAAATGAATGCATGGGCTTCATTTCGATGATGGTGGACATAGTTGCAACACTCTCTCAAAAGCAATACTATTTTAACCCATCTTTCAGGTAAAATACATCGACAAATCGAGGATGCGAAGCCCCAGGCGTGTGACTCGCTGTGTAAAATCTGAGGGAACGCCCTTAAGTTTTCAAAAAAATACATCCATCTCGAAGATGCTTACCTTTCCGACATAAACATGTTTTGAGAAAAAAAGCAAACGTTACCTTGTGTGGAGACATCTAGATTCGTTTCTTAAATCTATAAATTATCTTAAAAAGTATGAATAAATACTGTCTAATCAGAATTGTAGGACAAAGGGATTTTTTCGCGCATTTTCATGTATATAATAAAACTGTACCACACTGCGCTGTATCGACAATACAACCCATCAAGAGAATTGAAGAACCGATGACTATCATTACAAGTTAATTTCAGCTCCATTTTCTAAGATTTGTTTTTTTTCCCCAAATGCCTTAAAAAGAAGTATTAGAACAGGGAAATAAATGGAATATCTGTTTTCCATCCATTTAGTGTACTTTCTCTCTAGACTGCCACATACCGGGTACACAGAGAGCTGCATTCTCATAGCAGCTCAAAACAACACGATGTTGCTTGACAGCACAACATATAACTCTCGGGTTATCGAGTCTGGAGGGAGGCAGGAAAACAATCAGAATTCAATATGTCTCCAATACTTTATATCTATAAAATAACTATTCAGTTACCCATCATTGGAGCTCAGTGCTAACTGACTCAGGAGAAACAATTCACCATGCACTATCCCCAGCAGCAGTTATTATAGTTCCAAGAGGTTGGCGATTGTATCAGGCATGACCACATGCTGTGGGCCACCATTATAATAAATACAGCACAAAATAGAGAAAAAATGTTCAAATAATGAGATAACATAGACTGAGAGAGAAACAATGCTCATCTTTCCTGTCTGTGAAAGGGTCATGGGCCGGAGTGATTAAGTAAACCCTCAGCTCTAGCACTCTGTGTTCTGTCCCTGTGAACTTGCTGTGCTCTGTACGCTCAGGGCCAAAATTCTTCCTTCTCTGAAAGGCTGGTGGAAAAATAATCGCACTTGGTGTTTTATACCAATCTTCCATCTGCCGGATCGGATTCACCAGCAGTTTGGAATTTCGTCCAAGTCTTCACCTGTAGCGAGACACCAACAGTTGGCATCAAGCCATCCTTCCCCAGACACTCTCGACACGCCATGTACGCTGGAGTTATGCTCACAAAAAACTAATTCACCCTCACGCCACACTGTACTCGAGCATATTCCGCATCCTTCCAAATTTCCATAACACTCAAGATGCTCTTCGTTCTTTTACTGCCAATGGGCAAAAATACTGGAAATCCCTCCGAGCCGCACAGAGAATGTATCTACACCACAGGAATTTGGCTCCCACCATAAATATCAGGGCAATTGGCAATGGGCAGGATATAGTGGCCTAGCTAGTGATGCAAGATCACGCAAATGCCTTTATAAAAATGGTGTCGCTGTCCGACACATCATTCCCACTTCTTCCTATCACTAATCTTTGGAAAGATATTTAAAATTCTCTTCTGACATTACGCAACATGTTTAACCATTTCCAGTATCCTGGCTTTTCCGCTGCTGCCAGACCTGCTGAGTTTTTTCCAGATAATTCTGTTTTTGTTTTGGATTTCCAGCATCTGCAGTTTTTATGTTTTTATCCAGTATCCTGGCCTTCACTAATTCTGTTTCACAATGGACATCCAGTTCCCCAACAACAACCAGGACATTGAACTACATCTGTATCACCGTTCCTTCATTGTCGATGTTTTAGGGTCCTGGAATTCCCTTCCTTACAACACTATAATTAAAGGGCAATTAGGAATCAGCAACAAATGCTGAATTTACCACTGACTCCCGCATACCACGAAAGAATAAAGAAGTGATACATTCTTCCCTCAGCAGAACAGCCAATCCCCCTACAACTCTATCTTCACCAGGTATCCCAATCCCTCTAAGCCTCATCCATCACGACGACATTCATTCCCCCTGCAAATCCGTTCATCAGCAGGACATCCAGTTCGTCTACACACACATACCTCAGCAATACAACTGGTCCCTCTGAACATGCATTGTTCAACAAGACATCCAGTTTCACTATGCCAACGTCCCTCACAACGACATTCAGTCCTTCTTTACCTCCATCATTCGCCAGGTCTTGCAGGGCCTATGTGTAACATACCCTCACCAGGATATCATGTTCCTCTACACCTCAATGACCCAGCTGGAAATCAAATCCCTCCACATCTCCATCCCTCTCCAGGGCACACAGTCCTTCCACCTCTCCATGCCTCACGAGGAAATTCACTCCCTCTGCACCTCCGTCTACCAGCAGGGTATTCAGAACCTCTACCCCTTCATCTTCATCAGGAAGGCCAATCTCACTTCACCTCCATCCCGCAATACGACCGGCAGTCACTTTTCACCTCCATCCATCACCAGGGCATGCAGTTATTCTGCACATCCGATGCTCAACAGCATGCACTTTCCCTCTACACTTTCATCCCTCAGCCAGGCACACAGTAAGTCTGCATTCCCATTACTCAGCCGGACATCTAGCCTGTCCAGGCCACCTCAATCACCCCTGGCATCCGGTCCCTCTACATTTCTCCTTCCGCGGACATCCAGTCCTTCTACACTTTCACTCTTCAACAGTGAGGATGAGCGACTATGAGATGGTGGAGTTCTTCATGATGATAGAGAGTGACGTATTTGATTCTGAAACAAGGGCCCTGAAACTTAATGGAGGAGGCGACGATGGTATAGGGTGCGGCCTGCCTATGCTGGATTTGGGAACGTTTGTTTGGAGGGATGACGGTGGATGGGCAGTGACGAATATTCGGGGGACGCTTCTGTGGGCTGCAACAGTAGTTTGTTCATGTCTGGCACAAGGGAGAGATAGAAATGGTGTCAGAACCATGGCTTACAGGGGAAATTGGGTATAGTGTTGTTTCCCAGGAAGAGGCAGACAAGTTGGGGGGAAAAAAAGAAAAAGTCATGAGGATTTGGAGCACTTTAGAGTTCATCAGGGGAAGACCCCAGAGGATTAATTAATTAGGCGAGGGTGGAGTGTGAGAGTAGGCTTGCGGGAACATATCAGCTGTCTGTTAACGCTTCTACAGAGGAGGGAAGGGTTGGTGGATACACGTGCGGGTCTCTTACAGTCAGAAACACGGGATTTATGATTGGGAACGGAGGGGTGGCTGACCTATTAGATGGATATTTTGGTTCTGACTTCACAAATGAGGACGCAGATGACGTGCCAGAAATGTTGGGGAGCAGGGTATAGAGTGAGAGGGAGGAGCTGTATGGGACCAGTATGGGCACGGAATTGGTGTTGGGGGGATTGATGGGATTGAGGGGCCGTGGAATCCCGGGGCCTGATGGTCTACGTCCCTGTGTAATTGGGGAGGTCGCCCTTTAAGTGGTGGATGCCCTGGTGGTCATCTTCCGAGATTCTATAGTGTTGGGTAAAGTTACTGCGGGTTGGAGTTTACCTAACGGAACGGCAAAATTTGCAAGGGAGTTCGAGAGAAGACGGGGTGTTGTAGACCAGTCGGCCTGACATCGGTGCTGTGGTGAATTCAGGATTCCGTTTTGGAATATTTGTTAGCTGAGCCCTTGGGAAGCAGTGGCAGATTCGGACAGAGTCAGAGATGGACAGAAGACTGGTTGGCAGACAAGAATCAGGGAGCGGTCATGAGCAGGTCTTTTACCGAATGGCAGGCAGTGAATACAGCGGTGCTGTGGGGGTTGTTGCTGCGATCCCAGTTATTCACGGTGCGTGTCGATGATTTGGATGAGGGAGCTGGGCGTGGTCTCTCTGAATTTGCAAATGGTGCTGGTTGCGAGGCTGAGCTGTGTGGAGGATGCAGAGATGCTTCGGTGTGATTTGGACAGGATGAGTGGGTGGGCAGCTGCATGCCAGAAGCAGTCTACTGGCGATGGTTGTGAGTTTGTCCACTCTGGTCGCAGGGATGGGAGGGCAGATCGTTATCTGAATGGCTTTGAATTGAGTGAGGGGAGTATGCAATGAGGTATGGGTGGCCTTGTGCACCGTTCGCTGAGGGTAAGCATGCGAGTGCAGTGGTCGGTGGGGGAGCTGGATGGTGTGTTGGCCTTCGTAGCTGGAGGATTAGAGTAAAGGAAGGGGGATTTCTTGCTGCAATTATACAGACAATCCAATTTCACATCCGAGTGACACAAACATTGCTCATCATAACAAGGAGACACAGGGAAGGCACATTCTGGGGAGGTAATTTACACTAGTGAAGTAGAAGGGAATAACACACTTGCCCAGGCTGTGCAAGTCCATTTCCCTAACCTCCCAAAATCTGCCCATACGTATTGGTAGACCCCAAAATCCAGATCAGAGGTGGACACAGCCTGTTGATTGTCTTTACCTTGACGGGCGGCCTCTGGAGGGCCGAGACCTGGAGGTGCCCGGCCTGCTTTAGTTGTCCTGCTATGTGGCAGTGATACCCTCCTCGGCATGTGGAGCTGGGGCTGCTGAGGTCACAGGAAGTGGGGATTCGCAGAGGATAGGTGCTCGCGGAGCCATCTGATTGTATAGACACGGTGATGTGCATTGGCGGATCATCCTGCATATTGGTGCCTGAAAGTCCTTGGCTGATTCATTGGCTATGTGCATGAGTTAATGTGTGTGTATGTGCCTGCGTGTGCATGCGTGTGTATGTTCATTTGTGTGTTCATGAATGTGTGTGTGGTAGAGAGAGGGAGAGGCGTGTGTGTTTATTCCTGTCTATATTACTGTGTGTGAGAACGTGCGTTTGTCTTAAAATTTCTGCGAATGTGAAAATTCACATGTGTTTATGTACCTGATTTATGTGTATTGCTGTTAGTGTGTGCGCGTGTGCTTTTCTGTGTGTCTGTGTGTCAGGGGGTGCTTGTGAGATCTTGTGGGTGTGCATGAGTATCTCTGCTTGTGGCAGTAATTTTGTGAGCATGTGTGCATCCTTTTTTGTGTGACTATGTGTGCATTCGTATGTATGTCTGTGCATTTGTGCGTTTTTGTGACTTTTTGTGTGTGTGTGCGTGTTCTGACTGTGTGTGTATTTATGTGTGTGTTTGTGTGAGTGTGTGTTTCTTTGCGCATGTGAGAGAGAGATAGAGAGATAGGGAGAGAGTTTATGTGAAACATAGGAACATAGAAATATAGAAATTAGGAGCAGGAGTGGGCCATACGGCCCTTCGAGCCTGCTCCGCCATTCATTATGATCATTGCTGATCATCCAGCTCAATATCCTGCTCCAGCTCTATCCCAATATCCTTTGATCCATTTCACCCCAAGAGCTATATCAACTCTTCCTTTAAAACATGCAATGTTTTGGCCTGTACTAATTCATGTAGCAGCGAACTCCACAGGCTCAGGTACGATAGAGGTGTTGAAAACGCAGCTTGACAAATGCATGATTAGGATGGGAATAGAGGGATACGGACACCGGAAGTGCAAAATGTTTTAGTTGACGGGCAAAATGATCGGCGCAGGCTTGGAGGGCCGAAGGGCCTGTTCCTGTGCCGTACTTTTCTTTGT
This sequence comes from Cetorhinus maximus, assembly GCF_964194155.1. Classification (NCBI taxonomy): domain Eukaryota; kingdom Metazoa; phylum Chordata; class Chondrichthyes; order Lamniformes; family Cetorhinidae; genus Cetorhinus; species Cetorhinus maximus. The sequence continues at coordinate 126,774 of NW_027596139.1, read as the reverse complement.
TCTATGACATCCATTCCCTCTACCTCCTCAGACCACATCGGAACAATCAATCCTTCTGCAAGTTCATCCCTCACCAATACACTAAGTCGCTCTATAACTCTATCACTCAGTTGGAAATCCATTCCCTCTAACACCTCAGCTTCTGTTAAGGACAGCCTGGCACGTGCCCCACGACCACGATCTCTCAGCTTTCCGTTCATATCCAGTGCAGCACAATACTTGGAGAAGCCATTTTGACAGAAAACTCCTCTGCCTCTTCTCGGAACGGGTCGCATCAATCTCCCCCACATCTCTATTCATTATTATTCACCAAGATTACAAGTGGATATTTGCCCTCCAACCTTACTGGGAATTCTGTGGATTGCTTCACCGCTGCTCCCATCCCCGCCACGCATACGACCCATCTTTTTTATTCATATACGTCCGTCCAAATAATTGCCTTGTAACAGCAGCAAACTTCATCTGTCGAAACTGTACTCTCATTGGAAAAATCACCTTTGCATCTACAGCATTTCTCCAACGAAATCAGAATAATTATATTGAAATTCTTAAGAGTCCTAGCTATCCCTGTGTTTACGTGAAGGGAACATTATTTCTGATATTTTGACTGCTATGTTATTCTGCCTTTACTTTACTGGTGTTGACTGGGAATAGACCACCTATCTATTATATAAAGTAATTCAATTCCTGTACTCCTTATGCATGACTCATTTGTGAGGCCTCCCGCTTCCTCCCTCGACTTCTCATTTCCATTTCTGGGGATAGACTGCTAGCAGTGCATGCTACAATGCTACCATCATGCACACCAATCTTTATCATAATTCCTGCCATTCTGCTTCCTGTAATTTCTTAGTTGATTTTTCACATTCCTCCGCCTTCATCACATCTGTATTAATTGGACCATGTTCCACAGCGCTACTATAGAAATTCCTTCCTCCCGGCTCTGCCCATAAGTCCGCTTCATTGGGGCACACAAGGATCTCGACCATGACGGTCCCATATCCTGCACTTCCGCCCTCGACCTGCTCCTCTGCATCAGCATCATGCCAGACTCACATCTATACCCACTTTCCACAACCCTAAAGATCAATTATTTTATTGTCTTTGCAATTTGCACCTACTACGTCAGGAAATGCACTTTCTTTGTCGCCTGGTCTCTTTCGCTAATCATAAGTGGACCGTTTTTCCTCCGGGACTCAGCTTTATTTCTGTACGAAACTGCAGAGCCCCCCGTAGAGGAATAATATATTTCATCCACATGCGGTACATGCAGAACACTCTTTCCCTGTTCGCTTTTCATTTTTCAGGGCAACAACAATTCCATCCTGGTGAAGTAGTCATGTTGGTGGTACTGCTTCTGCTTTCCTATACTGCATTCATTGAACATGCGGATATTACTACAACTCACTAATGAGCCATTTTGTATCAAAGTTAGACGTTGTACTGATCTGTCACTCAGCAACGTGGCAAATTATGTATGGAATTTAAAAGCAATTTAGTGCAGTCAGTGGAGGCCTGTAATAAGTACAAAACATGCTGGAAAAGCTCAGCAGGACATGCAGCTTCCGTGGAGTGAGGAACAGAGTTAACGTTGCCAGTCCAATCTGATTCTTCTTTGGAATTCAGAGTGCCAAAAAAAACGGAGTTCTTATTATCTCAACAGATGCTGCCAGAACTACGGAAATTATTCGAACATATTCTGTTGTTTAAATGAAGGTGGCATCTTGCTACCTGTTCTGTTGTGCCCTCTACTTGGTCGCTGTATTGCAAAGCGCAAACTAATGTTTGATATGAAGTAAGAACTATGAACATAATTGGTTTTCAAGGCTGCCTGAGACACGGTAATGCATTAAAAGAAATTGAACTGTGCTGCTATGTATGTCAAATTTCAGGAGTCACTCAAGGGGCATATTTTGTTTATAAGGTACATATTTTTTTTTGTAAAACTGAAGTAATGAATAGTTTCCATTGTCTGTTATCCAAATTGTGACAGTAATTATATTCTTTCCTGTCCCCACTACTACCTGTTTGTGTTTGACGTTTTCCAGCTCCAATATAAAATCTGCAGTGACGTGGCTACAAGGAAAGAAACGCTGGGACCTGATTATCGAATGGCATTGAACACTCAGGTAGAACAGGCAGATGTGGTGGATAGCACAGTTAATAAAACAGTATTAATACTATAGTGAGAGATAACCTTGGATCCGAACATAAATGCATGGAATTAACTGAGGTGGAATTAACAACCAGCAAACTCCAAAAACGATGCATGAAACAGCAACTGTAATGTAAATCATAAAATGAATCAGGACATTTTTAGTGCGTGTAACAAGAATAATACCATAATCACGGAATCACGGAATCGGAATCACAGCATCTTAGCGCAGAAGAGGCCATTCGTCCCATTGAGTCTGCAACGACACACGATGACAACCAGAACTAACAGCCTAATTCTGTTTCCCAGAAATGGCCCATAGCCTTGAATGTTATGACGTGCCAAATGTTCATCCAGGTACTTTTTAAAGTACGTGAGGCAACACACCACCACCACCCTTCCAGACAGCACATTACAGACCGACACCACCCGCTGGTAAAAATTAAGTTTTTCCTCACACCCCCCCTAAACATCCTATCCCTCACCTTTAACGTATGCCCCCTTGAGACTTCAACTAGGGGTAACATCTATTCCCTATCCAACCTGCCCATGCCCCTTACAATCTTGTACACCTCGATCATGTCGTCCCTTAGTCTTCTCTGCTCCAACGAAAACAACCCAAGTCTATCCAACCTCTCTACAGAGCTTAAATGTTTCATCCCAGGCAACATCCTGGTGAATCTCCTTTGCACCATCTCCAGTGCAAACACATCCTTCCTATAATGTGGCGACCAGAACTGCACATAATACTCCACCTGCGGTCTCAACAATGTTCTATAAAACTCCAACATGTCCTCCCTCCTTTTCTAATCTATGCCTTGTTTTATAAAGGCAAGTCTCCCCTATGCCTTTCTCACAGTCCCGCTAACGTGCCCCTCTGCCTTCAGGGAACTATGGAAACATACCCCAAGGTTCCTTTCTTCCTCAGAACTTCCTAGTGACATTTTGTTCATTGAATACTTCCTTGACAAAGTCATCTTTCCAATGTGTATAACCTCACACTTTTCATGGTTAAATTCCATCTGTTTCTTATCTGCCCAATTGACCATCCCGTCTATATCTTACTGTACCACCAGATACTGAACCTCACTGTTAACCACCCGGCCAATCTTTGTGTCATACGCAAAATTACTAATCCTAAGCCCCGCAAAATCAAATATGTCGTTCATATTATTGACAAAAAATGGTGGACCGAGCACACATCCCTGAGGTACGCCATTCAAGCATCCTTATGTCATCACGCTCTGCCTCCTTCAACTTAACCAATTTTGAGTCCACCTTATCAAATAACCCTGAATCCCATGTGCATTTGCATTCTTTATAAGTCTCCCATGTGGGACCTTGTCACAAGCTTTGCTTAAATCCATTTAAACTACTTCAACTACACCACCATCAGCTACACATCTGGTCACCTCCTCAAAAAATTCAATCAAACTTGTTAGGCATGACCTCACTCTGACAAAGCCATGCTGACTATCCCTGAGTAAACCTTGCCTTTCCAAGTGGAAACAGGGACTCTCCTTCAGAACTTTCTCCAACAGTTTCCCTATCACTGACCTGAGACTCACTGGCCTGTTCTTTCCTGGCTTATATCAATAATCATGAGGATGTTCGAGGTCTAATAAACTGGGAAATGCTAATCAGTACTAATGTTTTGTAGGTAGATATATTGGGGTGTATGTAAGGTGGTTTCCCGAACTTGCACGTTGAAGAACCAACTCGACAACTGGCAATTTTAGATCTAGTATCGTGCAATTAATTTGCCGAATTAATACTTTTGTTGTAAACTACCCTTTAGGAAGGAGAGACCATAAATCGCAAAAAAACAAGTCTTGATTCACAACGTGTTTTTGTTCAATGGGATATTCGTCTAAAAGGCAAAGGAATATGTGATTGCACGATCTTCAAGTTGACTTTGTTATTGCAAAGCTTTGTTAAAAGGCCTGATTATAGACAGTCAATAGCTAACACTTAAGGAACGCGTGCATAGTTTACCAGAAAAATACATTCATTTAATGCAATAAGGCCAATCAAGGAATGTGTTTCAGCCATGGCTCATTTATTAAATATAGGATTACATTGTGTCAAAGGAAGAAGCGTACAAATTTGCAAAAATGGTAAGCTTGAGAATTGGAAGCATTTTAAATTCCGCAAAGCGGAAACAAAAACAGAGAGAATCTTCACAGAATCACAGAATGACACAGTGCAGAAGAGGCAATTCGGCCAATCGAATCTGCACTGGTACGTGAGCAACACCTGGCTTAATTAAGGGGAAAAGATTATAAGGCAAAAGTAGCGTCAAACATTAAAATATAGATTGTTAAACATCCTACAGGCAAGCATAAAGGAAAATACTTGTGAATAAACGTCAAATATGGGCCCATTACCAAAGGATTATTGAGAATTTATAATGCAGAATAAGGAAATGGCCCAGAAGCTATACAAATATATTGTGCATGTCTTTATGGAGGAAAATATTAAAACCTCCAAGAAACACTGGAGGAGCAGGGGACTACTCTTAGCGAGGAAATTCATGATATTAATATTCGCCTTGAAAATAAAACTGGAGAAATTACTGGCCTTTAAAAAAAATGGTTCCCTTTGAGTTGAAGTTCTGCATCCAAATAAATTGAAAGATGTAGCTTAGAGATAGGAGATGCAATGGCGATCATCATTCAAATTTGATAGATTCTGGAATGAAATCTGCTGATCGGAATGTGCCGAATGTAACCAAGTTATTTAAGAAAATTAGGAGAGAGTAAATGGTGAACTACAGGTGTTAGCCTGACATCAGTAGTAAGGAAAATTCTAGTATTCCTAATGGAGAATGTGAACTTTATAGACCGAGGAAATAACCGGAGGGTTAGCCCGAGTCAACATTGAATTATAACAGGGAAATCGCGATTAATAAATTTGATGGAATTTTCTGAGAATGTGCCCAAGCAGAACAGGTCACGGTGATGCTCTGCAAGTGGAATGTTTAGAATTTCAGAAAGGCTTTAGTAAGTTCCCACACGTGAGGCTGGTAAGCAAAATTAGATGCATGAAATTGCGGGGGTGGGGCGATGGTGGGGGTTGGAGGGGGTGTGGTATTAAAGCCTGCATTGTGAACTGGTTAAGAGTCACAAAACAGAGACCAGGAATAATTTTAATATTTTCAGGTCGGCAGGCTGTGACTAATTTGGAACTGCAAGATTAATTCCCTGGGATCCAGTTATTTAAAATCTATATCAATGATTCGGATCTGTGGATTAAAGGCAACATTTCCAAATTTACAGATGACACAAAACAAGGTCGGAGTCGCAATTTTGAGATGGATGCAAGGTGGTTTGCAGAAGCTAAGCGAGTGGGTGTAGGTACCGCAGATGGAATACCATTTGCAGAAACACGATGTTATCCACCTTCGTCGGAAAAAAGAGAAATACCGAGTGTTGCTAAAATGTTCAGAGAGTGGAAGTGTGCCATTGGGTATACTTGTTCATGAGTCATTGAAAGCTAACATGGAGGCACATCCAGCAGTTAAGAAGCTAAATAGCACATTGGCTTTTGAAGGAAAAAAATTGAGTGCAAGGTAAAATATTTATTTATGTAATTTGATCGTTATATTTGCAGAATAGGAATGGCAACAATGTTTCACAAAATTAATTCATTAAATGGAGGGATTGTCATATGAGGAAATATTAAATAAAAAATACATTTAATATCCAGAGTTTAGAAGGTGTGGGGCGATCGCATTCAAACAAAAAAAAATCTAACAATGTTAGGCAAGGCTGATGCTGGAAGGATTGTTCACCTGTATCGCGAGTCGAGAAACAGGGGAGGCATTATCTCAATTAAGAACAGACCATTTAGGACAGGGATGAGGAGGCAGTTCTGAAAGGAGAGCGTGGAGAATCTTTAGAATTCTCTGCCCTAGAGGGCTGTGGAGGCTCAGTCAATGCGTATTCAATGCACCGATGTCAATAAGTTTCTAAAGTTAATCAAGGGATACAAGAAAATGCAGGAAAATCGTGTTGAATGCGAATATCACCCATTATTTCATTGGTTGACGGGAGGTCCCGAAGGTCTGAATGGCTTACACCTTCTCCTATTTCTTCCTCAGTGCAGATATGACAGCTCAGTACTGGGACATCAAGTAGGTTATATAAATCATCACGACAGCAGAATAGTATTCATCCACATTTTTCGAACATGCAGCCTCGAAATCTACTTCACTCTACCAATCGTTCAAAGGAAAATGTTCATGATTCAACGACATGAGTCATGAGCAGCCACATACAACTGAAATGGAGCTGCCAACACGGTGAAGTGACAGCACATGTCTCTTTGCATGCTGAATTGCGGAATCAGCATGAAATGTGCAGAGCTAAGCGATGCCAAAGCCAATGGATCAGCTCATAACTCTGTAGGCCTGCCACATCTATCGAGAATGGTCGTAGGTAATAAAACAACTAACATTCTGAGGCTGGTCCACGCTGACCAATCCGCTTCCAGGATTATTAAATGACAGGGATGAAGCATTTGATCCTATCTTCCTCCAGAAGCCCCCTCGCATCACAAATGCTTGCCTGGAAATAAATATTTTAAATAATTGTCGTAGATACGAGTTCTCCTCTGAAAGCAAGGTACATGCGATGGGATCATTGATATTGCCAAAAGTTTTCTCTGAATAATTAGCTTCGGACATTCTTTAAATCTCAGTCAAAACATTCAGTCGACGGCGTGGAGTTTGGTGGGATATTTAGACGAAGTGAGGTTGTTGGATGGTGTTGCGCACTCTGCACGGGATTTAGTCGCACCTCACACAAAAACCAGCGTCCTTTCTGTTTACGGTGGACAACCCTCTGAACCCCAGGGCAGCGTTTATGTAATTGGTCACATTTGTCTCCTAGGCCCAACAATCGTTTGGTCCTTTATAAATATCGTCCCTCCAACATAAAGCTATCAGTGTTGATTTTCGCCGAAGGCTGCACAATATTCAGCAATATTCCTATCTGAACAGGCTCTGAAGCCATCCATTCCAATATAAAACAATGTCTGGACAACTTTCCCGCTTTGACTGATAGGTGGCAACAGACTATTTCACCATGCCGTTCCCAGGTAATTTCCAACAAAATTAATTCGAAACATCTCCTCTTACATTTCAGTGCCATCAACACCAACAAATCTTCTACCTAAAATATGCTAAGGAATGTTAATATGTAGCTCCATAATCGGCGAGCAATATGAATATTGTGCTGGCAAGTCCAGGTAAGTGGTTGAATATACTGTGGCGATTAATTCATCACCTTCATCCTAAATGCTTGCTCAACCATCAATAAGTAGGAACTGTTCATTTCCATAGACTAATTCCGACTTTCCTAGATCAGCCAAGCTCAAGCAACACATAACAAGCTCGAGAGGATTGGAATCAAAGCGTGCCTTACTCACTACATGAAGCATTCTCATTCTGCACCGCCTGCGTACACTGACAGCAAGGAGTGCCATCCACAGGATGCATGGAGACCCTCGACAATTACCTCAAGGGCAGCAGAAACATGAGTCCACAACTAGCTGCATGTTGCGCTCGACGGCGCACAGCATCATCACTAGTGTACATATTACCATGTCTTCATTGTCTCTGCACCAACATCTTAGAGCATACTTCCTTAAATCACTGAGAGTGCACCATAGTTACACTTAATGGGGTACATCAATGTGGTCAACCTTCGAAATTGCAGTCAGGTGTGGACAAAAAATGGCGGAGTTTCCAGCGAAGCTCAGATCCTTAGAGTTAATACATCCTATTCCTACTGCTACCACTAATTCTACTACTGCTAATACTACTACTAGTTCTACTAATACCACTACAAATGCTACAAATACAATTAATAATAATAATATTAATAGTAATAATTATAACAATGATAATAATAATAACGATGATGATAACAATTATTATCATCATCATCGTAACAACAATAATACGACTACCGCATCGAATTCTATTTCCACTATTTCTCATACAAATATTAAAAATAATAAATTAAAAAGTACATCACAGTCGGGAGTCATTCCAACCATGATTTTTATTAGCCAGAATGGAGCTATGCAACGTAATTTATTTTTCAACACTCATCCTTAGCCCCAAGGTTTCGATAGTTCAGATGATTTTTTTTGTTATGCGATGAGAAGTTATGCGTCGAGAATAAATCCAGGCAGCGCATTCCGGATACTCACCAACCTGTGGCAGAAAGTAGTTCACCTCAACTAAATTCTAATTCGTTCATTATGTTTTGATTTATGTATACGCCCCTTCGTTATTGACAATGTTTCAATGAGAAATATGGGCTTCCTCTCCACTATATCTGCCACAATAAAACTTCATCATAGTTTGGTAGAGCTCAATTAAACCTTCACATAGTCTGTGATGTTTTAACAGCCCCAGCACATCAACTCTTTCCTCATAGATATCATTTTATATTTGTGACAAAATCGCCCATTTCCCTCCTCCGTCCGCTTTCTCATTTGATCACGTTCTTCCTGTAACACAGTCACCAGGAATGTGACAGTGCACTAGTAGAATAGATAGGTTTTTCGAATCATTCTAGCTCAATATTCCTGAAGTCATATCCTATACATTGAACAAGACTGGAAAATATGTTGTACGACCCCTGTTGTTGAATGTTCTTAGGGAGAATAAAAACCGACAAAGAGCTGGACTGACTGGCTTCCTTACTCTGAAATTCCGCGGAATTTGTTTCCATCGACTTTTTAGGGTGTACATTACAGATCATCACGACAAATCTATTCATCTCCTTTTGGAAAAGGCCAGACATTCCAGGTTCCAATACTTGTGCTTTCATGAACAGCGTTGTGTTCACTCCATGGTCTGAGCTGACTGAAACTCGAATAGAATAACAGAGGAAAGGAGACTGACCCCTTCCCGCAGAGAAAACTTCGGTTTGGGGAGGAATATTGGTAGAGACAGAGGGAGAGGCGGGCGGTGAAGGGGAGGGTGTTGGGAGAGAGAGAGAGAGAGAGAAACAGAGAGAGAGAAGGTAGAGAAACAGTGAAAAATTAGGTGTGAAATAATTTGCGACGAGAAAGGAGACGGTGGGGGAAAACGACATCTCTGGGCGGTGCATGGTGGGCAGATTTGTTGCTGCTACAATCAGCATTGCCAAAAAAAGCCCACTCTTCATGATTTGGTTTTTGTACTGTTAAAATTGAAGGTGCACGTTTTGCAAAATGATGGTGACTATTACAATGTGAAAGGACACAGTTAGATTGAAAGACACATGTGCTGCATGGCATGATCAGCAATGTCATTTATGGAGTCAAATGCGGCAAAGGCAATTGGATTTTCTACAATTAGACCTGCGTTTTTGTGGAATAATTTGTGTTCAGCTAAACTCCCTGATTGTGACTCGTTTCCAAGGTTCTTGATTATTCACTTCTCAACAGCAATGCTTACAGAGAATTTCATTGCTCTAGTTATAAACCTGCCTGCTTCAGTCTAACTATCTGTCTATCAATGTTCCATTATTTACCTCATCCTTAGTAGAAAGAATCTGGAAGAGCCAGAATGTATTGATCATCGCAAATGGCCCACTTATTTAACCGCTACAGTCCAAGTGATCTGGTACACCATTGGAAATTCTGGCGGGAAAGTGAGCAGCCGGGATTTTTTGCCCAGCTTCAATGATTAAAAGACTGATTAAATTCCAAGTTTAGAGGGTACATGCCTTGGACGGGAGTTAGCAGCTATTAGTGTCCGCATACAGCTGCTGTTTTTGTCCTTTTCGGACGTCAACATCTTAGGTTTATAATTTGCTTTCCAAGTATGTTTGGCATCTTGATGAACGTAATTTTGTCGGAGGTACAGGCTGCACTGAAGATGACATGGTTGCGGGGCCACAGCTTTTTTCTAGCACTGTTTAGCGTAGTGCTGACCCAGGCTGTTTTGTAATTCTTCTTGGGGAAATTCTTGCGTTTCTTTCAAGCTGGACTTAAATAGGATTTGGGGGACATTCCATCACACTCCTGACTTGAGCTTTGCAGATTTTGGAACATTGTTTTTCGGACTCTTTGGGAAGTTATTTTCTGCAGAAACTCTAGGTTCTGCGTTGCTCTTAAACCACGTGATTTATTGGCTGCACCTATTCCTGGTCAATGTTTATTTCTCAACAATACTCTGACACACTGTTGTACATGAGTTAGATAAGCTGTGTAACTTAACGAGCCGCAGGTAACCCTCTACAATCAGCCACGCTGAAGGCACTCTGACGAAAATTTCTTACGGATCTGTAGTTACAGGTGTTACAGGGCAACAAAGTATTACAATGACAGAAACAGATCACTCTAAAAATAGGCTGATACCAGTGTGTTTTCAGTACATTCCAGAAAATGTTGATTCTCGTAAACACACATCTGGTTCATTCGTGTCACTTAGGGAAGGAAATCTGCTGTTGCCACTTGCTCCGTCCAACATCTGACTCCAGGAGCAAAATTTTATGGTTGACTCTTAAAAATCCCCTCTGAAGAAGGGAGATTTAGAATGGGGGATAATTGCTTGTCCAGCCATTGATGTATACATCCAAGGAACTATAATTTAATACACTTCCACGTCGCGGTGTTTTACCATTCTTTGATGCATCCTTGAGGATGAAATAAATAGAAATATATGTTGATGGGGTGATGTGCAGAGAGGAAATAATTAGCTGCTGTGAAGAATAAAGATTAGCCTGGGCCTGCTTTGACGAACTGACTGTTACTGTGTCGTAAATGCTTGGTAGCACGTTATGAAAATCTAAACATTAATCTCCAATTTGCTAACACATTCTATTGAACTTGATATGCAGATATAAGACCCTGAAATGCAATGCAAGAGGGAAAAACCTGCTGAATGTAACAAGAAGCTTTAATCAACAACAAAAAAAAAATGTTCACCCAATGATGTCTTAGTTATTCGTGATTTGCCATTGGATTTTGACTGAGGAGCCAGTCCGGTCTACTGGCTTGGTTGCAAGTGTTTTGCGACATGGACGTAAGCTTCAATGGGGTAATGAACGAGGATAAAGACTATTTGTGCGAGGGAAGGGGAGACGGAAAATGTGATTCGGGGAGACGTTATGAGACAGAAGTTCGACAATCCGCCCATCTTCTGAGATACCATGTCAGAGTGGGTAGGGCACAAAGGGGGAGAAGGGGAAAGAGAGAGTTTGCAGAAGAACGAGGAATGGTGGCTGAAAGGGGCAAGTGGGGAATCGCATAATTGTTAAGCACGCGGCTAATTTCGTGGAGTTAAGATTCATTCATTGCTCGTCAGATGCAAAAGCGTTCGTTGTCCTCATGAAACAAGACCTGAAGAGCATTCAGGTTTGGGCTGATAACTAGCAAGTGATACTAACGCCACTTAATTGTCTGCAATGACCATTTACAAAGAAAAAAATATCTAACCAGCTCTCTTTGCTGCTTAACGTTATTACCACTTTCGAAATCCCTAACTTCAGCATCCTGGCTTTGGAAGGATCTTTCCAAATAGCCCAGGCGATTTGATGCAGAGCATCCTTAGGGGGAAAACAGTGATATCAATGTGCTCCTGTGGTGTGTGGTTGAGCGAGTAAGACTGAACGTCATTGAGGTGCAATATTGAACACAAATCTGTTGTAGCCATTGACTGGCATTTCCTTTTATGCTGAATGATGGTACTGAAGAAAGCAATTTTCAGTGAAAATCCTCATAGTTTCCTGAGGTTGTCGTGAAGTCATTTGATGAAGCATTTGAAGATGGTTTGGCTGGATTTAGTTGAAAATAACCTAAGGCGATGTCCTTGGCTGAGATGACTCCCCCCACCCACCCCCCCGCCCCACCCACACTCACACCGCCACCCCCCACCCCCCACCCCCCCCCCCCCGCCACCCCCCACCCCCCACCCCCCACCCGCCGCCTCACCTCCAATAGAAACAACAAATTTTCTTACTGTTTGGTTCCAGTGCGAAAATTGATGACTTGAAGAAGGGTCGTTCAGATTCGAAACATTAACTCTCTTTTTCTCCACGTTTGCTGTCAGGACTGCTGAGTTTTCCCATTTTTTTTTGCTTCAGACTTCCACCATCCACAGCATTTTGGCTGTTAATTGATGATTTCCTCTTCACGTTCCAATCACCTCAATTTTGAGCAGGATAATTGATGCTTTATTCAATGACACGTTTAACTGTAATTCGTTTGTTCTTTTGTTCATTCTTTCATTCACGCATTCATTCAATCATTCATTCATCCCTTAATTATTGCATCCATCCACTCATTCATTCATTCATTCATGCTTTCATTCATGCATTCCTTCATTCATTGTTACATCCATCCACTCATTCATTCATAGAATTAGTTAGTTAATTAGCTAATTAGATCGTTAGTTAGGTATTAGAAGAGTCATACGAATTTAAAACGTTAACTCTGTTTCTCTATCCGCATATGCTGCTAGAACTGATGAAAATTTCCAGCATTTCCTATTTTTTTTTAAATTTTATGTTTCAAGCACGCACAGTGTTTCATTTTAATCTCAGAACCGAGCGAGATCGCAAAGCCGGTCATTCAGCACTATGAGTGCTGCAATTACCGTATCCCATTATTGAGCACGTTCAGCGCTGTCAGAAAGGGATTGTTTGGAGATGTTTGGACTATTGGATGCTCAATGCTCAATGACCGTTGGATAGAATGAGCATCCGGATTGAAAGAGTGTTGAACTGCTCTATTTTATGTACTGAAGTAAGGCTGTGATATCAGAAGATCAGTAAAATGCAGCAAAGCACTCTTGCAGTTTTATCTATAGAATAATTATGAAGATGAAGCAGAGTTTACGCCGTCAGCTTGACTGAAAGAATCTGCAGCTCTAAACAGAAGAAGAGCAGTCGAGCTCCCCCCAATGATCCTGAGTATAACATGTATCCATTAATTAGTTGCACGGAAAACAGATGATATCACAATGTCACATTGCTGTTTGAGGGATTTTGTTCATTCCAAATTGGGTACTGGGTTTCCTACAGTACAATCAAATCAGCATTTTCGATAAATGCCACATGGCCAGTAAAACTTGTTGAGTTGTCTTGTTGGGTGAAAGGCGCAGGTCAAAGAAGTGTTATTTTTTTCATCAGAAAGAATATGACGCCTCTAAGTTGTCAAGGAGAAAGTTTCAGTAATTTGGAGGTTATCGAATGCATTGCCGAGAGTTCCAAGCCTGAATTGACATTTGCCAAACCGATATTCGAGTGGTTCAGCTTCACAATTGTTACCCATGGCTGGGCCTCATTCATCTTCTTGCAGAAGAAGGAAGCATACTTACTCGAAACCGCGTCCCACCCCTCAACTCCAGCAATACCCGAGCGATCAATGACATCTGTAATTGTGTAGGTTTGGCCGGATTGAGGGAGGAATGTAGGAGGGTCGGTGTGTGGACAGACAAATTGAGGGGGGAGAGATTGAGCGAGGAAAAGAGGGAGATGGAGAAAGAGAGAGAAAGAGAGAGAGAAAGAGAGAGAGAGAGAGAGAGATGAGAGCGAGGGAGACAGCGAGAGAGAGAGAAAGGGAGACAGACAGAGACAGAGAGAGACAGGGAGTGAGAGAGAAAGAGAGACAGAGACAGAGAGAAAGAGAGAAAGAGAAAGAGAGAGAGAGAGAGAAATGGAGACAGACTGTGAGGGAAAGAGAGAGAGAGAGAAAGAGAGAGAGAGAGAGACAGAGAGACAATGAGACAGAAATCGAGACAGAGAGAATGAGAGAGAGAGGGACAGAGAGAGAGAGAGAGGGTGAGACTGAGTGAGAGAGGCAGAGAGAGAGATAGATAGAGTGTAAGAGAGAGAGAGAGATAGAGAGAGAGAGAAAGAGAGACAGAGAGAGAGGGAGAGAAACCTCTTGAGCAATAACAACTGTGAACCTGTACTGGGGATGCAGCGGGGGGCAAAGAGAGTGAGAAACACAAAGAGAAGGAGAGAGAACGCAGAAAAGGAGAAAAAAAAGAGAAGAGAGGAGATGAGCAGAGAAGAGAGGAGATGAGATGAGTGGAGAGGAGAGAGAAAAGTAGAGGAGAGGAGCGGAGTGGAGACGACAGGGGAGGAGAGGAGATGAGAAACAGGGACAGACGAAAACCGGAGAGAGGGGAAGACAAGGTATGGAAAGGAAATAGATGCTGAAGTTACTTAGATGTCAGCCACGGTCTGGTTGAGTGGCGGAGCAGGGACGAGGAGCCGAGTGCCTTACTCCTACTCCTTGTAAGTGATGAAAAATACAGGTCAAAGGAGAAACAGAGGATGAAGGCAGAGGCTAGCGTCGGGGTCGAGAAAGACGGTTAGGTGATAAAGGGAGGGAGATGATTGTTGGAGGGAGACACTGAGCGAGTTGGATGTGTCAGGATAATATCTACAAACAGGGAAGAGAAAAGAGCGGAAGAGTGTGTTCGAGCACAAAGTAACAAGTGCGTGTCAAAAAACGAAAGAGAGTGGAAGGGAATGTTGGAGGACAAGTTAAAGGAAAGCAGAGGCACAGCGTCAGGGAAACTGGTAGTGAAGTGGGGAAGAGAGAGAAAAGCAGAGAGAATGAAAGCCAGAAGGAAATCGAGAATGCGCTATTATACAACCTAATTTAACTTTCACAGAATCTATGGAGTTTGGAAAATTGAAACTAGTGTATCAACTTTCTCACTAGAGACTTCATTCACGGCCTTCGTGTGAATTTAGCAGTGCAGCGGCAGTAACAGTTTGAGGATCTCCCTTGTTTAGAGTGTCTCTATCAATTTTAGTGTTCTCCTCTGTTAGAATACCTGCAATGGTTGCAGGTTCGGCGATGGGTGTCGGGTCTGTTTTAGTTGGAGTGTTTGTATTGTATTAATGAGCTGTATATGTTGGAGGCTTTGTGACAGCTTCAGGAACCGTTTCTATTCATT
The DNA here is from genome assembly GCF_964194155.1 of Cetorhinus maximus. Classification (NCBI taxonomy): domain Eukaryota; kingdom Metazoa; phylum Chordata; class Chondrichthyes; order Lamniformes; family Cetorhinidae; genus Cetorhinus; species Cetorhinus maximus. Next base: position 111,700 of record NW_027596139.1, on the reverse strand, counting down.
GGGATGTGTTACTTCGATGTTCTGCGTAAGCTGGAGGGTCTGTATGAGTTGAAGGATTGTCTCAGTTGCAATTTGTCGATTTGTTGAACGAGGACTATCATTTGAAATTTTTGAGATTTTGGAGGTTCTTCAATGTTTGATGTTTCTTAGTCTGTTGTCGAGTTTGGATCGGCTGGGGGATAGTTCTTGTTTGGAGAATCTGCGTTGTTTGCAGACTCCATAAATGTTGAAGTGTCAGTGTAGTTAGGGACGCCTGGCGACAGATAGCCTGGAACTCACAGATAGCCTGCAACTCACCTACCGGTCGGAGAATAGGTACCAGTTGGATGATGTGTATCCTTTGAAGGTGCAGCTTTTGTTTCTCTATGTTAGTTACAGTATGGATTGGAGAATCTGTATGGGTTGTAGTATGTATTTATATTTGTATTTATAGATACATATATATAAATAAATAAATTAGAGAGTATGATCAAATGCAGAGATGCCAAGGTTTTGTTTTTTGAGGCAGACCCGTGATCAGATCAGGCACTGAAGAGAGAGGTTCAAATGGCAGCAAAGAAAGGAAAGTAAACTCTCCCAGTTCATGAGGAAACAAAAATTGCAACTTAGGGTGAAAACAAACCATCCAGGCAAAAGGAAACTGGCTCAGGCTATTATAACTGACGCACAAACATCCAGTAACATTTGATGAGTTCACTTCTGCAGCACGGACACGCAGAGGAGGAGGGCAGATCCACAAGCTGATCACATGTTGCTGCATCTGTTTCCACTAGTTGAAGATAACATTCGTGGATCTGCACCATCCAGAGTTAATTTGCCAAAACTTGTTATCTGTGGTGAAAGCTGTGCTGTGGATCTCTGACTGATTATGTGTTGCGTCTCGGCTGGAGATCAGGCCAAGCACTGGAAGGAGAGGAGCTGTTTCTCTCTCTCCACAGATGTTGCCAGACCTTCTGAATCTCTCCAGAATTTCCTGTTTTTATTCTAATCTAAACATTCCCTGGGCTCTAAGGCAGGAAAATAGGAGGTGCGTGAGCAGTTTGGTTGATGATTCAGTAAGTATCTCATGACTAGGAATCTGAAGGTAACACATCAACACAAGGCAGAGTCCAATATTCCCTAACCGTTCGGATCTCACTTTACCTAAAGGCCAAAATTGATCATATTTTTCGACCTGCAAATCCCTGACAGATTTGCACTTCATAACTGGATTCCGGATGGCTCAGTGTTAACATTTGGTTTCAGTATAAATCGCTATTTGATCCCAGGTCATCATCCGGGAAATTATTGTGACGTTCAGAACGAAGCCATTGATTGTCAGGTGGTTGCTTTCTGCCGCAAACTGGTCCTTATGACCTCTTCACAGTGCGAGATGCCAATGGTGATCTCCCGACTCTCGATGAGTTCAATTGCTCGCAATCGCGCGGTCCGCACCCCTCTGTGTACTGGCGCTGTTAGGAATTCCATTCCAATCGCCCTTCAAGTGTATTTACAAAAAAAGGTAACAGGAACAATCAAATATATCGGTGTATGCTTGTCATGAAATAACAGTGTCAAGTGTGGTAGTGGAGAAGAATGTTAATGGCAAGAGATTTCAAGAATACTTTGGCTTTCAATGTCCATTGCACAATGGGTGATGTTACCTATTGAAGTCTAGGCAAATCCACGAGCTATTACTTTAAAAAACTTTGCGTGAAGCAGATAAAATAAGTGAATTTACACTAATCTAATTAATGGAAGGTCTAACAATTTGCTGCTTCGCTGGATCAGAAAATCCCTGGAGAATGAATAAATGACTTGGTTTGTTTCTACTAGAATCCTAAACTGTCGTAATTATTGTTACTTGCTGGAAAGACGATGAGCAGTTCAAAGTGCCTTCCGAGCGTTGCCACTATTAGCACATTTCTTGCACGTAACAGTAACATTAACACTTCCTTTGTCCTTTTGTTCATGACATCATTATCAGCCTCTCCTTTGCCCTCACCTATCGCTGGCCTTCTATCCAGCTTTACCTGCTCCACCCACTTTGAACAATCTAAATGGCCTGATAGTTCTACTTCGCTTTAGCTCCGAACAAGAGAGATGCAAACTCGAAACTTCAGCTTTTTTTTCCCCCCCACAGATGCTCTCAGTTCGGCTGCGTTTTTCCAAATCTGTTCTGTTTTTGTTTCAGATTTCAAGCACCCGCAGTCATTTGCTTAGGACTCAGTGTTTAAATCACTAGCAATGCTTTTCCAGAAATGCCTTCCTTAACGAAGTGCTGATCTTCCCTCCGACAGGCCTCCTGTCTGTCAAATTTTCCCTGATCTCCTCCAATGATTTCTATTTCCCTCCTTTTGTTTGATAAGTTGTTTAACAAATGTCGCCTTCACAGCCACATTTCCTTCTTCAGCGAGCGTGTCTACCTCCATCTTTCGCCATGTGTATTCCATCTGGACTTTCATTCCTCATGTTCCGAAACCACTCAGTATTACAGGTATATCCAGGACATACAACGTTGCCCGGAATGCACTTCTGTCCGCATCCAAAGGTCAACAATCAGTGTCTTGTGCTGCCATATGTATACACGTGCCCTCCCGCCCCATCAGCATCGACTCATCCTAACTCAAAACTGCCCTGGCCCCTGATTGATTTTATTTTTCGTCTGATCTGACAAGTTAAGAGGAATATTTTTAGCTTCTTTTCAGGTGTTAAGGAACACAAGCTTCAACAAGTACTTGATAACCAGAAACCACAGCCGTCGTGTCCCTCTGACCCCATCCCGTCTCATAATCCCAGCCCTTGCCATGCATTCACAATATTCTCTGGCTTTCCCCTCTGTGACACTGAACTTTCAGTACCCAGCAAATGACTCAGTTGCATGACCTAACCTACTTACCACAATTTATTTTGGGCTCGGCCCCATGCTGAACTCTTCTTCTTCTACCTTCGACTCTGTGTTCACTTCTTTGGGCAAGGAGTACGCCACCCTTCTACCGCCTCGAGTTTCCTCCCTCCACCACGTGAACTGTCTCTGGTATATTACCTGCTCTTGATCTTTTCATTGCGATCATCAGTGCGAAATCAGCCAACTCAATTTATCTGGTCCTTTCATACACACTAGGCTGTCTCCTTCTGAACTTGCTACTGTCCATTGTTTTACGTCCAAACCTAACTGTGTTCGCAAACCTGCCAGCAAGGGTGGTATGTTGTTATCTGGCACACTGGCCACTACCTCACAGAAGCTGAGCGCCAACTCGGAGAAAATGCTACCTATCTCCGCTTGTAGCATGGTCCCACCACGGAACATGAAGCCATTGATTCCAGGACTGTCACTTACCTTTTATCCTCTTGAGATCTTCACTCCACTGCTTCCACTCATCGTCTCCCATGCTCCATCTCCGGCATTCCCGACCCTTATTTAACTCCTCTGTCTTCATTTTTGTTGATAGAATGCTCACCAATATTCATGACAAGCCCACCGACTCTGAAAGAATCCTCCACACATTCTAAACCGCACCCTGCTTCGTGTAATGGCTCCATCCCATTCTCCCAGTTTTTTCGACTATTTCACACCTGTTTCCTTGATTCCACAATAAAAATCGGAAGTTCGGGCATGTGCCCCTTCTTCTTTAACCGAGGTGCCTCAGGCACTGTGGTTGACTGGGCCTTTAACCAGGCCCTCACCACCTCCCGCGCTTCTGCCCTCATTCCATCCTCTCCCTGCCAGAGCCATGATTGAACTCCCTTGGTCCTCAATTTTCACCATACTCTCTTCACATTCAAATAATCTTTCAGCGCCATTTCTGCCAGCTCCAGCATGATGAACACACCTAGCACAGCTACCATGCATCCCCTTGTCAACATCACATCGGAATAATTCATTCTGCGATACTCTTGTACACTCCTTCATCACCCTAAACACTTTGTCCCGCTCCCACAGCACTTTCCATTGCATTGCAGAAGTTGCAACATCTGACACTTTCCCTTCTCCCTCATCACCATCCAAGCGCCCAAACAATGCTTGCAGGTGAAACAGCGTTTCCATTGCACCTCCTTCAATTTGGTCTGCTGCATTCATTGCTCCAAATGTGATCTCCTTTACACAACGTATACCAAATCCAGGCTGGGTGACCGCTTTGCAATACACCTCCATTCTGTCTACAAGCATAACGCAGCCACTTGCCATTTCAACACCCCATTCTGCTCTCATGCCCACAAGTCCATTCTTTGCCTCCTGCAATGCTTCACTGAAACCCATAGCAAACTGGAGGAACAGTACCTCATCTCCTGACTAGACACCTTATGCTGTTTGAACTTCAGATTAAGTTCACGACTTCAGCCCATTAAATTTACCCACACGTATAATCCCCTTTTTTTACACTCACTTTTATTTCTTCTACTTATTTTCGTCATTTGGCCATGGTTGTAGAACTTTTTTTATCACCCTTCTTTCCCATTATCTATCCCTTTCCCGCACCACTGCCCCCTTCCCCAACACCATCCCCAAAGGCATCATTTGTTACTTGTTACATGTTGTTCTTTCACTCAATGCTACTCTTGCCCTGCTATTATCACATTCTGATTTCTGATATTTTTGCTACAATGAGCACCGCTTTTTGCTGTACTACTACAATTAAGACGCCTTGTGTCCTTGTAGCTCTGACACTGTTGTCAATCTGTCCTTTGACCTCACCTATCGCTGGCCTTCTATCCCGATTCACGTGCCAAAATCCCCTTAAACAGCTTAAATTTCATCATGGTCCCACTTCTCTTCAGCTCTGAAGAAGAATCATACGGGTTCGAAGCGATGACTCTGTTTCTCTCTCCACAGATGCTGCTAGGCGTGCTGAACTTTTCCAGCATTGCCTGTTTTTTTTCTCATAACTTTACATCATTCCCGAGTAACGGAAACTGGAAGTGAATTTCCAAATCAGAATACTAGATGCACCCTAACAACTATGAGCTGAATATGAGGTCGACCCGAGAGCCTCAACATCCACCAATATGCATGATTTACCCAGAATGCTGAAGAAATCCAACACGCCACCGCGCAACTTTGTATATTGAGGGAATAACATCCAGCCTCCTAAAGCTTTTCCGACAGTTACAAAACTCTGTTGAGTTTTCACACAGGTAGAGCTTTTCGTGCACTTTTTCACGTTATGGGGAATGGAGATTTGGAAAGAGATAAAAATGGATTGGGTTCAATAGGCAGGTAGCAGTTAACCAAAGAGAGGTTCAAACAAGGGAGGCGGAATTTAAATTATCCCACTTGGCTCGGAGGCTGGGAGTTGGGAGTAGCGAACATTAGGGGCGGTCCCCGCAGGAAGCCAAGGCCGTGAATGCAGAGTGAGTGAAACTTTACTTTTTGGGAGGGGAGCGAATTTTGTTTGTGTGTGTGTGTTTGCGTCTGTATGTGTGTGTGTGTGTGTGTTTTATTTTGTGTAGGGGGGAAGAGCGGGGGGTTTGAGTTGGGGCGGCAGGCTAAGGACGTAATCAGTTTATGATGACAACCTGTGAACAGCAGGGCTCAACCTGCCAGAGACGCTGACGCCGCAGGACATAATGTTAATTAAACCCCACCGAAATAATGCATTGTCCGGTTTTTGGGAGAGATCAAAGCAGGTTTGCCACAGGCTTAGGAACGAGGGTCAAGGTGGGGAAAGGCGAAACCCTTTTTGGGATTGTAGCCCTAGTCCAATATGGCAGTGGAAATTACAAAGATTGGGTGATTGAGAGGAAGGGTCGTGAGGGAGCGGAACCTCGTTGGTGCGGGGCATGTTGACAGAAGATAAAGTTTGGATGGTTGGTCATTGGTAAAAAGGACACTTCTAATTTTGCTTGGATAATGTTCTGATCAAGGAGAAGAAGAAAAACTCTGCAGTGAAGCAGCAAGAAAGGGTATGTCACTGGGACAATGTCATTGCCTGCGCATAGTATCTTTCAAAACAAACTCTTGGTTGGGATCCTAAATATTATATTTACATGTCCCCGTGTCAGGGACACACAGTTATTGGTTCCACTGCTCTATGATTCAGTGTAATACAGCGATACCAGTCATATTTATAATTAGTACTGAAGGAGCGAAAAGGATCCAAAAATGAAACAAAATTCTAAGTGCCTGTTCATTTTTGTGGGATCAGCCCTTAATGTGCAGACTTATGAATTTCTTGCCAGGATAGTACTGAATTAGGCAATGTCCTGTATTTCGAAATGTCTGCCTTGAATGAAATAATTCAAAGCTGCTGAATGAATGTGTTTGTTTAAGTGAATGTGACTTCGAGTAACAATCAAACATATTTCTCTTGGTGGGAACTCATCCCGCGTATTAATCGGGGGCCACTTGAATAGTTTCCTTCAGAGTTCCTTCTTGAGGTGCCGTTTCCAGACCAGCAGAAATCGAGAAGAGGCCAATCGGCCCATCGAGGCGGCACCGACAGGTGAGAAACTGCTGACCTACCTATCTAGTTCCATTTGCCAGCATTTGGCCCATAGACTTTTAAGTTATGGTGTGCCAAGTGCTCATCCAGATACTTTGTAATGGCAATGCATTCCAGACCGTCACCTGGGTAAAAATAGTTTTTCCTCATTACCCCCTAAACCAGCTGCCCCTCACGTTGAACATAGGCCCCTTTGTGAGTTACCCTACAACTAAGGGGAACAGTTGCTCACTATTCACCATATCCATGCCCATCATAATATTGTACACTTCGATCTTGTCGCCCCTCAGTCTTCTTTGCTCCAAGGAAAAAAACCTAAGTCTGCCCAACCTCTGTTCATAACCTGAATATTTAATCCAAGGCAACATCGTGGTGAATCTCCTTTGCACCCACTCCAGTATAATCACATCTTTCCTATAATGTGGCAACCAGAACTGCAGACAATGCCCAAGCTGTGGCCCACATAAGGTTCGATAGAACTCCAGCATGTGCTCCCGGCATTTGCATTCTATTCATCGATTGATAAGGGCAAGAGTTTTGTATGCATTTTTCACTACTCCACTAATATGACCCTCTGCCTTCAGAGATCTATGGAAACGCGCACCAAGGTCCCTTTGTTGCTCATATATTTAAACTCTTTTAAAAAGTACCTGGATCTGCATGTGAAGTGCTGTTGGTTGCAGGGCTATGGGTCTGGTGGCGTGAGGTGGGGTTAGAAAGAGAACGTGGATGTCCTCGCGCTGGCATGGACAAGATGGGCCGAATGGCCTCCTTCTGTGCAGCAACTTTTCTCCTGTTCCATCGTTGAAATTCTAGGAATGTTGAAATCACCTAATGCAATTAACCTTTTCTTATTGCTTTTACACATCTCTGCAAATTTTGCACATATTTGCTCCTCAATTTCGCGCTGAATATCTCGGAGTCTATAATAAACACCTAACAATGTGGCTGCCCATTTTTTATTCCTCAGCTCTAACTGCAAAACTTCACTCGATGCCCCCTCCAAGATATCATATCTCCTTACTGCAGTAACTGACTCCTTAACTAATAATGCAACACCTTCTCCTCAATTAAACCCTCCACTGTCTCGCCTGAACATTCCATATCCCTGAATGTTGAACTTGAAAGCCAGCCCTTCCCTCAACTACGTTTCAATGATGGCTAATATATCACAATTGCACTTTTCAATCCTCACCCTTCACTCATCTGTTTTACCTGTAATACTCCTGGCATTAAACTAGAGGCCATCCAGCCTTGCCTTACTCCCTTGAAAGCTTAATGCATCTGTATTTCCTCTGACTTTATTTCTGTACTGTATTATGATGTGTCCTTATCCTGATAACGCTGTGTCCCATCCCCCTGCCGAATTAGTTTGAAATCCTGACAACAGCACTAGGAATCCCACCCGTAAGGTTGTTATTCCCGCTCTGGTTCAGATGTAGTCTGTCCCGTTGTACAGATTCCAAGTTCCCTAGAAAGGGTTCCAGTGTTCCCAGAATCTAAAAAAAACCTCCCACCTGCGCAAACGCTAAAGCCACGTATTCATCTGCGTTATTCTCCTTATCTGAGCTCGATAGCACTGGGCACTGGTAGCCATCTTGAGATTACAACCCGAGAAGTCTTGCTTTTTAGTCTACTGCCTTATTCCCTGAATTCTTGATGCAAGACCTCATCCCTCTTTCTACCTATGTCATTGTTACCAAATTGTACCAGAAACACTGCCGTATCACTGTCCCTCTTCAGGATTCCCTGCAGCCGTTCATTGACATCCCTAACCCTGGCACCGTCCTGGAGCCACCTTGACGGCCACAGTAGCGCCAATCCGTTCCCCTGACATACGAATCGCCTATTAAAATGTTACTTCCTCCCTTCCCCCCTCCTGTTCAGACAGGCTGCCTGTGGCGCCAGAAGCTTGGCTCTGTCTGCACGCCCTGGGCGACCCAGCGACCTTTTCAGCCTCCAAAATGGAATACCGATTTGCGAGCGGGACCCCAGGGGATCCTTAACTACCTGCCTGCTTCTCTTGGACTGCCTGGCGGTCACCCATCCCTTCCATCCTCAAGTCCTTTCATCTTCGGTGTGACGACCACTCTAACCGTGCTGTCGATGATGCTCTCATCCTCGCGGATGCTCCTCAGTGGCTCCAGACAAAGTTCCAGCTATGAAACCCGAACTTCCTGGAGCTGCAGGAGGACTCATCTCCTTCACATATGCTGCTTCTGGGCACTGTAAATATCCCCGGCTTCCCACATGGAGCACGAGGACGGCACCACGGCTTTGAAAGCTCCTGCCATGCCTAATCCTTTCAATTTAAACATTTTAAGTCAATTACTCTTGGAACCTTCTTTCCTGATCTTCGTTACTATAGAAACTAAAAACAACAAAAACACCTTAAACTATCAGAGGTTAAAATAGTAAATAACTTACCCACTACTTACCACTGATTTCTTTCCATGATAGTCTCTACTGATGCAGTATGGCAAAACCATCGCTCTGAAAATTTAAGAATTTGGCAAAAAATGCAAAGAACAGGCCGCCCCTTACGCACCGAATTCCCACTGTGCACCAAATTGCCAATACCCAAGCTGGATTTGCCCCACTGTGGATTTGATCTCTCCTTGTTCGTGTGCAAGCAGGGGTTTCACTGCATTCATAATTGAAAATGCTTTGAAAAGTTATGAATGTTGATTAATTTTTGTATCATTGTATGGGGAACGTGCTTCTGGGCTAACAGCACGAATGAGGCCACGTAGTGGTGTGAACAATGTCTTATTATGGGGCTACATGTCTTGGGCTATATTGATAAGCGTTTTTCCAGTGCTTCAGAATGAGGCTGATCATAGTTTCCATTTCTAAAACAGGCAGCTGAAATTCCTCCATCTCCAATTGCATTCTTCCGTTTTAGCTTTGATTCCAATTTTTTTTTGTTTATTTTCTCACTGTTGAATGTTGATTCATTACGGCACAGCTTCAGGTTTATGATTGAACTCTCTGATCGCTCTTTCATATTTTCTCACAAATGCATTTCGGATGATTTCACTGTAACGGGGCCATGCTGAAAAGTGAAGCACTTTAATGGGGCGTTGTATAATGTTCACTGTTTTTGTAGGGATGTTCGCTGCTTCTGTCCGGCGATGGTTCCTTCCAGTTAAGTGTGAACTTATTGGGAGCATAGATGAAATTGACTTCCGGCTAATTGAATCGTGGAACAATCCAGCATTGTACTTTACAATTGCAAGATAATGCTTTTATTTATTTTTTTGTGAGGTCTGCTTGGAAGGTTCATGAATTATTTTTCTGTGCATTGTATATGATATAAACAGTTGGAGACATGCGTTGTTGCTCAAAATGTTAAACTGCTCACCGCGGCTGAACAGCACAGATTGTGAATACTAAGGTTTGAAATCTGGCTGGCTAATAGAATGGAGAAGCAGGATGTAATGGCTAAATTCATCGTTGAAAAAAGAGAGGAGAGGGTTGGAGAGAGAGAGAGGACAAAATAACGTAAAGCTATCATCAGTGTGAAACATGCACAAGGTTGGACGGCTGATATGCTCACAACAATTATTGAGACAAAACTGATTTTAAGTTGCACAAATGATGGTGCCACATATAGTGAGGATTCATGGTGGATCTGCTCGGTGTGAGGTAAAACTGTCAAGCCTTCAAGAGAGTTTTTTTTTAAACTTCATTTTCCTTCCTTACTGCAGGCTAGGCATAATAGGGTCATGTTTTCATTTCCATGATGACAATTGACAGCTTCACTATCGTGATTTAAATACCATCTGACAATTCAGTTGAAAAAAACAACATGATTTCAAGAACATAGCTAAATTTAGTGCTCAAGAAAATGAGCTGAGGGAATTGATCACAAAAGTATTGTTCCCAGCTTACTGGTTCCATAACACAAATGGGCACAGGTAATGATGCTTTATTGCGCTAACTGAACTGTTAAAGACATGTTTGCACTATTATTCTGCTGAAAGATATCCCTTTTTATCTCATCCTACTCTGATTTTAATCAGTTTATCCAACTGCCAAATCCATCAGCTCCAGTCTTCCTTCCAGCTCGGATATGACATTTCAGCTCTCTTCCTAAATATATCATTCACTGTCTAGGCCTCCAAATCACTCTTCCAATGGTATCCAGAACCTTCAACTCACTCTGGTGTGAGTTTATTTATTTTATTTTAAAGACTGTTTGAGCAAAGCACTGATTGATTCGCTTGTAGCAGTAGAACAACCCAGCTGTAATAAACGTTGTCGCAAGGAATTCCGTCCCGTTCGAACCCAGCCCAAATGACAATTTCAGACGTTGGATTCCGCCTGTGTAAAATGCCTTCCGCCTCTCGGCTGGCACTGCACTGCAGAGTCACTCTGTCCTTTCTGTGGAATCGATAACATTGATACAAATTGTTTCAAGATTTCATGAATCATTGTTGTTTTTAAAAATAAAACCCAATCAAAGGTTCAAAAAAACAGTGTGAATCGGATGATGCTGCGATAAAGTATTAACTTCCACCACAGATGGTTCCACCTCCTGCTGTGGCCCCACATCTTAACAATAACTTCTGTGCTTTATCTTTCCCCCTCTCCGAGTTAACTTGGCGGCGATTGAGATCCTTTCCCGAGGAAAGTGCTTTCTGCCCAAATGTCTCACTGGGCACCAGCTGGGAAAGGCTGTGACCGATCTCCCTATCGTTCTACCTGAAGCGATATTGCGATGGAATGGGGCTCTTTATTTCCTAGATTACTTCCTGAAAATTACTCCTGTGTGCTACCTCATAATCACCTTGTCCTTTGAAGCAACAGACTTTCCATATGGTTCGCAGTCGCTTTCAACTTTGACCGATTCGTGGCCATTTGTTGTGAAAAAGTGAGAACAAAGTATTGGCCCGAGAAAACTGAAGCAGTGGATTTTGGAACAGTGAGCGTGGTGGCTGCTTTAAAATGGTCTCATGGGACTTTATACGGGAACCAATATGTAAACTTGATAATGTATTGTTACTTCACCCACATCATCCTTATATTTGATGTTCTTCCGATTTTGCTTCTCAATCTCCCAATGATCAGACATATTGTGGTTTCCAGTAGAATCCAACGAAGCCTCCAGAGCTGCAATAAGAAAGAGGATCGCTAGGAACTAGAGCTGGTGAGCCGAAGGAATTCCATCATTTTAATTTTCCGAATTTCTGGCAGTTTAATTCTGTTAATGGCATTCCACCTTCTTTATAGCAATTATCCGAATTTCCACAAACTGTTAATATAACAGAAATCAGAGCAGTAATTCTGCAGCGTCACAATAATTGGACCAACACGTGTATTCACATTCTTACCCGGATTAAATCAGAGAGGAGTTGGTGAATGATGTAAAACGCCCCCTCAACCTTAATCCAAAAAGGGCGAAAATTCGATTCGAATGATGGCCATCCAGCAGTGTGAGATCCTCGCCCAAGTACACTGGAGCCTGGTGATGGTGATGGTGGTGACTGACTGAATCATCATCACAGAAGATCAAACTCAGCAAGGTGGATCGGAGTGTGGGGGAGGAGGTTTGGGGGGCGGTGGGTAAAGCTTGAGCTGCTACTTGATCCTCTAACAGATCAGTCAGTGGTGGGCGGGGCGTGTGAAAGTGGGGTTGTTCTGTGAGTGGACTGTTCCATTTATGTTAATGGTGATGCTGTGAAATAGGGGTTTTTGTGTCCACAGTGCTCTCTGTTAACCATTTATTCATCCATAGACTTTGGGTGTCGCTGGCAACTCCAACAGTTATTGCATATTCCTAATTGTCCTTGAGACGTTTGTGCTGAGCTGCCTTCTACAACCGCTGAATTCCATGTTGTGTAGTTACACCTACCGTGCGGTGAGGGAGAATTCCAGGAATTTGACACAGCGAAAGTCATTAAATGGCGGTTTATTTCCATGTCATTATGGTGTGTCGTGCTGGGGAAAATGGAGGTGGCGGTCTTCCAATCTGCCTGCTACCCTTGCACTTGTAGGCGGTAGTGGGCGTGAGATTCTAAGGTGCTGTGTAAGGAGGGTTGTGGAGCCTGCAGTCCTTCCTGTTGATGGTACACACGGCTGCCAATTTGCGTCGATGGTGGATGTATTGAATGTTCGTGGAAAAGGCAAACAAAGAGCGGCCTGCTTTGTCCTGTATGTTGCCAAGTTTCTCGAATTTTGTTAGACTTACACAGACACAGGCAAATGTAGAGTACACCATCACACTCCGGACTGGTTCCTTGGAGATGATTGAATCTCAGGGATTGTGTTGCAGATCAGAAGTGCTCGCCCTTGCTTTATTCCCAGCGTCTATAAACTTAACGAAGGAGAACACTTTCTTCCTGTACAGCCTGCACAGGATCCACATTGTTATGAACACCAATATCATAACTCCAATTAATCGCCTCCTCTTCAAGGAGAACAGATCAAATTTCACCCACCTAATCAGGTAATTGAATTCTTCCACTTTGAACCACCGTCTGTGCTTCCTCTGTAATACCTTCATGTCATTCCTATCGTGTTCTGTTCAACACTGTGCAAAGCACTGCATCTGAAGCTGAATTATTGCTGCACACGTGTTTGTCATGACTGTTTTGCCCTTAAGCTTCACCTCTCTTGCTATAAAACAGAAGGACTGTATGCTTTAACATCATAGTCTGTCAGCTTCACATATTTATGGGAACAAAGCAGCCCTCTCTGCCTCGGAACCTCTTTAAAATATACACATGATTCTCAATAAACTGACCTCAATCGTCTTAACAAAGTAATCACTTCAAACCTTTATGTCATTGTCAAATTTTGAAATGATGTGTTGTGTACCCAATTTTCTGCCATTACCGCACACTTTGAAAAGAAGGCAACTAACATTGATACGTTAATTGTTTTTTGAGTGAATGGGGAAATGCAAGTTATCTTACGTAGAAAGTTTGGACAATCTTGGGCAGGATCCAATTTCGAAGAACGAGAGATGAGTGGACATACACATATAAGATCCTGACAAGACTTGACAGGGTGAATGGTGAATGGACGTCTCTCCTCTTCGGAGAGTCTAGAACTTGGTGGATCAGTAAAAAAACATGGATTATCACATTTAAGACGCAGGTGTGACGAATGTTTCTCTCAGATCTTCGTGGACGTTTCGATCTCTCTTGTCCAACGAGCAGTGGCATCAGGGCCTGGGTAATTTATTTTTAAGGCAGGTGTAAATGCATACATAACTAACAAGGGAGCCGAAGCTGATCGGGGGTAGGTCAAATGTGGAGTAGAGTCCACAGTAACATCAGCGATGATCTAGATTGTCCGATGACATATTCTTGCTTCGTATTTGCATGTGTGCGGAGTCTGTTATTGCTGAAGAAACTCAGCCTGTGGCTGTTTCTGTGTAAGAGTGGGAGAGGTGGCTGATCTGTGTGGAGAGATATCTCTGTGTTGGTAATGTTTAACTGTGTGAGTGCTGCCGGAGGTGGGCGCTTGTTTCCATGAATGGGGAGAAGTCCTCCCTGTGGAGGAAGGCTGCATCAGAAAGACTGAAAAATAGCGATCTACGCCACTGCCCCCTTCTCCTTCTGTCTATTCTCTCTTCTATACAGGTCTTTCTCTGAATGAAGCTGTTTCCTACATGTGGCCTTATTTCATTTTGGCCGCCACCTGCTACAAAAAAAATACGTGGGCAGAGATCTCTCGATTCCTCAAATACTGCTCGCTTGTCCATCTCAGATTTTCATCACTTCACCATTGCCGAGCGAGTGTTACATCAGAGCAACAATTCGATCTACTCCTGTTATCATGCGATCAACATAACTTCAGAAAGCATCTTTCAAAATATGACCCAACCACTGTTATCACAGATGAAACACATAAGTTACTTCGTTTTATGGTTAACTTATATCTTGTCATCTGTGAAAATAATGAAGAGCATATCATATTGCAATTTTGATAAAAACTGAAAATACATGTAAAGATACCTGATGGTTCGTCAGCATCTGTGAAGGGGGAAACATAGATAAAATTAGGAGTCCAATATTACCTTATTTCGTAGGAACAGGAGAGAGGTGGAAATCTGATCAGTTTAATGTTGTTTTAATAAAACAAAGAAGGGACAGGAGCGCAAGTTGAGAGGTCAGGGACATGTGAGAGGGCAGGAGAAATATCATTAGAAAGATGTACTGAAACACAAGACAAAGGGGACGACAAGGAAATGCTGAAGTTTAATAGTTTGTTCTAGACCAGGTGCCGATAGCACATGAGCCAGAGTAACGAATTAGCAGGAAATGGCAGAACAAACGCGCTAGCTCTGTCTGAAAGCAACACCAACAACAACAACAAAAAATAAGTTACAGACTTGCACGTGTGTAGAATTAAATCTGAAAAAATGAACAAAATTCATTGCCTGAAGATGTTAAATTCAATGCTGAGTCCAACAGGCTTTCAGCTGCCTAATTGCAAGAGAAGGTGTTGTCCTTCCAGCCTGCATTGGCCTTCATTAAAACATTCCTAGAAACTGAGGATGGAAGTTTGAGCATGAGAGCAAAGCTGGTGAAGTGACATAGCAAGCGTCAGGAAGGTAAGGTTCATGCCTGACATAGAACATTGATTTATTTTCGCAAAGAGTACACTCACTCTGATTTCGGCCTTCCCAATGTAGACACAGCGTTGTGTGCAGTGAATATAGTAGACTACATTGAAGGAAGTACAAGTAAATCACGGCTTCACCTGGAGGGATTGCTTGAGGCTTTAATGGTAAAGAGGTAAGACGTAAAGTTGTAGGTATTACACCTCCAGCTATTGCAAGTGAGAGTGCGGTTGAACGGCAATGATGGTTTAGCGGTGTTTGCGGGTTGGTCCAAGTAGTCACAGAGAGATATGTTCCTTTGGAATGATGCCAGATTAGAGAAGGGATGATAAATTTGCTCCTGACCTCAAGCTACATTTCGTGTAAGTGACGCAGGCTGCTAACGTGGAGAAGGAGGGCGAGGGGAACCACATCCTGGCTTCAGGAAGGGAGGGGAAATAATGAATGCAGAAGTTCTGGATATGCATCGGACACGGTCGAGGGGCCAAAAGGTGGGAGCTTGCTTGGCTGGGGAAGAAGAAAGTTATTTGGGATTTTAAATGTGAAAACTAATATCATGACATATGTTAGAGGCAGGAATGTTGGATATTAGAATATAGTCCTTACGGAAAGCAGGATGTGAGGATGTACAGCCGAGGTAGCTGTGGAAATCGGTGGGTTTGTATATAATATTAGTACACAGCCGATCGCCAGCAATTGAGACAGAGAAGTCACGGAAGGGAAGAATCGGAGTTGGATCATGTAATGGTGAGAAAGCTCCGCAATTGGAAGCAAATTTGATTGTTTTTATTTTAACCATGGGAAAGCATGAAGTCGCAGCAAAACGGTCATCAATGTTCCGGAAAAAAGAACCAAGCCTGGGATTGGGACTGATTAGAACTTTATTTAGAAACGTCTAACATGACCCCCCGCCCCCCCCACGAAAAAGTCAGATGTAATTCTGGTCCATGCTGCCACCTATACCCCCACCTATGTGAGTGCAAATGTGAGGTGAGAAAAAAAGCTTTTTCAAATAGTGAAAAGTTAGGGTTTTGAATGCACTGCTTGGAAGTTTTGTGTAGGAAGCTTCCGTTGAGGCGTTCAAGACGTTATTGGATGTTTATTTCAACTGAAACCGCAAAAAACAAAAAAACAAAGAAAAGCGCCACAGAGAACATGCCCTTCGTCCTTCCAACCTTGCATCCATCATATTGCCTGTCAAACTAAAACATTTAGCATTTCTGGTTTCTGTATCCCTCTATTTCCATCCTATTCGTGTATTTGCCAAGCTGCCTCTTAAACACCACTTGCGTACCTGCTTCCACCACCTGCTCTGGCAGTGCATTCCAGACATTCATTACCCTCTGCGTAAAAGAAGCTTGCCTCGCACGTATCCTCTATAGTATCCTCCTCTCACCCTAAACCCATGTGCCCTAGTAATTGAATATTTCACCCTGGGAAAAAGCTTCAGACTATCTGCTCTGTCCATTGCCACTCAGAGTTGTATAAACTTCCATCAAGTCGCCCCTCAATCTCCGTCGCTCTAGTGAGAACAATCCGAGTTTCTACAACCTCACCTCATAGTTAATAACCTCCAGGCCAGCATCATCCTGGCAAACCTACTATGCAGCTTCTCCAACGCCTCCATATCTTTCTGGTAATGTGGCGACCAGAATTGCGCGCATTATGCCAAGAGTGGCCTAACCAAGGTTCTATACATCTGCACCTTGACTTCCCAGCCTTAATACTCAATACCCCTGCCAATGAAGGTAAGAATGGCATATGCCTTCCTGACTAACCTGTGGACATGCGTTGCCTCTTTCAGTGACCTGTGGACCAGTAAAACCAGATCCCTATGCCCGTCGATGCACACAAGGTTTCTGCCATTTGCTTTATAATTCCTAGCTGTATCCGTCCTTCCAAAATGCATCATCTCACAATTGCACGGACTAAACTCCATATGCCTTTGCTCCGCCCATGTCTCCAACCGATCTATATCCTGCAGAATCCTTTGACAAACCACTTCACTATCTGCAATTCCTCCAAACTTAGTGTCGTCGCAACCTTACTAATTAGCCCAGTTACAGTTTCCATCAAATCATTTACATATACTGCAAAAAGCAAAGGTCCCAGAAACAATTCCTTCGGAACACCACTAGTCACCGTTCTCCATTCATATAAGCACCCTTCCATTGCTACAGTCTGCCTTCTATGACCGACCCAATTCTGTATCCATCTTGCCAGCTGAAGTCTGATCCTGTGCGACGTTACCTTCACTACCAGTCTTCCCAGAGGGTCCTTCTCAAACGTGAAGTTTTACGGGGAATAGACAGCAGGTTTACGCTAAATTAAAATGCCCAGAGTGCCGAAGCAGTCAAGATGGGCCGAATGTTCTTCAATGCAATGTTTCAGCTGTGTGACTCTGTGATTCTTATTTCACGAAAGGAAAGTAAAAACAATTTAACGTTTGTTTTCTCAATGAGAGATAAAGTTCAGCCAGGCTGTGATGGACGTGGGTGGATGTGGAGTAATCGGGCCTCTGGTTATTGAAGAAATTGAGAGCCTTCAAAGCGCTAGTGTGGTGGATGGAGGTCTGGAGAGATAGGATGAACATTGTGAAGTGTGACGATTAGGGCCAGGCAACTGCAAATTAATGACCAGATTGAGGGCGACAGAGTTATCACGAAGCTGGGTAGGAGGCTTCTACACCATGGGGAGAAAAATCTAGACAAATATGTAGAAATAATTTCACCGGGGGAGGCAAAGGTGGAGTTAGTGGGTATAACAGGACAGTCCTTTTTGAGAGGATTATATTAAGAAGCGAAATGTGGGCTGTACAGAGTGGGGGCACCATAACTTTGGAGGCTGTAGGGGGAAGGTCTTCTTTGGATTTGAGTTCGGTGGCAGGCCTGGAATCTACGACTTGATCGTACCTCTTGATCTGGTTATGGTCCAGATGGGGTGTATAAGAAATGTTTGAGAGTTGGTGCTCAGATTCTGCAAAGTCGATGCCTATGCCAGACATGTACGCCATATTGAGTGCATCAACTTTGCCATATTATGGATAATGTGTTATTGTAAATGACTGAACACAAAAAAAACTACAAGTTGATTTAGTTTGTGATTATAATCCAAGCTCATAGAAAAGCCAAAACTCAATTAACTGACAGTTTGACTATACAGTAACACTCGGCCATTAGCTGGCATCATGATGTATAAAGTAACATTGTGATTAGAAAGTAACCGGACACTTGGCAAATAAGTAATCATCCCCCAAAGTGATCCAAAACCTTCATACCTGCGCAATACTAACGTTTTGGCCATGTTTTTGCAAAGCAAACCAAAACCAAAAGATTATCCATGTCCCAAGATGATTGAAGAGCCAGAAATGGTCGGACTGCTGATGCGCTGCCCCATTTTAAGAACATAATCGACTGCATTTAAACTTTTCGATCACCTCCAAACTAACACAGAGACATTAGTTACCCGACTGCCATTGAACTAACCCGCTGACAATTAACTGCCTCACCCCGCCAAAAGGGAAAGTTCCCCACAAACGAGCCCTCTTTAAACCAATAAAACAACGTTAATTTCGAGCAATCTAAAAAGTGTAAATGTCGTTCTTCCAGCACAAAATAATCCATAAAGGCACATTCTTATCTGTTGAAATAAAAAAATTAAGCACTACTATTAAAATCAAGCTGCACTGGCCCAACTCACACATTGTGAACCTGCAATATGTACCAGTGACGTTACGGAACACCCGTAAACTGACACTGTTCCAGGTAACTTGTTAGCGCCTTAAGCCTATGAACAATGGCAAACTGAACCAAAAACAACAAAGTGGCTCAAGAATATTAACCCGATCCGCTGCCAATGTACTTAATCTTGTAATCATTTAAAAATGAAATTTTAAAAATCCTGCTGATTGATGCACTATCAATTAACTGAACTATTCCAATATAGCGAATAATCACTTAATACAAACTTAGGGTCCATTAGCTGACTCATTGAGCTGAAAAAAATAATAAAGACCCTCTAAAATATCCGGTAACATTGAGTACTCAAATAGCACTCAGATCTATGTATCAGTAATATAATAAATCAATCCATGGGTTTGATATGAACCCAGTAACTGAATAGGCTCTCTCATTAATCTTACTCTTTTTCTACAGACTGACACACCAATGAGACGGATGTATGAATGCTCTGCGTCAGCATTTTGAATCATCAACCGCCAATTCAAAAAACAAGCTAAAACTGTGTCAACAATGGCAAGGCTGTTGCATAGCCTTCGAAGGAAAGCCGGGGACAATTGTGGACCAATTAGAAAACGGTATGCACATCAGGCAAAGTCATTGCGTGCCTTCAACCGAAAGTTCGGGACTATTGAGGAGTAAGGAGAAAGTGGTTTGAACATTAGTCACATTCATTTATTGGCCTTTGAAGTGTGGTTCAAGATGTTTCGGGACGAACAAAGAGACATTCCATTGTCGGCAGAGGGCATCATTGTTGTACTAAACTAGTACTTTGCATGTGTCTCTATTGAGGAACAGATGTTTGCTAAAGTGGGATTAAATGAGTAGCAATTGGCGACGTTGAATATGAAACAACATTGATAAATTGGGTCTCTAAACGCCACATAGTCCTCAAAATAGCAATATCACCTGATCTGAAATCCGCCAGGGGTACAGACGGCAGGGAGTGATAATGATTGGTCGTTGATTTTTAGGGGAAGCAGCAATACATTACTACTCCGAATGTGTGTGTGATTGGGGAACTTTCTCATATTTCGGAATTACAGCCGTCATCAGAAGTGAAACATTAACTCCTTCAGCATTATGTAGAAACACTGATCAAGCAAAACAAAAAATAGCAAATGTAATCTTGCTTGGGGGTATTCTATGTGATACATTTTGATGGTATATTCATAGGTGCCAAAAAGAAAGATACACCTACCAGGATGTGCAAATAACATATAATAACAATGAATCATTGCTGAATCAACATCCATAAAATGATTCGACGCACACACGACTGCTACAATAACCAGCAGATAAGATATTAATAAAACCTCACACGCCACAAAAATTCAGCTCAGTATCCAAATCTTCAATTTTCTGAGCACCCAGGAACTGATTTAGAATTCATCACTTAACAAAGTGACCAGGTCCCATCAACTCACCCCTCACTAATATATGAATACAATGTAGATAAAGCTAACCTAGTGCTCTGAAACTGACCTAACATCTCAGAAATACCCCAGTTTGTTTCACTTGTCATCACATCTAGCCATCTATTAGAATTAAAACTGACAGAACACATATACGCTGACCCACAATCATTAAAAATATCCAGCATCAAAACAAAATAGACATGCTCATTATCCGAGGTGTTTTTAGCCCGGATCCAAATACTCTTTGTAAAGGGGTGCCCAGGACTGCTCTGTGGAGTCTGCCTTTACTGCAAATTTCTGTATTTCAACAGGATCCTAAACGGTCAGTGGTTCGAGGGTGGTGGGGCGTGGAGGCTGGTGTGAGGGGTTTGGTGAGGGGGGAGGTGGAGTTGGAAACTTCCCATGTTATGGCTGTAGATTTCCACATCCTCAGAAAATACAATAGTTTGTTAAACCCACCAAGGTAGACGTGATGTGTGTTTCACACGTCGGATTCTCTCGACAGATTACCGACATTTTGGTCCCTGACCAACTATTTATGATACTGGTTACGATTATTTGCTGGCGACATTCTGTTATGTTGGTTTTTTTCGCGTGAATTAGTGATGTTACCCAGATGTACTGGCCCGATTCAATGGCTTGGACATGTTCAATGCCCAGTAGCATTAAGTCAACATTCGAAGCGAGCAGCTACTAAGATGCTTGTGCAGGCATAACCAGAACGACAGGTGTGTCCTGTCTGATCAGCAGAACAGCAAAACAAACAGCGAGTGCTCTGTGATTCTACAGGCTGCGAGCTGCTTTGGGTTTGCACACAGCCATCTTCAATATTAATTGCTCATCTTTAGAAAACACATATTTTTACAACAAACATCTCTGTGGGCTCTACTTCTCTCCAAGAATCGCGCTGAATGATGGCAACATTATTCAATTCAAATGATTGGCAATGTTTACTCAAAAAGGTGCAAGTGCATTTCTGCTGTATTTAGGGAATGATTCCTGAGCGGCCTTTTTCCGAGATGCACATTCGGGGAAAATCGCACAAGTAATAATGGTGGTCTCTGTTATTGGTGATATTGGTAATCAAGCAACTGACTCTTAAATTAAGCATTTGACAAAGTGTGACAATAATGAACCCCAATAAATTTAGCCAATGAAGATTCACAATATGCTTAGATTTAGGGTTATTTCAATATCAATAGTTTGCTTTATCCCTCAGTTCAGCTGTTTGAATCTTAAATGTTTCCAAAATTTCCTTACATAGAGTCATCTTAAAATTCCCCTCGACATCGTTGACAAATTATTCTGGTTTTAGGACTACAGACAGTGCAATAATTCATATACTATGTAGCCACAAAAAAAAGAGTACAAACACACAGCGCCAAAAATGCACGCAGAGTTATTTACCTGAGAACCTTTTAAACTGGGTCCTTCTGCCTTGCACCTTGGAAAGAGAACTTGGAAATATATGTTTGAGTGGATTGTGGCTATCGCTTTCCCCAGGTGACAAGGCCTCTAGAGAAAATGTACCGGTGTGACAAGTATTTTTTTATTGTTCCATGTGTTTATTAAATTGTTGAACTTACGGCACAAGGCCCTGCACGCTCTTCTCGCTCAAACATAGATTAAAGTGAGATTGCAGAGAGTACATCACACTAAGTTTAAAATATAAAACCTTTCAACAATCAAACAAAACCGAATATCAATCATGAGAATAATGAGCTGCCCAACTCGATTCTGATATTTAGAATGATGAGGAACATTTACCCCGTTTAATTCACGGTGTTCATTCTTTCCATGTATTATTGCCTGCATGCATTTTCTTCTCCATTTTAAAACCCACTTCCAGCTGGATACGATAATCCTCTTTGTCTTACAATGTCTGTTAATTTTCAAGTGAATTTTCTTTATCATCCGAAAGCCCTCATTAACCAATTTGTTAACGTTTGAGGTCGCAGTGACCTGACATGTGTCCCAGAACTGATTTTGGTGAAAGGTCATGGCGACATGAAACGTTACGCTGTTCCTGCCAAAGATAATGAAATGATTGCAAGTTATTCTGACTTTTTTAATTCACATCTCCAGCCTCACATTTTTTGTTTCTTTTCTACTACTGCATGAGAAAGTCCTGAAAACAAGCAAATAGTTGGAGAGAACGTCGGAGAGAAATACAGACAATGAGTCGCAGAGAGTAAGCCAGGAGCAAGGCAGGCTGAGCGAAACACAGAAAAACATGCATCAACACACACACGCAGAGAAAGGTTGGTGGAAATGGTTTATATTCTTGAACTTTATAGATGGGCGAGTAGGAATAAGTATTCCAACTGGCTGTGTGTCATTAGCTAGATGGTATGAACATAAAATAATTGTCAACATGGTTGCTGAGCAGAAAGCTCTTCAAACAGCAACTTTTTTAAGATCTGGAATGCACTATTAGAAATAAGGGTGTAATCATATTCTTAAAATTTTTGAGAGGGCAATTGGGCACGTACTACAAGACAGGTCATTTTCAGACTTATGGAGGAAAAACAACAGTTGTGACGCAGCAGGTGTAAGAGCCCATTGCTTTTGTAAGTTTCTGCTGTAAGTGTCAATGATTCAATGATGCCGTACAGTTTGGTGACTCATTTACTTTCCTTCCTCACAGGAAAAAAGCGTAGGAATGGTACATGGATAGATTGTATCCATTAATGGGCCGTTTCAATCGCATTGCCGTGTGTTGCCAGGCGGCATTTTAGAGCTCTTACATGACAACATCTATCGGTTAATTTGAATAAAGAAGTCACCTCTGTACAAACTGTTTTCAACAAATTAACAGCCGCCTCAGCCGAGTTTTCTGAAGGTGTTGGAAGGAGAGCCAAGCATCAGTGCACCGCGTTCGGTTAATGCTCAAGTTCCATCGCCGGAACGCACTGCCGGGAGGCTGCTGCGATCCTTCCTGACTCTAAGTGCACTGCAGCTTCTGAACGTTGAGCGATTACCAATTATCAGTATTATGTTCTCTGTTAAGGCTTCCAATAATATTAAACAATTAACCATATCAAGACAGGGATTGGTATTTACTACTTAAAATATTGGGATGTTATCGAAGGCAGTTGTGGACTTTTTTTCATTATTCGCTCTTCTACCTGGTGTCTCATGGAATATTGATGGATAATAAAATAGAGTGAGAGGAGGGGAACTCAGCACATTTATAACATGTTCGGTTGCGCATTGAAAGTGCAGCAGCTCACAAGGCAAGGAGTCAAAACTGGAAAGTGGGATTAGGCGGAAGCTATTTTTCGACCCTCGCAGGCTCGTTTGATCAGAGGCCCTCATTCTGTGCTGTAAATTGCGATGGCTTCGCCCGTGAACTAAGGTCCATATTCTCTATCGGCAGCGACCTGATATTCCTGTGCCGGCTGGTTCGACAGGAGTTGAAAGTCATCCCGGCTGAGGAAACTACGTTCAGAGGGCTTCCCCGCCAGATAGTATTGGAGTCGGGGCGTTATTTATTGAAAACGGGAGTTATACATTTAGTTACGTCCTTTATTCATATCGTATGAATTGAAGATTGAACTGGCAAGTTTACTTAGCTGAAATCTTGTTCTATGACTCTATTAGGCAGTTCAATATCTTTCGAAATCGATCATTTTGAATTATATATAGAACATATTACATCTTATTATGATAGTTTCAATGTCCACTTGATATTTACATCAGAGACATTAAAATCCGAAATTGAACATAATTCCCACAGCAGATGAATTTATTGAGAACCCTGCTTCTCTTCCTCAAGCACAGTTTCGTCGAACTTCCGTCTGAATTTCATCTAATATAGAGACAGGCACGAAAGCATTAATAACATCTTGCTCTGCCTGAGTGTTTTGCAAGTTCGTTAAATTGTGTACACTAACATTAAGAATAAAGAACAGAATTAATATTATAATGTTTTGTTATGATTAAGTGCATTCTCCAAATATATTGGCATTGCAATTTATTTAATCTTTGGGGAATTTTCTTTGTCAATGTTATTCCATAATTTGCGTACATATTGCACTAAATTATTTGCTTTTGAAGAATCATGTCATCAGTAAGTTGGCTGAAATTTATTCCATATTCTAACTTCTTTCACGCTCCAATGAGGTGGTAATTGAGATATCGAAACTTATTCCTGCATTTCCTTGCAGCTGCCCAATATTATTTGCTGAGTTTCATGTCGATGCCTTGGTTCAGCTTTTTTGCTGCTTCCAGCATGTGTTTTTCCATTGCTGTATAAATATCCAATTTGCAATCACATATGTTGGTTTACTGACTGGAAAAACCTCGCTGCAAAGTTGCCAGGTACAAGGTAAAGTGCATATGGTTCCATCATTCTGTTTACTTTTTTAAAAGTAATGAATGCATAGTAATCGCCTGGTATTGCCGTTGATATAAGGAAAATGTCTTGTAAATCAAAGAACTGCTGGAGGCACATATTGTAAATTGTTCCACAAATTATCAGAAATCCAGGAGTAAACATAATGTTTTTGCAGAAAACTGGAATATTCTTTCCATAAATTTGCTACTAATTGGGATTGCTTGAAGTGCGTTTTGAAATAGTTAATTTAATTGTGTGGAATTCTGAGTTAGCAGATGCTTTGCACATTTGTTTAATTTTAAATTCATCAAGTACAAACCGCTAAATTTTCTCCAGTGATTTTGTTGTCCGTAAGCTGGGATTTATTTATTTTTTACAGCTGTTTAATTTATTTCCAATTCCAGCTGAGACGTGGTGACGTAAGCTCGAAAGTGAGCACACTCCCAGCAGTTTTTTTTTATCTTGGCCTGTGCGCCTCTTGTCCATGAGCAGAAGGGTGAACATTGCATTCGAAACTGGTTAATTAAATTCAGCAAATAAGGAGCCGAGCCCATCGCTGTTATAATGGAGAGTATCAGATCTGTGGGATAATTAACTCACGGAGTACAGAATATTAGTCAGAGCTGTACCAACTGGAAAATGAACCAATGCAGATGTTTCTATCAGTCAGATGTCTCAATGGAAATGTTGTCAACCCTCCTGGGAACCCTACAGCGAAACAAAGAAACAATTAAATAATTTATTCTGCATTAGAGGGCGGGCTAGAATTTTGGAATATAGTATGATAAAATATTAAGCATTCTCAGCATCAATATTGTTTGAAATAATATTTATCATCAGTAAAATTACTGGCTGCAATCCCAAAATATTAACATAGGTAAATTGTTCTTATTGTTTATATTTATTTGCTCTGAGTTTGGATTAGCTTCAATTTTCTTCATAACTAGGACAATTTGATATGAAGTTGGTGCTTTGACTTCAATGATTTTACATGTACAGATTCAAGGAAATGATCATGATTTCTCCTCCTCCTTCCACATTGCCGATAACTTTTACACACAGTCGTGTGGTGTTAAGGAGATCAAGGGAATTATGATCTTTTTCGATCTCCTTGCAGCGGGACGTGCAATTTTTTTTTGCTGCTTTCTAGTTAGAAGATTCAAAAATCAATTTTGTTTCACTGACAGGGAATACGTTCCAGCTCTGTTATCAGATAACTATTTTATTTACCGGAAATAATTTTCATTGGCTATTTACTTTAATGAGAAAAGATACAGAAAAAAAAATGTCTAAATTCGGAAACCCTGATTGTATCGGTAATTTAATGACCATTTTCTGCACAGGGTAGAAAGGAGACTGATGTTAGCCAGACGAATTTTCACAGACCCAACGCAGATCAAGTTCAAATTACACAAGCAGGCCTGTTCTGTTCAAATTTGGAACAGGTTGTCTCAGGCGGAGCGAAATTTCAAAGGGCTTATTTAATTTCTAGACATTTCATTGAAGACATATTATGGTCTGTTTTATTTTCGGTTCATTTGGCTTTTAACAGAACAATTATTTTATCCAATTCGATTTACAATTGTGACGTGTATTGTGCAGCTTCCATCTGCTGAACAAAAAGATTGACATCGCTACAATATTCATATCAAATTTAAATTTCATCCAGAATCCAACTCAAGTAACGAGAGCAAAAACAGAATTACCTGGAAAAACTCAGCAGGTCTGGCAGCATCGGCGGAGAAGAAATCAGTTAACGTTTCGAGCCTTCATGGCCCTTCGGCAGAACTAAAGCATAGTTAGAAGAAGGGAGAAATATAAATTGGTTTAAGGTGGGTGGGGGGGTGGGGGGGGGGAGGGGAGAGAGAGACATTGAGGGTGTGGTGATTGTGGAGATGAGCAGATAATCAAAAGATGTCACAGAGAAAAGGGTCAAAGAGGTGTTTTGTCTGAGAAAAGTGCTAATTAAGAATGGAAGACAGGACATTCAAAGTACAGCTCTAGTGGGGGTGGGGTGGAAAGGCTAACAAGGTTTTAGTTTTAAATTTAAAAATAATGGAAATAGGTGGGGAAAGAAGAATCTATATAAATATTGAAAAAAAAGCGGGGGGGGGAGGGAAGAAACGGGGTGGGGATGGGGGGAGGGGGAGTTTAAGATCTAAAGTTGTTGAATTCAATATTCAGCCCGGAAGGCTGTAAAGTGTCTAGTCGGAAGATGAGGTGCTGTTCTTCCAGTTTGCTTTGGGCTTCACTGGAACAATGCAGCAAGCCAAGGACAGACATGTGGGCAAGAGAACAGGGTGGAGTGTTAAAATGGCAAGCGACAGGGAGGTTTGGGTCTTTCTTGCGAACAGACCGCAGGTGTCCGCAAAGCGGTCGCCCAGTTTGCGTTTGGTCTCTCCAATGTAGAGGAGACCGCATTGGGAGCAACGAATGCAGTAGACTAAGTTAGGGGAAATGCAAGTGAAATGCTGCTTCACTTGAAAGGAGTGTTTGGGCCCTTGGACGGTGAGGAGAGAGGAAGTGAAGGGGCAGGTGTTGCATCTTCTGCGTGGGCATGGGGAGGTGCCATAAGTGGGGGTTGAGGAGTAGGGGGTGATGGAGGAGTGGACCAGGGTGTCCCGGAGGGAACGATCCCTACGGAATGCCGTCAGGGTGGGGGGTGAAGGGAAGATGTGTTTGGTGGTGGCATCATGCTGGAGTTGGCGGAAATGGCGGAGGATGATCCTTTGAATGCGGAGGCTGGTGGGGTGATAAGTGAGGACAAGGGGGACCCTATCATGTTTCTGGGAAGGAGGAGAAGGCGTGAGGGAGGATGCGAGGGATATGGGCCGGACACGGTTGAGGGCCCTGTCAACGACCGTGGATGGAAAACCTCGGTTAAGGAAGAAGGAGGACATGTCAGACGAGCTATTTTTGAAGGTAGCGTCATCAGAACAGATGCGACGGAGGCGAAGGAACTGAGAGAATGGGATGGAGTCTTTACAAGAAGCGGGGTGACAGCTCCTCACACTCCGCTTCTTGTAAAGACTCCATCACATTCTCTCAGTTCCTTCGCCTCCATCGCATCTGTTCTGATGACGCTACCTTCAAAAACAGCTCCTCTGACCCGTCCTCCTTTTTCCTTAACCGTGGTTTTCCATCCACGGTCGTTGACAGGGCCCTCAACCGTGTCCGGCCCATATCCCGCGCATCCTCCCTCACGCCTTCTCCTCCTTCCCAGAAACATGATAGGGTCCCCCTTGTCCTCACTTATCACCCCACCAGCCTCCGCATTCAAAGGATCATCCTCCGCCATTTCCGCCAACTCCAGCATGATGCCACCACCAAACACATCTTCCCTTCACCCCCCCCTGACGGCATTCCGTAGGGATCGTTCCCTCCGGGACCCTGGTCCACTCCTCCATCACCCCCTACTCCTCAACCCCAACTTATGGCACCTCCCCATGCCCACGCAGAAGATGCAACACCTGCCGCTTCACTTCCTCTCTCCTCACCGTCCAAGGGCCCAAACACTCCTTTCAAGTGAAGCAGCATTTCACTTGCATTTCCCCTAACTTAGTCTACTGCATTCGTTGCTCCCAATGCGGTCTCCTCTACATTGGAGAGACCAAACGCAAACTGGGCGACCGTTTTGCGGGACACCTGCGGTCTGTCCGCAAGAAAGACCCAAACCTCCCTGTCGCTTGCCATTTTAACACTCCACCCTGTTCTCTTGCCTACATGTCTGTCCTTGGCTTGCTGCATTGTTCCAGTGAAGCCCAACGCAAACTGGAGGAACAGCACCTCATCTTCCGACTAGGCACTTTACAGCCTTCCGGGCTGAATATTGAATTCAACAACTTTAGATCTTAAACTCCCCCTCCCCCCATCCCCACCCCGTTTCTTCCCCCCCACCTCCCCGCTTTTTTTTTCAATATTTATATAGATTCTTCTTTCCCCACCTATTTCCATTATTTTTAAATCTAAAACTAAAACCTTGTTAGCCTTTCCACCCCACCCCCACTAGAGCTGTACTTTGAATATCCTGTCTTCCATTCTTAATTAGCACTTTTCTCAGACAAAACACCTCTTTGACCCTTTTCTCTGTGACATCTTTTGATTATCTGCTCATCTCCACAATCACCACACCCTCAATGTCTCTCTCTCCTCCCACCACCTCCCACCCCCCCCCCCCCCACCCCCCCCACCCACCTTAAACCAATTTATATTTCTCCCTTCTTCTAACTATGCTTCAGTTCTGCCGAAGGGCCATGAAGGCTCGAAACGTTAACTGTTTTCTTCTCCGCCGATGCTGCCAGACCTGCTGAGTTTTTCCGGGTAATTCTGTTTTTGTTTTGGATTTCCAGCATCCGCAGTAGCTTTTAGCTTTTTGTTTTTATCTCAAGTAACGAGAGGGTTCGTTTAATTTCACCCCTGCGGCTCTTGTAGACAGAGCAGAGTGTAATTGCAAATCTTGTTAAAGCCAACCTGCTCGAAGCAGAGCGCCATCACTCTTAGAATAGCATGTATCACATTCTGGGATGGAAGTTCACTCACTGACTGTAGAAACCCAGTAAAACCTGCAGTTGCTGCCGACTGAAATAACGCGCACATTTTTCAAAACTATATTCGTCAGCGGTAGTGCAGTGTGACTGATGTGAGTTGTAATGAGGGAAAGATTTTAAATCGTGTTTTCAGCTTTGGACTTCTGGGAGTTCCTGTAAATTTTACAAATAGTAAACTTAAATCGAGATAGATCAATATTGGCTTTGAGAGTATAATTATGGTTATAATAAGTATCAACTGCACGCTGAAAAATGAGGAGAGTAAAAGATCTCACATCTTCCCGGGAATTAACCGATGAAAATTATTTGATTTTTTTTTTACGGAGATTCTGAAATTAATATCAAGTTTCCTTAGACACGCAATTAATGCATGTTATGTACGTGAACATGAATATTTGTCAGCCTCTTCCTTATACCCAACATTTTTTACATAGGATCATCTTGTATTTAATGAGATATCAGGTCTCAAGTCTCAATCTCGTTACGCTCCATGTCACTTTGTATCAGGATTTTCAACTCATTTGTATCGAGGACGCAGGACGTTCTATCCGAGGGAAATGTTACTCAGTTTTGTAAGTATTGGATAAATGGTTAGTAGTTTTCTAACTTTAGTGACTATTAATCCAACACTAATTCATTGGGTAGGAAATATATATATTTTTTAAATTTGCAATTGTAGATTGCGAGCCTTATCAGTCCTGAGCTTAATGGCGAACTTAACACGAATAATGTTTTTTTTTAATTCATTTTGCTCGCAACTCTACCGTGTGGGGTGTCTGTGTGGGTGGGGTTTGCCTGTGGGATTTGGGGTATTGGGGGTGTCTGGGTGGATGGGGGTTGCCTGAGGGGAATTGGGGGATTGGGGGTGCCTAGGTGGGTGGGGGTTATCTGTGGGGATTTGGGGGATTGGAGGTGTCTGTGTGGGTGGGGGGTGCCTGTGGGGATTAGGGGGATTGGGGGTGTCTGGGTGGGTGGGAGTTGCCTGTGGGGATTTGGGGGTTTGTGGGTGTCTGGGTGGGTCGGGTTCCCTGTGGGGATTTGGGAGATTAGGTGTGTCTGTGTGGGTGGGGGTTGCCTGAGGGGATTTGGGGAATTGGGGGTGTCTGGGTAGGTGGGGGTGCCTGTGGGGACTTGGGGGATTGGGGTGTCTGGAGGTTGAGGGGTCGGGCTTTACGGTGTCCGAGGTGAGGTTGGGGATTTGGGGTCTCCGTGGGAGGCTTGGTGTTGGGGGTGTCCGGATTCTGGGGTGGAGTTCAGCCGTGTCTAGGGTTGTGGGTTCAGGGTATCTGGGGGTGGTTGGGGTTGAGGTCGTCCGGAGGTCGGGTGTAGGGTTTGAGTCATGGGGGTGCCTGGTGTGGGTTTTGGTGGTGCCTGACGGGGGTTTGAGGGTGTCTGAGGGGGGTGAAGGTTGGCAGTGCCCGGGTGTAGTTGGGTTTGGGATTGTCCAGGGGGTGGGGGCCGGGTGTACGCAGAGGTCGGGGAGTGGTGGTGAGGCTTCAGGATGCCGGGGGTGGGGGTGCGGGTGGGGGGAGTGCGGTGGGTGGAGGTTTCCGGTGTTGGTGGGATGGGGAGCTTTGGGGTTCGGGGTGTCCGACGTCGTGGGGTGTGTGGCTGGGGGGGGTGGTCCTGGACGTCTGAGGGGTCTTATTTTTGGGGGAGGGACCAGAGTCCTGGAGGGTGGAGGGTGTCCGAAGGCTGGTTCTGGGTCTTGGGAGGTCAGGGAGGGTATCGGAGGTTGGAGGGGATTCCGGGGTTTGGTCGGTCGGAGTTGTGATACGGAGGGGGGTGGGTGAGGAGGGGGAAGGTGAGGGGGGAGGGGGGACGGTGTTCCGTAGGTCGGGATGGGTCGGGGTGTCTGAAGATCAGGGGGTGGGGATTGACATTTGTAGCATGCGGAGATAGGGGGGTGAAGTCTGATGTTCGGGGCGAGGGGTGGGGTCCAAAGGTCGAGGTGGATCCTGAGGTCGCGGTGGGTCCTGAGGTCGAGGTGGGTCCTGAGTTCGAGGTGGGTCCGGGGCTGTGGGTGGGTCCTGAGGTCGAGGTGGGTCCTGAGTTCGAGGTGGGTCCGGGGCTGTGGGTGGGTCCTGAGGTGGAGGTGGGTCCTCAGGTCGAGGTGGGTGCTGAGGTCAAGGTGGGTCCGGGGCAGTGCGGGGGAGGGGGGGTCCTGAAGTCGAGGTGGGCCCGGGGCTGTGGTGGGGG
Organism: Cetorhinus maximus; assembly: GCF_964194155.1. Taxonomy (NCBI): domain Eukaryota; kingdom Metazoa; phylum Chordata; class Chondrichthyes; order Lamniformes; family Cetorhinidae; genus Cetorhinus; species Cetorhinus maximus. The sequence goes on along the minus strand of NW_027596139.1, from coordinate 80,463 downwards.
TGGGGGGGGGTGTCCTGAGGTCGAGGTGGGTCCTGAGGTCGAGGTGGGTCCTGCGGTCGAGGTGCGTCCTCTCTTCCATTATTTCTAGGGCCACTTCCTTAAGTTCTCTGGGATGTAGATTATCAGGCCCTGGGGATTTATCGGCCTTCAATCCCATCAGTTTCTCCAACACCATTTCCCTATTCACACTGATTTATTTCAGTTCCACCCTCTCACTAAACCCTGTGTTCCCCAACATTTCTGGTATGTTATTTGTGTCCTCCTTTGCGAAGACAGCCAAAGTATGTATTTAGTTGGTCAGCCATTTCTTTGTTCCCTATACTAAATTCCGGTGTTTTTGACTGTCGGGGACCTACATTTGTCTTCACCAATCTTTTTCTCTTCACATACCGATAGAAAGTTTTACAGTCAGTTTTTATGTTCCCCGCAAGTTTACTCTCGTACACCATTTTTCTCTTCTTAATCAATCCTTTGGTCCTCCTTTGCTGAATTCTAAACTGCTCCCAAACCAGAGGTCTGTTGTTTTTTCTGGCCAATTTGTATGCCTGTTCCTTGGATCTAATACTATCTCTAATATCCCTTGTAAGCCATGGATTGGCCAACTTTACTATTTTACATTTGCGCCAGACAGGAAAAGTCAATTGTTGAAGTTCACCCATGCGCTCTTTGAACGTTTGCCATTGCCTATCCACCGTCCTCCCTTTAAGTAACGTTGCCCAATCCATCATAGCCAACTTGCGTCTCATACCATCGTAGTTTCCTTTATTAAGATTCAGGACCCTAGTTTCAGAATCAACTATGTCGCTCTCCATCTTGATGAAGAATTCTATCATATTATGGTCGCTCGTCCCCAAGGGGCCTCGCACAACTTGATTGCCAATTATTCCTTTCTCATTACACAATATCCAGTCTAGGACGGCCTGTTCTCTAAAATTGGCATAGGACAAATAAGATTAAAGAAACTAATGTGTGGTTCAAAGACTGGTGTGGAAGAATTGGAGATTGTGGGGCACTGACACCAGTATTTGGGAAAGTAGGAACAGTACCGTTGGGGTGGTCTACACCTGAACTGTGCTGGGGCAGGTATTCTTGTGAGCTGCCTAACTAAGGAAGTAGAGAGGATTTAAAACTGAATAGTAGAGGCAAGGGATCAAATTTCAGAAGATGTGGTCAATTAAAGAGTAGAGACAAGACAAGAGAGACAGCTATTAAGATGGGGAATAATAAACAGGCTGAAACAGGAAGGGACAGAGAGTCCAATTCTCAGGAGTAAATCGGCAGAAAAGGCTATATTTGTTCACGGGATGTGGGCATTGCTGGCTAGGCCAGCATTTATTGCCGATCCCTAATTTCCCTTGAGAATGTGGTGGTGAGCTGCTTTCCTGAATAACTGCAGTACATGTGGTATCGGTCTGTGGTGATCTGTCTTACTCTCTGTCTCCCACATGTGCATGTGGTGCTGTCCCCTCGTCAGCCTCCCACACTGTCTGCATCTCTCTCTCTCTTCCTGTATCTCACCCCACGTTACCCTCACTTGCAGCTCATACCCTGTATCACCCATCTGTCTACACCCGTGTGTCCATGATCTGATTTACTATCTTTCTTTGTCCCATCTTTCCCACTCTATCAGTTTGCACCATTAACCAATTTCTCCAGCTGCCCACATCTGCCTCTCTCTCTCTCTTTATCTGTCTCCCCTGCCCGTCACTTTCGCTTAGTCCCCTCATCTCTCTCCTCACATCTGTATCTCTCCATCTACCCTTTAATTCTCTTGCTGTCTTTTTCCGCTTGGTGCCCCATCTCTCTGTCTCTCTCTAAACCAGCCCTTTAGTTTGCTGTCTCCCCAATTCACCTCTCTGTCCGTCTACCTCATCTGTCTCTCTCTCTGTCTCCCATATCCATGTCTGTCTTACCTCAGCCATGTCTCTCTCCCCCATCTGTCTCTATCACCGTCTCATCCTTTATCTATCTCCCATGTCTGTGCCTTACCCACCCCACATCTGCCTCCCTATTTCTCTGTCTCTCCCTGTACCTCTGCACCTCTCTCTGCCCTTTGCTCATCTGTATATCCCTCTTTCACTCCCATGCACCTCTCTCTCTATCCTTTCCTTGTCTGTCTCTCCACCTTTCAACCATCTTCCCTGGCTCTGTATATCCTCCATCTGTCTCCCCATCATATGGCCCCCAAATACTTATCTCTCCACTCATGCTTCTCTTTCTCTTTGACTCCACCCATCCCTCTCACTCACTCTGCCCCCATACCCCCAGTATATCTCACATCTCTCTCTCCATGTCCCCCCATTCAGCTCCTCCATCTGCTTTTGCTTCCAGTCTGCCTCTCCCCAGTTGACTCCCAGTCTGCTTCTCTCTTTCTCCCCCATCTATCCTCCAACAATCTGTATCCACAGGTCTCTCTTTCTATCCCTCTGGCTGTTTCCTATGTATGTCTAGCCAGGTTGTCTTCACATTTCAGTCTCTCTTTCCCACCTGTCTGATTAAATCTTATTTAATAGTTGCTGCTTGACTAATCAAATTGATTCTTTTATTGGCATAGCAGAGAGGATTGATGAAGGGAATGCAGTGGATGTTGCCTATATGGATTTTAAGAAAGCCTTTGACAACGTAGCACATAAAAGGCTGGTTAAATATTGAGGCTCATGGACTAGGAGGGTCATTGTAAGCTTGAATAAAAAATTGGTTTAAGGATAGTAAACAAAACAGGTCTTGGTAAATGGTTGTTTTTCAGAATGGAGGATGGTAGTGTTGTTCACCAAGGATCAGTGCGAGGACTGCTGCTTTTTAGATATATATATATATATATATATATATAAATAACTTGGGTATTGGAATATAGGGTAAAATTGCAAAAATGTGCAAATATTACCAAACTTTGAGGATGTGGCAAACAGTGAGGATGATACCAATTGACTGCAACAGAATATAGATAGGTTAGCAGAATGGGCAGGCAAGAGGCATTTGGAATTTAATACAGAGAAGTGTGAGGTGATGCATTTTTCCAGAAGGGAAAGGGAGAGGAAGTATAGACTAAATGTCACAGTTCAAAAGAGTGTTCAGGGACAGAGGGACCTAGGGGTTCACCAGCAGAGATCTTCAAAGCTGGAAGGATATGTTGGGAGAGCAGTTAGCAAAGCATATGGGATATTTGCCTTCATCATCAAGGTATTGAGTAAAAAGGCAGGGATGTATTGCTGAACTGGTTAGGTCACAATGAGTGTATTGTGTTCTGGTCACCACACTTTAGGAAGGATGTGAAGGTCCTTGGGAGGATGCGGTGGAAATTTACCAGAGTCGTTCCAGGGATTTAGGTTAGGTTAGAGAATCTGGGGTTTCTTCCTTGGACCAAAGGAGGCGGAGGGGAGATCTGGTAGAGGTGTGCAAGATTGTGACATACATAGATAAGGTAGACAAAGAAAAGCTGTTACCCTTAACTGATGGCACAAGGACTTCGAGATACAGGTTTAAGGTTTTGGGCAAGTGATGCAAGGGAATGTGAGGAAAAAGATTCTTTATGCAGCCTATGGTAATAACCAAATTTAGCCAAAATTAGATGACAGAGCAAGTGAGTCTGGAAGGCATAGAAATTGTAGGCCAGTTAAGGCACAAGGGATTTTGGCAAGGTTGGATGGTGTTTATTTTAATGCAAGGAGTGTGACGAATAAGGCTGATGAGTTGAGGGCACAAATTAACACATGGAAGTATGATGTCATTGCTGTCACAGAAACATGGTTGAGAGAGGGGCAGGATTGGCAGCTCAATATTCTAGGATATAGGGTCTTCAGGCAAGACAGGGAAGGAGGTAAAAGAGGAAAGGGTATCGCAATATTGATCAAGGGATCAATTACAGCAGTAAGGAGGGATGACATCTTAGAAGGCTCCTCAAATGGAGGAATATGGGTAAAACAGAAAATCATAAAAGGAGCAATCACCTTGTTGGGAGTGTACTATAGGCCCCCAAACAGTCAGAGAGAAATAGAAGAGCAGATATGTAGGCAAATTTCAGAGAAATGTAAAAATAATAGAGTAGTAATAGTGTGGGATATCAACTTCCCCAACATGAACTGGGTTAGTCAGACTGTGATAGGTTTAGAGGAAGTGAATTTTTAAAATTGCATCCAGGAGAGCTTTTTAAGCCAGTACGTAGAAGGTCCTAAAGAGAGGGGGTGGTCCTGGACTTAATTTTAGGGAATGAAGCCGGGCAAGTGGTAGAGGTATCAGTGGGGGGAGCATTTTGTAGATAGTGATTGCAGATAGATTCATGGTTGTTATAGAAAAGGACAAAGATGGGCCAGAAATCAGAGTTCTAAATTGGGGGAAGGCCGATTTTAATAAGATCAGATATGATTTGGCCAGAGCGGAATGGGAGCAGCTACTTTTAGGTAAATCTGCGTCAGAGCAGTGGGACTCATTCAAGAAGGAAATGGGGAGAGTACAGGGCCAACATATTCCAATGAAGATAAAGGGTGGGACCAACAAATTCAGGGAACCCTGGATGTCAAGGGATATACAGGATCGGATAAAGAGAAAAAGGAAGGCTTATGGCAGATACCGAGGGTGCAAAACTGCGGAAGCCCTAGAGGAGTGTAGAATGTGTAGAGGGGAACTTGAAAAGGAAACTAGGAGAGCAAAAAGGGGGCATGAAAAAAACATTGGCAGGTAAAATAAAGGAAAATCCAAAGTTTTTTTTACAAGTACATTACGAATAAGAGGATAACTGGGGAAAGAGTAGTGCCAAATAAGGTCCTTAGTGGTAATTTGTGTGTGGAACTGGAAGACATAGGTAGGGTTCTAACTGAATACTTTGTGCCAGTGTTCACAAGTGAGAGGGTCGACGTAGGTATGGAAATCAGGCAGAAGGACTGGGATATAATTAAAGAAATTAGCATAGAAAGGGGGGAGGTTCTAAGTGGTCTGGCAGGCTTAAAAGTAGATAAGTCTCTAAGCCTGGATGAAATGTATCCCAGGCTGTTGAATGAGGCATCTGTCTGCCTCTGTCTGTCTCGACAAGTCTGCCTGTCCCCTTCCCTCAGGATTTCCCTCCACCAGTTGATGTCCCCACCATCTGCCTCTTGTACTGAATCTGTCAGATTGTTACTCTGGAAATAGAGGAAATGGCTCAGCAAAAATAACCGAAAATGGAAATAACAAAAGCAGCATCACGTGTGCAGAGCTCAGTAAGAGGAAGGTTAACCCTGAACATCCAGACAGGTTTTTTTTATTTAACAATGAAGTTGTGATTCCAGTAATGGGATCCCTCCACAGACACAGCAGGACGAGCTTTGTTTTTCCAGGAGTTTCTATGTTTATTATAAGCAAACCGCTCACTGCAAATCCCCCAATTCATAGCAGGAAGCAGCAACACAAGTGCGCGGGAGACAGATACACGCCCCACGCATGCGCATCAATGTTTCTGCACCGCCCCCTTTTCAGTGAATATTGATTGGCTACCAGCGCCGGGCATGCGCAGTCAGTTCTGTTGCTCCTTCCTCAGCTGCACATTGAATATCACAGTCACCAAAACAGCAGAGAGAGAAAGAGAGTGAATCCCACATTGACTCAGATTACTGACTCTGACAGTAACAGAGATGGACAGACATTGAAATGTTCCAGCTCACAGGCAGTACCAGACACTGAAAGATTCAATCATATAAAAGCAAAATATTACAGGTGCTGTAAATGTGAAATTGTAACAGAAAATCCTGAAAGACTCAGCAGGTCTGGCAGCATCTGTGGAGAGAGAAACAGTTAACGTTTCGAGTCCGTGTGACTCAGAATGAATTTCACACTTGGACATAGTGCAGAGATTGACAATTCACACTAAATCGGAGTCATGTACCATATACGAGACAATCTCTACAACCATCATTCCACGACCGTTGAAATATTAATGTCTGAGACACTCAGTTTTTGTTGTACAAAACTGGTAAAATATAAGAGGAAAATACTGTAAAGTACATAGAAAAGTTTAAATGATATTACAACTGTTTGATCTAACAAAATGCACTTAGATTTCATCTACATCCCCATAATTCCCAATTTTCCCAAGTCCTATTAAATGTGAACAATTATTGTATGTTGTTTCCTTCTTGGATCAGTTCTTCAGTCACAGTTTGTAGGTTGCTTGTTGTTTTTGAAGCTGCACAGAGACACTAAACAGAAAAAAAACATCCTAAATGAATTGTGAATAGCGATGTCTCTGCACAATATTTGGGACTTCAAAATTAACAATTATTGATATGGAGTATATAGATGTTACTTTCCAGCTACCAGCTGCTGTTTAACACTCAATAAACCAACAGTCATCAAATCAGAATTGTTAATCTTTCACTAAGAGTGCCGATATCCAAAATCACACCATTCCCAGAAATCTAATCTGTAAAGTTCATTGTTCTGAAATGTGGGGACATGTAACGGCAGGAACTGAGGTGCAAGGGTAGGGGAAAATGATTTTTAAAAAGGGGGTTAAAAAAGGTTAAAACAATGAATGAATGAAAATCAAAATAAGTAAATAAAATACTTTTTTTTAAAAAAAAGATTTAAAAAGGGGTGAAATTTGAGGAGAGGGTTCATCGCCTGATGTTGTGGAAGTCAATATTAAGTCCAGAGGCTGTAAAGTGCCTGTTTGGAAGATCAGATGCTGTTCTTACAGTTTACGTTGGGCTTCACTGGAACATTGCAGCAGGCCAAGGATGGACATGTGGGCATGAGAGCAGGATGGCATGTTTAAATGGCAATTGACAGGAAAGTCAGGATGATGCTTGCGGACAGACCAAAGGTGTTCCGCAAAGCAGTCACTCAGCCTGCGTTTGGTTCAGTGTAGAGGAGACTGCATTGGGAACAGCAAATACAGTAGACCAAATTGAAGAAGATGAAAGTGATGCATTGCTCCAGCTGAAAGGAGTATTTATTCCCATGGACGGTGAGGAAGGAGGAGGTAAAGGAGCACGTGTTGCATCTTCTGCGATTGCATGGGAAGGTGTTGTGGGAAGGGGATGAGGTGTTAGGGAATAGTGATGGAAGAGTGGACCAGGGTCTCATGGAGGGAATGGTCCCTACAGAATGCTGACTAGGTGGTTGACAGGAAGATGTTTTTGGTGTTGGTATTGTTGTGGTCACTTGGACAAACGGACCACAGGAGTCTCAGGTACAGGTCATGATCATTTTTCGAGCAATTGCAAGGAGAGAACCATCTCAATGCAGCTTGAGACAGTACTCTGCTAAATTACAAGTGTTCAACATATTTATACATTATTGGTGACATACAAGTACAGTTTCCAGATTCCAATCTAGTCAACATATAGGTTTACATTAAACAGACATCTCTGGTACATGCATCGTCTGTCCATATTTTCACCCAGGCAGAGACCTTCCCTCCCATCTAAGCTGGGACCATCTGTCCTTCCCCTATCTGTTGAAGAGCACACTTCATCTTGGTTGTTTTCCAACCTAAGTCTCCAGTCTAACTCCCAGGACCTTGCTGGTGATTGCAAACCCTGAGGGTGCACCAAGTTTGAGGGTGTATAAGGTTCATATGTTTTAACTCTTTAATTGTTGAGTTACTGATTTGCGCTGGCCTGCCAATAGATTCTAATTTAAGAAATTCATTCCCTTATAATGAATTCTCCCTTACCATAAATTCTCATTTACTCTCTTCCCCCTAACGGTCCCCTCTTTTGGCCCTTGGCCTAGCCCAAGGTAGCCAACGACAGTGGTACTGTCTGTCCCTTTACACACCGCCACCCATTGATGCTGGCCAGCCATTCAGCTTTGGGTTGTAAAAGGTATCGTCAGACCATCTGTATAATCTGGCCCTTCAATTCAGGCCACTGGCTTCTAAAACTCCCCCAGCACCACCTCCTTTGCCACCTTTGGGTACAATGAATCAAGCATGTTAAATATATAACTAGTATCAGCTGAATCACCACCAGGGCATAGGAGATCATTTGAATCCACGGGTGTATTTGTACATTTGAGCCTCAGTTCCACCTCCATCATGTGGAGGAAATTATTTGCTCGATATCCTCTTTTAAGGCTCTAACCTGTTGCTGTAGTGTATAGTAAGTTCAGTATATCTGCTGAGCCTGTCTCCGAATCGTGGTTAGGTGCTTAGGTAATAAGGGAATTTTATAGGACAACTGGTTCAAATACTGGGTCAGGTTATCCTTAAGACTTTCCTTGACCTAAACAGTAGTCGTTCCTCTCCTGGATATCTCGACCAGTTCCACTTTCCCTACCCTTGCCGTCACCTGTGGGTGTAGGCACACTGAATGATTGTGGATTGGGCACATGCGGTTGCTCCCGTACTGGACCTTTTCCTGCCACGTGGTAATACAATATCTCCCATTCCCCGTATATGCAACATGGGTCGGTTCTTGACAGCCCATATACTTTCCATTGTACAACTTGTTGCTGCTTTAAACTGGCACATAGCTCATTCTGTCTCATATATTGGGTGTGCCTACTACTGCGGTGGTCTCTATCCTACACTCCTCTAATGTGGTACGAACTATATTTCCTTCTATGTCTACTGCGTATGGTGGAATGTCATGATACCTAATATAATAATGCCCCTTTATAACCCCAATATTTTCTACTCTATATAATGTCCTGCCGGTTGTTGAAATAGGTATGACAGGTGTTACTAATACAATGCCTATCAGCATATTACTATTGACTATACATTCAACATTCATTCTATATATGCGTGCTAAACCTCAGAGCTGGCAACCGGTCAAGTCATGATCCTCATGTCGTGAAAAATTAAATACATGCACATTAGTAACCCATAAAGGAACTACCCCTTCATTAATCTGTCTTAAATTCTCTCAGGCTTGTTGCAGTGACCAGGATCCACATATTTTGCAAACATCATTTCTGCTTGCTTTGTCTGAAATATTTTCCCCTATGTTAATCAGTTTATTGATAGTCCCTGCATGACTTTCGAGCATGGCAGCCAGGTTTTGGATTAACCATGTCATGTCCTGGTCTGTGTTTAATTGGGTGTTATGAATTCTCTGTCCCCGCTCTAAAATTTCCTTAAGCTTAAAGCTCAAGGTCCGGACCTTCTGGTCAACAGTTGCCAGGTTCTGAATTAACCACTGATGTCCCTGTATTGAATATCGTAGCGGCAACATTTATCAGGCTGTGCTTAACGCAGTTCCCTCCCACGCCTGATCGCATCCCGCTGTTGAACTGAGATGCTTCAGTCATCAGCTGGCCCATCAGAGCCGTATATAGTTTACGAATATGAGTTGAGCACCACTGGGGCGTGGCAATTCCGGATATTTTCAAGACCACGGGTAGCAGCTCGAGGTGTACATTGTCCATACAAAACTTCTGATTAACCAGTACCGAACCATTCGTCGGTCCTGGATGCATAGTTGGACAAGGTGGATCAGTCAGTGTGGTGTGAGAAGTTTTAATTATCTCTACTCGGACTGTGGAAGTATAGGTGGGAGGTGGCTAGATAGTGGCTCTTTTGGGCGGACCTCCCACGCCCGATGTAAAGCAAACCCTTACTACAATTCGAAAGCATTTGTTCTCCTACTGTTACATTTATTATTCCCCGTTGCGTGTCACATTCGGCACTGTCCGTGCTGTACCAAAGTTCCTCCTGCGATGCGGGATGAGCAGTGATGATCCCCGACCTTGTTGCCAGTACTGATACGCCCACGGCCAGGATTGTAGCTCTTTGGAGACATTAACATCGGCTCCCGTTCTCCGGGTTACCGCTTGGTCAATTGTCATGTATCTTTAACTGTGTGTAATGCCTTCATTTACTTCCCATTGTCATATCTACAAGTGCGCATGTATCACCTGTCATAATTTCCTCGAATGGTCCATGCCTGTTCGCTCCGGGCTCACCTTGACTATCAGCTTATCCTCCACTTGGTCCATTGTTGCTCTTTAGATTTACCTGTTTCCATATCCTTAATCACCTGTCGGTCTCTGACTTCCTTCCTTAACTCATGCAATTGCTTACTTATTTCCCTCACATAGTCTCGCATCCTTCCTTTTAGTGGTCCTACATCTCCCATTCCTACTATGATTCCCTTGGGTAACTGCATTGCTCTCCTTGTCATTATTTCAAATGGGGTGAACCTGGTGGTCCTGCTTGGGGCAGCCCTAAGGCGCATTAGAATATTGAGCTATTCCCTGTCTCTTGAATTGCTTTTACTATTGATGTTTTTTTTAAGTAAGGTTCATCCTTTCCAACATCCCCGAGCTTTGTGGCTGGTAGGGAATGTGGAATTTCTGTTTAAATTTAAATTTATACATTTCTTTAATGACTCTTCCTGTGAAATGAGTTCCCTGATCTGAACCCATCTGGATAGGCACCTACACTCCTTCCAATCTACTGTTTCCTGCTGCTGTTCCACGTTGGACCTCAATTACTTAAACTGCCAACACAACTCTACAATTCAAATTCTTATCCTATCTTTCAATGGCTCAGTATCTTCACTTCCAGTGATGGTTCTCTCTGGGAGCCGCTTAACTCTGCCTGTCATCATAGTGTTAAACCTGTGATCTTACTTTTTGCAGCTCACAGGCACATTAATACAATCAGTGATACATCTATTTAGTCTTTTTCCAGCTTTCCCTTTACCTATCTTGTGGTAAATTGTTGTTAAGTATTATTTCCCCTTACATTTCAATTCCTGAACTACAGATTCCACATAGTTACAACTCTAAGTTTTTTTCCCCTGACCATGATCATCCTAAGATTCTCTTGGTGTCAGTTTCTCTATTGCCTTGATCGTTTATAATGTTTTCTTGCTCTTTAGGCCATATTAACTATCTTGCTTATCTCCCCCTGTGCGTTTCCAATGTGTCAGTTGATGGCCAGATTATCAAATTCACTTCCCTTGAAACAGTTTGTATATTGTGTCCCCTTGCCCTAACTCTTTCTCCTATTTGCCTCATAAGATTTTACACATGCAACAGCTACCATCTTATCTTGTTCAGGTTGCCTGGAGAGACTTTAAAATAAATAAAATATTCTCATAGCAGTTTTAAAAACAGAAATCAGGCATTGACATGCTCCTTATCTTCTTTTCAAACAAAATTTTATTATCTCAAAGGTAACCCACTAAATTGTGTCTGACCCATTTCTTTTAGAATTATCCCAGATTCATTAACTCGGCCAAAAATTGGATTTCTGCCAAACTTTGTCAAGGTCTTGAGCTTAGCTTCATATTTTGGGAACAGACTTACAAATACAAAAGCTTGCAGCATTTGAATTAATGCCAATTGTTCTGAAAAACCCTTTAATATGTAAAATTCATTTTGAGAACTTTATCACGAACCAAACCTCAAAATTGTAAACTTTGAAAGAAATGTAATTTACGCTATCAAAATTAAAACTACCTCTTTCTTATGTGTATTGATTTGTAACCAAGTTATAATTCCCATATGTTTATCGACACATTCTCTATCGTTGGATAACATCCTCGTTATTAAAAGTAATCTTCTAAACTACACTGCACTTTACACCTCAAGCCTTGTCCCAACTTCAAATAACAGTGCTGTTGAAGGGTCATGAGGACTCAAAACGTCAACTCTTTTCTTCTCCGCCGATGCTGCCAGACCTGCTGAGTTTTTCCAGGTAATTCTGTTTTTGTTTTGGATTTCCAGCATCTGCAGTAGTTTTTTGTTTTTATATTCAAATAACAGTGCTGTTGGGATGCAGATTTCCTTTCATATTTAATTCATCTCTTCAAAAGAAACCCCTTTTTATCCATTGGAACCACCTAGGCTGTGTGTTTATGCCTTTTGGTTTTCCTAGACTCCCTTGAGCTTCAGGTAATTATTCCCCTCAGAAATTTAGAAAACTAACTCGTCTGAGTTAATGTAACTCGTATGTATCAATCCCAATCCGTTGGAAGCTGGTAATACTAGTCTGCAAGGGGGTGGTACAAAGGTTGGTTCATCTAACCCTGTTTAGCTTTATGATACCTTCAAATTGCGATTTTTTTACGCCAGAAATCTCAACTCAAACCTTGTACTCAAAACTTTCGAATGTTTCAGTATACTTTTCCTTTAATCTAACATGGGGCTTGCAACCCTAAAGTGCTGAACTACACACATAAATAACAAGATACGGAAGAAAACATATTAAAACTCACAGACAAATGCTTCCTTGCACACAAAGAAACTTATATTTAGAGGTATGTATTTATATTCCTGTATCCTTAACTTAATGACTTAAAATTCTCATATTCTAAGCGAAACTTCAAATAGCAGTGGGGAAAATAAAGAGATCTTGAAGGCTCCACCTATAGGGACCATCAAACTGACGAAAGCTCTCATTTCCCTGCTCCTGCCTGTCAGTGTTTATTAACTCCCTTTTCTCTCTCTCTCTCTGTTCAGCTCAAGCTCTTGTAACTTAGATCACTTATACAAGGTAATAGTATCCATTACCCCTTTTTTTTCCCTATCCTTTTAGTTCTTAGTTCTACCCACCACTGTTTTCGTTCTCCGGGGGTTCCCTGTGGATTCCACCCCTCCTTCTGCATTTTTGTGATTAGTCTTGACTGTTGTTCCGCTATGAACCTCGTAATGGAGTCCGTGGGTCCCCAGTCGAGTTGCATAGCATGATTCTGTTTCCCTGACCGCCCTCTGTTCTTATTCCTGTCTATCTCTGCGTGGTACGTTCACACGGCCCTAACAACTTAGTTACTTGCGGTATGTGCGGTTTCACTTATTTCACTGGGGTCTGGCCTTCCTGCACGGCTTCGGTTATGGTTATATTTCAAACCGTAACCCCCCAGCACGGCTCCCCCTCTTAACTGGGGTCTGGCCTTCCTGCACGGCTTCGGTTATGGTTATATTTCAAAACGTAACCCGCCAGCACGGCTCCGCCTCCTATTTTGGGTAGTGCTCTGGTCTCCCTGCGCGGCTTTGGCCCCGCTAGCCACCTGCGTGTCTCCCCCTCCTCTCAGCGCCTCCTATCTATGTCCTGCCCCGAGTCCTCCCCCTGATTATTTGATACTTGGCCGGACTATACTCGGGTAGGCTTAATGCACTAACTACAGGTGGTAAATGAAATATACTCAATTACTTTGCAGAGCCGTCCTGAGTGTCCAATCCGAGTATCTTGCCGACTACGCCAAACTGATGTGGTTACTTTGACAAATGGACAACAGGAGTCTCAGGTACAGGTCACGATCGTTTATTCGAGCAATTGCAAGGAGAGAGCCATCTCAATGCAGCTTGAGATAGCACTCTGCTAAATTACAAGTGTTCAACATATTTACATTATTGATCACGTACAAGAACAGATTCCAGATTCTGATCACGTCAACATACAGGTTTACATTAAACAGACATCTCTGGGACACGCATGTTACTATTTTCACCCATGCAGAGACATTCCCTCCCATCTAAGCTGGGACCATCTGTCCTTCCCCTATCTGTTGAAGAGCATATTTAATCTTGGTTGTTTTCCAACCGAAGTCTCCAGTCTAACTCCCAGGACCTTGCTAGTGATTGCAAACCCTGAGAGTGTATAAAGTTTGAGGGTGTATAAAGTTCATCTGGTTTAACTGTTTAATTGTTGATTTAATGATTTGCGCTGGTTTGCGCTGTCCTGACTATAGATTCTAATTTAAGCAATTTATTCCCTTATAATGAATTCTCCTTTACCATAAATTCTTATTTACTTTCTTTCCCCTAACAGCATCATGCTGCAATTGGTGGAAATGGTGGAGGATGATCATTTGAATGCGGAGGCTGGTGGAGAGAAAAGTGAGGACAAGGGGGACCCTATCATGGTTCTGGGAGAGAGGGGAAGGTGTGAAGGCAGACGCGCGGGAGATGGGTTGGACACGGTTGAGGACTCTGTCGACACAGTGAGGGGTAAACCTCAGATAAGCAAGAAGGGAGACATGTCAGAAGGTTTTGGAAGGTGGAATCACCAGAACAGATGCGACGGAGGCGAAGGAACTGAGAGAATGGGATGGAGTCCTTACAGGAAGCGGGGTGTGAGGAGCTGTAGTCGATGTAGCTGTGGGAGTCAGTGGGCTTGGAATGGATATTGGTGGACAGTCTATCACCACAGCAGCTTTCAGCTTCCTTGGAGCTGAAAGTTTCATCTGATCTTCCTGTCCACTGACATATTTGCATTTTCCCCCTTTATTTTTGTAAATTTCTCATTTGATTTCAGAGTTGCAGATTTTGTGTTGAAAGCTCACTGGGAACCCACAGCAGCTCCTTTGATTGAGAGCTCACTCTCTCTCTCTCTCTCTCTCTCACTCTCTCTCTCTCCCCCACGTGACCCGCCGCAGCGTCACACCCCCTTTCCGCGCCTGCGCCCTGCCGCCACTGAGCCGCGTTCCCTTAGCAACGGGCCGGGCCCGGCTGATGAGCCGCTTTGTTTTCAGTGTCGGGGGAGCCGGGAGCCCCGTCACTGAGAGTGTCCGCGCTCGGGGGAGGGGGAACCAGCAACACGGTCCGGGGCTGAGTCTCTGTGAGCCTGGGCATTGTTTCTGACCCTAAAATAAAAATAACAGACATAAAGGTAACCGACATCAGACAAGGGGTAAAGTATCTGAAAGGTGGGCTGTCCCGGATCAAAGCGGCCGAATGGCCACCCCCAGCTCCAGGACCCGGCAATGTCCCCCCCGCCCGCCGGCCCGGCCCGGCCCAGGGCCGGAAGGTAAAGCGGGCTCTGAGCTCTGGCAGCGGGAACAGGAGGAGCCATTCAGCTCCTCCAGCCTGAGCCGTCCATTCACTCAGATCATGACTGATCCGGGAGACAAACTCCATCCGGCCGCCTGGGCTTCATATCCACAGCCTCGGGCAGCAACAATATCCCCATCTCAGGCTGAACATTATTCACTCAGCTAATGTCTGCTGCTTTATGTGGGAGAGACTTCCCCACTTCCACCAGCCTTTGTGTGAGGAAGCGTTTCCTAACTTTCTCTCCTCAATATCCTGACTCTGATATTAAGATATTTGTCCCCTTGTCCTGGGCTCCCCCACCAGTGAGTAAAGTTTCTGTCTCCTGACCAATCTCTTTAAACACACTAAAATCCTCTGTCAGAGCTGGCAGTTGGAGAGGGGACAGGATGGGGAGTTACTTGTGCCCTCACTCCTTCAGATAATTCCTTCCAGATCATCATAACTCAATGTTTAAAATAAAAACTCACCTCCCTCTGCTTCTTTTACCACAATTACAGAATACCATAAACTTGTCGTCCTCTGCCTCCCACCCTCTGTCATTCGAAACACTTATGTCAGTGGAAATCCTTTCGCCCTCATTATCAAAACATTAGGATAAAAACAAAAAGCTAAAAGCTACTGTGGATGCTGGAAATCCAAAACAAAAACAGAATTACCTGGAAAAACTCAGCAGGTCTGGCAGCATCGGCGGAGAAGAAATCAGTTAACGTTTCGAGCCTTCATGGCCCTTCGGCAGAACTGAAGCATAGTTAGAAGAAGGGAGAAATACAAATTGGTTTAAGGTGGGGTGGGGGGTGGGGGTGGGGGGAGAGAGAGACATTGAGGGTGTGGTGATTGTGGAGATGAGCAGATAATCAAAATATGTCACAGACAAAAGGGTCAAAGAGGTGTTTTGTCTGAGAAAAGTGCTAATTAAGAATGGAGGACAGGATATTCAAAGTACAGCTCTAGTGGGGGTGGGGTGGAAAGGCTAACAAGGTTTTAGTTTTAGATTTAAAAATAATGGAAATAGGTGGGGAAAGAAAAATCTATATAAATTATTGAAAAAAAAGCGGGGGGTGGGGCGGAAGAAACGGGGTGGGGATGGGGGGAGGGGGAGTTTAAGATCTAAAGTTGTTGAATTCAATATTCAGCCCGGAAGGCTGTAAAGTGCCTGGTCGGAAGATGAGGTGCTGTTCCTCGAGTTTGTGTTGGGCTTCACTGGAACAATGCAGCAAGCCACGGACAGACATGTGGGCAAGAGAGCAGGGTGGAGTGTTAAAATGGCAAGCGACAGGGAGGTTTGGGTCTTTCTTGCGGACACTAGAGCTGTGCCTTGAGTGTCCTGCCATCCATTCTTAATTTGCACATTCTCTTAGATAATATCACCACCTTTAACACCTCTTTGTTCTTTTGTCTGTGACATATTTTGATTATCTGCTGCTATCACTGCTTGCTTGTCCCTACAACCACCCACCCCCCTCAACTTCTCTCCCCCACCTTAAAGCAGCTTATATTTCACCCCTCTCCTAACTTTACTCAGTTCTGCTGAAGGGTCATGAGGACTCGAGACGTCAACTCTTCTCCGCCGATGCTGCCAGACCTGCTGAGTTTTTCCAGGTAATTCTGTTTTTGTCAGAGAAACAAGGGGCAGGTTCAGGGAGAGACAGAGAGATGGGGCACG
Organism: Cetorhinus maximus; assembly: GCF_964194155.1. Taxonomy (NCBI): domain Eukaryota; kingdom Metazoa; phylum Chordata; class Chondrichthyes; order Lamniformes; family Cetorhinidae; genus Cetorhinus; species Cetorhinus maximus. The sequence goes on along the minus strand of NW_027596139.1, from coordinate 64,100 downwards.
AGGCGGAAGAAAGACAGCAAGAGAATAAAAGGGCAGATGGAGAGATACAGATGTGAGGAGATATATAAGGGGACTGAGCGAAAGTGACGGGCATGGGAGACAGAAAAAGAGAGAGGCAGACGTGGGCAGCTGGAGAAAGTGGTTAATGGTGCAAACTGATAGAGTGGGAAAGATGGGACAAAGAAAGATAGTAAATCAGATCGTGGACACAAAGGTGTAGACAGATTGGGTGATAAAGGGTATGAGCTGCAAGTGGGGATGACGTGGGGTGAGATACAGGAAGAGAGAGAGAGAGATGCAGACAGTGGGGGAGGCTGATGAGGAGACAGTACCCATGCACATGTGGGAGACAGAGAGTAAGACAGATCACCACAGACCGAAACCACATGGACTGCAGTGATTCAGGAAAGCAGCTCACCACCACATTCTCAAGGGCGATTAGGGATGGGCAATAAATGTTGGCCTAGCCAGCAATGCCCACATCGTGTGAACGAATATAAAAAAAAGATCAGAGGTTGACAGATGTGAGGAGGTGGCGGGAGGCCAGTGGCAGGACAGTAATCAAAACATTTTCACCCAAATTCTAGCTATTTGCTGTAAGCCCAGGAGGACAGGCCAGGGATCTGGGGAAAGTGACATTCTACTTCACATTGTCAATTGTCATCACATTTTATATCCTGTAATAATTAGATCTCCCAATGAATGATGGAGTGAAGGACACAGCTGGAAGTAAACAGGGATTGTCGACTGAGGAGCAACAGGTGAACCAGTACAGGATTGAGAGAGAACCAACTGGAGAGAACCTTTCCAATTCAAAGAGTTGTCATAGACTGACTTGGGGAGAAAGGTGAGAGGAAGCCCTATTTACTCTGATAAACATTGGTCCTGTAGACAATACACAAAGATTACAAGGTAAGGCAGGAATTGGCGAGAATGAGACTGAGAGAGTCTGGCCACCCAGCACAATTATCCAGCATGAGGCCATACAATGGAACCTGAACTGAGATCATTTTCTGTCACAAAACACAGTCACAAGTGAATTTAAGACACCCCACTGACCCAGCCCACACCCCACTGACCCAGCCCACACCTGTGCCCCACTGTCCCAGCCCACACCCCACTGACCCAGCCCACACCTGTGCCCCCCCCGAACCAGCCCACACCCCACTGACCCAGCCCACACCTGTACCCCACTGACCTGGCCACTTGAAATTTCTCTGAAATCTGCTTCCATTACTCCTTCATGTTGTGCACCCAGATTTTAAACAACCCACTGATTTTTTTTCAATTCTCCTCCCATTCTGTTGCCAATTACTTTAAATCGTTGCCTACACTTGCCATTCGCTTGATTCTTCTCTTCTTCCATTAAAACCCCTCCACTTTGAATCTCTCTGCCCTGCCTGCTCTTCACCTTCCCTGTTCTAAAGAGAACAATCCAAGTTTCTCCAATCTCTCCATGCAAAAGATGCCCCTCATTCCTGGCATCATCCTGGTAAATTTCCTCTGAATCCAATCCAAGGCCTTGATATTGTTCCTGAAATGTGGTTCTGAGAATTGTAATGTTACTGACAGGAGGGGATTGAATTTAAGCAGCCCTGATTTCTCCTCTCACCACCCGCCCATGAACAGAAAGCTGTTTTGATTTTGATTTTCTCCTTTATAAGCAGTGGTGTATTTCCCAACCCCTCAGCTTTGGTGTGATGCAGTTTCTATTAATAACCCCAGAGGAAGGGTGAACTCAGAGCATTAGTTTATTTACACACACTCAAAACGCTTGAGGGGGTGTCGCTATGTAGCTCCCTGTGCATTCATACAATAAATGAGGGATAGAGAAAGATTGATTTACAGGGCAAAGACCACAGAGCAAAGTATTATTGTTTCACATGAGTCCAGAATCAAAAGCTCAGTGATGAATTCCTTCACAGAGGTCGGCAGGCTGAACTGATGCTGGATAATTCATGTTTCCAGTAGAGTTGACTTCTACAATGAGACAGGTTTGCAGAGATGAATTAGCCTTGTCGGCGATGGTATTGAAGTCCGGAAGTTCCAGTAGAAACAGTGTCGATGGGGGCAGGCATTCAAACCTGGACAGATGAAAGGAAAATAAAAGATGTAAAGAAATGAAATGAGGACAAAAAAATAAGAAACATGTAAGAACAGAAGTGTCGGTTAGTGTGTAGAAATCACAGAGTATAAAGTACAAATTCAATTAGTTGCAGGTGCATATTTAACTTGGAGGTTATGGCACACTACCCATTATGGAGACATGGCCGCAAGATGGTCAGGACTGGGAATTAAATATACCCAGTTTTAAGGTCTACAGGAAAGATAGAGTAAATGAAAGGTAAACAGGAGATGCCACACCTGCCCTTTTACCTCCTTATTTCTCACTGTCCAGGCTCCTAAACAATTCCTCCCAGATGATAAAGTGATGTCCTTGTACTTCTTTCAGTTTAGCAACTGTACTTGCTACTTTCAGCACTGTCTCCTTTACATTGGGGAAGAGCAAATGCAGATTGGATGCCCACTTTACAAACACCTCCAATTCAGTTTGTGGGCATGACCCTGAGCTCCCAATCTCCTGTCATTTTAATTCTGGTCTCCACTCCAACTGTGTCCTGGGCCTCCTGCTCTGACCCACTGAAGCTCAGCGTAATATCAGGGAGCAACAGATCATCTTTCAATGGGGGAGGTGGTGGCATAGTGGTATTGTCACTGGGCTAGTGTTCCAGTAAGACCCAGGATAATTCTCTGAGGGACCCAGGTTCAAATCCCACCATGGAAAATGGTGAAATTTAAATTGAATAAAAATCTGGAATTAAAAGTCTGATGATGACCACAAAGCTATTGCCAATTGTTGTAAAAACCCATCTGGTTCGCCAATATCCTATGTTCCATTCTTTCGGGACAGAAATCTGCTGCCCTTACCTGGCCAACACATGACTCCAGACGCACAGCAATGCAGTTGACTCTTAAATGCCTTCTTTAAATCTTAGTACAGGACATCCACCTGCTCCTTTTATCCACAGCACGTGATTCCTTCAAAAAACTCCAATAAGTTGGTTAAACATGATTTGCATTTTACAAAACCATGTTGACTCTGTCTGATTGCCTTGATTTTTTCTAAGTGCCCTGCTATGACATCTTTAATAATAGCGGATAACATTTTCCCTATGATAGATGTTTGGCTGACTGGCTTATAGTTTCCTGCTTTCTGCCTCCCTGTCTTTTTGAATAAAGGAGATATATTTGCTATTTTCAAATATAATGGAACCTTCCCTGAACTTAGGGAACTTTGGAAAATTAAAATTAGTGCATCAACTATCTCACTAGCCACTTCTTTCAAGACCTTAGGGTGAAGTCCATTTGGACCTGGGGATTTGTCAGCCCGCAGCCCCAACAATTTGCTCAATACCACTTCGTTTGTGATTATAATTTTCCCGAGTTCCTCCCTCCCTTCCACTTCCTGATTTACAGCTACTTCCAGGATGTTACTTGTGTCCTTTATAGTGAAGACCGAAGCAAAATACCTGTTTAATTTGTCCGCCATCTCCCTCCTTTCCGCTATCAATTCCCCAGACCCACTTTGTATAGGACCAATGCTCACTTTATTACTTTATAACTCTTTTCCTATTTAAATATCTATAGAAACTCTTACTATCCATCTTTATATTACTAAATAGCTTTCTCTCATACTCTAATATTTCTCTACTTATAAACCTTTGTCATCATTTGCTGTTCTGTGTATTCTTTCCAATCTTCTGACCTACCGCCCATCTTTGCATAACTATATGGTTTTTCTTTAAGTTTGAAACTGTCTTTAACTATTTTTACTTAACCTCAGTATATATTCTGAAATATCCCTTTAAATGTCTGCCACTGAACTTCTATTGACCTATTCCGTAACCTCATTTTCCAGTTTACTTTAGCCAGCTCTGCTTTTGTGCCCTCATAGTTGCCTTTATTTTAGTTTAAAATACTAGTCTTGGATGCACTCATTTCTCCCTCAAAATGAATGTAAAATTCAATCAAACGATGATCGCTGCTAGCTAGGGGTGCCTTCACTAGGAGGTTATCAAGTAATCCTATCTCATTGCTCACTACCAGGTCCGGTATACCCTGCTCTCTGGTTGGCACCAGAATGTGCTGTTCTAAGAAACTATCCTGAAAACATTCTATGAACTCTTCATCTACGCTACCTTTGCCCATGATTTTTCCAGTCCATATGTAGATAAAAATCCCCCGTGAGTATTGTTGTACCTTTCTGGCAAACTCCCATTATCTCCTTTTTTATACTCTGTCCTACAGTGTAGTTACAATTAGAGGGCATGTGCGCCACTAGCACAAGTGACTTCCTGCCTTTATCATTCCTCATCTCAACCCAAACCATTTCAAATCCTGGGCTTCTGAACTTAGGTCATCCCTCTCTAATGTGCTGATACCATCATTAATTAACAGAAACACTCCTCAACCTTTTCGTAATTTTCTGTCCTCCCTCTATGTCACATACACTTCAATATTCAGGTGCCATTCTATGTCATCCTGCAGCATGTCTCTGTAATTTCTAATCAGATCATACTTATTATTTCTATTTGCACTGTCAGTTCATCTGTTTTGTTTCGAATGCTACGCGTGTTTCGATACGGAGCCTTTAGTTTTGATTATTTTTGCAGCATCTAGCTTTTCCTGCCGATTTACTCCTGAGAATTGTACTCTGTGTCCCTTCCTGTTTCAGCCTGTGTATTATTTCGCATATTAATAGCTGTCTCACTTGCCTTGTCTCTACTCTTTAGTTTACCACATCTTCCCAAATTTGATCCCTTGCCTCTACTATTCAGTTTTAAATCCTCTCTACTTCCTTAGTTAGGCAGCTTGCAAGGACACCTGCCCCAGCACAGTTCAGGTGTAGACCACCCCAACGGTACTGTTCCTGCTTTCCCAAATACTGGTGCCAGTGCCCCACAAACCCCACTTCTCCCACACCAGTCTTTGAAACACGCATTAGTTTCTTTAATCTTATTTGCCCTATGCCTATTTTAGAGAACAGGCCACCCTAGACTGGGTATTGAGTAATGAGAAAGGAATAATTGGCAGTCTAGTTGTGCGAGGCCCCTTGGGGATGAGCGACCGTAACATGATAGAATTCTTCATCAAGATGGAGAGTGACGTAGTTGATTCTGAGACTAGGGTCCTGAATCTTAATAAAGGAAACTACGATGGTATGAGACGCGAGTTGGTTATGATGGATTGGGAAACGTTACTTAAAGGGAGGACGGTGGATAGGCAATGGCAAACGTTCAAAGAGCACATGGGTGAACTTCAACAATTGACTTTTCCTGTCTGGTGCAAACGTAAAATAGGAAAGGTGGAAAATCCATGGCTTACAAGGGATATTAGAGATAGTATTAGATCCAAGGAACAGGCATGCAGATTGGCCAGAAAAAAAACAACAGACCTCTGGTTTGGGAGCAGTTTAGAATTCAGCAAAGGAGGACCAAGGGATTGATTAAGAAGAGAAAAATAGAGTACGAGAATAAGCTTGCGGGGAACATAAAAACTGACTGTAAAACTTTCTATAGGTATGTGAAGAGAAAAAGATTGGTGAAGACAAATGTAGGTCCCCGACAGTCAAAAACAGCGGAATTTAGAATGGGGAACAAAGAAATGGCTGACCAACTAAATACATACTTTGGCTGTCTTCACAAAGGAGGACACTAATAACATACCAGAAATGTTGGGGAACACAGGGTTTAGTGAGACGGAGGAATTGAAAGAAATTAGTATTAGTAGGGAAATGGTGATGGAGAAATTGATGGGATTGAAGGCCGATAAATCCCTAGGGCTGATAATCTAAATCCCAGAGTACTTAAGGGGGTGGCCCTAGAAATAGTGGATGCATTGGATTGAATCTTCCGAGATTCTATAGACTCTGGAACAGTTCCTACAGATTGGCGGGTAGCTAAGGTAACCCCACTATTTAAAAAGGGAGGTAGAGAGAAAACAGGGAATTATAAACCAGTCAGCCTGACGTCGGTAGTGGGGAAAATTCTAGAGTCCATTTTATAAGATTTAATAGCTGAGCACTTGGAAAACAGTGGCAGAATCGGACAGAGTCAGCATGGATTTACGAAAGGGAAATCATGCTTGACAAATCTACTGGAATTTTTCGAGAATGTAACTAGTAGAGTTGATGAGGAGGAGCCAGTGGATGTGGTTTATTTGGACTTCCAGAAGGCTTTCGACAAAGTCCCACATAAGAAATTAGCGTGTAAAATGAAAGCACATGGGATTGGTGGTAGTGTATTGAGATGGATAGAAAACAGTTTGACAGACAGGAAACAAAGAGTAGGAATAAACAGGTTTTTTTTTCGAATGACATGCAGTGACAAGTGGGGTACCGTAGGGATCGGTGCTGGGAAACCAGCTATTCGCAATATATATTACTGATTTAGATGTGGGAGCTAAATATAATATCTCCAAATTTGCAGATGACACAAAGCTGGGTGGGAGGGTGAGCTGTGAGGAGGATGCAGAGCTGCTTCAGTGTGATTTGGAGAAGCTGAGTGAGTGGGCAAATGCATGGCAGATGCAATATAATGTGGATAAATGTGAGGTTATCCACTTTGGCAGCAAAAACAGGAAGGCAAATTATTAAAACGGTCACCCAGTCTGCGTTTGATCTCTCCAATGTAGGGTAAACTGCATTGAGAGCAGCGAATGCAGTAGACTAAATTGAGGGAAGTGCAAGTGAAATGCTGCTTCACTTGAAAGGAGTGTTTGGGCCCTTGGACGGTGAGGAGAGGGGAAGTGAAGGGGCAGGTTTTGCACCTTCTGCGGTTGCATGGGAAGGTGCCGTGGGAGGGGGTTGAGGTGTATGGGGTGATGGAGGAGTGGACCAGGGTGTCACGGAGGGAACGATCCCTGCGGAATGTGAAGGGAAGATGTGTTTGGTGGTGGCATCATGCTGGAGTTGGCGGAAATGGCGGAGGATGATCCTTTGAATGTGGAGGCTGGTGGGGTGATAAGTGATCAGAGGAACTGTTTTTGAAAGTGGCAACAATCATTGGCATCACTGTTCACCAATATCCATTACAAGCGCACCAACTCCCAAAGCTACCTCGACTACAGCTCCTCACACCCTGCTTCCTGTAAGGACTCCATCCCATTCTCTCAGTTCCTTCGCCTCCGTCGCATCTGTTCTGATGATGCTACCTTCAAAAACAGTTCCTCTGACATGTCCTCCTTCTTCCTTAACCGAGGTTTTCCACCCACGGTTGTTGACTGAGCCCTCAACCATGTCCGGCTCATCTCCCACGCATCCGCCCTCACACCTTCCTCTCCCTCCCAGAAACATGATAGGATCCCCCTTGTCCTCACTTATCACCCCACCAGCCTCCGCATTCAAAGGATCATCCTCCGCCATTTCCGCCAACTCCAGCATGATGTCCACCTCGACCTCAGGACCCACCTCGACCTCAGGACCCACCTCGGCCTCAGGACTTCCACCGCAGCCCCGGACCCACCTTGACCTCAGGACCCCCCCACCGCCCCAGACCCACCTCGACCTCAGAACCCTCCTGCCGTCCTGGTCCCAGCTCGACCTCAGGACACCCCCAGCGCCCTGGACCCATCTTGACCTCAGGAGCTCCCCAGTGCCCAGGAACCACCTCTTCCTCAGGGCCCCCTCACTACCCCGGACACACCTTGACCTCAGGACCCCCCACCACCTCTGAGCCAACTCGTCCTCAGGAGCCCCCCACAGCCCCAGACCCACCTCGACCTCAGGACCCCCCACAGCCCCGAACACACCTTGACCTCAGGACCCTCCCACTGCCCCACCCCCTTTGATCTCCGTACCTCCCTACCACCCGGGTTCACCCTCGGATCTTTGGACAACCCTGAAACTTGGACCTCACCCCCTGATCTCCGAATCCCCCAAACATCAACCGCCGCCCCCTGATCTCCAGGCATCCTCAACCATCCTGACCAACGGAACACCGCCCCACCTCCCCCACCTCTCCCTCCGTATCACAACAGCGACCTGCTGACCACTGGAATCCCCTCCAACCTCCGAAACCCCCCCTGACCTCCCAAGACCCGGAACCAGCCTTCGGATGCCCTCCAGCCTCCACGACTCTGCGACCTCCCCCAAACTCAGGCCCCTCAGAAGTCCAGAACCACCCCCCCACCCAACCACAACCCCACGACGTCGGACACCCCGAATCCCAAAGCTCCCCACCAACAACGGACACCTCCACCCACAGCACTCCCTCTAGACCTACCCCCATCCCCGGCATCCTCAAGCCTCACCACCACTCCCCGAACTCTGCGTACCCCCAGCCCCCACCCCCCCCGGAGAACCCCAAAACGTACTACACCCAGGCACTGCCAACCTGCACCCCCCTTAGATACCACCAAAACCCACACCAGGCACCCCCATGACGCAGCACTACACCCGACCTCCAGTCAACGCCAACCACCCCCAGATACCCTGAACCCCCAGAATCTGGACATCCCCAACACCCAGCCTCCCACGGAGACCCCAAAACCCCAACCTCACCTCGGACACATTCAACCCTGACCCCTCAACCTCAAGACACCCCAATGCCCCAAATCCCCACAGTCAACCCCCACCCACACAGACACCCCCAATCCCCCAAATCACATCAGGCACCCCCACCCATAGAGACACACCCAATCCCCCAAATCCCCTCAGGCAACACCCACCCACACAGACACCTCCAATCCCCACAGGCAACCCCCTCCCACCCAGACAACCCCAAATCCCCACAGGCAACCCCCACCCACCCAGTCAACCCCAATCCCCACCCCTGGGCACACCCAACTCCCAGCCCCGGACACGCCAAGCCCAGAAAACAAACCCCACGCGTAAACATACAGTCCCAAACACCCTCCCCCGGGTCCCAACCCTCACCCCTCCAGACACTGCCAACCCCCCAATCCCCCAGACACCCCCAATACCCCCCAGACACCTTCACCTCCAATTCCCACCCGGACACCCCCAACCCCCTCCACCCAGACACCACCAACCCAGACAACGATCACCACGTGGAAACAGCCCCCCCGGGGCCCAACCCTCATCCCTTGAGACACCCAATCCCAGCCCCCTTCCCCGCCCAGACGCCCCCGACACCCGCCCCCCGACAGACCCCCAACCACCGCACACCCTGGACACCCCCAACAACCGCAGCCCCTCCAGACACCCCCGACTCACATGCAAACAACCCAACCCCCACAGCAAACGAGACGCCCCCAAACACCTCCTACCTCCCGTGACACCCAACCCCTGACCTCTGGACACACCCAAACCCCATCACCAGCCAACCACCAAACCCTACCCCCCCAAGCGCTGGACCTCACAACCCCCTCCTGATCTCCAGAACCACACCCCCTGACAATTCCCTCACTATATCCGGATAGCCTCAACCACCAGCCGCGCCGCCCCCTCTCCAGACATTGCCGGCTGCTAAGCACCAACCCTGATCTCCAGCTACCCCAACCAGTATCCACATTCCCCGACCTCTGGACACCACCAACACCTACCCCACGACCTCTGGGCACCCTAACTCCTAGCCCCCAACAACCGGACAACCTCAATTCTCATTGCCCCGAACTCCAGGTACCCACAAACCCACCGCCCCTGCCCCTCGACCTCCAAACACCGCCAACCCCACCCTCCAGTCCCCAGGACACCCCCAACCCTCTATTTACACCCCCGGCCTCCGGACACCCCAAACCCCACACCCTTGACTTCCAGACACTCCCCACGCCCACCCGGACACATCCAACTCCTCACTCTTGCCAAACGCCGAGACCCCCCCAAATGCCCACTCTTCCCCCCGCCCTTTAGGCACACCAACACCCACCCACCGGGACACCTCAAGCCCCACCGACTAGGACACCCACAAATCCACACCCAACATCCGGGTGCCCCCAGCCTCCAGGCCCCCTCAAACTCCACCTCCCCCAACCTCCGGACAGTTGCAAAAGCTCTCCTTAACCTCCGGTCACCCCGAACCCCTAGCTCAGCCAGAGACTCCCACACCTGAACCCCCACACCACGGCCTCTCCCGCAACCACACCACCCGGGACTCTCCTGCACCCCCACACTCCAGACTCACCCGCACCACCACCGACCCGAATTTCCCGCACCCCAAGACCCTGGTCTCTCCCACACACCAACACCCACCCCGGAACGACCCACAACCCACACTCCGGACTTTCCCACACCGCCTTGCTCACCCATGGACAGCACCCTGCCAAACTCCAGACATGAGCATGGACCCCCCCCAAACTCCGGACATGATCATCCCTCCCGCCCCAAACTCCAGACATGACCACCCCCCCGCCCCCAAACTCCAGACATGACCAGCCCCCGCCCCCAAACTCCAGACATGAGCACCCCCCCGCCCCCAAGCACCAGACATGACCACCCCTCCGCCCCCAAGCTCCAGACATGAACACCCCCCCGCCCCCAAACTCCAGACATGACCACCCCCCCGCCCCCAAACTCCAGAGAAGAACACCCCCCCGCCCCCAAACTCCAGACATGACCACCCCCCCCCCAATTCCTGCCCACTGAGCTTGTCACTGGCCTGTCAATCTCCCTGGCCCTTTAGCCAATCAGCGGGTGTTGTGTAACCGGGGGCGGGGCCTGCGCTGGGCCCGCGAGGAGCCTTTTCCCTTTCCGCCCCGAGCGGCTCTGGGGAGCGGAAGCGGCGCCGCAGTTTTGCGGACCCGGTAAGCGGGCGTTTATTTTCAGTGTAAATTCAGCGGGGCAGCAATTTCCGGCGGGAGTTGGAAGTTGGGGCCCAGTGTGAATGCGGGAATGGGGGCTGGAGCTGCAGAGTCTCCATCCGGAACCGCTCCAGCCGGAAATCCCAGTTTACAACCCACTTCCTGCTCCGCTGGCCGGGGTGTGTTTAACCTGAGAGCCGCTGGGGGCGGGGGCCTAGGGGCCGGGGGGGCGGGGCCTAGGGGCTGCGGGGCGGGGCTAGGGGCGGAGGTGGGGCCGGGTTGTGGGCTGGGGCCGGGCAGATATTGCAATAAAGCGGAGCCTGGGAGAAAAGGCGGGAAGAGTTTAAACCGCCTGTAAATAGTTTGCGGGTTTTCAATGTGAGTCCCGGGACTGGGAGGATCCCCTCATCTTCCTTGGACCTTGGAAAGGCGGCATTGCCGACATGGCAGCGATTTCCTCACTCAGCCCTGGTGATGTTGTTTGGATTTGTTCCCATTCTTCACCTTGGGCTGGGGGACACGATCTTCAGAGCGAGAGTGAAGCTGGGTCTAGGAGGGAAAAGCAGCCTTTCGCCTTTCTCCATTCTCCCCGCCTCTCATTGCTCCATTTTCCTCAGGAGAGGCGCAAATGCGCCCTTTTCTCTCCAAAGCTGCAGGTTAATCCCGGGCCGCCCCTCTATTCAACAATCTGACTTCAATACAAAGCTTTCACTCTCTAGAAATACTGTAAATTCCCCAGAAACACTGACCTTCTCACCGTCATTCACAAACACCCCCTCCCCCATCATCGAATCCCCGCCCAATGGACAGGCTTTGGGGGGGTCGGGAGGCGAGTTACCCGCTGCAGGATTCCCAGCCTCTGACCTGCTCTTGTAGCCACAGTTTTTATTTGGCCGGTGCAGCTCAGTTTCTGGTCAATGGTAAACCCCAGGATGTTGATAGTGGGGGATTCAGTGATGGGAATGCCATTGGACATCAAGAGGCGATGGTTGGATTCCCTCTTGTTGGGGATGGTCATTGCCTGACACCTGTGTGGTGTGAATGTTACTTCCACTTGTCAGCTCAAGCCTGGATATTGTCCAGGTCTTGCTGCATTTGGACATGGACTGCATCGGTACCTGAGGAGTCACTAATGGTGCTGAACATTGTGCAATCATCAGCGAACATCCCCACTTCTGATCTTGTGGAAGGAAGGTCATTGAAGCAGCTAAGGATGGTTGGGCTGAGGACACTACCCTGAGGAACTCCTGGAGCTGAGACGACTGACTTCCAACAACCATCTTCCTTTGTGCTTGGCATGACTCCAACTAGCAGAGAGTTTTCCCCCTGATTCCCGTTGACTCCAGTTTTGCTCGGGCTCCTTCATGCTACACTCAGTCAAATGGAGAATTGATCTCAAGGGCAGTCACTCTCATCTCACTGTCATAAGTTTAGGAGCTGAGTGGCCCTGGCTGAACCCAAACTGGGCGTCAGTGAGCAGGTTATTGCTAAACAAGTGCTGCATTATAGCACAGTTGATGACTCCTTCTGCTACTTTACTGATGATGGAGAGTAGACTGATGGGGCAGTAATTAGCTGGCTTGGACTTGTCCTGCTCTCTGTGTACAGCACATAACTGGACAATTTTCCACATAGCCAGGTAGCTGTAGCTGTTGTAGCTTTACTGGAACACCTTGGATATGGTGCGGAATGCTCTCGAGCACAAATTTTCTGGAACAGAGTTCTCCACTTCCCCAATGCTTTGTGTCAGGTAGTGTTTCCTAACTTGCTCTCCTGAATATCGTGACTCTGATATTAGGAAAGTTGTCCCCTTGCCCTGGCCTCCCACACCAGTCATTAAATTTTCTGTCAACTGAGCAATTCTTTTCACATTCCTAAGATCCTCAATCAGAGCAGGTAGTTGGCAGGGGGCGGGGGAGGGTGGTGTGGGGAGAATGGGCGGTGCAGGATGGGGAGTTACTTCTGCGCCCGCTCTTTCATATCGCTCCTTCCAGATCATGATAACTCACTATTTAAAATAAAAACTCATCTCCCTTCTGGTTCCTTTGCCAATTACAGATTCCATAAATCTGTCCTCCTCTGCTTCCGACCCCTCTGCCAATGGAAAAACTTCCTCCCTCACTATCAAAACCTTCCTCATTTTGAACTCCTCAGTTAATCTCCCTTTAGCCTTCTCTGCTCTAAGGGAAACAGCACCAGTTTTCCCAGGGCTTCACATAACTGACGTTTTTTTTTAAATTCTTTCATGGGATTTGGGTGTCACTGACAAGGCCAGCATCTGTTGCATGTTCCTAAATGCCGTTGACAAACTGGTGGTTAGTCACCTTCTTTAACCACTGCAGTTTATCTTGTAAAGTTTCTCATTCTTGCTACTATTCTGTTAATTCTGCTCCAGCTCTTTAAGTGTGGGACCCGGAAACTCTCGCTCAGGCCCAACCTGTGATTGATAAAAATTGAACATAACTTCCTCATTTTTGTAATCTATAAGTCTGTTTATAACGTAGAAAAAAAATGTCTCAATATCTGTGTGTTTTCTTTGAAGTCTCTTCGGTCCTGCATCACGATTAAAATTGGACCACAAATTCACCATGTTATTTTTAATTCAAAGGTTTGAGAGCATATCTGGCACCAGTAATTGAATAAGTAGAAAGCAATGGGACTATAAGTTTGCAGACTGATATGGGGAAATGGAGAAGAAAATTATTGTGGATTCAGACATGGGAGGGAGATGGTTTTTGATACTTTCTGTGCTCTGTGGTAAGACATTTCTCTCTCTGTCTTGTTCCAGCTGTTCCCATTTGTACCTGTGGCCTGATTGGCAGAGTCTGTGAACTCGACTGCTGCTGTGACCCTGACTGCTCCTCTACAGACATCAGTGTCTTTTCTTCCTGTCTGCCGGGCAGTGAACTGTAAGTCTCTGTTAATGTGTTACTGCATTGCCTCCTGATCTGGCAATGCCGTGATTTTAACATAGGAACATAAGTAGCTGTGGACATAAGTTGTGGACCCTTTGGCCTCTTGAGCCTGCTGCACTATGCCTGATCATAATGACTCTTCTGCCTCAACACTGCTTTCCTGCCTGCTCCTTATATCCTTCCTTTTTTTATTTCATTGAATGTGGGTGTCACTGTCTAGGCAGCATTTTTATTGCCCATCCCCAGTTGAGAAGGTGGTGGTGAGGTCCCTTCTTGAACCAGTGCTGTCCATGCAAGATCAAACGAGCATCCACAATCTCTGAGGTAGAGAATTCCAAAGATTCACAACTCTGAGTGAATCAGTTCCTCCTTATCTCAATCCTGAATAATCTGTAATCCCATCTTCTAGATTCCCAGCCATGGGAATACTGGTGAGAATGACGGGTCAACTGGAGAGTGCAGCCAGAGTCAAACCCATGGTGCCACGGATTGTTCAGCTGTCCGGGGGTGAGGAGGTGCAATAATTGGGGATTCTGTAGTTCAGGGAGACAGCTGGCCTTTCTGCGGCTGCAGACATGAGTCTTGGATGAGTTGTTGCCAGACCAACCACCTCCCCCCAACCCCCATGGTGGATCAAGGCCATGCTGAAATCGGCAATGCCAAAGAAGGCGATGCTCAAAAAGATGCAAATAAAATTACGTAACTTGTTTAATTCAGAGCTTGGAGGCTCTTCTCAGCATCACCACATCTCTCTTAAAAGAGCTGAGACCACAAGAAAATGGCACTTGCGGCCCAGCTCCTTCTCAATAGAGATCAGTAAGAAACATGTGCTACACCCGCGCTTTCTCTTTGTCAGATCTGAACAATTATTGTGTGTTGCGTCTCCTGTGTAATGGACCTAGAGCTAATCTTCTTCCCTATTATTCCCAAATTTCCCCTGCCCAATACAATGTGAACAATTATTGTGTTGTGTTCTTCTCTAATCTGTAAAATTCATTGTTCCGGAGTGTGGGAACATCTACTGGCCGGAACTGAGAACTGTAACAGAGCGGCTCAGATTCACATTTACTGTCAGTGTTACAAAAACAGCCACAATGTGCAATGTAAGCACATAGTTTCTGTCTGTTAATTATGTTGTATTGCTCTATATTTTATAGTGAGAAATGAGTAGAATCGAGAAATAATAACGCTATTGCTTCACTCATTGGATTATTGTGAATTTACCATGTTATCCTTTACTAGACATTAAGCACCATTTCTGTCTGATTTCTCAGGTTTACATGACTGAAAAAAACGAACACAAATAGAATAAAAACTAAGCTGATAGCTTCATAGGAAATAAAAGCAAAAGAAATGGGGGTGAAATACAAACAGAATAAAATGAAATAAATCTGAAAATGCTGGACAGGCTGATCCTGAAGCATCTGTGGAGAAGTTCGGGTTAACAGTTCAGGGCCCTGAACCTTCTCTAGACCTGAAAAGATAATCCAGCTTCTCCACACAGAGATTTGAACTTTCCCCTCCTTTAGTCATGTTTTATTTTGATTTCAGAGTTGCTTATTTGGTATTGAAATATTCTTTTCTAAATTTCATGGGCCCAAATCTTCCTGTCTCCGGATGGTCAGAAATGGGGTGTTTGTGAGAAGATGTGTGTTAGGATCTTGCGGACGTCCTGACTTGGGGACTTTCCTTATTCAATGGGCCAAGGGAGCTGGACAGGCTTTTCCTGATTCCACATCCTGGGTTGTTCTTCCCCGGTGTCTTGGGGATGACACTAGGCAGTAAATAGGAACCCTCTGCTTCTTTCTTGCCTGTGAGCTGTCTGATTGGGACTCTTCCTGTTAATCCTGTTTTATTGTCACACTCACAGGGTCTGAACTGCTGCTCTCTTTCCCATGGTCTCTAAGATTATTAACCAGGTTAGGAAGGAATCAGTGACCCTGACCAGTAACAGCCGTTTCCTAATGGTTATCCACAAGGGCGGTTTAGACACTCTCCTCACTTCATCATTAATGACCATAAATAAAACATAAAATATAGATTACTACAGCAACAACAATAACTTTCATTTATAGGGCGCCTTTAACAAAGTAAAATGTCACCAGTTGGGTCTTTACAACAATTGACAATGGTTTCATAGTCACCATCACTGAGAGTAGTTTCTATTCCAGAATATGTGTAAGTAAATTCAAACTCCACCAGCTGCTGTGGTGGATTTGAACCCGTATCCCCAGAGCAGTAGCCTAGGAATAAGGATTACTATTCCAGCGACAATACCACTACAGCACCATACACACCCCTGATGGAGGAACCTTCACTCCGCCCCCATCCCTCGCCCAAGGCCTGAACTGGATCATTGTCGGGCTTCCTCCAGACTCGGGAAGTCCTCCCGCCAGATTAAAAATTGAGGCTGAGCAGGAAAGAGCCTTAAGGGAATATATTTAAGAAGGAAATTGATAGATCTCTGGGCTCTAAAGGTGCCAAGTGTTATGGGGAGAGAGCGGGAGGATGGCGTTGAGATAGAGGAACAGCCATGATCATACTGAATGGGGGAGCAGGCTCGAAGGGCCGAATGACCCAGTCCTGCTCCTATTTCCTATGTTTCTCAATTGGGGCAGGGGTGAGCAGCCCATCTGAGACCTCGTCCACCCCAGCATTAAATTGCTGAGAGATCGGGCAGTTCACTACTTCAGAGTGCAGTGGATGCTGGGACGCAGAGTACATTTAAGGAGGAGATAGGCAGATTTTTAATTAGTAATGGGTTTAAAGGATATGGGGAGAGTGCGGGAAATTGGAGTTGAGGCCGAAATGAGATCAATCATGATCGTATTTAATGGCGGGGCAGGCTTGAGGGGCTGAATTGCCTACTCCTGCTCTTAGTTCTTATATTCTTATGCTCCATTTTCTGATTTAAAGCTATTTCTGGGATGTTACTTGTATCGTCTATCGTGAAGACTGATGTAAAATACATGTTCAATTCATCTGCCAAATCCTTATTTCCTATTAATAATTCCCCAGACTCACTTTCTATAGGACCAACATTCACTTTGATAATTCTCTTTTTTCAACATGCAGCATCTTCAGAAATCAACAATAATTATGTAATATATCGAGGCTTGAAAAAGGGAAACCTGCCCTAATCCAAGAACAAAATTAATTCTATTCTAACACATTAAGATCAAATTAGAGCCATCCTTGTTATGGAAAACTTCATCATGTATAACGACTGAGTCCTTACTTGCTGCAAGAGATGAGGGCAAGTCATTGATATGGTGTTCAGCCTACTTGACAATAGTAACATCTGGGTCAGGGCCCTGACAATTTTTTTAAAAATGAGATTTAACTGGAATCTCTCGTACCGGTGCCAGTGATTGTGTTTTGGGTGGATCTCATGGAATCCCCTCTGGAGCAGCTTTTGTGGTGAGGCAGTCTGCCTGGTTATGACCGTCACGCTCTTCACTACATCCTGCTGCTTCTCACCTTACAAATAATAAATTGTCCCGGAGCTTACCAGCTATATTCCAAATCATTCGGAGTTTTGGAGAGGGTGGTGGTGAGTGTTATACTTCCTGCTGTGAAAATTCACTCTGTTTCTTTCTGAATCTGGCGTTTTGGTGACTGGTGGAATCATTCTGCACATGACAGACTCTCTACTGCTTGTAAGCGTAGGTTGCAGTATTTATTTGTCAGTCGCTGGTACTGTGTATGAATGTGGGATTCATTCTCTATCTGTCAGTCTCTGGTAATGTGTATGAGCGTGGGATTCATTCTCTATCTGTCAGTCTCTGGTACAGTGTATGAATGTGGGATTAATTCTGCATCCGTCAGTCTCTGGTACTGTGTATGAGTGTGGGATTCATTCTGTATCTGTCACTCTCTGGTACTGTGTATGAGTGTTGGATTCATTCTGTATCTGTCAGTCTCTGGTACTGTGTATGAATGTGGGATTAATTCTGTATCTGTCACTCTCTGGTACTGTGAATGAGTATTGGATTCATTCTGTATCTGTCAGTCTCTGGTACTGTGTATGAGTGTTGGATTCATTCTCTATCTGTCAGTCTCTGGTACTGTGTGTGAGTGTGGGATTCATTCTCTATCTGTCAATCTCTGGTACTGTGTATGAGTGTTGGATTCATTCTGTAACTGTCAGTCTCTGGTACTGTGTACGGGTGTTGGATTCATTCTGTATCTGTCAACCTCTGGTACTGTGTATAAGTGTGGGATTCATTCTGTACCTGGGTCTCTGGTTTTATTTGTATGTTTGATCGGTTCCTTACCTTTATTTAATTTGTACCTCCCTTTACATGATGCTGTTTGCCACGTTATCTTTAATATTGTAATAAACAAGCAGTTTTCCACCTTGTATATAAACTTGAACCCTTGAGACTGTGCGTTTTAAACAAACAGCGTGTGTGACTTCTGATCAAGCACTAAATCTACGTGAAGTAAAAACAGAAAATACTGGAAGCACTCAGGAGGTCAAGAAGCATCTGTGGAGAGAGAAACAGAGTTAACATTTCAGGTCGTTTCTTCGGATGAAAGGCCATTGACCTGAAACATTAATCCTGTTCCTATTTCCACAGGTGCTGCCTGCTCTGCTGAGTATTTTATGTTTTTATTTCAGATTTCCAGCATCCGCCATATTCTGCTTTTTGATTACTGAATCTGCATAAATGTGAACAGGATTGTGAATAACTTTGCATAATTAATTTGGATATTCTGGCAATTGGGATTCAATTTGTATCTTCCGACCTGCTATTCAATTAGTTGCTATGTGTTACTATTGTCAGATTTACACAGTTCATTTAAATGTGATTTGGGGAGTGGAATTTACGTATATACCCGTCAGTGGGACTGAGTTGGAGTGAAATGGAAACTTCTTTCTCTCTTGCTCTGTTTGAATGTTAGGTTAAAAATATGTTCCTCAAACCCATCAGAGTGGGAATGAACACTTCTGCTGTCTGAGCCTGTAGAACTGATGACCTGCCTGTGTCTCAGTGTCTCTCTGAGTGATAATGTGCGTACTGAGTGTGAGAATGAGCTGCCTGCACTGTTCCTTGTATCTCAGCTGAAGATGGAACGAAGGTGAAAAACGAAAGCCTGTGATGGATGGAGGGCAGGAGAGATTAAATGACAGAATTGGCAAAAATGACAAAGTGGTGCAAGGCCAGGGGAAGGGGTAATGGGATAAGTAAAGAAACAAAAGATGGGGGCAGGGGGATGAATGTCAGAATCTGGAATAGCTGCCATCCTAAAAGAAAGAAAAGGAAATAAGAGAGAAAACAATGAATAACAAAATGGTGGAAGAGATTACAATGCAAGTTACTCTGTCATGTTACGGTCACTATTTACAAGATGCATGTTTACTGTCAGATTATTAATGGATTCTCCCTTGTTACTCATTACTAAATCGAATGTGGCCGGCTCCTCTTGGTTTTAAAGTGTCTTGTTTCAGCAAACTGTCCTGGCTTCAAGCAACTAATTCACTGATTTTACTGAAATTCCAATTCAGCCCAATTTAGGTGAAAGAGCCAGTTTCTGTGTTAAACTGTAAAGTGCGGGGAGCCACCCAAGAGTCCATTGACTTCAGCGGGAACGTAAAATCCCTCCAGTGTAAAATTGTGCCAGCAGATGGAAATGTTGCCTCCCTGCTGGTGCAAAGGGCACCAGGGGACTCTAATCTCCCAGGATCTCGGAAAAAAAACTGCTGTTACTGACATATATATACTCACTGTCTGATACATATCAAACAATTGCCAACTCTAAACTCCACTTCCAATTCCATGTATTCTATTTTTAAAATTTGGATGAAGTCGTTGCCCATCAGGGAAATGAACCCCGGTGTCCTGCGTAATAAACAAGGAAACTAACCACGTTATTAACGAAGAATGTTTGAACTACCAAACGGAGTCGATAAATCCAGATTTCATTTCAGGCATTAAAAAATCCATATGAAAATGAGAGGATAGCCCAATCCTATCATGAATTAACCACTAGAATATGGCAGGATCCTTTCTCTAAGTGGACTGACTTTGTTTTCTGGAATTTATGAAGTTTATTAATACACAAATTGACAGATTTGTTGAATAGTAGAAACTGAATTGTCCCACAATCAGTCAGGTCACATCGTCAAGGTCTTCCTTGATGGTTTTGTGGTTAGTATCCCCCACCTATCACACCAAAGACGGAGGTTCAGTTCCCCAAAGGGAATTTGCTCTAATTAAAAGAGCCACAAAATTGAAAGTAGTAATTAAAAAAGACACTGCTGATTCTGCTGAAATCCAGAAAATGCTGCAATCTCTTCTGGCAGTATCTGTGGAAATAAAAAACAGAGTTCATGTTTTGAGTAGAATATGACTCTTCAACAGAACTAAATTGGATAGAGTCCTGTTCCAAAGATACATTAGACAATAATGACTGACACTGAAATCATTTCACCCACAATATCTCTGAGTAAACTACATGATATTGAATAAGATGCTAGAATGTTATCAGATGAATACACTGTTCTTCCACATCCTAAATATTTTCCAACTCCGACCCTCCCTCAGCTCATTTGCTGCTGAAACCCCCATCAAACCCCCTTTGCTCAATCTAGACTTGACTATTCCAGTGTTCCCCTGGCCGGCTTCCCATCTTCCACCCTACATACACCTGTGCTCATACAAAATCCTGCTACCTGGAACTTCACCTGAACCAAGTTCAGTTCCCCAATCACCCGGTGTTTGCTGACCTACACTGGCTCCTGGCTTGGCAATACCTCAACTTTAAAATTCTCATCCCTACTTTGAAATCTCTCCATGACCTCGCCCCTCACTTTCTCTGGAACATCCTCCAGCCCAACAAATCTTCCAGATTTCGGGCACCACAGCTGGAAAAATGCAGCCTTGTTGTGTTCATAAACTGGTTGGTACAGAACATCAGGTCATTGTCCGAGATCATTGTTCCATCGCCTTCACGACTTCAGCCATTTGTCAATCCCCCAGTTCATGTCGAAATGAAACTAGTGGAATCATAAAACCCTACCGTTCAGAAGGAGGCATTTCTGCCCCTCGAGCCTGTGCCGAATCATGGAAAGGGTTGTCAGTTTTGTCCCATGATTCAGCTTTTCCCCATCATCCTGTGAATCAGTTCAATTTACTTCCATGTTGAACCTGATTTCTTCATCCTGCCACATAGAAAAACAAAATAGGGTGTAAGCTGGAAATCTGAAAGGGACTGAAAATGCTGCAATTTCTTATAATGTCAATGAACATTTGTGGAGATAAACAGAGCCAACTGCTCAGCCGATCACTATTCATCAAAACTGAAGACAGACATAAATGTGATAATTGGGAATTACAAAGGCACCGGCCTGTGGGGATGGTGGGCAGGACACAAATGTTTCATGTTACAAAGGCCAATGAGAGTTTTAATGGATGTAATAAACAAATAAATAGTCTGCTTCACTCACATGGTCGAATGCTTTGGTGAGATTGGTAAAGGCAAGATATAGTGGTCTCCTTCATTAACGGCATTTTACTTGCAGCTTCTGCGCTGAAAAGGTGATGATAAGTGTCGATCTTTTCATTGCGAAACCACACTTAGGTTCTGGGTAGATGTGTTCAACCAAGATCAGCAGCCTGACAAGGGCAACATGTGCAAATACCTTTCCCCTGATGCTCAGCAGGGCGATGTCTGGATAGTTGTTGCAATCACTGTGTCACAGTATTTGCATTGTGCATTTCCTTAGCCACTGCCCCCTCCCTCCAGCAGAGACAGTGAACGTCGTTCAGCTGCAGCAGGAATGTCAATTTCCTGTGGTTGTTGAGTGCAGGCGGGATAGTATCAACATCTGGAGCTTTGCCCATGGCAAACGAGTGAAGACCTTTGCTAAGCACCTTCACTTTGGCTTCAACATCCAGCTCTGCTAAGGCAGGCAGGCTTTCTATGGTGTCTAGATCTTCCTAGGTGACAATGTTATCCCTAACATGCCCCTCAAGGAGGAGTTCCAACATCTGTCCAGCTCCTTATTGCAGCCAGTGATGACTTCCCCTGGCGTTGATTTCATTTGAGTTATTTTTATTTTGCTGATGAATCTGTTGCATTTAATCCCTTAATCCACCCCCACCCACCCCACCCCCGCACATTCCCCATAAAGCGACACCCCTGTGTGGAAGGACATCTCAATATTCTGGCAATTTTGTAGCCAGTAGTCATTGATGCACCGCCTCGCAGCATGTTGGACTTTTACCTCAAATGGCTCCTATGGCATTCAGAGTTTGGTCATTTGGATCTTTTTTGTAAAAAATGAGTGGACCGCTTGGCTTCAATGGCAGGTTCCGCCACAGTGATGTTAGCCTCGAACCAATCAGCGCTTTCCCGCCATTGCTTCTCATATCTTTAGGGTGCGGCATTTGAGATGGTGTCTCTACATGTGTTCCATTTCGCTTCTGCGCTCTGCATGTGGAAATAAACAGCTGTAGCATCTTATTCTCAGTTTATGGGTTTGGCCTCGGTCTCCTTCAGCTTGCCCTGGTTGCACCACGTGACTCATCCACTTCTAATCTCGAACCTGGATGGCTCTGCGTCTCTTGACATCGGTGCAACAAGTTTCGGTCTGAACAGAAGGTTTAGTTTACAAATTTCAGTTTCAGTTTTTGCTTCCTTAGAAACTGGGAGGGTCAATTTCCTTCCTCTGTTTCCATTTTCAATTTGGATCTGCCTCAAAAAACAAAACAAGTTTTGAAAGCACATATTCCATCACAAGGACGAATCGAGAGAATACGCTCTGCCGCATTTGTGGTGCGGGGGGAGGTTCTATCATCGAGAGTGGCAAACTTAATCAGGATTATGCTGGGGATTAAGTGTGAATGTGTGGACATCAGCAGCACAACTGGGGCTGAGTTATCGAAATAGATCAACATTTAGTGGGAAATTTAGCGTGAGTGTATCTGTCTCAGTCCCACACTCGGTGGGAAGGGACCTTAATGATACAGCATCAGGCTGGGGATGGCATGTGTTTTAGGTCTTCAGTACTGAGTGAGGGAACAAATGAGCTCATTACCGTGCTGACGATTGAGAGAGAATATGTGGACGTCATTACATGAGATTCTAATATCATAGGACTTAGGATCATTCCTAATGGTCAATAATTTGCCACTATTCGACCATAAGACCATTCGGCCCCTCAAACCAGTTTCGGCATTCAAGGAAATCATGGCTGATCCGATTAAGGCCTTGGCTGCACTTTCCTGACTGTCCCACATAACGTTTGACTCTTGTCGACTAAATAATCTGCCAACAACAGCTTTAAATATTTTCAATATCCCAGCCTCCACTGTTCTCTGAGCAAAAGAATCTCAACGTTTAATGACCCTCTGAGAGAGGAAAATCCTCCCCATCTCCGTAACAAATGGGGGCTCCCTCAGTTTTAACCTGCGCACGTTAGTTCCAGATTACCCCATGAAAAGAAACATTCTCTCAGCACCTACACTGTCTGTCACTGCAGCATCTTATGTGTTGCAATGAGATCGCCTCTCTTTCTTGAAAACTCTAATGTGTATAGCCCAAAGCTGCTTAATTATTTCTCATCAGGCAAACAATTCATCCCAGGATTCAGCGCAATGAACCTTCTATGAACTGCCTCCAAAGCAAATGTACCCCTGCGTAAGTAAGGAGACCAAAGCAGTCCATAATGATTTGGGAGTAGTGTCACAAATGGCCTGTCTTGTTGTAGCAGAACTTCCCGACATTTATACTCCATCACTGTTGCGATAAAACCAACATGTTGTTTTCCTTCTTATGCTATTGCTGCACCTGCATGCTAACTCTGCTGTGACTGATGTACAAGTGTATCGAGAGCCATTTGCCTCGTCGTATTCCTCAGTCTCCCTCATTTAAATTATGTTCTGTTTTTCAATTCTTCAAACAAAAGTGGACAGCTTATATGATACTACATCTTCCATTTCTCCAACTCAATTTGATGTATCCATATTTTTTTCAAAACTCTGCAGGCTTTCTGTATCATAATCCAGTTTGGCTACAATATCTTAGTTTATTCTGCAATTCATTACTAACGATGATAAATAATTGAGACCATATGGGATTCCACTAGTTACAATTTTCCGACATGAAAAAGACACATTCATCTCAATTTTCTGTTTCATATTAGTTAGCCATTGTTCTATAAGACTCCACATTCCATATACATTGCCACATTAACGCGCCACAACCCCTGTCCCCACCCCCTCCCTCCACCCAAAATCTCCGTCCACACCGCCCACTCCCCCAAACCTCGACCCACACAACCTGGCCATGAGCTTGTATTTCTTTGCTGCAAACTGTTCTGTGGCTAATTATCGACGACCATTTCGAAATTCAAATTCGCTGCATCGCCTGGTTCCCCTGCAGCCGCCCAGTTGGTTATATTCTCATAAAACCTCCAATAAATAGCACGCTCATTATTGATGAGTTAGATCAGTTCCTCACGATGCTCAGAATTTAGTTTACGTTGGCAGGAGGCGGAGGATAATGTTATCTCAGAAACAAGATGCAATTTATTGAATAGCCTATGATGACTCAGAACATATGATGCAGAGATAGGCCATTCGCCCCAAGCATGGTCGACCCTAGCCTCTCATCCCTTTCCACATCACAATGTACCATCGCGACTATGATTTCCATTCTGACCCATACGACAGTCAGGATTCAACATAGAGCGTTAGCGTACAGTTATATGGAACACAATCAGTGATGAGGGATTAATCTCACCAGCTTCAGGATGCTGAATGTGTAAGCTTCTGAGACTTAGTGCCACAACAGAGGGTGAGGAATCATGTTACCCAGCACTAGGCTGGGCACTGATTGGAACGTTGTTGGTGTCGGCAGCACATTCAGGGTATCGGGAGCAGCGAATTGAATGAGGGGGATGCGCGCTACACTGAGGGTTGAGCCTGAATGTGTGGCCCCCATTGTCACAATCGGACTCACTGAACGCAGATGCAGAATTCAGCGTGAGGATATAGGCCTCAGGGTCACTCTCCAGTGTAAAGCATCAGACCATATAAATCAGATGGTGGATTTAGTGTGAGTTTGTGGAGCTTAAAACCCCACACGCGGGAACGGGATCAGATGAGCTAAGCACGAAGCTGGAATTGATTTCAAGATAGAAATGCAGCTGACATGTGGCACAGAAATATTTAATTCGGCCCAAACAGTCCATGTTATTGTTTATGTTCCTTTGGAACCTCCTCCCTATTATTCTGACAACTTCGCATCATCGTGACATCTATACCTTTCCAAAGCTTCATGATGCCATTGTTCAAGACTGAGAAAAGTATTAGCTTGTGCGTCTCAGTAGCAGACTCGGCATGTGAGGGATGTGAAAAGCTGAGCACGTGTTTCGAGAGTCGCCGTGTCTCCGTGGTCCTCAGCTTTACCGTCAGCGGCGAGGGAGCCGACAAAAGCACCACTGACCTGCAGATCTTGAATGCGTGTATACGGAGGAGATGAGTGTCTGGTGGTGAATGTAATGCCACCTTCGGTGCGGTATGAACAGACATAATCAGCACTAAGCTGAGGAGCGATTACGTTGGATAGTATTTCTTTAGATAAAAGGCACAGAAAGAGCTCTCCAGGCCTAACAACTCCATGCTTGCCTGCATGTTCCACTCGGATCTCCTCCCATGTTTCCTCTTGTAAATCTGCCATCGCACTCATCTAACTCATATGCTTATGTAGCTTCAATAGTTAGGGCTAGTCAGCGTACCTCAGTTCTCGACTCAGGAGGTGAAGGAATTGACCAGTTGAGCACAGGTTTGTCGAGTGCATGCGACTTGTGGCCTCAGTAATACGTTCGACGGTGCGGAATCTCAATTTCTCTGCATTTGTCTGGGAATGGAGAGTGAGTGCGTGTTGTTCAGTGTCACACTCAGCTAAGACGGATCAGGCAAGCTGAGGCAGAGGCAAGGCATTGGGTGTTAATTGGTGCAATCGTCATTACAATTGTCAACCCGTGACTGGGAATTTATTTTTGATCATTATTCATTCGTGGAACGTGGGTGCCATTGGCAAGACGAGGTATCTTCCCCTTCCTTATTTCCTTTGAGAAGGTGGCCTCCTGAAGTTACTTTGCTGTAGTCCTCCCGGTGTCCGGAGGGAATGCAGTTGGGAAGTTCGCTCCATTTTTTCCCTCATCTACAATGATGAAATAGAGATTTTCATTCAAGTCAGGATTATGTGTGTCTTGGATTTGACCTGGATGTTTGTGGTGTTCCCATGTTTTTGCTGAGATTCCTTCTCTTTGCTTTAGTTCGTGGGTTTGGATCATGTTGTTCAAGGAGCCTTCGCGATTCATTACATCATGTATGTATTTTGCTCTGCCAGTGATGGAGCTATGATTGTCGATGGGGAGACGCTCAGGTCGGCTGTTTGAGCTCGAACTCCTTGAATACTGTCAGATCCGCAATCATCCGGGCAAGTGGATAGTTTTCTATTTGACTTTATCCTTGTCGGTGATGGCTTTGGGACGTCAGGTCAGTTATTATCCTAAGGAAGCCAAGCCTGCTCTTGACATAGCAGTATTTACATGACTGGTCCAGTTAGGGTCCTGATTAATTGTAAGCCTCGGGGTATCAATTCTGTGGGATTTGGTGAGAAGATTCCATGCAAGTCGTGAAAAATGCGTTTATCTCAGTGAGGTTTTTGCCTCAGTACCGCTCGACAGGACAACGGCGACAATGCTGAGAGATTTTTTTTCTCTAGTACTTACTCATGCTCAGTGTTATCTGTAACAAGTGTGAGCGAGATAGATTGCATTCAAGTCATTTATGCGGCGAAATGTTTTGCTATCCAGCCAGGCAAATTGTGTGTCGCCTACAACTGCTCAGCAATGAGGTACTCTCCACGGTTTATTGTTTGGTTTTACTAGTCCCCCGTCTTTTAAATGATTGGCAATAGGTTATTATCCTCTCACGGCATTTTTAAAGGATAAAAAAGCAAATTATATCAGTGTCGATAGCAGCTGAAATTTATCGTAGGCTTAACTGAAGCAGGGATAATTTGAATTTAAAAAAGCCTTCGTCAAGCTGTAGCATACATTTGAGAAGCGTATTCATAATTTCTGCATTTCAATATTGAATCTTAAATGCATTCAGTTTAACGTAGTCTAGTCTGATTTATTTCACTGTATGTCGATGAGGACAAAATTGACATTGTTAAAGTTGTATGTAACGTTGCAGCAAAGGAGCTGTAGCTGAGCGCGAACCTGCTGCCTTGCTGAAAGTGTTCCATTATGCAGTTTTGCAAATCTTAATGAGATGCTGCCGATAAATTTGTGGAAAAAAAAGAGAAAAGAGAAAAAACGCTCGCGGGATAAAGGAGGCAGTAATTTGCAACGAATTGATGAAAGCACTTGAGGGCTGTGGGAGGAAGAGGAAGTATGTGAATTGCTTTCACAGAGCAGCAGTAATGGCGCGAGGGGCCGCCTTCATGAGCTGCACCCAATTCAAAATCCACACTTCTGAAAGCTATGCATGCGCGAAATTTACAGACCGAGAAGACTCGCTGGCTAATATCGAGATATAACCCCCGAATCTTGTCGTTTTCAGCATCAAGCTGTAACCATCTGAGCCATTCAGCTGTCACATCGATCCTTTCCTTCATGTGACTTTCAAATTGAGTCTAGTGAACGATTAATTCATTTGTTTTCCGCTGATGACTTGCCGAGCTCTAACTCTAACGTTTACAATTTCATATTTTCAACTTTTTCTGGACCTGATAAAACCTGTCTAAAGGGAGGTGCACGCGGGAACCAGATGAAGTGGGGGTTTTAGGAGTTATTATAGTTTTAACTTGTAGCCATATGCATAAGCTTCAAATCTTTTCTTTCGTTAATAAATGTTTAATTTAGTTCTCTAAATAGCCTCTGAAGCTTTATTTCTTCTGAATTCAGGGCATCCATATCGATATAAAATACGTTTGCAAAAAAAGTTGCGACTGCGAGATCAAGTTCCCTCGTGGATTTGATCCTCTGGTACACATCATCTGCCACGTCATAACATCACTGCATGTCGTCATCATTCCCCTGCACTCGAACAACTATTCGGGTCTCCAGTATGTGTCAATGACAGGAGCATTCTCAAAGAGGTTGTTCGCTCTTCCATTCATTTATGATTGATTCACGGGATGTGGGCTTCTCTGGCTGGGCCAGCATTTATTGCCCATCCCCAGTTGCCCTTGAGAAGGTGGTGATGAACTGCCTTCTTGAACCGGTGCAGTCCATGTGGTGTTAGGTACACCCAGAATGCTGTAAAGAAGGGTGTCTAGGATTTGATGCAGTGACAGTGCAGCAACGGCGTTATATTTCCAAGTGGGGACGGTGAGTTTCTTGGAGGGGGACTTCCAGGGGCTGGTGTTCCAATTAATCTACAGCCCTTCTCCTTCTGTGTGGCAATGACCGTGCGCTTGTAGGGGCTCTCTAAGGACCCTTGGTGAACTCCTACATTACATATTGTAGAATGAATACACAGTTGGTACTGAGCCTCCGTGGTGGAGGGAGTGAATGTTTGTGGATGTGGTGCCGATCAAGCGGACTGCTTTGTCCTGATGGTTTAAAGCTTCGTCAGCGTTGTAGTGGTTCCACTGATCCAGGCAAGTGAGGAGTATTCCATCACACTCCTGAATTGTGCGAATGGGACCTTCCCAAAAGCAACCAGTCTGGTCTCAGCGACAGGAAGGATCCAGTCAGGGACTCTGAAATATCCGTTTTTCAATGGCATTGGAGAGTTTAACAGCAGAAAGAAACAAAACGATCCATGCACTAGGACACCCAGATTCCTCTGCATCTCCGAGCTTTGCAATCTCTCACCGTTTAGATTATATGCCCATTTTTTGATCGTTCTGTAAAAATGGAGAATCTCCCGATTTACTCCATTATACACCATTTGACAGGGCTCTGTCCAATCACGTGACCTATCTATCTCCTTACGTAATTTTCACAGCATACTTTCCTACCTACATTTCTGTCATACTTACTTTCCTACCTACATTTCTGTCATACTTACTTTCCTACCTACATTTCTGTCATACTTACTTTCCTACCTACATTTCTGTCATACTTACTTTCCTACCTACATTTCTGTCATACTTACTTTCCTACCTACCTTGACGGATGTTCAAGTCTCATTTGCCACATTTAGAATTTTGTGAATGCGGAGTTATTCCTGCCGGTAAATTTAGAAAGCGATAGCAGAACGAAACACCATTTATACCGGATTTTAAAACATGGACATTTCACCTGGTGCCATTCCCCTGCCTTCTCCCCGTAACTCTGCACATTGCTCGCTTTCCAATCACCATCAAATCCCCTCCTGCTCCTGGACAATATGTGGGAATGCAGCCTGTACCTGAGACGGTGGTTGTTCGGGGATTGACCACTGCTCCTCCAAGACAACACAAAGGTGGTCACGTTAAAAATCCTTTGTGTTGTACAAAGGTCACTCCGCTATTCCCTGCTGCTCCCAGGGGCATTTCCACTTCCTGGTGGTGGGCGGTGCCCTATTTCTGCTGGTGATCGGTGTGTGAAGCAGCTCCAAGTGGATCGGGAGTGAGCGGGGCCGAGAATGCGAGAGATTGGAGCCTCTGGCCTGAGGCGCGAGAGACCTAAACTTTTACAATCGGGCGCGAGTGAAGTGCGAGGCCGGAACCATGTGGGTCCCGAGGGAGGGAGGAACAAAGACTGCAAACAATTATTGCGATATTGGGGAAGGGTGGGAGGTGGGAAACAAGGCCAACATGGAGCTGTTTTTTGGTTGTGTGCGGAGGGGGTGGGGATGCGGCTGAGCGGTGAGAGGGGGGAAGAACTTTCTTGAAACAATGATCATGATTTTCTCGGGTATTCTCTGAAATAAACGGCCTGTTAACCTATTATTTCAGCGAGCCAGGACCGTAAAATTGAGACAATTCTCTACTTCATCCTCCTAATGTGAACTTTAGCGAGCGGGTCACATTCCTGCTGCAGTTGGAAACCTTGACATGATGAGACGGTTTGTAATGCAGCAGTCGGCCCTGTGCTGAGTCAGCCTCCATGGTGAACCTGGGCTAGAAATTGGACGCCCTGATTCTTGGATGGAGAACAGATAAAAACTGTCACAGGCCAGCCCTCACCTGAAGGGGACCTGCAAATTCTCCAGCACATTCGGGAGATGCTCTTCTCTACATGTTTTAATTCAACTGTGGAAGCCTCATCATCCACTGCAAGTGCTTTAGGCAAGCATTATTTCAGCTTCCAGCCTTTCTCAGTACCATTCCCGGATACAGAGAGATGTTTTCTTCAACTTAGTTTAGACTGGACAGTGTGTTTCCAACCGCTTGAAGCCTAATAATTACACGCAGTTGAAAATGATCTACAAATATCTGCATTCCAATAGAGATCGCACAAAATGGTATAGTCACACCAATACTTGTCATAAGGTGTTCCCAGATCTTCTTGTTTCCCGCCACTAATTTTCAGCCTTTTCTGACCATTGCTGCCATTCTGACCATTGACCATTCTCACTCCCTCAGCAGGTTCCTATCAGGCTTTGCCCACTATTATTACCGTCCCTTTCAGCCATCTGGACATCAGTGACCATATTGTTGCCGAGCACTCGGCGTCCCCGGCAGATCCAGCCGCAGCGACCCGAAAGTTATGTCTGGTTTTCTAGATCGCGGAGCTGCTGACCAGGATCGAGCCGCTGTCTGCGGTGAGTGACAAGAAGGATCGAGAGGAAGGTGGGGGCGCGCACTGTCAAATAGAAGGGGCGATGGAAGGTCTTGGGGAAAATTTCGAGAGCAAGTGTTAAGATTTGTTCTTTATTTTCTCCTCCTGTAACATAGAGAAGGCCGCAGTGGCGTTGAGCTCATTTGACAGGGAAAAGCCAGGTTCGTGAATAGGCCTGGGTGCATGGCAAACAATGTAGAGTGTAAAACAAAATAAAAACAGAATTACCTGGAAAAACTCAGCAAGTCTGGCAGCATCGGCGGAGAAGAAATCAGTCAACGTTTCGAGCCCTCATGGCCCTTCAGCAGAACTGAAGCATAGTTTCAACAAGGGAGAAATATAAATTGGTTTAAGGTGGGTGGGGGGGAAGAGACACATTGAGGGTGTGGTGTGAGCAGATAATCAAAAGATGTCAGAGACAAAAGGGTCAAAGAGGTGTTGAAGGTGGCGGTCTTTGTCTGAGAAAAGTGCTAATTAAGAATGCAAGACAGGATATTCAAAGTACAGCTCTAGTGGGGGTGGGGTGGAAGGACTAAAGGTTTTAGTTTTAGATTTAAAAATAATGGAAATAGGTGGGGAAAGAAGAATCTATATAAATTATTGAAAAAAAAAGGCGGGTGGGGGGGGAAAAGAAACGGGGTGGGGATGGGGGGAGGGGGGTTTAAGATCTAAAGTTGTTGAATGCTGAAGGGCCATGAGGGCTCGAAACGTTGACTGATTTCTTCTCCGCCGATGCTGCCAGACTTGCTGAGTTTTTCCAGGTAATTCTGTTTTTATTTTGTAATGTAGAGTGTAAAACTGTCCCGGAAACTGCTTTGAAAATCACTCTGCACAACATTTGCTTCAATACCTCCGTTTAGACTTGCATGTATAGGTCAAAGTGAACCATATTATTTTTATTTTTTAAGATACAAATGTTTTATTTTGCAACCTGAGCCAAGAGATCGAAGGAATGTTTACAAAATGTTTACAAAATGTTTCGCTACTTCACACTAAGTCACGATCAATACTCAATACTAACAAAAATACAAAATGAAGGCCCAGCCTCCACAAGAAGCCAATTTTACTGTCTAATAATGTTTTAGAAATTGTTTAAATGCTACTTCAAAATAGTCTGGAGAAAACGTAATGAAGCAGAGTTTAAGCACGCTCCCCCCGGATCCGTCATGCCAGCTAGATGCCTTTGGCCATAATGGTCAGGCTTTTGGCCTGGATAGCACACAGATTGGTGCCCCCCAAATAGGCCAACCGAAATGGCCTCACTGGTTTCCTGTAAAGGAACCTGCAACCTGAAACCTCAGGTCAGTTTTGAAGTCCTGGGCAATTTCCCTCACCAGCCGCTGGTTGGTCAGTTTACGGTTAAGCAGCTCTTGTGGACTTCTGGTATGGACAGATTTCTCGCTCCTGGACCGGTCTGTAGCTATGAGGTTTCTTCACTCCGCCACTGGAGATGGCGCTCTGCCGGGCGGCATTGATGACCAGCTGGTTCCTGGGCGCTTTGCCGCCGGTGGGTTTACTGGCGGCCTGTTTGTTATGAGCCATCTCCGCTCACAAAATCAATTTGACCACCTGCAATAGTGAACTCAGGTACATGATTTATGTTCTTGTCTGCAGAGCGCAGCATAAGCAATGATCATTGCTCTGTTACAGAGGCAGATATTAAAGCTGCAATAAGCGATATACAAAGAATGCTTCCAGTCAATCTTATTCATTGTGATTTGTGTGATTCGTGAGATATTCCAGTATTACTTTTGCAGAGTCAAGGAAGAAGCTGAAGATCGCCCAGCCCGCTTTGGGTCTGCAGGAGCGAGCGCACAGAAGGTGAAGAAGGTGGAGACAAAGGGCAGTGTGCAGCCTCCTGCCGCTGGATTCTATTGCAATTGGGGTGCCTCAGCACAGAAAAATGGCAAACAGTGTGATTCACCCGGGCCCAGGTTGGAGACAAGCCGACTGCTCTGTGTGCATGGGTACTGGGCAGGTTGGAGGGTGAGGAGGTGAAGCGAACTCCCACTAGGGCTGACTTAACCTTCACCAGTGGCATCGAGCAGTGGTCAGCATTGCTGAAAACGGACACTCCACACAGTGACAGCGGAAAGGAGCCGAGTGAGCCATCCAGAGAGATGGGGGCTGAGGCTCAACGTTTACCCCCAGTCAGAATGAAAACAGCCACATTCGGCCAATGAGACACAGGTCACCTCCCCAGCAGCATTCACAGGCACATTCGGCTGAGATCCTATTGGTAACAGCTGAACCTACATGGGTGGGAAATGGGTAAAGACGGGCAAGCATCAAAGCTCCAACATCACTTTACTCAACTCTATACATACCAGGGAACAGCTACCGAGGTGGTGCAGGTGGACAAGCACACTCGGGCCAAAGAGAGATTCTGGGAGAAATGGGAGCCCCGAGGAATGGGAATGGTACCCTGCGTGCAGAGAACAAAAGACTGCGGGTCCAATTGAACATTTGTGCAAGGACATGACATTACATTGTGTGATTGCTGTGTCCCTGCACATTATGTTGTCTTGTTTGAGGTACCGGAAAATGGTGTCGATTGAACTTGGATTTGGCCACCCCTAACCATGGTTGAGATTCTGCAATTACGTGTCATTCAATGTATCTGGATCATTCCGGCCTCTCCCCACCCCACCTTGCATGCCGAATTTATAGCCCTTGGATTCTGCTGGGTAGTCAGATAAAGTAACCTGTGACTTTCCTGTCTGCATTGAAGCTATGATTCCTGGAAAGCTGCAGTTCATGGGGGACATTGTTGCTCTCTTGGAGGGCAAAGGTGGCACTGACAGCAGGTCTGGAGATGAAAAGTGGGTGAGTACTTGTGCAACCCTCTCTCCATTATGTGAACTCAGGTCTCACTGTGATGTCACACGACTTTCCCCTGTACGTGC
The DNA here is from genome assembly GCF_964194155.1 of Cetorhinus maximus. NCBI lineage: Eukaryota > Metazoa > Chordata > Chondrichthyes > Lamniformes > Cetorhinidae > Cetorhinus > Cetorhinus maximus. The sequence goes on along the minus strand of NW_027596139.1, from coordinate 30,780 downwards.
TCATAAGCAGTGGATCAGGGAAAGCAGGGCTTATGCCAGTTGGATGTCCTCACTCTCTGTTTTAATGCCACTGGATTAATAATCTAATCAGTCATCAGTAAACGTGTCATCAAATCAATTCGAGCCAGACTTTTATTCCTACAAACAATTTCTACCACAAACATTGGATAGGGGCTCACCAACAGCCCGCCATACAAATGTGTTCTGTACACTCGTGCCACAAATATCGAACTTAGAATTAATCGCATTTGAAATGCTGTAAACAATATTCATCTACATAATAATAAACAATTATTAATCCTATTTATATTGTAAGTAGTGTGCTCAGAAATCTGACGCACCCAAACGAGAATAATTATTGTTCTGTTAAAAACAATTAAAATACATATAAAACCACAAGCTGTAGTTCTGAAAATATTTGAGAGAAGGGGAGGTAACGATAGAGAGGTTGTGAGAGAGAGTCCTCCATTGGTGACAGAAGACTGGAGGATTGAAAATGTTACATCCATCTTCAAAAAAGGGGAGAAAGATCCACCAGCCTATTGCAGGCCAGTCAGTTTAATGTCAGTGGTGGGAACCTTTGACAAACAAAAATCTTGAAAAATATCGATTGAAATAAATAGATAAATCGGGAGTCTGCCGACCGCCGAATTTGGCAACTTCCCTGTAAAATTGGTGTGAATATTACATGAGCAGATCTCACTGTCGGCCGCATTTTCTCTTTGAGAAATGGAGCCACGATACCCACAAGGAATTTTTCACGACATCGCTGTTCTGACCACGGGGCAACTCAATTTGTATTATTCAACAGTCCTGTCAATTGGTGGGCTTTTAAGCTTTGTAAAGTCAAGGCTGAAGGCAATCCCTTCCCCCCACCGCACCCCCACCCCCCCATCCACCGCACCTCCCCCCCCCTCCCCCACCCCCACTAGGGCCATCTGTCATTTGCTCATCCTGCTTTCTACCCTTAATGTCATTAATAGCACCTTCTTTAGCTAATATCACCAACGTCCGCACCCCTTTTCCCTTTTGCCCATGATATCTTTGGCAATCTCCTCTTTGCCTCCACCTATCACTGACCCTCCCTCCAGCTCCACCTGTCCCACCCCCTCAAACAGCTTACATTTCACCTCATTTATATTTTTCCTTAGTTCTAATGAAGAATCATACGGATTCGAAACGTTAACTGTGTTCCTCTCCGCAGGTGCTGTCAGACCTGCTGAGTTTTTCCAGCAATTTTTATTTTTGTTTTTGTTTCAGATTTCTAGTATCCGTAGTATTTTTTATTAATGTTGTTAAAGGCAAAATACTGCGGATTTTGGATTTATGAAACAAAAGCAAAAAATGCTGGAAAAACGCAGCTCCCTCTTTCTCTGAACTCTGTCCGAGAAATGTTCACTGACTGACCCCCTAATTTTCAGCAACTGTCAGCAGTGATCCAGTCCGGAGCGGGATTATTACAGAGCGGAATAGCGACAGTTTGGCACAGTCACATCTACCTCGCGGAGGCTGAGCGTCAACTTGCAGACACTTCCTCCTACCTCTCCCTGGACCATGACCCCACCACAGAACATCAAGCCATTGTTTCCAGGACTGTCACTGACCTCATCTCCTCTGGAGATCTTCCTCCCACAGCTTCCAACCTGATAGTCGCCCAACCTCGGACGGCCCGCTTCTACCACCTACCCAAAATCCACAAACAGAACTGTCCTGGCAGACCGATCGTGTCAGCCTGTTCCTGCCCCACGGAACTCATTTCTCGTTATCTTGACTCCCTTCTCTCTCCCCTTGTCCAGTCCCTTCCCACATACATCCGTGATTCCTCTGACACCTTACGTCACATCAACAATTTCCAGTTCCCTGGCCCCAACCGCTTCCTCTTCACCATGGATGTCCAATCCCTCTACACCTCCATCCCCCACTAGGATGGTCTGAGGGCCCTTAGCTTCTTCCTTGAACAGAGGCCCGAACAATCCCCATCCACCACTACTCTCCTCCGTCTGGCTGAACTTCTTCTCACACTGAACAATTTCTCCTTTAACCCCTCTCACTTCCTCCAAATAAAAGGTGTGGCTATGGGTACCTGCATGGGCCCCAGCTATGCCTGTCTCTTTATGGGGTATGTGGAACATTCCTTGTTCCAGTCCTATTCCGGCCCCCTCCCACAACTCTTTCTCCGGTACATCGATGATTACTTCGGTGCTGCTTCGTGCTCTCGTCGGGACCTGGAAAAATTTATTAACTTTGCTTCCAATCTCCACCCCTCCATCATTTTCACATGGTCCATCTCTGACACATCTCTTCCCTTCCTTGACCTCTCTGTCTCAATTTCTGGTGATAGACTGTCCACCAATATCCATTACAAGCCTACCAACTCCCACAGCTACCTCGACTACAGCTCCTCACACCCCGTTTCCTGTAAGGACTCCATCCCATTCTCTCAGTTCCTTCACCTCCGTCGCATCTGTTCTGATGACGCTACCTTCAAAAACAGTTCCTCTGACATGTCCTCCTTCTCCCTTAACCGAGGTTTTCCATCCACGGTCGTTGACAGGGCCCTCAACCATGTCCGGCCTATCTCCCGCGCATCCGCCCTCACGCATTCTCCTCCTTCCCAGAAACATGATAGGGTCCCCCTTGTCCTCACTTATCACCCCACCAGCCTCCGCATTCAAAGGACCATCCTCCGCCATTTCCGCCAACTCCAGCATGATGCCACGACCAAACACATCTTCCCTTCACCCCCTCCCGGCGGCATTCCGTAGGGATCATTCCCTCCGGGACACCCTGGTCCACTCCTCCATCACCCCCTACTCCTCAACCCCCACCTATGGCACTTCCCCATGCCCCCGCAGAAGATGCAACACCTGCCCCTTCACTTCCTCTCTCCTCACCGTCCAAGGGCCCAAACATTCCTTTCAAGTGAAGCAGCATTTCACTTGCATTTCCCCTAACTTAGTCTGCTGCATTCATTGCTCCCAATGCGGTCTCCTCTACATTGGAGAGACCAAACGCAAACTGGGCGACCGCTTTGCAGAACACCTGCGGTCTGTCCGCAAGAAAGACCCAAACCTCCCTGTCGTTTGCCATTTTAACACTCCACCCTGCTCTCTTGCCCACATGTCTGTCCTTGGCTTGCTGCATTGTTCCAGTGAAGCCCAACGCAAACTGGAGGAATAGCACCTCATCTTCCGACTAGGCACTTTACAGCCTTCCGGGCTGAATATTGAATTCAACAACTTTAGATCTTAAACTCCCTCCCCCCATCCCCACCCCGTTTCTTCCCCCTCCCTTTTGTTTTTTTCAATAATTTACATAGATTTTTCTTTTCCCACCTATTTCCATTATTTTTAAATCTACAACTAATACCTTGTCAGTCTTTCCACTGCACCCCCACTAGAGCTGTACCTTGAGTATCCTGCCATCCATTCTTAACTAGCACATTTGCTTAGATAATATCACCACCTTCAACACCTCTTTGATCCTTTTGTCTTTGACATCTTTTGATTATCTGCTCCTATCACTGCTTGCTTATCCCTACAACCACCCCACCCTCAACTTCTCCCCCCGCCCCCCACCTTAATCCAGCTTATATTTCACCCCTCTCCTAACTATACTCAGTTCTGTTGAAGGGTCATGTGGACTCGAAACGTCGACTCTTTTCTTCTCCACCGATGCTGCCAGACCTGCTGAGTTTTTCCAGGTAATTCTGTTTTTGTTTAGGGACAGTTTGACAGCTCGGCCCAGGGATCGGCTCTGCCTGAAATCCCGCAGGAGTGTCTGTGAATAGGGGCGTCTGTTCATGTCTCATTTGTCACTTGTAGAAAGGGTGAATTAAGAGGTTTCAGTTGAGGGAATGTTGTGAATGGGGAGTTATTCCCGCCGGGTAAAATTTGAAAGCGACAGCAAAATGAACCACAATGTATACAGGAAATTAAAACAGCTCCTGTGGTTTGAGAGAAAAGGAGCTGAATAAAATAAGATAATGAGAACGAATTTTAAATCTCTGACCTTTGTTTGAACCAGAAAAAAATGCTGGAAAAACTCAGCAGGCCTGACAGCAACTGTGGAGCGAAAGGCAGATTTAACGATTCGAGTCCGAATGACTCTTCTTCAGAACATTGATGATTTTAAAGCTCTCCTATTGTAAATCTCTCCTTTCCTAAACCTCTTCTGTTTCCCAGTTATCAGATCGGGGGAAAATATAGGCAAATGATTTGTATTAAAGAGTGGCCAATCAGAGCAGTTGTCGGTTGATAAGAAAAGTAAATGCTGAATAATCTGGTTATTCTCTGTATAAGTTTGGCGCTGGATATGTTCGGAACGGGATCTAGTGACGGGAAAGCTCGGGCCAAGGCCAAGTCCACTCATCCCGGGCCGGACTGCAGTTCCCTGTGGGCCGTGTTCACAGGCTCCTGTGAAATGGGAACTATGCTGAGCGTGTGGGTGCCGGAGCCCCGGTCAATCTGGCTGCTGTGCTCGAGTATCTGACCGCTGAAACCTCGGGCTGGCCAGTAACGCGGCCCCAGGACAACAGGAAGAGCCGCATCATCCCCGGAGAACTGCAGCTGCAACCATCAGGAACTCAACAAGCTGCTGGGAGGTATCACCATTGCTCAGGCCGGGGGCGCTGCCTAATATCCAGGCCGGGCTGCTGCCCAGGAACAGCAGCTCTGTGAGCTCCAAGGGCAAATGTAGTAGAGAATCTTTCAGCTGAAAAAGCCCAAAGGCTCCTTTCAGAGCCATTCACAGTCTGTGTGAAAGGGCTGGTCACTGTCTGAAAAGTTTCACTCATTTAATGATACCAGAAATGAGCGGAGTGGAATGGGTTGGGAAAAACAGTCCGATATTTGAGACCGTGACCAGATCTATTGAATTCGCTGACAGTCCTTACTGTCTTGGTTCCTCATTATAACTGAGAGATTGACCTGGTTCCACGTGTGAGATTCAGCTGTTTGCTCCGCATCCTGTTCCAGTTCAATTAGTTAAAGTGACACAAAACCCTGAAATGTAAACACTGAATACAATATGTGAATGGCGCGGTGCGATCCCCAAGAGATCAGAAACATTATTCAATTCTCCAGAGTAATTGAATTAAAGCGGCCAGTTTAACCAGTATAAGTTCAGAAAATGCTGCGAACACCCGTGGGTTAGGCCTCGTCTGTGCCTTAGTTTATCCAGTAAACCCACTTCAGACCCATTCACGGACTGGGCCAATATCAGTTCATACAAACCCCAGTCGCTTAATTCCATTTACCCGCATTTGTTTCCTTACACCCTCTGCTCACATATATCCCCTTCTAAAAAATAGTGTTTAAAACAACAATTCTATATAAAGCAGTGACATTAAACATTAATCTAAGAAAACCTGTGATCTGGGGCCTGGCAGGTGCCGGAGATGCTGTTTCTGAATTCTAGATCAGATATCAGACTCACACTCCATTAATTAAAGATCTGCTGCATTACCGGAATCAGACACATATCACTGGTTACAGGTCTGTCATCCTCATCATGGACTGGTCAACATGTGACTCCAGACACAGGGCTCTGAACTGCCCCCTGAAATGGCCCAGCAAAGCACTGGGTGTTATTAAAATCACTCAGCTGTAAAGTCCAATTAGGGGGTGGGGAAATGCTGGTCTCAGCAGTGACAGGTCACAGCTCTGCCCTTTGTCAGTTTGATGGCTCTGAAAAGAGCCGTTGTTACACTTGGTGTTGAAGCCAGGGTTTAGACTCGCTCCCCGCGGTTGCGGCGGGCCAGCTGGTTGTGTTTGGGCATGATGGTGACTCGCTTGCATGGTGCACAGGCTGATGTCCTCAATGAGCCCCACCCCAGGTCAGTCTCGCTGGCCTCCTGCAGGTCCATGAAGGCCTTGCTCTGGCAGCACAGGCCTGCCTTGAAGCCCTGAGCGATCTCCCGCACCAGGCGCTGGAAGGGCAGTTTGCGGATGAGCAGCTCGGTGGATTTCTGCTGGCGGCGGATCCCGCTCAGAGCCACAGTGCCGGCTCTGCAGCGATGAGGCTTCTTCAATCGGCCCATCGCTGGAGTGCTCTCCCGGCCTGGGAGCTTTGGGAACCACCTGTTTGCGAGGAGTTTCCCTCCGGAATTGTCTGCTTGGTCCTGGTCATTTTCTGAAGAGTTTTTTCTTTAATTGAAAAATATACTTGATTCATAAAATATCTGAAAGAACATTTCAAAAAAACTCTAAATCGGCATCACAAAAAGTACAGTCACATTCACTTTTTACACATGGAGCACGAGGTGCTTCAATACAATCAATAAAAATTACACTCATTTCAATATGGTCATTACAGACAATCAGGCAGTGCAATGGTATTGGAGCAATCAACATACATTATGTTGCACTCTGAGGTGCTTCAATACAATTAGAATACAATTAGTATTCAATACATGCATTGATTGTGAGCCGTATAGCCCGAGAGGTCTATACCTTTCTCAGTCCCTCGGTGAGAATAGATTTTTTTTTGAAAAATATACTTTATTTATAAAATATCTGAAAGAACATTACAAAACATTTCTAAATCGCCATCACAAAAAGTGCAATCAGATTCAACTTTTACACATAGATCACGAGGAGCTTCAATACAATCAATGAATATTACAATCTTTTCAACATGGTCATTACAGGCAGTCAGGCAGTGCAATGATATTTCAGTTATCAAGATACGTTTTAAAGAGTTGTCAGCACAATCTGTAACAGAAGAACTGTTAATACCGAGTCTGCTGCACACCCGCCTTTTTAAAGTCTGTCAGAGACCAACCCGAGCAGGAATTGGCGAGAACCAGGCAGATTTAAACCAAACTCTGGCCATGAAATGCAACTCGGAAAACTACAGGCCGCCATTGGCTGACCTTTAACTCGACAATTTACAAAGCTGCAGAAACCAACTGTTTCACCTGAAGAAAATTTGATTTTATTTTCTATTCAACATAATAATCACGAGAAATATTTAGCTGGACGGTGTAAAGTCGCTTTCATTCACCGCTTTCTGAATTCAATCGAAACCAGGTCTATTCTGCTCCACCAGCTCCTCCCCACTTCAGTCAACAGCATAAAATCCATCACATTTCTAATTTCCAGCGTCCGCAGTAGTTTTTTGTTTTTACATTTCTAACTCTCCCTGGTTCCGAAGTAGACTGACATTCGGCTTGAAACGTTAACGCTGTTACTTTCCGATTTCACACTGTAGTTCACGGAAAATCATAGTTATTAACAAAAAGGATCAAACGTGAGTAAAAATGTTAACATGGAACGTATTTTTATTTGAATTACACCCGCGTACATTTGAAAGTAAACCTATATTGAGCTGAGCACTTGAAACGCAACAGCATAGAGGGGTAGTTGTACGGGTTAAGTGCTGGAAAATGGGATTTGAATAAACAGGTGCTTAATGGCTGGTAAAAGCAAGAATGGCCCGTTTTTGGGCTGTATAATTCTAAAACGCCCAACAACTGCAGCTTCCGATTAACTGGTTTAAAGATGAAACATTGCGATGTCCGGGAACCGAACCCCGGTCAACTGCTTGGGAAGCAGCCATGCTCACCACTACACCACCATTGCTGACGACAGCTGGGTCACAGAGTATTTACCTGGATTTTGGTGTTGAACCTTTCCCAATTGGTTTCCGTTTTTTTTTCAACCATTGGCAACAAATTTGTAATCCACACAGCACCCAGAAAGAGAGTAGCTGATGCCTATTATAATGGATGAGATTTAGATGGACTTTCCTGAAGTTCACATCAGACATTTAGTCGAGTTAAATCATAATTGGAATAGCACTTCACAAAATTCAGGACTAATTATTTTACTTCCCCACTCACTGGTGAATAACACATGGCCCATTCTGTAACTTTTATGCTGACAGCCCATGAATCAAAGGCATATTAGGGAGCAGAAGAAGGCCATTCTGTACGGACCTCACTGGTTCATGTTCCATGGTATAGCTCCTTTTCACATGGCGTACATTCCAGGGGCAAAACGCTCAAAAGTAAGGAAATTATGATGCACCTGTGTGAAACACTGTTTGGACCTCAACTGTAGTATTGTGCCCAGTGTCAAGAAGATATAATAATTCTCCTAATGTCAGATTGTTTACAAAGCGGGGTGAGGGTGGGAGTAGTGGTGGTGAAATGAGTCACATATCAAGGTGAAATTTAGAAACAGTGTTTATTTTTACCCAATGATTACTTGTAAAACTAAGTGCTATGAGAAGTGTTTAATTATCAGTGAGATATAGCCCAAGACATAGTGAAGGGTTGGGTATTTGCATGTAAAGAGGAAGATATGTATAAAGAAGGAATAAGGGCTGTGTTTAAGGGAAAGTATTTTCACGATCTTACAAGTGTGTGAAAAAGCATTCAGTATCTATGCTTCAAGCTGCTGCCTTCAAAGGACTGAAACTAAGAAAACTCACTTGGAAGTTGACGTGTTCAAAGTACCATGCTCCTTTGCCTTGGTATTTTACAACCTATCTGTCTTACTGTTGCCTTAATGAAAGTGTAACTAGGAGGTACATTAAGTAGGGGGTATAGAAGTTATAGTATAATTTGTAGATCTATGCATGTATTTAAAATCATCTCCTCTATTAATAAATGTTTAATCAAGCTTCGTAAAGACCTATAATACGTGGTGGTCTTACTACAACTGAATTCAGGTCACGCATCTCAAAATTTATACAAGTTGCAGAACAAGCTGTGGCAGTTGTTTCAAATTTCTCATTTGACATTAGACAACTCAGCATTCATAATCAGCTGTGCGATAAGATAGCTGGAAGCTCTTTGTGGGATATATTTGAAGTTCCCTGATTTTTTTACAGTTCCTGAATCTTAATGTTACGAGTACAAGAAGCATTTTGTATTCAGGAGTTGGGGTGAGGAATTTAGTAGTGGTGAGACTGCAATATGGCTTTGGCAGTTGTTGAGACTTGTTTGGGAGTTGAAGTTATGACTTTGGCTGGTTTACAAAAGGTAAATAAAGTTAAGTCATTGGAATTGGCAGATAAATTACAATTGGGGTTACCTGCAGGAGGTAAGAAAGCAGATACGATCGGAGGTATAGCGCACAATTAAAAATTCGAAGTGATATCTGACACTAGAAGTAACAGCTGGAAGTCCTGAAACTTCAGTTTAAAATGAAGAGGCTTGAATTTGAAACAATCAAAGGGACTGAGAGAACTTGAACTGGAGGCAAAAGAAAATGAAAATAATTGGAAATGAATAAACTTATACTAGAGGGAGCAGGAAAATAAAGGGGAAAAGATAGATCATTTCAAAAAGAAATGGAAATCCGAAAACTTGAGCTCCAGAGGGAAACATTGACAATGGGAGACACAATAAAGGAAGGAGCCAGGGAATATCGGCTTGAGAGGCTGGTAGTTAAAAAAGGGGACCATTTCAGGGCTTCTTTCTTTTATGTTTTCTTGAATGCAAAAGAATGAGGGGCGATCTGATCGAGGTTTATACCTGGGGAAAGTTAATTATTAGGTTCAATACAGAGACACTGTCTCCCCGGCAGTAGAATGGGGTTCAATTTTAACATTCTAATGTCACTGATCCTTGGCAATATATTCCAGTCGAAGCAAGAGAAAAGTCAGGAAGCACGTTTCACACTTAGGGTAGATATAAATCTAGAAACAATTCTTAAAATGCTCGAAGCTACCACGATTTCGAGATGATTGTTTTCTTTTTCTTTGCATATCAATGAAATGTCTCCATATCTTCTGCTCTCCTTGAAGAATGCAGCGGATATTGCTCGTTTATTTTTGTATTTTCATTGGGAGTGGACATCATTTACCAAAATGCCGAGCATAAACAAGTCCTGGAGCCCTGCACCTCAGGGTGAAAGTTTTATGTTCTGCAAATTGGGCTTTCGAGGGCCTGGCCACCAACGTTCCCAGAGCAGCCCTGGGAAAGAGACGTCACAACCTTCAGAATGTTGCATTCATTTCAGCGAGAATTGAAGTTGCGGAACTTGGAAAGGGAAGCTACAAAGGAACACATTGATTTTGCGAGTGGGTAAACGTGTTCATATGCTCTTTGTTGTGGGAAAGTGTGATAACATTCCATTGAAAGCTAGAAAGCTCATTCAGAATAACTGAATAGGGTGAATCACAAAGTGTGGGGGTGTAAATAGATCTGTCGGCCCAAGGTCTTCATTAAAAAGCTCCGGCACTTATCCCTCCCAACTCTTTCCTGCATAACGTGCAGTAACATAAATCAGTCAATCCCTTCCATTGCCCTCAGCTATTGCCGGCAATAAATCAAAATGCTCCTTAGGCAAATCCCCAGGTAAAAATCAAGGCTCCTTCTGGACTTACTTGATCTGATTTAAAGTTATGCATGAATAGAATCATTAGAGGAGTTGGATTTCAGCAATTGCTATTTACTGAATAGGCGTTTTAAATAAGTAACGCAGGGAGCCAGCTTGCATCCGAGGCTTCTAATGAGAACTTTTGAATTGTATCCCACTAATCTGCTGCACATGCCGTTGTAGATTTGTTAATGGGCTTCATCAAGGTGCGAATGGAGAACTTTACTTTGAAAGAGCGCTTGACTCTTGACACAATCAGTGCTAGCTGCATGGGGCAAATAAATTCGTACCAAATTTCGAAGAATCAGAGGTGATTTGATTGAAGGATATATCGTTTTATGGGTCTTGACAGTGTAGATGTTGTAAATATTTCTCCTAAGGCTCGTGATTCTAGCACTATTGGCCAGAGCCTCAGAAGAAGTCGTCAGCCATTATCCGCGAGGTGAGGAAAAATCTCTTCATTCAAACGGTTTAGCATCTTCTGAATTCCAAACACGGGAGGCCTGAGGAATTTCAAGACAGAAATCTATATTTCCCGGAGTTCTATGGGAATCATTGGCATAATGGGATAGTCCAGGTAAGTATAATTGAGGAAGATCAGCCAAGAAGTTTGAGAAACCATCAAAACCAGTACATGATGCAACTGCTGCTATTTCTTATGTTATTATAGGCACGACCCAGAGGAACACAAGATTGTACGGACCTTGGTGTGGAAGGAGTGCAGATTCACCAGTCGGATTCCAAAGCTTTGTTGGTATTTTCGGAATACAAGTTCCAAACTCACACAATAATAAAATGGTTACAGCACAGAAGGATGTCATTTGGCCCGGAGGATCTGTGCTGACTCTTGAAGGAACAATTCACCACTGGCACTGCCCAGCCTTCCCCTAGGCACCCTGCACATTGTTCTTTCCTGGGGTCCTAACATTTTCTCCTCCCTTGAGTATAGAAGGAAGAAGCGTGATCTGATCGAGGTTTTTATCCAGTTAAAATGATTTGCTAAGTTAAATAAGGAGAATTGTTTCCCGGCGGTAAGAATAGGTTTGAATTTTCATATGTTTTTGACACTGATCCCCAACCAAGTGAAAAGTCAGGAAGCACCTTTCACATTTTTCACACTTAGGGTAGCTGGAAATCTAGAAGGATGTTTTTAAAAAATTCCGAGCCCATCAATTTCCAGACGATGAATTTTTATGCAAATAGCAGAATCGTCTTGGCCTCTTTCTCTGTCCTTGAAGAATTCAGCAGACATGTTCGCTTTTTTGCCGTTTCATGGGAAGTGAACACCTTGATCTAAAAGCAGTGATCAGACGTGGACTAGAACACTGGACCCTTAGATTAACAATTTGATGCTTTACCAAATGAGCTAAGCGGGCTCGCTCAAGCTCCACAGCTCCCTCCACAGTCTGACAAGAGGCATCACACCCTTCTTTGTGCACATTTCCTTCTTAACTCACCCTCCACAGCGCATTTCCCTCAGGGGCAGGCAAACGGGCAGCCTATCTTTAGCAAAAACAGAATTACCTGGAAAAACTCAGCAGGTCTGCTCTGTCTCTGTTTTTATTTTGGATTTCCAGCATCCGCAGTAGTTTTTTGTTTTTATCTCAGCCTATCTTTAGCTTCATTTCACAAATCTTCTAACTGGTACAAACCACTCTTTCCTTACCAGTGGCATGTGATGTGATTTATGTTGATACCCAGGAATCTATCCCAGGGCTTCGAAACATCCAAAGGTAAATATGATCCTACCCGGATTCTTTATATTAACACATAATTCTCAATGCTACTTTTGACCTTTGTTGGTTCAGTTTAAACATGCATTGAATCAAACGAATAGAGGCACCACTGAGAATTGAACTCAGGATCTCCCATCTATGAGGCATGGCGCCATCATGTGGCACAGCTTTGTAATGCAACGTTTTGATTCGTAGCCCAGTATTTTGCTGCAAACATCACTGTTCTGTATTACGGGGCTTTATGCCGGGTGAATTAAGAAGTAATCTGCACTGGGCCTTTAAAGCTTTGGAGATTGCATTTATTTCGGCGAGAATGCTGCAGAAATTCCAATGAGCATATCCAAAGGGATAGGGATAGATTCCGCGAGTGCGTAAACAATTTCATTTGTTGTGGGAAAGTGTGATATCATCCCTTTGAAAGCAAGAAATTTCATTTCTTGTAACATTCAAGATTGTGTGAATCACAAATGTAGGGTGGTAAATAAGTCAGTCGGCAAAATCTTCATTAAAAATCTCCACCATTTACTCCTCGCCCCTGCATAATGTGAAGAAACATAAATTAGTCAATCCCCTCTCTTGCCCTCAGCTATCGCGCTAAATAAATCAAAGTGCTTCCTGAAGCATTAATCTGCAAAGGTAATACTGATTCAGCCGGGGGTTTTTTTGGCACGTAAATCCAAATGATTTATTCGGACTTCGTTAGGTTGATTTACATTTTATAACGTCTGCTTCCATGTTGTTTCCTGCTGGTTTTGGAAGTTTTTGGTAGTTTAAATCACCTTTTTTTCTTTATTCCTTCAGGTTACTTGCAGTCAGTTGCTATGCAGCCATCCACAGCCTCAATTGGATATATTGTTTGTTTCTTTGCCATTGCCATTACAACTCTCTTCAGCATTTCCATCGTGACACTCTTAGTCTCTTGCAATCCACCCTCACAGATTTTCGCTTTTGTACATTCTACCGCCTCCAACAATCTACTCACTTAAAAACTGTTATATTTATATTTTTCTTCAGTTGTGATGAAAAGTCATCGACCTGAGCCGCTCGCCTTGTTTATCTCCACTGACGCTGCGCTGTGAACGCTGAAGAGCTGTCAGTTGGGCAGTAGCTATATTTACACTTGCGGGCACATCTGTTTTCCTCTGAAGCTCTTTTAATACATTTTTTTAGCTTCAGTGGTGTATTTAAATGTACTCTGTAAGCTTCCAACTTCTTATATATAAATCATGACTTAGATTCGAATAAACTGGGTATCACTCACGCTAAAATCTCTATTGTCCGTCTAAATTTGGAAGACAATGACAGAACTGGAAAACTTTGTATAGCCGGGGAGAAAGTCATGTAGCTGCTGATGACTCTGCTTGTACCACAATAAATGATAGTAACTGGGTCGATATATTCTGGTGTAATTAAGAAAGGACAAGAGGCACACGATATTCCCTAAATAAAGTCGAGGTAAATACGCAACTGAAAGGGATCAACATTTAGTAAAATAATGTTTCTCTTTGTCTATTTCACTGTAGTATGTGTCGTAACGGAAGTACTCCATTTGGGGGCACAAGTCTGTTCCTCAACGTTGTTAAAGAAGTGATGCATTCTGTAATAAGATAGATGATTTCTGAAACATTATGTCAATGTAGTTTTTACTGGTGATAACTTTGTTATCGATTATTAATACACTAGTTTTCCAGTTCGTCATTTCCTATTATTGCCGATGAATGACCTCTCCTCCACTTCATTCATTTCTCCTGATCCTGCTTATTGACTTCGACAGTCTCCCAGCCTGCTCTCGACTCCTCGCACACGCCCCTTTCTCCTCCCAAGCTCACTGCATTATTTTCTCTGCGAACCCCCATTGCGCCTCCAAGTCTTGTCCTTCATTTGCTCCACCATCAGACTCATCGTATTGTACAACCCAAGTGCACTCCAGATCACGAGTATAATGAGCAATGTCACTGAAGGCCAGTCAGAACATTGAGCTGAAATCAAGAGTGAGATGGTCAATAAGAATCTTTACACAAAATGGATCGTGAAGGTAATTTGAAGAAAGTCGAAAACATATAGATTCACAATTGCTGCCGGTCAAGCAATGTGTCTAATATCAAGTCATATTACAAACAATGGGACAGAATAATGACAGGAGTGTATTACAGGAATAAGATAGCAGTCCGCTTGTTTTCAGTCCTCAACAATGTCCATTTTCACCATTAAATTATGAAAATGAATTTTAGATAGATCAGGAGATTTACTAAAATTCGTTTCATTCTCGCAATGTGATCACACCTTGAAGGCGAGTGCAGCAGGGGGTGGATGCAGCAATGCTCGCGGCTGTTTGAATGGGCCCAGGATTGCCCCAGCTGTCGCTACTTCACACTTTTATCAGATTCCTGTTTTGGATGGGGTGTGAAAGGTGGGGCGTTATCCTTCACTGGGGACCCTTAAAGAATGCCAGATCCTCTTGGAATCAGTGCTTGACGTTGAAAAAGCTATTTGATAAGGAGTACGCTATAGGCCTAAGAGAAACATAAACTAAGATGATATAAGACAAAATGTAGAAAGGATCAAATGTTCCGGTGAAAAGGAAAGAAACAAGAAAGAACAAAAGATGAGATAACATGTAACAAGAGCTACAACAGGTAGTATGAAAAGAAACCGGCAAGGATGTTAATAGCAACATACTTTCATAATTACTTGAGGGTGAATAAAAATAGTGTTATACGAATGCAAATATTGTGCATCATACGCTGTTAAGAATGTCAAATCCTTTGGGAATAAATTGGAGATATTGAAAAAACTATTTTTTAAGGAGGCACTTGTAGACCTGTGTGAAACTGTGCTACTCCACTGAAAAACATCCATGGAAAACTAAAGTGGCAAGCGACAACGTAAACTAAAATAAAATTTCAAAAGAAATGCTGGGAATACTGGACAGTTCAGACAGCATCTGTTGACAAGGAAAGAGAAGCGAAATTACAGAGGGTTTGTTGAATTTTTAATTTGAGCTTAACCTACTGCTGGAAATCTTCATAAAGCGTTTGCCAGAGAGGGATTGGAAGGAGACTAAGTTTTGCGGGAGATCATTGGCATCACAGCCATGCAGAGTACATGTCGCTTCCAAGTAATTCAGCAATGAAGTACTCAATGTGCAGTTTGGCATTTTGTTTTTCCCCACGTGTTTCAAGCTAATTTGTAAAACATTAGGAGGGTAGGGTGGTAAATAGTAGGGAGAGTAGCCGAAAACTGCAGGACGATATCAATGAACTGGTCAGATGGGCAGAGCAGTAGCAAATGGAATTCACCCATGGAAATGCTCGGAAAGCACTGAAGATCAGAGGGACCTTGGTGTACATATCCACAGATGCCCGAGGGTAGCAGGGCAGGTAGATAAGGTGGTTAAGGAGACATTTGGGATGCTAACCTTTATTAGCCGAGCAGGGAGGGTTATGCTGGAACTGTTTAAAAGAATGATTAGGCCACAACTGGAGTACTGTCTACAGTTATGGTCACCACATTATGGGAAGGATGTGATTCCACTGGAGAGGGTGCAGAGGAACTTTACCAGGATGCTGCCTGGGGTGGAGAGACTGAGTTAAGAGGAAAGATTGGATAGGCTGGGTTTGTTTTCTTTGGAGCAACGAAGTTTGAGAGGGGACCTGAAAGAGGTGAATAAGATTATGAGGGTCGTAGATATGATGGATAAGAAAGCACTTTTCCCATTAGTAGAGGGTCATTAGCTCGGGAACATAGCTGTTAGGTAAGAAGTAGAGGGCTAGGAGATGAGTTGAGGAGAAGAAATTTCACCCAGAGGGCGGTGGAAGTATGGATCTCACTGCCGGATAGGGTGGTTGTGTCAGAAATTCTCGCAACATTTAAGAAGCATTTATATATTCAATTGTGTTGCCATAGCCTCCAGGGCTATGGGCCTAGCGCTGGAAAATGGGGTTACTCAGATCTTTGTTGACACGATGGGGCGAGTGGCCTCCCCCTTTGCTGTAAATGTGTATGGGTCTATGACAGCCCGTTGTACAGCATTTCTAGAAGACATATTGGAGCAGCAAGCGATTTTTGGCCTAGCCAGCAGCTTAATGCCTATTCTAAACTTCTTTTAAGAATAGGCTTTGCTGAAAGAGGCAGAAATTGGTTTTTGGGAAGTGAGTTATTGTTTCGTGTAGGATGTTGTTGATAGCCTGAATGCAACAGATTGCACAATATATCAGGTTATCGATGAGGCGACATTTTGCTCCTTGAGGTTTGCATTCGGCAGAATGGTTTTAACACTGAGAGATAAAAGAGGAAATCAGCTTTTGCTGCGCAGCTTTGTGAAGGTCGGAATTTTCAGACAGCTCTTGGAATAAGTTTGTTCTTCCAGCTCGCTGGTGATCTGAAGATTTGAGTTTGCAAAAATGAGAGTTCTAATGTTCCAGCTGCTGCGCGATCAGACAGTGAGGAAGAATACTGGATTGTCCAGTCACTGATAGACTGAATCAGAATGTCACTTGATCTCACTGGGGAAATTGAAAGGCTATGAATGGTTAGCTCATGTGTTTAGAACATGGTGCATATAACGCACAACTCGCAGGATTGACCCCCTTACTGGTCAGTGACGCTTCTCTGTCGTAAACCTCATGTTCACTGCGATGTTAAGTTACAGCCCTGAAGTAGTTACTGACACGCTGCAAGACTGTTTCAACTGGGGCCAATTACTCCAGTCGAATTGCAGTTTTCATTTCTTTCGTGCTTCTTGGAAGATTTGCGCCTTTTGTTCTGACAAATCCCTGCTTTTTCAAACAATTCTGTGCCACCAATCTGTCGGTAACATGTGATCAAACATTATCTCTCTGCAGCCGAACACTTGCAAACGAGCAGTGACATCACTGTCAACTGTGCCCATGCCTGTCGTTCGCTGCAGTGTTGCAGGCAAATTCACACGAGCCAACTTGCAATCGCCAGTGCAACAAATCACGCTCGCTTATCTTAAAGTGATTGTATTCCAGCCATCATCAGTCCTCTAGACGGATTGAAAACTCACTTCCAAACAATTGACGCACACGCGCCCCCTTTCAGCAAAGCCTATTCATGAGCACATTTCTCAACATTCAGCTGCTGGATGGGCAAAAACACATTTGCTGCTTCCATAAACCTTTTTTAAAAAGCTGCACAACAGACTCCTAATGTGTTGCTAATTGCGTTCAAACAATCCCAGAACGGAACAATATACCTAACCGCGCAACGTGTACTTCAGTGTTGAGGTATATTTATGGGGCTGATTATCTACGTGGCTGATAAGGCAATGATTTCCCGCATAACGTTTTCCAATTCCAATCTATCTCACATCGTCTCTTTAGGAAGACACCAAGCAGAGGATAAACGCAAGACAAAAAATTAGTGAGCTCCCCCGACCGTGAAATGTCACTGCTGTATGACTGTTACCGAGGTAAATATAGTTGGCATGTGAATTGTTCTGTCACTTACTATTTTCCCAACTTCTCTAAACGCCCAGAGTCGTTGATTGAGAGCCAGGCGGAAATATTTTAAGTTTTCTGTCCTTGCAACTCCCACGAATTAAAATACCAAATTTAAATTCAACGGGCAATTGGTCATTTCGCGCTGAAGCCCCAGTCATGAGTTTGTATTTAGTAACCGCCTTAATTCTCATTCGCAATTAAGTTCAAAAGGTTGAATTACAACAAACTTGCAATACGGCAACATTTCAAGGTTATTTTTCCTTCAATGTTTGAATTGCTTTCACTCTTTATATTTAGCGATCATTGTCAAGGCCATTCTGATGATCAACTTACGCTGCTGATGCGAGACACGCCAACTTTTCATGAAATAAATAAAAAAGAGAGATGGCGAGAATTTTTTTCAGATTGACGTTTGCTTGAGATATTGATGGCGAAAAATGTTTCACCTTGCGGCAGAATATTTGCTACATTGAGAAAACGGAGGACGCTGATGCTGCTGAGCAGCTTCGTGAAGATCGGAGCAATCAGACTCTGGGGAAAAATGTTTCCTTCCAGCTCGCTGCTAACCTGAAGCTTTGAATTTGCGATATTTTTAATTCATTCACGGGATGTTGGCTTCGCTGGTTTCGCCAGCATTTATTGCCCATCCCTAGTTTCCCTTGGAATGTTGGTGGTGACCTGCCTTATTTAACCGCTGGAGTTCATGTGATGTGTGTGCCCATGGTGATGTAGGGGGGAGTTCCAGCGACAGTGAAGGGTCCGCGGTGTATTTGCAAGCCAGGATGGTGAGTGGCTTGGAGGGGAGCTTCCAGGTGGCGGTGTTCCCATCCCCCTGCTGCCCTCGCCCTTCTATATCCTAGTAGTCGTGGGCTTGGAAGGTGCGACTAAAGGAACCTTGGTGAATCCCTTCAGTGCACCTTATTAATGATACATGCTGCTGCTACTGTTAGTCAGTGGTGGAGGGAGTGAATGTTTTGAATGTGGAATCACTCAAGCGGGCTGCTTTGTCCTGGACAGTTTCAAAATTCTTGAGTGTTTTGGGAACTGCTCTCATCCAGGCAAGTGGGGAGTATTCCATCACACTCCTTACTTGTGCTTTGTGAATGATGGACAGGCTTTGGGGAGCCAGGTCGTGAGTTTCCCGTCGGAAAAAAACCCGCAGGATTCCAAGCCTCTGACCTGCTTTCGCAGCCAAAGTATTTCTATGGCTAGTCCATTTCAGTTTCTGGTCAATGGCAACCTCTAGGGTGTTGATAATGGCGTATTCAGTGATTGTAGGGCCATTGCATATCAAGTGGTGATGGTTGATTCTGTCTTACTGCAGATGGTCATTGCCTGGCACTTGTGTGGCAAGATTCTTGCCACTGGTGACCCAAATCAGAATATTGTCCAGGTCTTACTGCAGTTGGACATGGACTGCTTCAGTACCTGAGGAGCTGCGAATGGTGCTGAACATTGTACAATCGTCAGTAAACATCCACATTTCTGACCATATGTGGAAAAGAAGATCATTGATGAAGCAGCTGATAGGCGATGGCTGGTTCGAGGACACTGCCCTGAGGAACTCCTGCAGTGATGTCCGGGTGCAGTGATGACTGACCTCCAACAACCACAACCATTTTCCTTCATGCTAGGTATGACTCCAAAGCAGCGGAGAGTTTCCCCCTTAACCCCATGGATTTCAGTTTTGCCAGTGTTCCTTGATACCACACACGTTCAAACGCTGCCTTGATGTCAAGGGCAATCATTATCACTTCACGATATTAACTACCAAACGGGATATTTCCAACATGCCAGTCAGTGCACGGCCAGTCAGCAAGGCAAAATGCTGCATTCCCCACTATGCTGCTGGTCTGAATTTGAACAGCAACTGATGACACTCGGGAAGCGTTGAAGCAATCGCTGTTTACCTCAGGTGCTTAGAGTTTGTTATTAATAACATCTGAATCGCGGGTTCCTTACTAGTATTGGAGAATGCTGTATTGAAGCACGCTTTTGGCGTTGCGTTACAACGCGTATATGTTCGCCGTCATACAGCAAAACAAATCCGGATAGCGGAACTTGCTCCTATAACAGTGCAGCTTTCTTCCACCCTGAAAATATCTGCCTTCTGATGTGACAAGTATACCCTTTTAACACCTCTGTGCCACAAATATGTCGGTAACATGCGATTAAACGGTCGCAACTTTGCAGCGGGACACTTGCAGACGAGCAGTGACATCGCTGTGAACTGTGCCCATGCCTGTCATTCGCTGCAATGTTGCAGGCAAATTTAATCGAGACAAATTGCAACCGCCAGTGCAACCATTCACACTAGCCTTTCTTAAAGTGATAGCATTCAAGCTATCAACAGCCCTCTACACGAATTAATAACTCGCTTCCCAACAACTACACACAAATGCTGCCTCTTTCAGCAAAGCCTATTCGTTAGCAAATTCCTTTAAATGCCGTTAGCTGCTGGCTCAGCCACAAAACATTTGCTGCTTCGAGGTGTATTTTTAAAAAAGCTCCACAACATGTACTTCGTTGTTGAGTTGTTCGTAAGTGGCACATAACCACGGTCCCTGAGAAGCCAATGCCTTCCCCTAAATCTTTTTTATCAACCTCTTCTTAGCTTTCACTTATCCCTGACCTTTTATCTTGCTCTACCTGCTCTATCTCTCCTAAGCAGTATAACATCCATAACAAAGGTATTTTTGTAAATGCGTTGTCAATAAATTCATTTGTAAGAATGAGGTCTGCGAGTGTAGTCTCACTGACCTGGTCAATGGAGGAAAGGCATTTCAGAAAGATGTTGTGTTAATGGGTTGCTAACCGACAGCGTTGTACAGGACGAGAATGGAAAATTTACCATGGTGTTACGGACCGTGATGGGAAGTGTGTGGAGTTAAATCTAGCACTACTTCTCCACAGGCCGCTAGAATACTTTGAATGTTCATTAACTCACCAAATGGTCACCTATTTGCCTTTGATACTGCTATGCCCAAGCATAAAAAATCTTTAACCAGGCTTCTTTCAACAAACACAAAATAATCGCTTTATTGGAAAGGAAACTTTTTTTTAAAGAATAAGTTGCAAAACTGTTTAACAAATAATTTGTACTTTGGAAGTTTAATGGTTCCTCCCCCGCCCCCTTTAAAAAAACACAGATATCCCAAAACCCGTGCACTCACACACAAACACTAAACAAACACGGTCTCTGCAGGGGCTCGCGTATGGGAGAGTTTTCTTTTAAAGGATAAAGTTCGAAAAGTTCTCGACACTGTTGATCTAACAGAATTCTGGTCCCAATAAATTTGTAAGTCATTTCAGACGGATCTTTGGTGAAACACTGTCTTTGATAACTGTCGCCTATCACAACATTGTAGACTTTCAAAAAATAGATAGATGAGTTATTCTGATGCGAATTGTCATGTTGAAGATTAACTCACTCTGCACTGCAGGTAATTCTGCGGATAGAGAGTGGCGGGAGTGGTGGTGGAGGGAGACAGACTCCCTTTGCAGCCTGCCCTCAAGGCACAACACACACAGAGACTGACTCTGAGTTCAAAAAGAATAAATTGTTCATACTTCTTCCAGGCCAAGTGTTTCCAATGAATCAGCAAGAGACTCTATCCTGGCAATCGTTGTTCTTCTTTAACTCTGCTGAACACAGGAGCGCTTCCTTCACCACGTGTCCCTTCTGGACATTTAGCTGGTTTTTCATCTGTGGTTTCTTGAAAAAAGAAACGGCAAACTCCCAGGTCGGAATTAAACTTGCAGAGTTGTTGAAAAAAGAACAACTGAGGAGGATGATAGCCCAAAATTCAATGTTTTCCAATTTGGCAAAAAACGGGTTCCTCACAATGGTCACATTTTTATAGAAAATGCCGGATTGCAATGATTGCAAGGTGACAGCATGGAATGACATTTGAAAGGGGACTGAGCTGTAATGCCAGAAATTCCGCTCTTGTTGAGGCTCGTTTTTACATTGCCTTTCAAATAATATATTAATTAGAATAAAGGGGTATTTAAGCCCGTTCTTTAACTCCTCTCTAAATTTACCCTGGGTTAGTGCATAAATGTAAGTGTTGGTGCACGAGCTCTGAAGCAGTAGCCTGACTCCACATTGTTGCAGACAATATAGTGGATTGCTAATTTTTTTGGTGCGGAAAATTGTAGTTTGCAGGCTTGCCAACGTAACGAATGTGCAACATATGTAAAACAACAGGACAAAATTGGCAGAAAAGCAAGAGTAAATTGATGGGTTTCCTTCGGGTCTCCATTTCTGGCTTACTATGATTCCCTCTTTTTCATTGGCCTCGAAGGCCCCTCTGGAGCCGATTGACAATTATAATGTTCTTGGCAGTCAGAGAGTTAAACACCAAAATAAATGGAAGTAACGGTGTTCGTGTGCTCTCAATCCACTCACACGCTGTCCAAAAGGATGAGGTATTACTCTTGTGTTTCAATGCAAAACCATGGTACATTATCGATAATTATTAAAACAACAAAGGCGACTTACCGGGGAATAGACTTCACAGAGCTTACAACGCTCGTAATCCCTATTAAACAGAGTTGCCGTTTTCTTGCTGCAATTTCTCTGCTTCTCTCACCCACTCTATCCTGTCTTTTTCTGAACTTGCTGCACTCTGTTCTGTCAGGTCCAACCCTGACTTTGTCATCAAACCTGCTGACAAGGGTGGTGCTGTTGTTGTCTGGCGCACTGACCTCTACCTCTCAGAGGCTGAGCGTCAACTCGCAGACACTTCCTCCTACCTCTCCCTGGACCATGACCCCACCACTGAACATCAAGACATTGTTTCCAGGACTGTCACTGACCTCATCTCCTCTGGAGATCTTCCTTCCACAGCTTCCAACCTGATAGTCTCCCAAACTTGGACGGCCCGCTTCTACCTCCTACCCAAAATCCACAAACAGGGCTGTCCCGGCAGACCAATCGTGTCAGCCTGTTCCTGCCCCACGGAACTCATTTCTGGCTATCTTGACTCCATTCTCTCCCCCCGTGTCCAGTCCCTTCCCACCTACATCCGTGATTCCTCTGACACCCTACATCATGTCAACAATTTCCAGTTCACTGGCCCCAACTGCCTCCTCTTCACCATGGACGTCCAATCCCTCTACACGTTCATCCCCCACCAGGATGGTCTGAGGGCCCTCCACATCAGCCTCAAACAGAGGCCCGAAAAATCCCCATCCCCGACCATTCTCCTCCGTCTAGCTGAACATATTGTCTCACTGATCAATTTCTCCTTAATCTCTTCTCACTTCCTCCAAATAAAAGGTGTGGCTATGGGTACCCGCATGGGCCCCAGCTATGCCTGTCTCTTTATGGGGTATGTGAAACATTCCATGTTCCAGTCCTACTCAGGCCCCCTCCCACAACTCTTTCTCCGGTTATTCGATGACTGCTTCGGTGCTGCTTCATGCTCTAGTCTGGTCCTAGAAAAATGTATTAATTTTGCAACCAGTTTCCACCACTTCATCATTTTCACATGGTCCATCACTGACAATGCCCTTCCCTTCCTTGACCTCTCTGTCCCAATTTCTGGTGATAGACTGTCCACCATTGTTCAATACAAGCCTACCGACTCCTACAGCTACCATGAAAACAGCTCCTCACACCCCGCTTCCTATAAGCACTCCATCCCTTTCCCTCAGTTCCTTCGCCTCCGTCGCACCTGTTCTGATGATGCCACTTTCAAAAACAGTTCCTCTGACATGTCTTCCTTCTTCCTTAACTGAGGTTTTCCACCCAAGGTGGTTGACAGGGCCCTAAACCGTGTCCGGCCTATCTCCCGCTCATTCACGTTCACACCTTTCTCTCCCTCCCAGAAACAAGATAGGGTCCCCCTTGTCCGCACTTATCACCCCACCAGCCTCCGCATTCAAAGGATCATCCTCTGCCATTTCCATCAACTCCAGCCTGATGCCACCACCAAACACATCTTCCCTTCACCCCACCTGTCGGCATTCCCCAGGGACAGTTCTTTCCTGGACACCCTGGTCCATTCCTCCATCACCCCCTATATCTCAACCCCCTCCCATGGCACCTTCCCATGCAACTGCAGAAGGTGCAACACCTGCCCCTTTAATTTCCCCCTCCTTAGTGTCCAAGGGCCCAAACACTCATTTCATGTGAAGCAGCATATCACTTGCACTTCCCTACTGCATTCGCTGCTCCCAATGCAGTTTCCTCTACATTGGAGTTACCGAACGCAGCCCGGGTGACCGCTTTGTGGAACACCATCGGCCTGTCCGCAAGCATGGCCCAAGACTTCCTGTTGCCTGCCATTTCAACAGACCACCCTGCTCTCATGCCCACATCTCCGTCCTTGGCTTGCTGGAATGTTACAGTGAAGATGAACGCAAACTTCTGACTAGGTACTTTGCAGCCTTCCAGCCTTAAGATTGAGTTCAACAACTTCGGATCATGAACTCTCTGCTCCATCCCCGCCCCCTTTCTGATCCACCCCTTTCTCTCATAATTGATATATTTTTGAAATATATTTTTCTTTTCCACACTTTTTCTATTATTATTTTAAAACTGATTTCCATTCATTGTTTTATCTCCACCTTTTAGCCCATTTCGATCCCTCCCCCCTACCCAACCCCCAATAGCGCCATCTGTCACTTGCTCGTACTGTTTTCTATCTTTAATGTCACCATTAGCACATCCTTAGCTCATATCAGCGACACCCCTTTGTCCTTTTATCTATGACATCTTTGGCAATCTATTTTTTGCCTCAACCAATCACTGGCCCTCTGTCCAGCTCCACCAACCCCCTCAACCAGCTAATATTTCACTTCATTTCTATTTTTCTTTCATTCTGATGAAGAGTCATAAATAGTTGAATGTTAACTCTGCCTTCCTCTCCACAGATGCTGTCAGACCTGCTGAGTCTTTCCAGCTATTTGTGCTTTTGTTTTAGATTTCCAGCATCTGCAGTATTTTGCGTTTATCTTGGTCCAATATTTTGGGTTTAGTTTCTGACAAGAAATGGCTACAAACCGATCAAAGGTAAAAGCCACTGTGAATCAGATGGAACAAGTCAGGGCTGCTGGAGCCAAAACTATTTTCAGTTTACACACTGGAGTGATGTATAAGAAATTAATTGGGAAAGTGATGCTATAAATTCGAATCAGTATAATTGTGACGAGTAGTAGACCTGCTTTTCCCATTGCCATTAGGTACTGACTGATACATTTGGAGAGGCCTCAATTCCCTAATTTCAGGATCACAACCAACACAAAATTGTCTGCAGGGAATATGATTAAACAACATCATCTTAGTAGGAAAATGCCAGAGAAAAATGATGTCAGATTACAGGGTATGCTGCAAAAGTTACGATTATGCATCAATTGCAACAAATCTACTGTCATATCACAGAACAATACAATACTTATTTGAGATATCATTATACAACAAGTCAAACATTCAATTAAATCAATGTAACAACGTTTCGGTGAATAATTAATGTAAATAGTGAATAGAGAAATTAGAATAAATAGATAAAGAACAACGATGGTCTGCAATGAAATCAAAGATTTTGGTCGGTGGATCATGTAGACGTTATAATTCTAATTTGAGTCCACATGCCCAATGTTGTATAGACCATAAGACCATAAAACATAGGAGCAGAAATTAGACCATTCGGCTTATCGAGTCTGCTCCGCCATTCAACCATGGCTGATAAGTTTCTCAACCTCATTCTCCCGCCTTCTCCCCGTAACCTTTGATCCCCTTACCAATCAAGAACCTATCTATCTCGGTCTTAAATACACTCAATGACCTGGCCTCCACAGCCTTCTGTGACAATGAATTCCATAGATTCACCACTCTCTAGCTAAAGAAGTTTCTCCTCATCTCTGTTCCAAAACGTCTACCCTTTACTCTGAGGCTGTGCCCTTGGGTTCTAGTCTCTCCTACTAATGGAAACATTTTCCCCATGTCCACTCTATCCAGGCCTTTCAGTATTCTGTAAGTTTCAATTAGATCCCCCCTCACCCTTCTATACTCCATCGAGTATAGACCCAGTGTCCTCAAACGTTCCTCATATGTTAAGCCTTTCATTTCTGGCATCATTCTCGTAAACCTCCTCTGGATCCTCTCCAGGGCCAGCACATCCTTCCTGAGATACGGGGCCCAAAATTGCTCACAATATTCTAAATGTGCTCTGACCAGAGGCTTATAAAGCCTCAACAGCACATCCCTGCTTTTATATTCTAGTCCTCGTGAAATAAATGC